>NC_063157.1:10395070-11016338 GCF_020921035.1 Rhodamnia argentea | reverse complement strand
GCACGGTCGTAACTATCTATCTCTATGATCGAACAACTCATTAGATTTTGAAATTGCATTTGTAGCTACTTTTCTGAATCATAAAATTCCTAAATTTGGAGGACATCATCAATGGTAGAGTATATGTTTTGTAGGATTCAACCTCTGTTTATGCGGCAAAGGAATCTAACATTCGTAAAGATCCATATGGAGGGCAAGCATTATGATAAGACTTCTAGATATTATACAGAAGTCTCTTTGAAAATGATGAACCTCTAGTTCGGCCTTGTGGAAGCTACAAAACCGTTGGAGCATAATTCTCAATTAGTCCTAAATTTATTGTACAAGTGTTAATTGGATTATAAACTTTTTAAATTTACCAATTAAAGGCGCGAAATTTCAATGTAATCGTTCCGAGCTTATTACCAATGAAAATTGCTGACATGACGTTCAATAATCATCGGCTATCTTACATGGCATCTAACGTGGACAACTTGTGGATTGTCATGTCGGCGATTTACGGCGGCAAGTGGCATAAGGATTATACTGGAATCCTTGTGTAAATATTTAGGATTATATTAGCAAAATTGAAAATTTTCGGACTAAATTGAGATATGTGCAATAGGTTCAAGGCTAAATTGAAAATTCTCCAACCGTTGGAGATGTCATTGGAGCAATTGGTGCTCGGCCATTCTTTCTAAAGTTATATTATGAGGTAAAGAAGCTTGGTTATATATCTACATTTCCTTTTCAGTTTATATAGATACTTTTGAGAATTGTCTTCGACCTGATCGATCAATGAAGGTTAACAAGTTCACTAGGATATGCAACCGGAATTCAACTATTGAAAAAAGATTCGTGTTGCTTGTTGCGACCTAAAAATTTCAAAAAATTTCCCAAGCTAATGGATTATTAGGTTAATTATTTAACTAACATAACTCGGACTCTCCCAAATCCATACCAAATCGTAACTTGAGGTTCAGTTGATTAACATGCAATGTATTTTAATTTTGGAACCGCCACTAATCATTTATGGTAGGTCGATTAGAAACCTAAATAAAATAGCGGGAGAACTATTTTATTCCTACGAACCAGAGATTAAGAGTTCGAGGACTTGATTACGCCGGATTACTCTAACGCCCTTTCGGTACCATTTTATTTCATGAAAAAATCATTTGAGAAGGCAACATTAATTGATTTTAACTTAAGTCACAAACAAAAGTTATCATGCAGATGCACAATCAATTAACGAACATCCAGAAATCAATATAATCAAGGGAGCATGCGCCACACAAGATAGTTCTTTTATTTTTTATTTTTTTTTTATGAATGCATGAAAAACTATACTATATGCAATGCAATGTTATGAATTAAATGCAAGACTAAACAAGATGACATGCAAATTAAACTAATGTGCAAGTGAGACCGTGGTTTAATTAAATTAACTACGTGACATATAAATTAATTAAAACCTAGACATGCAATTCTAATACGCAATATAAGCTAAAATGCAACCTAATATGACATGGCAAGAAATAATGACGTGGCAAAGATGACGTAGCATGGATGACATGGCATGTATGACATGGCAAGGATGACGTGGCAAGGATGAATGATTTTTTTTACATTTTCGGATGAATTAATTTCCTAAAATAGAACTATGCCAAAACAATATTTATCTTGCATATTTTAGAGTTCAAATTGACCTAAACCCTAATATATTAAGATAGATTATTTTAGGCATAAAATTCTATTTAAACATGCAATTTCTATTCTAGTATGCAATCTAACCTAATTATTTACAAAAAGGATTAGATATGCAATTATCTACATGATGCTATTGTTAAAAGATATGCAATTTTTAAATATGGAAAATGGATGAATGCAATTTTTTTTAGAATTTTCGAGATTACATCATGCGACGGATATATTGTAAAAAAGATACGACAACCAAGCAATTCAAATCAATTTGGGAAGGTGAATATGCCAATCAATTCAATCAAGAAAGTGGATATATCAATCAAGTTTTGGAATATTCGTGAATATTTGAGTCAATCTTTAATTCGTAATCTTACGATTAACGATTAAACCCAAATCCTTGCCTAATCGAGTATTCCATTAATAATCCTAAAGATAGACGTTCTCGATCGTGTGACAAGTTGCGGATTAGGAAAGAAAATTTTCCTAATCAACCTGTGTTTTGAAAAAATATCCACTTCGATGCAATATTCAAGATATGCAAATAAATCACAAAATAAGCAAGTGAATATATCAAAGTTCGAGATAGGAAATTTAGCTTGTCTTGCAAAATTACGCTTTCCTAATTTGAATTTCACCAAGGATTGCACTCCACGAACCAATTAGCTAGGGACTTGCTCGAGGTGATTCACGCATGGCTCGGGACTGGACTCGTTGGTGTGCGATGGACTTGCGGATTAGGACCGCCTGAGGTCTACGGACTAGTGGGGTTCGTAGCTCTACTTTTGATGTTGAAGTCGTCCACTCACGAATTGAACATGAAGAAGACAAAATTTTCAGAGATCCACATGGCTTTCTTTTGAGTAATAAATATTACCTCTACTTTTCTCAAGTTTCTGTACATGTGTTCTCCAATGTGCAGCACATGTTGCCTTTTTTTGATGACGTGGGAGTAGCAAGCCAGGAGCAACTCAGCACAACCAAGACTAGCAGGATGTCAATGGTTGACTAGGGACTCTTCGTGGACCACAAGTCGCAGACTTCTCAGTTTTGAATTGCTTCTTGGATCCGCAGTTCATGAGTTGCGACTGAAGGAGCTTCTCGAGACTTGTTGGTCTTTGGATCTTCAAGCAGTAGCTGTGTGGGCATTGGACGAGGAAGGCGTCTCGTAGCTCCAGCAAGTGTAAGATCTAGCAGAAAGCGTCAGGTTCAGTAGATGGTGTTGACCAGCAGCTAATTCTCTCCATCAATTCTCTCTCAAAATTCTTATGTCCCACTCAAAAAATTCCCCCCCTTCAGTCGCTCATGGGTCTCTTTTATAAGCGAAAAAGTCTAGGTTAATGAGAAAGAAAGAAGATTTTGTTTCCTTTTGTGGCTTTTTTTTTTTTCTGCTCAAGCCCATGGACACGTGAAGAGATCTCTTTTCTTTATTTTATTTTTTTTGTGTATTGCAAGTCCATATGCCCTCAAGAAGAACGTGCCATGCTTTCATAAAAGAAATATTGCTCAAATAATAGGGTGAACTATGTCTTTACGTATGAGATTGTCTCTTGTGCAATATTTCTTTTTTTTTTTTTTTTTTTTTTAAGGTAAGTATGTATTGAACTTTCAAAAGCTAGATACAAAAAAACCGGGCATAGAAGCTATGAACTCAACATGGCACATAGGGTGCCATGGAGAGTTCAACGTTGACCGGTTGCAAAATACACCCAAGAGAGGGGCCAGAGCCAAAAGACTAGCAAGCTAGCAGGGGAAAGAAAAGGCCAAACAAGTAGCCAAACAAGACTTGTGCAATATTTCTTTCCGTCCTCTCATCCGAAAAATCTGCATTCTCATAAGATCCGAGATCTTTTCACCAATGGGCTTGGACGAATTTTCATCATTATGGGCTTAGTCCTCTTAATTTTCTTTTTGTGGCTATATACTGACAATGAAAGTAACCCCCTAATGGCATTGTAAATTTCGAGGATTTCCTCCAATTATTGCTAAAAATTACATGGAAGCTCGGGTCCATTGCTTGTCAATTTAGGCTCCATTTTTCTGCCGTCGATCCAAATAAATGTTAATGCAATGCTTGAGAAAAATTAAATATGTTATGCATGAAAATTATTTTTGGCGAGAACTAAAGTTAATTCTCATTTTTTTTTTATGAAAAATGAATAATTTAAGGAAAATCAAAATTTAGGTGTCAACATTGCTCATTGGAAAATTATTTTCGTTAAGGGTGCATTTGTTTGAGAGAAAGTGCTTTTCAGGAATTAGTTTTTTGGACTTTTACCCATTTGATTCGTCGAAAATGACTTGGTCAACGGGAAACACTTTTCGGTCAACAGAAAATTCATGCACAAAAATTAGGAAAGTGAATTCCCTAATTTGTTCAACAACAAAAAAAATTCCCCATGAAGAAGTGAAAGCACTTTCCAGAATTACTCCTCTAGAATATTTTTATATTCTTTTTAACATTCTAATACTTAATATTTTATTTTAACATTTTTTTCCCTTGTCCAGTTGCTAGGGCTCGGAGATGGTCGATGATCGGCCACAAGTGCTGCAGGCCGGTAAGGCTTGACACGCTAGGCGAGGCCGAGCCTCGCCATGGCTCGACGACCGGTGAGGTAGAAGAAAAAAATTAAAAATTTGAATTTATTTTTTGGCCTAAAATTAAGTCATGAGATTGAAATCATTTTTCAAATGAAAACCAAACATCAGTAAATGTTTTTGGTTACATATCACCAAATAAAGGAAAACAAACAGTTAGTTTTGGAAAATGTTTTTCCTGAAAATCATTTTCCTTTTTCATAGAGTCATCCGTGAAACAAACGCATCCTAAGACTCCATTTGTTTATCGAAAAATGAATTATTTGAAAATCATTTTTCTAAAAAATAATTGCTTATATTGCTTGAAATAATTAGTCAATGAAAATTACTTTCATTTTCAATAAAAAGTTATATATAAACATGTTTGTGTACGATGAAATTATTTCATTCAATTTTGTAAACGATACAAGTGATCATTTTTCAGAAAATATTTTCTGCATTATTTATTTTTCCCGAAGCAAACGGAGCCTAAATCTTAAAGAAGCATATTTCAATCTTGAACATTGTATGTTGCATATTTATAGATATTCTTACACTTTTTCTTAATGAAATACTTAAAAGTGAGCATTTTATCGTGCATTTTAATTTTTGAACATGAATATCGGGTTCTAAATGGTGACTAAGAATTGTAACTAGAGTTAAAATTATGAATAAATTCTAATTGCCTCAAATTAGAATATTGAACACAAATCAATTTATCAAAAGAGAATTATCAAAAAAAGTCCTAAATCTATGTAAGGATGCTAATTTAGTTTTAAACTTTTCAATTTGATTAATTTAATCACAAAATTTTTAACAATTTTTCAATGTAGTCCTTCCAGCCAATTTTTGCCAAAACACGCTGATGTGAACGCTAATCGTACATCGAGCAAACGTATTTATTTAAAAATTCAGCTACAATGTAAATTTTTTTTGCCTGAAATATCATTATAAGAGGCAAACATTTCTATGCTATAATGAGATTTTTCAACTAAGTAATTGCCACAAATCTGCATTTTAAAAGGAGGTATGGCCACTCATTAATTTGCCACCCCACTCGAGAAAATTGTCGAAACAGTCCTAAACTTATTGTAATTATACCAATTTAGTTCCAAATATTTTGCATTTATGCCAATTCAGTCAATTTGGCTGGTTGGCACTAACGTGACCAATTTTTAATAATATTTTAGTATCTTTTTGACTTTATTTTTTAATTTTATTCTCTTTCCTTTTTTTTCTTTTTTTTTTTTTTTTTTCTCCCTTCTTCCTCCAATTGGCTACCGAGCATGACAATCGGCTAGAGGTGGAGGCAAGGAAATAAAAAAATAAATTCAAAAAACTAAATTGATCATGTCAGCGTCGGCTAGTCAAATGGACTAAATTGACACAAATGCAAAAGATCTAGGACTGAATTGACCAAAAAAAGGTTTGAGACTGAATTAACACAATTGCAATAGGTTCAACACTTTTTTGGTAATTTTTTTCCTAATGCCAATTTGAGGTAAGTTTATCTTTTGTTATTACAAAAAAATGCTAGAGAGGCAAAAGGATTGTTGCTATAGTATGTTATAAGAGGAAAAATATTCAACACAAAATACACAAATGAGGGTGGATGATAAACTACAATTAACCGATAACCAAATGCATTCCACGATTAGGGTACTCATGATACTTAATTTAGGGTTAATACCACAAAAAACTCCATACTGCTATGCTTGTGACAAATTTACCCCAAACTATTTTTTCACTAATAAAAATCCCAAATTGGTGCACATGTGACAAATTTATCCCAAACTAATTATTTTGACTATCAAAACTAAACCGATACATATGTGACAAATTTATTGTTTATTAGTTTCTGTTAAATTTGATTAATATCACGAAAAATTCCAATTGATAAAGACAATAGAGGGTAGAAACCCCAAACATGTACATTTGAAAATTGCTACATGCCATCCAACTCAGCAATTTGACGATAAAATTTAATGAAAACTAACGGAGGATAAATTTATCGCAGATGTACTAATTTGTCATAGGTTTACCGGTTTGAAGTTTTTGGTGGTCAAAAAATAGTTTGGGATAAATTTATCATAGGTATACCAATGTGGGTTTTTCGTGGTATTAATCCCTTAATTTATCCCCCACTAAAAGCAAGAAAAGTACCAAAAATGTCTTAAACTTATTGTATTGGTACTGATTTAGACTTAAACTTTTCAGTTGGTCCAATGTATCATAAACATTTTCACATTTTGTCGGTTGAGTCCATCCAGCCAGCCAATTTTAGCCCGAAATTGATGACATGCATGTTGGCCATCCTATGAGGCACGGCCAACATTGACATGGAAAATTTTTATAGTTTGTTTCGAAAAAATTGAATTTTTAATTATATTTGTTCTCCTCTTTTTTTCTTCTTCTTTTCCTTGCATTTTAGTTGGCGAGGGTCGCTGCTAGATTTGGGCGAGGGCCATCTCACTCACGACCCTTGCTAGAAGCCAGCGAGGGCTCACCCTCGCCAACCAAAATGAAAGGAAACAAGAAAAATATTAAAAGAAAATAAAAAGATATAAGAAATCAAAATATTATATAAATAAATGTCTATGTCATCATCGGCCATACCTTGAAGGATGGGCAGCGTCTACGCCAGCGATATTCGATCAAAATTGATTAGGTAGACTCAATTGGTAAAATGTGAAAATATTTAGACTATATTGATACAATTCAAAATTTTATGACTAAATTTATACCAATACAATAGGTTTAGACTTTTTAGTACTTCCCCACTTAAAGCTTCAGAGCCAAATACTCGATCTCTAGAGGTAAAATTCTATGTCTCATATTCCCAAGTATATTGTAGTGAATGATCCAATTATTCTTGGACGATTCTCATCCTTTGTATACAACGATATGAACAAACTCGTATGATTACATGCAGTAATATGATCATAATGTAATTAGAAATCATCACGCGGTGCGGAGAATCTAATATGGTTGACCGAACCAAAGTCACATACGCCTGCATAATCAAAATTATCAAATATTTATTGATCTAACACTGCTAAAACAAAGAAGAAATCAGAAGTAGTACACTGCTAAGAACTTGAGAAGGTGACGCTGAGCTCTCTGCAGTCCTCCCATCACCAGGTTGACATATTTGAAAGTCGGAAAAATTGTTCGAAAAGTGCTAGACATATTTAACAGTAGATAATTCAATTCTCCATTTTTTAATTTTATCAATTTAATTATAAATATTTTGACGATTTGTCAATTTAGTCCAATTGTTCGGAAATCGTTGACATGGAGTCTGCAATTGATTTATGATTTTTTTGACAATTTTTCTTTAAAAATCACAGCTAAAATTGGCTGCTTTCGCTTGCAATATTTTAGAGAGAGACAGACCTTGTTTTTTTCTTTCCCTAAAGACCAGTTCACGAAGAACTTTCCAAAACGTCCACACTCGTAGACCTTCATGTTGAAGCTGTTTTCTGCTTCTTCTTCTTATTCTTATATGTGCTTGCAAAGGCACAGCTGCAAGACTCGCTTTCTTCTACGAATCAACCAAAACCGACCTTTAATATTACCTTAATGTGATTGTCACCTCCAATGCCGATCTATAAAATCCCATTTCCCATTTCATCTTCTCCCCCATCACCCACTTGGGGCGCGCATGGTAACACTTCTGCTTGAGAAATCAACTTCTGGCCAAAAGTTGATTTTTCTATTTCTCCTCAAAAGGAGAAGTCGATTTTTCTACTTCTATTCCAGAAGTTAATTCCGATTAGAGTAATTCGTTTAGTGACGGTTGAAAATTTCTACTTCTGAAACATTATTAACACAAAATATTCTATGAAAAATTATTATCGGCAGTAGAAAAATTTTTACTTCACCTTTGAACTTTTTAAATTTCTTTAAAAATAAATTTTTATTATTAAAATATTACTTAAATTTTAAAAAAATTATTATTTATTTTTTACTCCGATTGCCAGAGACAATGACTTGGCGGCAATGGCCGATGCGGTGGTCGATGGTTGGTCGCGGTGGTCGATGGTTGGTCGTAGTGGTCGACGCGGTGGTCGATGGTTGGTTGCGGTTGGCGGCGGTCGCGGCCGGCGAAGATCGGCCGTTCGCGGCAATCGCAGCCGGCGAAGGTTGGCAATGGGCGATGGTTGGTAGTTGGTGGCGGCGGTGGTCGATAGTCATGGGCAATGATGGGCGGCTGCTGGTGGAGGTTGGCGGGCAGCGATGGGCGACGGCCGGTGAAGGTCGGCGGTAGTTGGTTACCGGGGATGGTCGGTGGGTGGTAGCGGAGGCTGCGGTGGGCGAGGGCGAGGCAATGGTCGGCGGTTGGCGGTGGTCGTGAGCAACAGCCGGTGGAGGTCGGCGATGGGCGGCGGCAGGCGACGATCCACGGGGGCGAAGGTTGGCGGATGTGGGTATGATAAAAAAGAAGGCGACGGCATAATAAAAAAAAGGTGAGACAAAAAATACTTCTTGAGTTGGACAAGCTATTTTGTTTAACTTCTCAAATTTGGAAAAAAATAACTTCAGAAGTGAAAATTCACTTTAGAAATTAAAATTTTTTGTAGAAATAATTTTTTTTACCAAACGGATTTCTGTTTCAGAAGTTACATTACCAAATAGATTTCTGCTCTAGAAGTATTTCTAGAGCAGAAATCCACTTCCAGAAGTGTTATCATGCACACCGTTGATTTCTCTCTTCCTCCATATCGTTATCGCCTTCTTCCAGACTCTCACTTCTCAAGTGATCTCGCATTCAACACTCTCTCCGATTCATAAGTTTATACAGTAACCTTTTGCCAGCTTCTGTCCTGGTTCATTATTCGAAATGAAACCTATGGGAACCTCTTTCGGCTTCTGTGTTTTCTCACTCATCACCATGCTGAACTCGGGTTTGGCAACTCTCCAATTGGGATTCTACCGCTCCACTTGCCCGGCTGCGGAGTCCATCTTTCGGAAAGCCATGAACAAGGTAGTGGCCAAAAATCCCGGCATCGGCGCTGGGCTTATTAGAATGCACTTCCATGATTGCTTTGTTCGGGTATGCAAATATTTCTTGCAGCATTGATGAAGTCGTAGTAACAATCTCGCACTTTTCCTAGCGGAAAGCGCTCCTTTGATATTTTGTTGTTACAAAGGATATGATTTAGATGCGAGTACAGAATACGTTTCACATTTCTATCACAGGTCTTCGAGGCTTTAGTCTAACATAATAGCAACATATTAGTCTGCGCTCTACGTTCCTGACGCAGATGCATGTCAGCGATCCTGATAATTCTTTTGTTTTTCGACGCAATAACAGGTTGTGATGCTTTGATCTTGCTGGATTCGACCCGAGGCAACCCATCAGAGAAGGAACATCCCGAGCTTACGAGGTTTTGAAGTCATTGATGAGGCGAAGGCCGAACTAGAGTATTTATGCCCCAAGGCAGTCTCTTGGGCGATATTCTTGCGTTCGCGGCCCGAGACAGCACCTATGAGCTCAGAAGAATTAACTACGCAGTTCCGGCCGGTCACCGTGATGGGCTAGCCTCCCTCGGAGATGACTCAGATGAGCCGTCCCAGAATCTTCCTCCTGCTTCCTTTGATGCCCAACAGTTAGAAGCTAATTTTGCAAGAAAAGGCCTATCTAAAGACGAAATGGTGACGCTATCCGGTGCGCATTCGATTGGAGTCTCGCATTGGTCCTCCTCCTCGAACCGCTTGTACTCCTTCAATGCCACGTATAAGCAAGACCCTTCCATGTGTTGGGATTTTGGTGTGCAAATCCCATAGAAAGTGAACAAGAAGTGTGGATGGAGAAGTCCCATATTGGATGGAAGAAAGATGGGAGATGGATTTAAATATTAGAACTTCACAAATGAATCTTAGGGGTGAGCGGTTCCAGGTTCCGGGTAGGTTCCACTTGGAACCCGGAACCTACCCGCTATTACAGGTTCCTTATTTTTCGGAACCTAGAACCTACCCTCTATACCCCGGAACCTGGAACCTACCCCATTACGGGTTCCGGATCCGGTTTCGGGGTACCCTAGAACCTGTCAATACAATTCGCTTTGCATCAAAATAGAAAAAAGAGTCCAAAACATCCACTTCGGAGGAAATGCCAAAGCCTATTTAGAACAATTTTCTGAGCGTTCAAAAAAAGTCCAACAATCGCGGAATATTTTTGAAAAGATCAACACCACGCCCCACATCGGTGCATGACAGGAAAGATCTTTTTCCTGGAAGGCACCCAATATTGAGGACAACGAGCTTGTACCCGGAGAATGTTAAAACTTGCAGCAACAGTGCACAAGACTAAATCAATATAACAAGCTAAACTAGCAAACTGAAGCATCACACATTACGTAAAAATGACATCATGAAACAATTGGGGAACAGATTTTGGCTTCTAAGCGAAATTGTAGTCCGGAACCATTGACATCCCATACACAATCGACAACTCACTTTAGGACAAGCATGGGAGAAATAAAGGACAGGATTGCCCAAACCAGGAATCGAGACTAGAGAATATAGCCTTCAGCCACAATTACAGGCAACCACACGCAACACACACACATAGAGAGAGAGAGAGAGAAAATTCGTTGAGAGTGCACCATCCCAGTTGAACTCGGAAGCGTCGGGGTAAACTTGTGATCAAAGGTATAATCTTTAGTCAACAGATATGCATTTAAAACTAACAACGTTAGTCAAATCCAAAACACACAAAAGATTAGGGAAGATTAAAAGCTGCACACCACTACGAATTATTGGCAACTATCAAAACATTTGATTTTTTTGGGCCTTCTTATGTCGGGCATTCACTCTCAAAGATAGATGCTGGACCAACTAGAAGACTATCGTGCATCCATCTCACTGTCCCACTGATTTCACAAGTGCTGTGAAAAGTAGACACATGCAAGGCGGGTATCTTAAAGAGACACATACTATAATAGACCACGCAAACACAAAATGGCATTGCACTAAATTTGAGCCTGAATTCTTGATAGCTTTATGATCAAGAATTGATCATGTTTACTAAGAATTATATCATACAATCACTCCTCATTCTCACTTATGTTCGCTCCAAATCACTCAAATACTTGGAAAAGAGAATAAAGCAGTAGTAAAATTAACAAACAAGTGACAAAAGTTGTTTTGCTTGTCATCATGTAGCAATAAATTACCAGATAAGATCACAAAAATGCTCTCGCTATGTTTACCCATGAAAATGGAAACAGGTAGATCTTAGTATTAGCCATCACGTACTTGCAATTCTCAGCATAATAAATCAAGGCAATTTTGAAAATAATCATTTCTTCGAGAAATAGGTGCATCCACATGCCAAAATATTCTTTCAATGAATCAGTATAACATATCAAAGACCTTTCCAAAAATAATCATTTCTTCATGAAACAAGTGCATCGACATGCCAAAATTTTCTCCACCAATTAGCTATTGATAGGTAAAGGATCAAAAGTAGAGTTTACCCACAGCTATAGAGAACATTGTGAATCATATTTATCCACTTCTCCTGTCAACAATAGGCAAAAAGCATTCATCCATTATTGTAAGCGCCACGGCTAGCTTGAAGTTGCATTCCACCCTCCGAGGAAGCCCTTGAAGAGGCATATCAAAATCCGCATCTATCCTGCGAATGAGAGACCATGAAAATCCACCTTCTATTTCCTGTTTGATCCCAAGATACTTCTGAAGATGTTCAAAAAGCTGCAAAATTGACAAAAACTTGAGTCACCAATACAAACTCTGCATAGATAATGTAAATCTACCCGAAAAGGTGGAGGAACTATAGGGCTAACTACACACAATATAAGAGAGGCAACTAATGAGGAGAAGCCATTATTTTTTAACCTTTAAACATAATCTTCTAACTTCAGATTTGTTAAAGTAAACAAAAAGAAAAAGAAAGTTGAATCAACAAGACCAGTAAATCAGCAAATCATTATTACTTTGCTGACATTAGAGATCATAATTTTCCTGGAAAACATTCATTCAATTTCCTAGCGGAATATCTGACTCAATATAAATAGGGGCATTAGAAAGACGAAGAAGGACCGACAAGCTGATGTTTATGGCATCTATCCCTTAAAGATTAGTTAGGATGCCAATATCAATACAATCTTTTGCGAAAAGGAACATTACCTCTTGCCCTTTCCCAATATCTAAGACCCAAAATCTAACCACCTGAAACCAAACGAAACAACAAACTAATATTAGTTTTAAAGTAAAATTACTGCTAACTAAACTAAAACAATTAATAGAAAGCCTCACCACATATAGCAATTCCACTTCAACCAAGAAGCTTTAATTACCAAGGATAATATCCTCATTAAGACAATCCATATCTTAAAAAAAAGAAGGAAGAGATTAAATAAAGCGTTCATTCGAAATATATACAAAGGAATTACAATATATAAACATATAAATATTACTTACCCGACTCAAACTTTTCTGCATTCTCAATGCACTCTTCAATGTTAATCGGCATACGAACGGCTCTTAACCAATCTTGAGTGCAAAGCAAAGCTTCCACAACTTTAGGAGTTAATGAACTCCGAAAGCCATCAAGCACACGACCCGATGTACTAAAAGTCGACTCCGAAGCAACAGTAGTTACGGGAATAGACAAAACATCCCGAGCCATCAAAGATAGAATTTTATATTTTGAGTCGGTAGTCTTCCACCACATCGGAAGATCAAGATCAAGAGCTTCTTCATCTTTATCTTGAAGATATTGATCAAGCTCGGATTTGTTGCCATCGTGTGCTTTTTTCTTTGAGAGAATATAGGTTTTCCGCCAAACTTGGATGTCATATTTGCTGTTAGCTTCATTACCAACGGAATTGGAGCTACTACTACTAGCACTTAGACTTTGGCCACCACGATTTTGTTTGCTTGAAGCAAAAGATTGCTCATAAAATTCATATAACTGCTCCAATGCGTTCTTCACCTTATCATACATCTCACTGATTCTCGATTCATCATCATAAATTTGTTGATAACAGAAACTCACATAATTCAACTTTTTTGTAGGATCCAACACAATGGCAATCAACACCAGCATATTCACCTTATCTAAATTCCCATAATATTTGTCAAATTTCTCTTTCATTGTCTTTCCCATAGGTCCAAGCTTAGGATCCAAAGAATCCGCTGCGTCTTTCAAATATTTGTACAAAGCAGCTATCCCCTCGAAATAACCATTTGAAGTAATATATGAACTCCCCGACATCACTTTGGTGGCTTTATAGAATTGTTCTAGAAAATCAGAAAGAATGATGGCATTTTTCCAATCATCATCTTTAGGAAGATCATGGTTAAGCTCACCCACGAAAGATAAATCCTCTTCTTCCATCCTTTCAAAGGCTTTTCTAAACTTTATGGCGGTGTTTAACATGAGGTAAGTGGAGTTCCATCTAGTGGCAACGTCAAGACAAACCGAACCTTTGTAAGTGATCATTTCACTCTCAATGCAAGACTGAAATGTTTTGGCTCTCAAGGGAGAACTCCTCACATATTTAATCACATTTCGGACACGTTCAATAGAAGAAGCTACCTTAGACAAGCCATCTTTCACAATCAAGTTCAATATATGAGCAGTGCACCTCATGTGCAAGACCTTGCCATCCGAGATCAATGACCATTCTTTTGAAAGTTTATCCTTCAAATAACCAACTGCAACATCATTCGAACTAGCATTATCTACGGTGACTGTGGACACCTTTTTTTCTATTCCCCACTCGTAGATGCATTTCTCCACCATTTTCCCAATCTCCCTACCTCTGTGACTATGCATCACCACAAAATAGATGATCCTCTTATGCAACTTCCAATTTTCATCGATAAAATGTGCAGTGAGACACAAATAGTTCATGTTTTGAATGGAAGTCCATGTATCGGTGGTGAGTGCGATCCTTGAATTATACTTACCAAAATAAGTCTTCAAGCAAGTTCTTTCACTAAAATATAATTTCATGCAGTCTCTAGCCACTGTAAATCGTGATATATGCTTGAAGAGAGGTTGTAACTCACCGATATACTCACGAAATGCAACACGCTCAACCAACGAAAAGGGTTGTTCATCAACTATGATGAACCGAGCAAGCTTTTGCCTACAACGATCTTGATTAAAGGTCCAAGTGGATAAAACACTACCAGTACCAGGATCTCCCCCTACCTTGCCATCTACGTTGGCATTACGCGGTGCAAAGAATTTCTGCCTCTTATCTACATTGCGAGGAAACTTCTTGCACGTTGCCAAATGCTTTCTCATTGAAGAAGTACCATTAGAAACATTGTACTTTAACTGGACCCCACAATGCATGCATCTCACGTTATTTGCTTTTCTAGTCTCCTCATTTATGATTTTCGCAAAATGATCCCGGACATCAGATGTATTTTTCTTATCACGAGGAGGAAGACTAGCGCCAAGTACCTTGTTTGTCGCACTCGCACCCATAGTCGAGGATGGCTCTTCTCGACCTTCATTGTCCAAAAATTCCAATTCGGTGTCCGGAGTTATCTCCTCAAGTCCTTCCACCTCCATTGACATATTATCTTGATACATTAACTTCACACCTACAACCAAATAGTGTAATAAAGTTAGAAAGAGAAAAAGAAAGTTAGAAACCAAGAAGCCTAAACAACATTTTTACATAGATGACGTATTAAGAAGACGTGCCCAAGTCTCCATAAACAACTCCAAGACTCTAGAATGAAAGCTGAAAAAGCAATAGAGCAGAAAATTTCTTTTCTCTATACATATTTCGTAGCCTACCAGCCTCCTCATCCATGGGCTGATCAAGCTTATAACTACAGAGAGCTTATATAGAGAGCTTAGATCAGATTAAGAAATTTTTATTAATCACAGCAGCAAGAAGAAATTTTCGGATAAGACTACATTTAGCGGCGGATGCAGAGTACTCAAATAAGAGATCGACAAAGAACCCGTCATGGCTACGGGTGAAATTCACTTCATTTTATCGACTCTTCAATCACCTTTCAAATTAAAATTCAAACAAGTCGATTCACACTACAACCTGAGGTTACGTGACCTTTTTTTGCTTTACAATAATAGTTGACTCATTCGTGCACGAGCAAATTCTGACATGATATATGGAACCCCGATTGTCTTAGACTTACTGCTCAAGAAGATCCCGAAATTGAATGTTAGCTCAACATATATGCACCACCAGTAATTGCCTGCTGTTTCTTGCAGCTTTGTGCATTCTCTCAAGCATAAATTTCACTTGCGGGAGTTTGCGCCTTTAGCATATAACTCTATGCAACCATGTCCCCGTGATATGACTTGAATAAAACGTAGAAAAATCATGGGCTTGAGACATTCCTATGCCTCTGCAGCATAGTCTTCTCCATTGCTATGTATTGACAAACGTCTACAAGTTCAGCTAACGATATCCGAAATTCTAAATCACACTATGAACAATGCTGAGATCCCTTAACGGAGAATCTAATCATGAACAACATCCTGGTAATGGACTCTCCAATCACGTACTCCCCGATCACCTTACCAATTAAAGAACTTGTGACATTGGGTGTAAATATTCTGGTTGATTCTTTGCAAGCGTCTAGGATAACGTGAAGGAAGAGATGTTCTAGTAAAGAGACAAGCAGCTACGCTAGTATTGGAGTATATTCCCGGGTCCTAAACCAGCAAAAGCATCATTCGCTTATCTATTGAACTTTAAGGGGTTCACTTAAGAGTCGCAAGAACAAGGAAAAAAGAAGCAAACAAATTGATTGTGTAAAAAGCAAAATCAACCCACAAAATCAACGAACCTTGGGCGCCGTTGAGGGATGGTCGTCCGAAGTCGTCGAGGGATGGCCGTTGGGGCGTCGGTGAGGGATGGCCGTCGAGCGTCGTTGAGGGGTGGCCGTCGGGCGTCGTTGAGGGATGTCTGTCCGATGAGGCGATGGACGCGAGGGAAGGGCCGTCGTTGAAGGGCTAGAGAGGGAGCAAAGCTTGGTGCATGATGTGGGATGGCCGTCGGGCGTCTTGTGTTGGGAGGTTTCGGAGGATTGGAAAAATTTCTCACGCGAGAGAGGAGGAGACCATCGGGTGTGTAGTGTTGAGGAAGAAGTGAGAATAGAAAGCAAAAGTACACCCACCGAAACAGAAAGTAGGAATTAGGAAATTAGGGATTTAAAAAAGCCGGTTCCGGTTCCGGTTCCGGTTCGGTTCCATATGGAACCGAGAACCGGAACCGGAACCGGCGGTTCTTCAAAATGCAGAACCGAAAACCGAATCCTCACATATCAGAACCGGGAACCGAACCGGAACCGGCGGTTCGGTTCTCCGGTTCTCGGTTTTACCCCGGAACCATGCTCACCCCTAATGAATCTGGGCCCCAAGGGATACCTCACTTTTGTGGACAGGAGATGATCTACACAAAGTTGGGATGGCTCACGCCCGCCCGTCGGCCGGCTCGGCTCCTAGGCCCGGCTTGTTCCTATTTTCACTTTTTCTTGTCCAAACAAATATGTAAAGAGTTGTTTTGGTTCCTAATCCTTCATCGACGAAACCGCATGGCTTCGTGACTCTTCGTCAACGTTCATTTTTAAACCGACATAAATAGTCCTCAAAGGGATCGGTTAAAATATAAATATTCGATTTTTTCTCTCGTTTTCCAAAACTCGCATTCCATTCTTTCGTTCCTTCCTCCTCGTTCATCATCGTCATTTGTGCGATTATTCTGTCAAGTTGCGCTCGAAGGTTTTCTCTGAAGAAATACCGCTTTAGAGGAAAGGCGATCCACTCTATCTTGGGAGGCAATTATCCAAGAACCTTCGATATCGATGGAGGGGGAAATTTTGTCTTAAGGACACAACGTGAATTCGTTGGGCTCGGATCATTCGTCTACATTCGGATTACTCATCTACACTTGATTTCAAGTTTGTCGATTAACTTTATTATGCATACGAACACTTAGGCAACTTTTGCAACTACACCATGGACCCCAAGTTGGCCGGTGAACTGAAAGCAAAGTGTCCAAGCAATTGAGGCGCCAGCGATCAGAAGGTGCCACTGCCATTGGACTTTGTCACACCCAACAGGCTCGAGAACGAGTGCTACACTAATATGAAGAACCACAGAGGCCTATTGACTTCTGATCAAACGCTCTTTAATAGCCCATCGACGGCTAATATCGCGAGGATGAACGCCAATAGCGGCAGAGCATGGGCTAACAAGTTTGCAGCGGCAATGGTGAAGATGGGATTGATCGATACTCTCACCGGGAGCCAGGGCGAGATTAGGAGGAATTGCAGGGTTGTGAACTAGACAGAGCTTGAAAGGTTTCCTAGAACCTATATTAGGTTTCATTTCGATTATTTTTTTAGGCATCGTTTCATTCATTCATTGCTACTTCATATGGGTATTCTTTTTCTTCCTCCTCAACTTACGAGTGTGTATTTATATGATGGAATGGCCAAATTCTACTCTTTCAATCATTCATTCATTTATTTTTTTCCCTCGCCCCCGCCTCTTTAGGGTTTCCGCTGCCAGAACCTGAGGGAGACTCTCTCGCTTCCCCTTCTCCCCCTCCCCTACTCTTTCAAGCTCTCTACCTCTTTTATTCTCTATTTCCTTTTCTTGTTCTTCTTTCGTTTGGAGCTTTTCTCTTCGCATTTATTCTAGATCTGGAGACTTCTATCTCCCATTTCGGAGAGATTTCTATCCCGATCTATTCTAGATTTGGATTTTTTTGCGTGTATATTTCCTGGATGTCGCTTTTTTCGAGTTTCGCTAATGAACAAGTTCAATTTGAAAGAAATCAGAAGAGCTTCGTGAAGGTCTCGATCTCACAGGTGTTAGATTTATACTCGTTCAACCTTTTTACTCTGCTCTGTGATGGTGTTGAGGACGTCACATATAGGCGCGGACCACCGTGAGGCAAAACCATAGCATCAAATGGAGCTCTTGGTGTGTGCTCGTTACTGAAGACGGATTCGGTAACCGGCCATCGATTTTGGTATGAAGAAGCCATAGGTGTGTTCTTTGAGCGTGTCACTTATAACCTTGTTCAGATGATTTCTCCTGTTATATGGAGCTTATTTTGTGTTGAAGTTGTCCGGGATTTGTTTTGGTTTAAAATTTTGCTCTTTGCACTAAGATGTTTCTCTCTTATATTTTGATTGAGGAAGTGAATGCAATATTATTTTGACAACAACAAAAAAAAAAACCAGTCATTTATTTTCGACAAAATAAAAATCATTCATTCATTTCGATTATTTTTGTTTTGCCGGTAAATATCTAAAAGTCATTATGTGACCAAAACAATTGATTAAATAAAGTTACCAATCACCTAATTTTTCAATAACTTGTGGAAAGATTACCGAACGAAAAATATATGGATAAGCAACTCAAATGAATGTTGGTAATCCGATACCAGTTGGTTATTTAATAGAGAAAAGTCTTATACCCGGAAAAAAGGAGAAAAACCAGTAAGACGCGTGAATTTAGGTTGATAATCTCTAAAAAAAGAGTTGCAAATATAAGGGATTGCTAACCAATACACATAAAGTTGGTAACTCAACTGAAAAGTTGATAACTAAAAAAATTAATCGGTATAAGTAACTCAAATAAGAGTTGATAACCCAAAACTAGTTTGAAATTTATTTTGTAACTTCATATAAGAGTTAGTAAATTCGAAAAGTTAGTAAGTTATGCAAATAAATGTTAGTAACTTAGTACAACATTGACAACTTCATAAAAGTGTGGATAAGTTATCGATAAATCATATTGTTAAAATGTCTGTTTCGAGTAGACCCATATTCAATTGGTTTTGTTATTATTTGAGTTAGTTCTATTATGTAAATAGATCATAAATGGGTTTAGAATGGTAAACACCAAAAAAATATGGATGTTAAATGGATTTACAATTTAACTGGAATCAATCCACGTCTATGACTCCTCTCCCACCACACTCAATCTCGCGTTAGCTCACCTCGTGTTCTTACCTTAGTTCGAATATAAGTTTTCCTAGATTGGATTAAATATTGAATTGTTTTAGAAATATGGATCGAGTCGAGTATATATTGAGTCAGATATGAGTTATTAGATTTGTATTGCATTAAAATAAGTCAAAACAGCTTAAATAGACCAATTTGGATCGGGTCATTTCCGACCTGATCCCGACCCGCCCGTTTGATGGGTCTAGCTCAAGCCGCGTGATGGGTGTTATATGATCCATTTGGATGCATAGAAAGGCGTAAGGCCGATAAGTCAAGATTATCATTAGTATAACTATAAGCTATTGAAGAATAATTTGTTTCTTCCACCACCATAATTCACTTAACCAGAAAAAAAAATAGTATTATAATTAGTATTGCTAATATTGCTGTTGATATTCTGGATATTCAACTGTAAAAATTCTTTGTCGCACGGATTTTCAAAACTAGTTAGTGATCGAGGTAACATTTTTCTATTATTTTCCGGCCGTATATTAGAGCCTATCTGAAAAAATTAGTGGAGATAAAGATATTGCAGTCATTTAAGAAGTGTGCTACGATATGTCGAAACTCAATTATTCCATTTATTTAGATTACGAAATTAATTAGTGGATGTTTTGATAAAATTGAAAGGGGTCGTTTTTATTGGAATAACTCTTTGGTAATCTTTTCTCACCCCTGTAAAGAAAATCAATATTTTTTGAGAAAACTATTAAAGGAGTTCTAAACTTGTTGTACGTATGTCAATTCAGTTTTGAACTTTTCAATTTAGCAATACAGTCCTAGACCTTTTGACGGTTAATTAATGTAGTCATTTTGATGAATTTTGGTGGAAATTGCTGACGTGGATGCCAATAGTATGATGTGGCGCGACCAGAGCTAATGTGAACAATTTTTGCAATTTTTCAAAATCTTCCAAACTTTTTGCTTTGTTAAATAAATATTCTAATTTTTTATTTTATTTGCTTTTTCCACCATTGGTCGGCGATGCTTCCAGGCCACAGCGGAGGGCATACACGCCCCTATGACCGAAAAGGGGTGGTCATCGGCTATCACCAAGGCCCAGGCAACCCTTGCCAAACAACAATGGAAAACGAAAGAAAGAAGAGAAACAAAAAAGAACGAAAAAACTTATAAAATGTTAAGAATTCTTTCTTCTTATTTTTTTGGTCAGAAAGAATTTTTTTCTTTAAAAAAAAGGCAAAAAAATTGTATGTTCGTGCCAGCCATGCCACTTAAAAAGCTTGGCATCGATCTAAGCGATATTCGGATATAGGCAAATTGTCGAAAGGTTTAGGATTAAATTGGCTAAATCAATTTGATCAAATTTTTTTTGGCTAAATCAAAAAGTTTATGATTGAATTGATATTTACGCGAAAGATATATGAGCTTTCCCGATGTTCTTTTGAATGTCTAAATTTGAGACATCTTGCCAAAACATCAAGAAATGAAATGATGATGTGTCAATTCATCTACAAATTGATAGATTTCATTCAAGTTCTATAATCTATATCAATACCCAGATCGCAAAATACTTGTATTGTAATATTTGTGGTGCAAAAGTAAAAATTTACTAAAAAAGTTACAGCAATAATCAAAATAATCCTCTGTGCACATGTGTATGTGGGGAGACTTACCAAAAAAGTCTTAAATCAACATTTTTTTGCCATTTCAATCATAACATTTTGTGTTTGTAGTAATTCAATCCATTTGGCCAATTTTGATTGAAATTGCTGAAGTAGTGCAGCAAGTGCTGGCGTGGAGCAGCCAGTGTTAACATAGACAACTTTTAATGGTATTTTAATATTTTTTGCCATCATTGGGTGAGGTCGCGCCTCGTCATGCTTGGGTGAGGCCGCGCCTCGTCATGCTTGGGTGAGGCTAGCCCTTGATGGTGGCTGGCGAGGGCGAGCTTCGCTAGAGGTTGATCTCATCGTCCCTCACCTGTAGTTGGTTGTGGACCTTGGCGACCAGCTCGAGGAAGAAGAAAGGGAAACAAAAAAGATAAATAGAAAAAAAGATAAGATAAGATAAATAAATAAAAAATAGAACATTATTAGAAATTGTTTACGTTAGCACCGGCTACGCCACGTCAACAACTTCCGACAAAAATTAATCTGAAATGATTGAATTGACATAAATACAAAAGGCTTAGGATTGAATTAATAAAAAAAAAAAGTTTACAGTTGAATTGGCACAATTCTTATAGATTTAAGACTTCTTTTTTGTTAATTTTTCCGTCTATGTGCATAGCTAGCTCATAGTAAAGAGAGTTTAATTTAATAATCGCCACGCGGTAAGGCATGAGTTCCAAAACATTAGGTAAGAACTGAAGCCAGCACGATTGACCAACTTACATATCCCAAAACAGAAATCAGAATTGATATACAGCTGAGATGGTGACGAGGTCTCGGCAATCCTGTCCATCGCCAAGTGGACATCCTTGAAAGACAGAACACAGTTGGGCCGTCTACGTATGACCTTTTCTTGAAAAAACCCATGCACGAAGAACTGTTCAAAGTCAAAACTCATGCACCTTCTTCTTCTTCTCCATCTTCTCACGCTTGCGCAATCGCACAGCTGCAAGACACGGTTACTTTTTCGAATCAATCGGCGCCAACCTTTTATGTTTTTTTTAAAAGAGAGATGTGGATCGTCTCTTCAGGTGCCGATCTATAAATCAGATCGAGCATTTCATCTCACTCCGCCCCCATCACCTGGTTTCTTCTCTCTGTCTCTGTATCGTTCTCCTCTGCTTTCAAGCTCTCACTCTCAAGTGATCTCCATATTCTTTCCTCTCTCTCTCTCTCCCACCACCACACACACACACCACCCCCACCCCCACCCCCCCCACCCCCACCCCCGCCGGACTTGCCGGTGTACAGTACCTTAGTTTATTAGGCTTCTGTCCTGGTTCATTTTAGCTATGAAGACCTCTTTCTTCTGTACCATGTTCTTGTTCATCACCTTACTGAACTCAGGTTCAGCAACTCTCCAAGCGGGATTCTACCGCTCCACTTGCCCATCTGCGGAGTCCGTGGTCCGGAAAGTCGTGAACAAAGCGGTGGCCAGAAATCCCGGCATCGGTGCTGGGCTTATTAGAATGCACTTCCATGATTGCTTTGTTCGGGTATGCAAGTAACTTCCGAAGTAGTGGTTATAATCTCGATTTCAATAAATACCTATGCAAGGATAACCCTTTTTTAGCAAGTTCAAAAATTTCTTTGGTAAAAAGGTGTGTGGAGTAAATTTCACATTTCTATCACGTGTCCATGATTCTTGAGTTTATTCTAACTTAATAGTCACATAATAATCTATGCTTTTTACTCTCACCATTCTGAGGAATAGTCCATTGCATGTGGAAAACCTCAATTATCACAAAAAAGAAAAAGAGAGAGAGAGAGAGAGAGAGAGAGACTTCAGCTATATTGATAATTAATCTGTTGCTCTTTAATCCAATAATAGGGTTGCGATGCTTCGGTCTTGCTGGATTCAACCCCAGGCAACCCATCAGAGAAGGAACATCCTGCGAACAACCCGAGCCTACGAGGGTTTGAAGTCATCGATGAGGCAAAGGCTGAGCTAGAGTCTGTGTGCCCACAGAAGGTCTCGTGCGCTGACATTCTCGCCTTCGCGGCACGCGACAGTGCCTACAAACTCGGCAGCATCAACTACGCAGTCCCGGCCGGTCGCCGTGATGGGCTAATCTCACTCAAAGACGAGCCCTCCCAGAATCTTCCTCCTCCTTTCTTTGATGCTCAACAATTAGAGGCTAATTTTGCGAGAAAAGGCCTCTCTAAAGACGAAATGGCGACACTATCTGGGGCGCATTCGATTGGAGTCTCGCATTGTTCCTCCTTCTCGAATCGCTTGTACTCCTTCAATGCCACTCACACCCAAGACCCTTCCCTGGACACCAAGTTCGCTAGTGATCTGAAAGCTAAGTGTCCGAACAATGGAGGTGCTAGCGATCCCACGGTGTCATTGGACTATGTCACGCCGAACAGGCTGGACAACAAGTACTACAGTAATTTGAAGAACCACCGAGGCCTATTGACTTCTGATCAGACCCTTCTTAACAGCCCTTCGACGGCTAGTATCGTGAGGAGCAACGCAAATAACGGCGGAGCATGGGCTAACAAGTTCGCGATGGCAATGGTGAAGATGGGATCGATCGATGTCCTTACCGGGAGCCAGGGTGAAATTAGGAGGAATTGCAGGGTTGTGAACTAGCAGACGCTTAAAAGTTTATTAGAACATATGCATGCTTTTATTTCGACCTTTTTTACATCCTTTCATTCATTCATTGCTATTTCAAATGTGTATTTTCTTTTTTTCTTTTTCCTGAATTTCAAGTATGTATTTATCTAATGGAATGGGCCAATTCTACTGTTTCAATCATTTCTTTACTTTGATTTATTTTTCGTGTTGGTAGATTTTTGAAAGAGCCGGGACGTGTCAAAAACTGTTCATAACAAAAGTTTCGAATTACCCGATTGTCAATAACTTGTTGGTAGATTATGGAACCAATTAAATATTGAACAACAACTTAAATGAATGTTGGTAATTCAATATTGTGCATACACACTAGTAAAAATTGGATACACAAAGACAAGGTAAACATATAATGGCAACCCTAACAAGTCCTGTAAAAAGATCATCCTCTATGTCGTCACTTGGCCCCCCACCTCAAGTTGTCAAGTTCTCGAGGCGAACAGCTAGCCACTGCATCATAAGCATATCTTGAGACGACAACCTGGACATGTCCGGCAAGTTCTTGGTCCAAAACAGTTCTCATGCCACCTACACCGCGGAGAACGAGTTGATGACGGAGTTGACGGGGCCGAGCACATCCTCGGACTCCAAAGAGACGCATCGAGGGTCTACAAATCGACCCGGTTGTGCTCCGAAATGCGACGATTCAAAGAGTTGACAGGGGTAGCAGTGGGAACGATGGGGAGAAGATGGACCGCAGCTTGTCCTTGATGAAGGCAAACAAGTTAATGCTCTTGAGGAGCCAAGCTGAGGACTTTGACCACACGCTGTGGCTGTGGAAAGAAGACCAGGAGGATGCTTACAATGGTGGAATGAGATAGGAAGATTTCATGGGCCAATTTTGGAAGCCTCTCACTAGGGAGATCAAGATTCCATTAGCTTCATATGCTTAATTAAAACTCTTTGACACGAACTCAAATTCATGAACAGCTAGAGGAGAACATGGACATCAAAAAGCATGGAAAGCAGAAATAAGAAGAAAATGGAAGGTGGGACCCGCAAAGATAGAAAAAGAAGAAAGAAAACAGAAACAAAGTGATAGAAATGGTGGGCCACACAGGGGTTAGTATGATCAAACCATAAAAAAAGATTGTTTAAGCCAAAAATGGAGGGGAAAAAGCGTAACCCTAGAAAATATTGTCATTTTCTAGAAAAATGAATTTTCAAAAAATATTTTATAAAAACATCACATTTTTCGCAAAATACACAGACTGGAAAAATGTTTTTGTTCCTAATGTAAGATATTGCTGTGATATCAAAATCATTGTCTAAGACATTACTATTGCATGAAATATAAATTTTGAACTGTTTCATTATCAAAATAAAGCAAACTAAAAAAATCCCGAAAGAATAGAAAATTCAAATAATAAACAAACTTAATTTCTCAGTGCTCATAAAATTTCATGTAAAAATGGTTCTCCATTCTATGTGAGCGTGCATGTGTAAAATGAGCTAAAGAAAACAATGGAAATGGTTTTTCTAAATTGGTTTTTTTTCCCTGAACGTAAAGTTTTTCTATTGATTATTCACTTTCAGCGGGAAGAATTATCAAAGAAGTCCTAAACATATTATAATTGTGTCAATTCAATCGTAACCCTATTTTTTTTTTTCCAATTTAGTCCATTTGGCCAACCGGCGTTGATGTGGAAATTTTAAATTAATATTTAACTTAATTTTTTTTTTGGTAAGGTATTTAACTTAATCTTTATGATTTCTTTTATTATTTCTTTTCTTTTCTCTAATTTTTTTTCCCCAATTCTTAGGGGCTATGAGGGTAGCCGAACCCAGGCAAGGGCATCCATCCCTTGTTGGCTCTGGACAAGGGCATCACAACCCTTTTCAGCTCTTGCCTATTATGGGCAAAGGTCGTGACACCCCTCACCCGGCTAGATCCGGCGAGGGTGCCACGGTCCTCGCCAGATCTAGATGAGGGGCTGCGCGCCTTCACTTAGTGTTGGTGAGGGTGTCCCGGCACTAGGGGTTAGGGAAAAAAGCTACAAAAAAGAATAAAATTAAAAAATTAAAATATTTGTATCATTTAAAAAAGTCCACGTACGCACCGGCCGGCTAAATGGATTGAATTGGTACAAATGCAAAAGGTTTACATTTAATTGACAAAAAAAAAAGAGTTTATGACTGAATTGGTACAATTACAATATGTTTAGGACTTTTTTGGTAATTTTCCCCTTTCAGCTAACCAAAAGCATGAAATTTTGAAAAATCATTTCATCAAGATCATATTTATAAAAACAAACCCACTCTTAGTAAATTTCAAACGCTAGTAAGCTATACAGATAAACGTTAGTAACTTACTTCAAGGAAAAAGTATAAAAAGAAAACCTAAATTTATTATATTTGTGCCAATTCATAACTAACTTGTCGATTGCACTAGTTTAGTCTTAAACCTTTTCATAATTTGCCAATTTAGTCTATTTGGCCAATATAATCTGAAAATTACTGATGTTGACACTAATAGTCCTATGTAGTATGATCGACACTAACGTTGACATTTTTAAATTTTATTTGTTTATTTTCTTGTCATTACTCTCTCTTTTTCTTTTTCTTTTTTTTTTAAATCTTGGACTGAGGACTAACGACCTTCTCCATTGCAGCCCATGCTAGCTCTAGGCGTGGGTGTCGTAGCACTTGCTTGATGCCCTCACTGGCCGCGGCGCCTTTGCTAGCCAAAGTAAGCGTGCGCGGTCCATCCCCCAGATTTGGCGAGGCCGCAACACCCTTGCCGAGTTTGGGCCAAGCGAAGTAATGATGCCCAAATCTAGCGAGGGTGTGTGGCCCTTGCCTGGAAGCGATGAGAGTCGGCTAGCGATCTTTGCCAGCCCTCGGTAAAAAAAAATGGAAAGAAAAGAAAAAAATAAATTATAAATTATGAAAATGTCAACATTAGAATCGATTATGCCATCTAGGATGGTTGGTATCCAAGTCAGCAATTTCCGACCTAAATAGGCCGGATGAACTTAATTGATAAACCTTGAAAATATTTAAAACACAATTAGTATAATTGAAAGGTTCACAAGTTTATGACTTTTTTTTGTACTTTTTCCTTCGATACAATATTAACAACTTCATGAAACCATTAATAAATTATTGATAAATTACATTGATAAGATGTCCGTTTTGAAATTAGCTTTCTCAAGTTGCGGGATGTGTGTTGTACGATTCATTTGGACGCATTAGAATATATAAATAGACCTATCAAAATTGGTCTAGAATCCATTTAATAACCCAAAAATATTTAAATGGGTCGTAACAAATTTCTCATACCGGCATAATGGGTCTACATAATAAAGAGGTCAAGTAAGTTATTAATGGGTCCATAGTAACTTTTTTCAGTGTAATAAATAGTGAAAATGAACTCATCGTCTTTCGTGATTTATCTTGGCTCATAAAGAAAATCAAATGTTCTTCTGCATGTCTCTTAAATTTTACGACACCTTGGGTAAACATTAACAAATGTCGGTGTTTAAATTAATATACAAACTGACAGATTTCACTCAAATTTCTATGTAGATACCCAGATTGCAAAATACGAGTATTGTATTGTTACCTTATAGTAAGCAAATTTTAATTTGATAAACGTCTCGCGGTGAGGCGTGAGTTCCAAAACATTAGGTAAGAACTGAAGCCAACACGATTGACCAACGTACATACACGTAATCGTTAATAATTATTCAATATAAAAGTCATAACACAAAACAGAAATCAAAGTCAGAACCCCGTTGGGCCGTCTACATATGACCTTTTCTTGGAAAAAACCCATGCACGAAGAACTGTTCAAAGTCAAAGACTCATGCACCATCTTCGCCCCTTCTCCTTCTTCTTCTTCTCATGCTTGCCCGAGCACACAGCTGCAAGACACGGTTTCTTTCTCGAATCAATCGGCGCCAACCTTTTAGGTTTTTTTCAGAGAGACGTGGATTGTCTCTTCCGGTGCCGATCTATATAAATGCCACATTGAGCATTCCATCTTCGCTCCATCCCCATCACTTGGTTTCTTCTCTCTATCTCTGTATCGTTCTCCTCTGCTTTCAGAAGCTCTCTCTCTCTCTCTCTCTCTCTCTCTCTCTCTCCAACTTGGATTGTCATCTTCTGCCCTGGTTCGATTTTGCTATGAGGACCTCTTTCTTCTGTACCATGTTCTTGTTCATCACCTTACTGAATTTAGGTTCAGCAACTCTCCAAGTGGGATTCTACCGCTCCACTTGCCCGTCTGCAGAGTCAGTCATCCGGAAAACCGTGAACAAAGCGGTGGCCATAAATCCCGGCATCGGGGCTGGGCTTATTAGAATGCACTTCCATGATTGCTTTGTTCGGGTATGCGAGTAACTTCTTCACACATTACGGAAGTAGTGGTAATAATCTCGACTTCAGTAAATACTAATGAGAGGAAAACCCTTTTTGAGCAATTTCAAAATTTCTGTTCGTCTACGAGATGTGAGTGTGTGGAGTAAATTTCACATTGCTGTAACATGTCCATGATTCTTGAGTTTACTCTAACTTAACAGTCACAAAATAATCTATGCTGGTTTTGCAGATGCACCTCAGCTATCTCAAATTTAATCTGTTGCTCTTTAATCTAGGGTTGCGATGCTTCGGTCTTGCTGGATTCGACCCCAGGCAACCCATCAGAGAAGGAACATCCCGCGAACAACCCGAGCTTACGAGGGTTTGAAGTCATCGATGAGGCGAAGTCTGAGCTAGAGTCTCTATGCCCACAGAAGGTCTCGTGCGCCGACATTCTCGCATTCGCAGCACGCGACAGTGCGTACAAACTCGGCAGCATCAACTATGCGGTCCCGGCAGGTCGCCGCGATGGGCTAGTCTCACTCAAAGACGAGCCCTCCCAGAATCTTCCTCCTCCTTTCTTTGATGCTCAACAATT
The DNA here is from genome assembly GCF_020921035.1 of Rhodamnia argentea. NCBI lineage: Eukaryota > Viridiplantae > Streptophyta > Magnoliopsida > Myrtales > Myrtaceae > Rhodamnia > Rhodamnia argentea. The sequence continues at coordinate 10,987,924 of NC_063157.1, read as the reverse complement.
AGAGGCTAATTTTGCAAGAAAAGGCCTCTCCCTGGACGATATGGTGACACTATCCGGAGCGCATTCGATTGGAGTCTCGCATTGCTCCTCCTTCTCGAACCGCTTGTACTCCTTCAATGCCACTCACACACAAGACCCTTCAATGGACGCCAAGTTGGCTACTGAACTTAAAGCTAAGTGTCCGAACAACGGAGGCACTAGCGATCCCACGGTGCCATTGGACTTGGTCACACCGAACAGGCTAGATAACAAGTACTACAGTAACTTGAAGAACCACCGAGGCCTATTGACTTCTGATCAGACCCTCTTTAACAGCCCTTCAACGGCTAATACCGTGAGGAGCAATGCAAACAACGGCGGAGCATGGGCTAACAAGTTTGCGGCGGCAATGGTGAAGATGGGATCGATCGATGTCCTCACCGGGAGCCAGGGTGAGATTAGGAGGAATTGCCGGGTGGTGAACTAGACAAGGACCATTGGGTATACCTTTGATTTCTTTAGCCGACAATTATTCGTTCTTTTATTGCTGATTCACTTCTAGTGTGTATTATCGTTTTCTTGTCCTCAACTTCAAGTGTGTATTCATCTGATGGAATGACATTGATTTGGTTTAAGAATTCTTGAGGAACGAGATAAGAGGATATTGTTCTCCCTTATCTCCATGTTTTCATCAAATGGCCTCGTTAAAAACTTTTACAACCGTCCAGTCAGCCCCCTTTCTCCTCAGCTAGCCCATCAACGAGGCCGCCGCCACTGCCGCCGACTTATATGATCCAACGGTGCATGTGTATTGGGCTCACATGCAACGGGTTCATGCAATAATGACTCTTCAATTAGACATGGGTTATTTATGAGCATGATCAAAGTGCTCTTTTTTAAATTAAGCGAATAACAAATACTATGTTGCATGGTATGATAACCTAATTTTGATAAATAACTTGTACTTAATACGTACTTTTTTAAAACGTACATTCGTATAATTAAGTGGCCGTGCCCCCTGCCCAATGCCCCCGAGAAAATTTGTCCTGTTCGAGCCGGGAGCACCGCGGGACGTGGATCCCCCTTGCCCTGTGCCCCATGCCTAGGATGCATGGATGGCGAGCTCGTCATCTTCTGAAGAAGCCAGTCTCTTTTCTTCCGGGTTGAATCTCCATCTTCTTCGACTTCTTTCCTTGGCGAACGATCCTCGATTTGGTGTCGGGAACTACCCCCGAGCCTGAAGCTTCTGATGTAAATAGGACAGGAAGGGCGATCATGCTGTACACCTCACCCACTCTGGTCTTGGAATTTTCTTCTCTGAAGAACGATTACACTGTAGAAATTATTGTCTGGCCACAGTCAATGTCTACAGAATCTAAGCCTTGTGATGCCCCAACAGTTGCGTACAGGAATAAGACCAGCAAAAACAGTAGAATCCCATTCACGCCACTCCTCGTTCTCAGTCACGATCATAAGTTGGCGAGGAGGAAGAGGGAAAACGCCCCAACATAGTAAAGAATTGGTGCAACGACACAAACGGTCTCGAAACTTTGGCCCAATACACAATATAATCCCTAAACAACGCAATCCTCAGATTTTTGGTACATGTTCGATTCAATCCCTAAACTATATTGAGATGTTCAATATTGTCCATCTATTCATTCAAATTTAGGGATAACATTTTGACATTTTCATATAGTTTGGGTATTGATTCAACATGTACCAAAAGTCCAGGACCGCATTAAATAAATTAAAAGTTCAGAAACCACGTTACAGTTTTGATTTACAGTTCATGGACCCTATGGAACAAGTTAAAAGGTAAGACATTACACATTGAACTAAAGTTTACTGACCATTTTTGTCATATTCCCTAAAGAATTAGAGCTCAATCATGGGCATCCGACAGGCTTGTCCATTTTGGCCCAATGGTTGAATTTGGGCTGTGTCCAAGCAGAACTTTTCCAAAGTTTAAACATACCTAATTTGGGCCTTTAGCACTAGTTAATCATAATCAAACTAGGACATAGACGATACAGGTACACGAGCCGAAAGTACTACAAACACAAGCATAAGGCCATAGAAAGGCCCAAAACAACCAAAGAGGAGAAAGGCCACATAAGGTCCAAGATCAAGTCTACATGAGCGAGGAGCATCAGGCCCATGCGGAGAGAATGATCCATCGGAAACTAGGATTTCAGACAAGGAAAAACCCTGGCAATGCCGATGACCGCAACTCCTTCGGCCGGCAGCCGCCGCAATGTGAGCTCTAATGAGCAGCTGGGCACCGGACAAGGGTATGTTAAGTGCATGACCACGAAGCTATGGCGAAAGAGAGGCGGCAAGCTCCCAACACCAAAAAGTCCATTGTACCGCTAGTGATCGAACCGGTCAAACAACCGAGAACCTAGCGCATTGATCCAACCGATCCAATTTAGACCGGATCACGCGGACTTCGTTTGACCAATTTTGCACTTTGTAGAAAAATGTTGTGATAATCAGCATAAGAGTCGAACCCTTAAAATTTTCTACCGGGGCTACGTACGCCCTTGTTGATGATAAACTTGATAAGGTCATAGAACTTTTTTTCTATAACATGTCTTCTACGCTCGTTTCCCAAAAAACGCAGAAAAGGACCATCAGAGATTTGCACATATGCGTTGCAATGACTTTGCTAACGCATTTATTTTATGATGGGAAAACTCACTTTTGGTGGGGGTAAGTCTCAAAATCATGGAACATTACACGAACCTAGGTAAAACGCGAGTCAGAATTGGAATGAATGACCTAAATACGAAATTCTATACACTTTCTAAACGAAGAATCGATTCCTTATGTCGTGTTTATTAGAGAGGGGGGGAGAAAAAAGGTGCCTGCCCCGAAATTGAAAATTCCACCGACCCCTTCGATCCTCTCATGACTCACAGGTTTGGATTATTGTGCGGTCGTCAAAGACGACGGCAGGAATGGTCCGCGGGGAAAGATTGATTGATTGATTGATTGATTGGGTCATCAATCTTTGCTTTCCACATCCTACAAGCGTGCGTCTCTCGTTCATGCTTTTACTCATTCCACCTCCCTTTTATTTCACTTTCTCTTTTTCTATCTTCTTTTTCATGTGTTATAGAATAAATACATAAGTATTCTATGAATTTTAACTCAACATATAAAATGATTTTTAAATTTTTTTAATTTATTCCATATGATCTATAAACTTTATTTCAATATGTAATTTCATTCTCGAACCTTTAATTCGTTCAACGTGATACATAAACTATATCGAAAATATTTTCATTATTATTTCCAAACTTAAATTACTATAAAGATAACGTTAAACATATTCATACAACTTATGGATTAAATTGTAAAGTTCAGAGACTGTATTAATTAAATTTAAAGTTTAGGAACGATAATACGTATCATACTAAAGTTCAGAAACTATATTTTAATCACATTACACGTGTAAGCCGAAATTCATAGGCTTTTTTTGTGTCATTTTCTCTTCATATATGTATTCGTTCTCATTCTAGTCAAAGGTGCCGTGCCTTCTTCCAGCACCGCACGCCTTTTGCCTTCTGGCCACAGCTGTTCTCTCGCACTCGCTTCCCTTCTTTTTGTCGGCTTCTTCCATCCATCATGACGCTTCTTCTCTCTTCTTTTGGCTCTCGCACGTGACCTTCGCAAGTGGGGATTGATTTCACTTTGAACTCATTCGGTAATTAGTACTTTTTAACCTCCCTTTCCCTCTCCTCATGAGCATTTTGCACTCTCGTGGAAACATGAACTGGCAATTATGATGATGATGATGATGATAATGATGATAAAGGAAACCCCAATTTGGGATTTGTGCGTCAATATGGAAGGAGTGTTTAGGTAACTCTTCTCAAAATTTTGCATCAAATGTCTAAAAATAAGTGACCATTGGTACTGAGCTTTTCAAAATTGGATAATATTTTTATTTCAATGAGAAAGCCATGATGAGCGTATTAAGAAACGGTCATCCTGAAGGAACCATAGTTATTTTTGCTTTCGCGACGTGTCGGATTTTAGGTGATGGCGGAAGTTTGTTGTAAGTTGGGGAACGACAATGAAAAATGAAAGAAAATAATTTTCCTTTACATAAATTGCAAAAAAAAAATAAAATGAATAAATTGACTCACCAAATTTCTAGAGTTGGCCTTTTGGCGGATTGTCTTCATGTTCTTGCATCTAGTCGATCCTCCAAGAATAGGTTATATATAGACAATCATTTCTCCCCTCAACGGAAGAATAGGTTATATATATAGACAATCATTTCTCCCCTCAACGGACTTATACTCTACTAAGAGATTAATGTCAAATAAATTTTTGAGGTGTTCTTATTTCGCTGAAAATTCCATGATGAAAGAAATATTTTCATGAAAATTATTTTCGAGGATAATGTTTAGTTTTCATTTGTTTGATGGGTTAGAAAATGTGATTTTATTCTTGCTAAAAGCGGGAGTCATTTTCCCACTTTCGAAACTTGTTTCAGTCCATGTAAAACGTTTTCCGTAATACAAACACCGAAAAGTCGGAAAATAATCTTTTGGAAACAATTTTCCTTCAAATAAACGGAGCCCCAATTTCACTTAAATTACCGGAGCTCGAGACCCGCTAGAAATCATATTTATTTATCTTTCTTGTCTTATGAATGAATGAACATATCAATTCTACAATAAATAATATGATTTTTGGTAAAATAATTTTGTCCTCTCCCGATTCAACCTCCAACAACTATGGGAGACAAGAGAGCTAAGCTGCCTGTTCCCCTTCATGTTTAAATTATTTCTCACCAAAAGAATCTCGAACTTATTTAAAACCTTGTAATAGTCATTGCTTGCATCGAAAAATGAAAGGTCGACTCATCATTAGGGTCTTTATTTTCCGTTTAACGAGTTATCATTAGGTTCGCACAGGAGATATAGAGACAACTTTTGCGTTCAATTTGTGACTCATGGACCACGGTCTCGAGATGCTACTTATTATTAATCACCCTCTCTAAAATGATTGCTACTTAAGTACTCCTTTGGAGATTTTAACCTACGTCGAACTGAGGTTTATTCTGCTCTTGACAACCGTTTAGAGTATGGGTGGCGATTTTTGAAAAGATATGATAACGCGAGTTGAACATGACACAAAATTGACGGTTTTGGGTTGAGGCTATCCATGTTCCAGTTGATTTTGTGTCAACTTGCAGGACACGACTTGTAATCGTGTTGCGATTGTGTCTCTTAAATATGTCTCGAGTTTAAAATTGTTATTGGCACCACAAGACAAAATATGGGGACCACGTTTGATCATTACTCAAGATTTTGGTCTGATAGAAAAGAAAGAAGAGCACATGGCTTCTTGAGTAATGGAAGATCAAGATTTGAAAAAGGAGAGAGTGACCCACACATTATTCTTTCCTTTACTCCTCCTCCTCATTGTCGTTCATAAAAGAAGAAAAAGGTAGGTTTTTGTTTTACTCCCTTTTCTTGAACCTACAGAAGCCATATAAAGAGAAAGAAAAGGGGGAGGACCAAAAGCGAAAGTGAGCCGCACAAAGAAGAGAAGACCAAGTAGAGAAAAGCCGCGCGAGAAAGAAAGCAAGAGACGTTCTGGTTTCTTGGCCGTGCGCGAGCTGTTGCTTGGGCTTGAACACGCGGACGGATTTGTGCTTCGTGAGTTATATTTTGTTATATCCAAGTAAGTTGTTTATTTGTAAACACTTTGGGTTTGGGTATAATCTAGGTGCGGGAAACACGAGCGTATTGAGCGATTGTAATTCCGATTCTCCGATTATAGTGGATTGTTCTTCTTTGGCTCTCCCGTGGATGTAGGTACCGATATTCGGACCGAACCACGTAATTCCCGGTGTCATTTATCGTTCCTTGTTATTTCTCGTGGCTTTTCGCATTGACTTATTTGCAAGATCCGGTTAGCTTCCGCACGTTATATTACAACAATTGGTATCAGAGCACCAGGTTCGGATATTCTAGATTGTGATTTGGGGCTTTTGCTTGTCCGATTATTATCTGGATATCCTGTTATTGCAATTATGTCCGGAGTGAAAGCTGAAATTGAGAAGTTTAACGGGAGGAACAACTTTGGGTTATGGAGTCTCAAGATGGAGGCGTTATTGACAACTCAAGGTTTAGCAGAAGCATTGGAGGGCAAGGCCGAGTTGCCCAAAACGATGACGAATGCTTGAAAAGGATGTGGTAATGAGGAAAGCTAGAAGTTTAATCCCGTTGAATTTATCGGATGAAGTGTTAATAGAGGTTGGTGAGGAGAAGGATACCGCAAAGCAATGTGGGCAAAACTTCGGGCGCTCTATGTAACGAAGGGTTTGAACAATCGCTTATACATGTTGAAGAGGATGTTCCGGTTCGGATATATCGAAGGTACGTCTATCGAACCCATCTAGATGAATTTAATAAACTCATGATGGATTTGAAGAACGTCGGTAAGACACTTGATGATGAAGAGCGGGGCATGATGTTGTTAGCTTCCCTACCAGAGTCATGGGAGCACTTTACCGATTCATCATTGCAGGGGCGTACTACGATTACCTCGGAAGAGGTAAAGTCCGCCTTATTTTCTAAAGAGTGGCGAGAGAAAGTTGCGAGATGACGATCCTAGCGCAGGATGTAGCGCGAGGACTAGTGATTCGGGGTAGAGAGCAACAACGAGGGTTCGATAGCAGCAGAGGTAAAAGCGGATCTAAGTCACGCCATAAGAAGTCCAAGGGACGCGTGAAGTGCTTTGAGTGTCACGAAGAGGGGCACATCGGGAGAGATTGTCCTAAGTTGAGAAACAGAGGTGATAAGCAGAAAGCCACAACCAGTGTGGCGAACGTTGTTGAAGAGAGCACTAGTGATGCAGAGGCTGTTTTGTGTGTGACCGCGGGTTCATCGGGAGATGAATGGGTGCTAGATTCGGGGTGTTCTTATCATATGACGCCTCATAAGAACCGGTTTACTACTTACCGGGCTGCAGATGGTGGTAGAGTTCTCGTTGGGGAATAACGCAGCCTGCAAGGTTGTGGGGATAGGGACGATTCGGATTCGGATGCACGATGGCGTGGTGCGCACATTGACGGACGTGAGGCATGTACCGGAGCTCAAGAGGAACCTTATTTCTCCGGGGACACTCGATGATATCGGGTGTAAGTACACCGCTGAAGGTGGAGTGCTGAAGATCTCTCGAGGTGCTATGACAGTGATGAAAGGGAAGAAAGTGAGTTCTCTCTATCATCTACTGGGAGAGACCATGACAGGAGCTGCTGCGGTTTCATCGGGTGAGTCAGATTCCGATCTAACTCGTTTATGGCATATGCGTCTAGGGCACATGAGTGAGGCGGGTATGACGATGCTGAGTGATAGAGGGTTGTTAAAGGGTCGAAGACAAGTAAGTTAGACTTATGTGAGCACTTTGCATCTTTGGGAAGCAAACGCGGGATTAAGTTTGCTACGGGTATTCATTCGACCAAGCAACCGGTAGAATATATTCATTCGGACGTTTGGGGCCCGTCTCCTGTTCCTTCGAAAGGAGGTGCTCGTTATATGCTGACATTTATCGACGACTATTCCAGGAAAGTATGGGTATACTTTCCGAAGCACAAATCTGATGTGTTTGATCGGTTCAAGAAATTTAAGGCATTGATTGAGAAGCGATCGGATAAACAGGATCAAGTGCCCGAGAACCGATAACGGCATGGAGTTACGTGGTAAAGATTTTACCGAGTTCACGAGAGAGAAGGGATTGTGAGACACCGCACAAGCACTGGGACACCACAGCAGAATGGCGTGGCGTAACGGAAGAACGAGAACTTTACTTGAGCGGGCTCGGAGCATGCTTTCGCATGCTTTGGAATAGGCAAGGAATTTTGGGCCGAAGCGGTGAACATGGCATGTTACCCGATTAATCGATCTCCATCATCTCGCTATCGAGTGGAAGACTCCGGAGGAAGTATGGTCGAGGAAACCCGTTGATTACTCCGGATTACGAATATTCGGATGTCTCCGCGTATGCTCATGCGAGTGATGGTAAGCTTGAGCCGAGGTCGAAGAAGTGCATATTTCCGGGTTATGCACATGGGGTGAAAGGCTACCGGCCGTGGTGCACCGATCCCGGATCACCCGGTTTTCTAATCAGCAGAGATGTGATTTTCGACGAGATTGCAATGCTTCGACGGAGGAGTTACGAGACACAACCAGCAGAGCGGACGGATCATGGTGTTAGTAGTGAGGTGGAGCTTCGGTGGAGACTCCGAGAGACCTCGGAGGTAACGGATGTTCGGAGGCTGCAAGTAGCCGCGGTTCCCGAAGTCGGTGATAGTGAACAACCGGTACGGCCGCAAAGATAGTATAGCCGCAGACAGACAGAGAAGGCAAATTAAACCACCGGTACGTTATGCTTATACAGATTTTGCTTATGCTTTGACCGTAGGTGATGAGGTGGAGACAGATGAGCCTTCGTCTTACTCTGAGGCGATGGCTAGTTACGAGTCGTCGCAGTGGCTAGGGGCTATGAGTGAAGAGATGGAATCACTCCATCGAAATCGACATGGGAGTTAGTTAAAGTACCCAAGAGCCGAAGATTGTCGGAAGTAAATGGGTCTACAAACGGAAAGAGGGCATTCCTAGCGTCGAGGCAGCGAGATATAAGGCGAGACTTGTTGCGAAGGGGTATACCCAGCGGGAAGGCATTGACTACAATGAGGTGTTTTCTCCCGTGGTAAGGCATACTTCTATTCGTGTTTTACTTGCCTTTGTTGCTTGCACGGGATCTCGAGTTGGAGCGACTTGATGTGAAAACGGCGTTTCTTCACGGTGAGTTGGAGGAGCAGAGATTTACATGAGGCAGCCAGAGGGATTTGCTATTCCGGGTAAGGAAGATCATGTTTGCTTATTAAAGAAATCTTTGTATGGGCTGAAACAATCTCCTAGACAGTGGTATAAGCGGTTTGACGCTTTCATGGCTAGTCGGGACTATTCAAAGAGTCGGATGGATAGCTGTGTTTATTTCAGGAGATTGGAGGACGGGTCTTTGATATATCTGCTATTATATGTTGATGATATGTTGATAGCGAATAAAAAATATGTCCGATATTGATGTGTTCAAGAGGCGGTTGAGTGCTGAGTTTGAGATGAAAGATTTAGGTGCTGCGAAGAAAATATTGGGTATGGAGATTTTGCGTGACAGGACTGCAGGATTATTACGTCTGTCTCAAAAGAAATATATTGAGAAAATTGTTGCACGTTTTAATATGCAATCGGCGAAGTCCGTGAGTACGCCATTAGCAAAGCACTTTAAACTTTCGGTTAAGTTATCGCCGCAAACCGAGGAGGAAGAGGAACATATGTCTCGTGTTCCTTATTCTAGTGCCGTGGGTAGTATTATGTATGCTATGGTATGCACTAGGCCCGATATTTCACAAGCTGTCGGTGTGGTTAGTCGTTATATGAAGCGTCCGGGTAAAACTCATTGGGAAGTCGTGAAATGGATCCTCGAGATATTTGAAGGGGACATCGAGACGTTGGTATAGTATACCGGAGGGACGATAATGGCGAGTGAGACCACCGGTTTTGTGGATTCCGATCATGCGGGTGACTTGGATGAGTGCGGGTCTTTAGCCGGGTACGTGTTTACTCTTGCGGGTGGTGCGGTTAGTTGGAAGGCGTCCTTACAGGACCACGTAGCCTTGTCGTCGGCTGAGGCGGAGTACATGGCACCGACCTTTGTAGCGAAAGAGGCGATATGGTTGCAAGGTTTGCTCATGGACTTTGGGTTAGAACAGAAAAATGTTGACATACACCGTGATAACCAAGGTGCGATTTATCCGGCATATAATCCGGTTTATCACGAGCGAACGAAGCATATCAATATCGGGTACCACTTCATCCGAGATGTCTTAGCGAAGGGTAAGGTTGTTGTGAAAAAGATTGCTACAACAGAGAACCCCGCGGACATGATGACTAAGCCTGTTCCTTTGGCAAAGCTCAAGCTTTGCTTGAGCACTATTGGCGTCCGTAGAGAGTGAGCGCCCGTGGGGGCGTTGGGAGAGCAGCATGGATGATGAGCATTATTAACTTGGCTTCAAACATCGAGCCAAGGTGGAGAATTGTTAAATATGTCTCGAGTTTAAAATTGTTATTGGCACCACAAGACAAAATATGGGGACCACGTTTGATCATTACTCAAGATTTTGGTCTGATAGAAAAGAAAGAAGAGCACATGGCTTCTTGAGTAATGGAAGATCAAGATTTGAAAAAGGAGAGAGTGACCCACACATTATTCTTTCCTTTACTCCTCCTCCTCATTGTCGTTCATAAAAGAAGAAAAAGGTAGGTTTTTGTTTTACTCCCTTTTCTTGAACCTACAGAAGCCATATAAAGAGAAAGAAAAGGGGGAGGACCAAAAGCGAAAGTGAGCCGCACAAAGAAGAGAAGACCAAGTAGAGAAAAGCCGCGCGAGAAAGAAAGCAAGAGACGTTCTGGTTTCTTGGCCGTGCGCGAGCTGTTGCTTGGGCTTGAACACGCGGACGGATTTGTGCTTCGTGAGTTATATTTTGTTATATCCAAGTAAGTTGTTTATTTGTAAACACTTTGGGTTTGGGTATAATCTAGGTGCGGGAAACACGAGCGTATTGAGCGATTGTAATTCCGATTCTCCGATTATAGTGGATTGTTCTTGCTGGCTCTCCCGTGGATGTAGGTACCGATATTCGGACCGAACCACGTAATTCCCGGTGTCATTTATCGTTCCTTGTTATTTCTCGTGGCTTTTCGCATTGACTTATTTGCAAGATCCGGTTAGCTTCCGCACGTTATATTACAACAGTGTCCAACCCGCTAGACACGGAATCAGACACAATTAGCTCAAATAGTATTCTTTTCGATGCTAATCACTATTAAGATTTCTAATTAATAGAGTATTGCAATTCGAGAGTAGGTTCTATGTAAAAATAAGGAAATTTGGTGCCCAGTTTGTGTGGCTGTGTTGATATCGTGTCGTCGAGTTGATTTTTTGTGGTAATGGGTCATGCAATCGTGTTGACGATTAACGCATTGTTTTGGAGCAAACTCATTAATTTTAAAGACATGTTGATTCGAGAGCCGTGCAAAAGTAGATCCATGCAATTAACTAACCGTGTCATGTTCGGATTGATCTACTTTGTAGTATACTCTCGTGTCGACTGACACAACCGCAAGCCGTAGACAGAAATTACATCCTTAGTTTAGAGTTCGGACAAGTTCATGCTACTCCGAACACGAGACATATCGGTTTTAAATGGAGTTCGCATTTTAAGATCCTATAGTCCTTGTTTAATTCAATGCCTCGTAATAATAGTTGCTCTGGCTTCCCACCCATCCTGAGATTAATCCCATGGTAAGGGCCTTCCCGTACTTACGTCTCATATTTGATGGCTTGGTTCGATTCCGACCTTGGGAGACTCATATTTAAGTGGAAGTCGTGGCGGTGAGTTACTATGCTAATCCCTTTTGAGAAAATAACAAAAATAATCCTTGAATTTTATTTCAATATGCAATATCATCCCCGAACATTTGATTTGTTCAATATGATATTTGAATTTCTCGTACATGTTCAAACTAACCTCTGGACTATTTGAAAATATTAAATATTGTCCATGAACTTAAATTTATAGATGGATAACATTAGATAGCTTCATGTATTCGGAGACTGTATTGAACAAATTAAAAGTTTAAGGATGACATTGCACATTGAGTTAAAGTTTAGGAATCACATGAACAAATTAAAAGTTCAGAAACCACATTATATATTAAGCCAAAATTTAATGACTATTTGTGCCGTGTTTTTGAGTTATAAGAAAAGAAAATCTTCTGTCGTGGCTTCATGAATTAAAATCTCACAACTGCAAAACGCCATATTGATTGCAAAGCTTTTGTCTCCTTGTAACTTCTGTCACGGATTGTATAATCGGCCACATTAAAATGAGTTTGATATGTCTTCGGCATATTTGAATGAACATGATGTTTGGCCAAAACGGAATTTCGTCTTGCTTTTCAAACTTCATTTCAGGCTGTCAAGCACTCTAAAAAAAAAATCGAGTCCTTTGTCTTCTCCTTGGCAAAACATAGTATATTTAATTTTGGTCTGCTTTCCTTCCTAATTTGAGCTTTTTATCTGTACATACGTGCTTTTCATTTTGGCATGGGGAGTTGGACCTTATTTAATATCAACCGTTTCAAATCTCTCACGTTATAGAATTGTTGATATATCGAGTGATTTGATCAAGATTAAACGAACTCCTTTCTTTGGAAAGTCAAAAATGTGCTTTTGACTCTTGATTTTTTTTATAGATTCTTTTAACCAAACTCGCACTCACATCTCTTATTGCATGTTTGGCTATGGAATGCTCGTTCCATCCAACCCATGTTTGGCTGGTGTCCATAGCTAAAAACATGTCATAATTTATAAACTATATTAAACAGTTTAAGGTATAGTCAGTTTATTGCAAATGATGGACAATATGTTCAAATTTTAATTAATTAATAACTTCAAAATTTAAATAGAAAAACTATCCAGTTACACTTAAGTAATTATGTTTTTATTTTATTTTACATACATGATGAATATAGATAAATAGTACGGCAAGTGCAGTGTAAATTTAATTATTAGAGAATTCTGATACAATTCCGTTCCCGCAACATTTTTTGTTTTCTTACAACCAAGCACAAAAAATTCCGTTCCTACAACTCATCAAATAAAGACATTGGTATTATTATCGTTCCACTCTTTTGCTTCCCATTTAATTTGGTCGTACCAAAAGCAAACGCTGATAATAACATTGTTTTGGCCATAATGAAAGAACGATGTCAATGAGTGCCTTAATGATAATTATTCCCAACAATGTAAAAAAAAGGGGGGGGCAAGGATTCAACTTCCATCACAAAGTTTGCGAAAAGAGCTCGAAGTGCTAAAAACCAAACGTTTTCCCTTTTGTCTTCCGTTACTTCAACCTCAAAGGGCATCCATCAAAATTTGACAACCTTAAAATTGGGAAATCCTGGACAACATCGTGAGTAGTCCCGTCGGTGGTCCTAACATCATTATGGCGAAGGTTTCACGTGTTAAACGTGATTTGCAATGCTTGACCGAAAAAAACAAAAGGTGACTTACAATGATTTGTCAACTGTCAAATACTTTATCCATCCCGACATGAGCTTGGCAAAGTTTACACGTGTTTGAATTCTGATGTTGATGTGAATTGCCGACGATAAGAAGCGACGAACCGGGGGAGAAGTTATCCAAAACATATTAAACCTATCACACTCTACCAGTTTAATCTTCAATATTTTAAATATGCCTCTTGAATCCTAAATATTTTCACGTCTTGCCAATTGAGTCCATTCGATCAATTTTGATCGAACATATCCAATATGAATTAAACTATTAATAAAAATTATTCATGTCGGCGTTGATCGTGATACATAAGAGGCGAGATGTTCACGTCGGCGATTCCGACGAAAATTGATTGGAAATACTTTAATTAAAAATTTTAAAATCGAATCGATAAAAATATAATATTTCAGATAATTTTTCCACGCACCCTCCTTGCAATCAGCAATTGCCAACACCTCAAGGATCAGAAGCGAAACAAAACAAATGAAAGAACAAACGTGGCGATCGCACCGAAGTTTAAGAAAGCTTTTGTTTTGTCACGCTATAAACATCATGTGAGTATGTCGGGATAAATGGTTACAAAAATCCGACGTTCCAAGCTCGACACCACGCCTTTTTCCTCGTTAAAGCACGGATCTTTGCCACCAGCTCTTTTGTTCTTTTGACACCTGGCCCCCCGGTTTTGTCTTTAATGTCGTCTTCCTCCACACATTTATTGCATATCCAACTGTCTATAACCTAAGATTTTTTTTTTTTTGTGGGGTCTTCCTTTAAGTTAGATTTTCGAGGTAACTTTCATGTAAAAAAAAAAAAAAAGCGAAAAAGGGTATGTGTATTTCGATATTTAGATACTTCAACACTCCGGAATTTTTGGTTTAAAATTGAGAGTAAAAATGTATAATAAGAAAGATAAATAAGAGAGTTTGGGAAAATTGAAACTCAAATTCCTTACTCCGATACTTTCGAAAGATTTTGTAGGATCGCTTTCAATTATTTTGAAATCTTAAATTAATGTATTGGTTGATGTTTGAATGTTTTCACAGTTGAAGAAAACCCCTTGAGCAAGTGTAGTAAGAATTCATTCAGTAACAGATATTGCCGGTGAATGTCACGACAAAAAATTGATTCTCGGCAAGTGTTCGTGTTTTTTTTTTTTTTTTTGGAGAGGGTCGTATTCTTGGCAAGTGTTAAAAAGATGACTATTGGGGAGAAAAAGCTACACATTATTTTAGTCAGATCTGTTTGGTAAGAGTTCATTCAATTGGCACCTGATCAAATTCGTACACGACCTTATTACCAAGCGTTTAAGAAGGCGGGTGTTGGAAAGTCGCACAGAGGACGATGCAGAGTGTTGAAAGGACTGGCGCCTCAGTTATTACAACTTATAAGATAGGGCATTCGGCCAAGTGCAGGTTCTAGCCTGTAAGACAGTTTGAATTTGAATGAATTGAACCGAGATTAATGTGCTTATTTCTGGGAGCATTTATTTTACGAAAAATAAGTAGTATGAAAAATATTCTGTTAAGAAAAATTGACGAATACCCCTTACAAAAACGAAGGAAAAATTTTTGGACATAAATTATTATCGATAATGGAATATTTTTTTTATCAATTGATTATTTCAAATAATAAACGAGCAATTATTTTTTAAAAAATATTTTTTAATATCATTTGATATTCAGACTCTGTTCGTTTCGCACAAAATGCACACTTAAACACGGAGAGATTACTCACATAACGCATGTCATCTCCGCATGCATAGTACAAGAATTAATAGTAAATTTGCATAAAGAAATGTGAAGTCCAATTTCGCAACGCAAGGCTCGAGATTTCGTGTAAAAAGGCATGAAGGTTCGAGTTCTCTTTGAGACATGACATATTGAAAATACTAGACGATCGTAAGCTCGATCTCTTCACGGGTGCGATCCGTATGAAGTTGTTCCCTTTCTCGGATAAGTCCGCCGGAGAAGAAACACATTAATTTGGGGGATTCTGCGACAGCCCCGTCGAGGTGTCCAAGGTTGAAATTGATGGTAGTGTCCCCTTTGGACGCTATCAAAAGGTTCCGGAGCTGTCCATTTTGGCACTTCTTAAGGTCATGTCTCTTTTTTTTAGACGAAAAAAAAAAAAAAAAAGGGTCATGTCTTGTTTCACATCAACATTCCCATGCATTCCCATATTCTCCTTCTTGTTATAATTTTCTTTTCTAAGAATATACAAAAGAAATATCTCATCTTCGATCAAAGACTACTTACGTATCTCTATTTTTGCATATCATTTACATATGTCTAAACAAAGTCGTATGTTGGAATGATCGAATTGCCCCGCTTTGCAAATTCAATTTAGCATCTTACCAAGTGATTGGGTGATTTGAGGGAAATGTGTCGAAGAAGTCCTAAATCTTTTGTATTTTTGTCAATTCGATTCTAAATCTTTTCATCTTTTACCAATTCAGTTATATTAGTAGAAAATTACCGATGTGGGTGTCGATCGTCCTATGTAGTATTGCTAGCGCTGACATGAATAATTTTTAATAAATTTTCAAATTTTATAAATTTTTTTTTTTTCTTGACTTTACGGAATTAGTGGCCGGCAACCTCGCCGGCCACTAGCCTCTAAAGGAAAAAAAATTAAAAGATTATTTAAAATTATCTACGTCAATGCGGCGGTACGAGGTAGGATGATCGGCGTCCGTGTTCGATTTCCGATCAATAAGATTGAATTGATAAAATGTGAAAATTCTTGGGACTAAATCTATAAATTTAAAAGGTTTGCAACTGAATTGGAAAAAGTACGAAAGACTTATGATTTTTTTTTTTTTACAATTTTCCCGGTGATTCGATATTGAGTTGGTTTTGAGTGTTTTGGGTAGGCGTGGTTTAGAATTTCCGGTGCGCCGTTTTCGCAAAATAGAGACGCGGGGATAATTGTTGTGAAGATGCAAAGTAGTCTTCAAAAAAATAAAAGTCAGCATTTTCAAACGCAGACGTATGGAAGTGGTCGCGAGTGAAATGTGTGGTCACGAGTGGCAATTCCTCTTCTTCTTGTTTCAGTTTAAGTGTCAGGTGATGTCAGCACTCCGACTAGTGCATGCCCTCGATCAAAAAATAAAATTTTGGTCGAATCCTCGATCAACTTTTAGAGCGCACTTCTCTTCGTCGGCCTAGTGCATTTAGAATTTTATTCTTTAAACGCCCCTGACAAGGCTTGAATCCAATCTCGCCAGAAAAAAATAGCAAACTTTCATACCTCATGGTCGATTCACTTTTTATTTACCTCAAACGAAATTTACCGGTACTTAACGCAAGAATTACTAAATGATGCTAATCATGCACGTCTCGTTTTCTTCATATGAATAATCTATTGATCGCAACCAACCCTTTAAAGGATAATCTAGATCGGCTTTTGCTTTTCATTTTTACTCAATATAAATTTTACACCTCGAACACTTGACTTCTTCGTCTTCTTTTTATGTTTGAAGCTCCCGAAACATTCTTAACACTTAATAAAGTAATATGTAGTGTAGACTCACGTGCAAGTTTCTCATAACATATTGATGAAGCTCCCGCTTAGATTCCCTCCCTTCCTTTTAAACGCAGATTAAGATCGAGGGCGGTGACAAGGTTCAACCCTAACACTCAAACATTATTTATTCATCTCGTTCTCTTCTATGAAGACGATCCAGCGTCGTTTTTCAGTTCTCAGTATATACTTTGACCCTTCAAACGCAAGCTGTACAAGAAAGCAAAGTCATTCGTCCACGTCCATTCTTCTAGCAGTTCACGATTCTCAACGTACCAATTCAACCAATCAACCAATCAATCAAGCAATTCTTTCTCCCCTTCAAAAAAATTTAAAAAAAGAAAGAAGGAAAACAACATCAAAGACTCTCAATTATACCCACCGTGACACATTTATCTTAATTTTATCAAAAATCCCAACTTAATACTCTCGTGATATATTTACCTCAATTTTTTTTATGATACCAAAAATCCTAAACTTGCAAGCGATAAAAATAATTTATGACAAATATATCACACTATATAAATTTGGGTTAAACATATCACATAGGTAAAATTTTAGAATTTTTTTCACAAAAATAAAATTGGGTAAGTACATCAAAATAGGCATATTTTAAAGTTTTTGGTGGCTTTTTTTCTGAAAAATAAATCGGGAAAGAGTTTGGAAGTCAGGTCTAATTGTCTTGTAAATAACACCGTCAAGGCCCTTGTCCTTACTAGGAATTAAAAAACTTTGCTAACAAAACAATTTTTGGGTGATCATAAAAATAATAACATATTATGAATCATAAATTCTTAAAAAAATAAATCTCACAATAATTTTTAATTATTTCTTATTTATTTTTTATAGCTCAAAACATATTGTTAATCTCACGGTAGATAAAACAGCCATTACATAAACATATTTCTACAAAAGATAAGCACTTACGTGTACACTACGATATCCACATATATAATTAATCTGCTCTAAAAAAACTAAGCCTCTCTCTCTCTCTCAGTCACTTTTTAGATACACCGTACGTTAACCTAAAAAAAAAAGGAAAAAGTACCACAAAACCCTAAAAAAAAAAAGGGTTGGGGGACCGGACTCGCCAACACTAATTTGCCAATTTGCATGGCCCATGATGTTGTCTTTTAATTTCCCTCTCCATGTTGTAGGACAACCTCTCTTCAATTACGACATTTATCACCCTCCTCCGTTCCATGTCCAACCCCGACCCCATCTTCCCCTTATTTTCACTCCTCGGCTGCACAAATACAAACCATGTTGATTTCCATGTCTCGGGCTATCGGTTATCTCACGTGACATGCAGATTTTGTCGATCATCTTGGGACCGGCACGTCGGAGGAGGCATAAAAGTTGCCGTCGAGGCTCCTGGGTGCCCTACGATCTGCTGCAATCAGCCCTGCCGAAGCCGACCCGGTGGTTGGCCAGGTCGAACTCGACCCACAGGTCCTGCTGGTGGAAGTTGCCTATGATGTTGCTTGCGGCGCTGAGCATGCTGGACCGCCCGATGGCCACGCAGTGTACCCCGCCGTCCACCTCGGCCAGGACCTTCTCCTTGGCCACCACGATCTCCGCTCCCTTCTCGAACTCGAAGGCCATGTCGCCTATGGACCGCCCGATCGCGGCGGCATCACCGTCGAAGCACATGTCGGCCATGCCGCCGTACACGTACCCCTTCTTCATCCGCGGTCCCACGAGCCTCACCACTTCCTCTCTCACCTAATTAGTGATTCGTGGCATCGGTTATGTCGGTCAAATTGAAACGATTTCGTGTCGTAGTAAATGGAATAACAAGTGTTGAATTACGGAAATTTAAAGTTTGATCGAGGTGGGGACACGAGTATAGCTCGTACGTGAAATATTTTCTCACCTTGTCGTAGGCCTCATCGACCAGGTAGGTGAACTCGGAGCCCGAGTCGATCATGGTCTGGCCCGACCCACCCGTGTCGGGCCGGAAAACCGTCGGAGGTATGCTGAGGCGCCGGCTCCCGATCCTGATACCCTGCATTGGCACCGTGTAGGCAAGCGGGTCCAGGTTCGGCATCCGTTGACTTTGACCCTGGAAGAAGGTCATGAGGGCGACGTACTGGAAGGTCCCCGAGTTCGGGTTGTCGCCGAGGTAAAGCGACCCGGTCGGGGACGGTCCATATCGGGCGGCCCGGGCGGGCACGCAGTACGAGAACTTGGACACCTTGGCCTGCGAGGGGAACGAGAGCCGGCCCAGGTTCATCCCGAGAATGCCCTTGTCGTCGCCGGAGCTGGTGGCGCAGCCCAGGATGAGGGGAGCGGTGATCTGGGTCCTGGAGAAGGTGAACTTCTCGCGGACGAGATTACCCTCGGCGAGGGTGCCGTCGGCGTAGAAGTAGGAGTAGTGGCAGAGCCGGTTCTGGTCGCAAGACGTCGGGAGGGAGAAGTCGGGGGTCCGCGGCTTGCAGAGCGGGTGGTTGCAGGGGAGGACCGAGAAGGAGGAGGACAGAGACGGGTCGAACGTCGTCGTCGACGACGAGGGCTGCCCCGCCGCGTCCGCAGACGGCGACTTCTTCTTGGCCTTGTCGTGGCACTGGATCCAGGAGAGCTGGCTCCCAGTGTCGAGAATCATGTCCTGGGTCTGCGGGGGAGTCCCGATGGGGAGGGAGACGACCGGTACCATGGAGTACTTGAAAGGAGCCTTGACGGCGACGGCGGAAGCGGCGGTGAGAGATGAGCGGAGAGGTTTGAGCTTGTGGTGGGGCAGAGCGTGGGATTTGAGAGGGAAAGAGAGAGAGAAGGACGAGGACGAGGACGACTTGTTCAGGGGATGGTGGCTCTGTTCTTGCTTCGAGTGGGAAACAGAGCAGAAGCAGAACAAGAAGAAGAAGGCTGCGATGGCGACGACGGAGCTTGTTCTGCGCACGGCCATGGCGTCCGGAGAGAAAGAGAGGGAGAGGGAGAGGGAGAGGGGGGGGTCAAGTGAGATGGGAGGTTCGGGGGACGGTTCAGTATTTATGGCAATCTCGTGAATGGAGAGGAGAAAAAAAAAACAAAACAAAGCAGAGAGGAACAAGAAGAGAAACAGAGTGAAAAAGGAGTACGCGGTTTCTTTAATTGGAGCGGTTAGGCTTTAATTATGGTCGGATCTTTCGTTTTAGCCGCTAATGACATCGTGTGGCACCCAAAGAGGACTGTGTTTGGCTCAAGGAAACAAATTTCAGTCTCTAAAATCCAAGACACTGAACACATATAATGAAGACATTAAAGAGATCGAGTTTAAACAGACTTCAATTATTTTATAATCATTTCTATCGAAATGGGCATTTTTTTTTTCCGTGAGGCTCAACGTGGAATCATAATAACACCAGTCAATCAAGCAATTCAATCGTCTTAACCTATCGCTACTTTCAAAAACAGTAAAATTTTTCTCCGTCGTTTAAGGTCAGCATTGAGTACCCGGCCCATCGCAATCCTTTTGTCTACGCATTTCATCTCAAATCCATCACGGTCAACGTGGGTAATTCTATTTGTAATAAGTAAGTGACAGACATGGAATATGTAAGTTGCATGGTAAATTGTACATTTACTATAAATATTTTCGATATATTTACTCAAGAGATGTAAGTAAGAATAAGATGCTGTGGGCGAACGGGGATTTTCCTTAAGTGGTGTGGAGTTTGCTTCATGTGGAGGAGTTAAAACGGTCGGGTCTTGTGTCGTTTCATTTCGTAGGCTTTTGAACTTTCATCGAACCTTGGGAAGAAGATATTTTGTTCAGTGTTGTGGGACAGTTGTCTTACCCTCTATGTCCTCGGTTGGCCCCACCCGAGTCCTTCCAATAGTAGGACGAACCCATTTTCTCTTCTGGCGTCCACGGCAAATACAGTAATTCTTGCATATATATATCTATATATATATATATATATATATATATATATATTATCTGTGCATATAATGTATGAATCGAGATTCATATACATTTTTACGGGGGAAATTACCCAATAAGTTATGAACCTATTAAAATTATGTCAATTCAGTTCTAAACTTTTCTTTTTATCTATTAAGTCTTAAACCTTTTACAATTGTGTCAATTCAATCTATTTGGTTGGACACCACTGACGTGGAAATTTTTAATAATATTTTAATTAATCTTTTTTGTTAATAAATTTTTATGTCTTCTTTTTTTTCCTTTTCTTTTTTTAGCGTTTGGGTTAGCAGCCCTACCCACCACCGGCGAAGACCCTAAAAAAAAAATTTAATTATCATTAAAAATTATCACGCTAGCAAATGAACCGAATTGACATAATTACATAAGTTTTATGACTCAATCGGCAAAAAAAAAATTAGGATGCAATTAACACAATTGCAATACGTTTATGACATTTTTGGTAATTCTCCCCAGATTTATGTTTGTGTGTGTTGAGATTCACATGCGAGTTATGCTAGAAAATTTCATATCGAAAAATTGATGTGGTGTAATCTCGATTAACACATAACTCACTAATTTGAATTTTTGAGTGAAAATTAGCCTAACATCATGTATTGATGGGCTCGAATTTGAGTTGACTGAAGATATCAGGATTTGTAGTTCAATTCTTGTCTAGATGTAAAATTTCTCGAAGTTAAACTCTTCATCCAAAACCCGAACGAAAACATTAAAAACGACCAACCCATTTTGGTGTTTTGTCTTGTTTAGAGGGATGGACCACAAATTCCGCGTCCCATTTCCGACCTACTCATCGCCAGAATATCTTTCTTGTACAAGAGGTTCTTTTCGTATGTTCTTGTTTGCCGGCTCTCAAGCCATTTTATTTTTCGCTTTGGTAATTACAAGTAGTATCGCATTTTCCATCGACAAAACGTATATAATTTCAGGAGCCGAACCGAGCCGACCACATCATAAAGAAAGTTGTAAACAGCCAAATAGAGTATCCTTTCCTAATCTTTTATCGAGTTCTATTCTTCAACGAATTTAACGTTATTAATCGAAATCGACTGCTATTAAGTCGAAATTGCTTTTATATTTATAACATTTTTTCCCTCCCAAAAATGGGGGTAGGTTGGAATGGCTAGCATCGAGGAAAACTTGAGACATAGGTCAAAGGATTGTTCTGCAATCATTGGGGGTCCACTTCCACGTCCACGCCTTATAATCTTTAAAGGAATTCAATAATTTTCTTTTTCTTTACTTTGCTTTGCTTTCCGCTTTGCATTTGTTTATTCCGCCTTTATGCAGGCATCGATTCATTTTAGGTGATCTTTCTGTTCATATTACTTTTTTTTTGCATGGCAGATGCATGGTCCCAATTGGCTGCTGATCTCATTCCAAACTCTTGTTGTTATACCAATAATGTGATCTCACATTCAATTAATTATTACATACATTAATTTTATTGACGTTTTATCGTTCACATTAATTTGCGTGATAACTGTCCATTAAGCACATTAAGTTATGTGTTGACCGCCGAATGATATGATAACTGTGTTAATGGAAGAAGTTATATGAAGAGGTGCAAATTGGAGTATAAATAGGTCTAAATCAAACTCCCTAATTATGAAACACATCATCAACGTTGGGAGGGCAATTTGTTAGAAGTACACATTCATCAACCGTTCAAAGATATGCAAAACTGTTCTTTCAAGCCAACTTCATCAATGGCTGGAGCTCATACATATATTTTTTATATGCACGTAATTTTCCTCTATTAAAGTTTAAGTTTTTGGATTGGACATTCTGACTTGATATCATAATCGGGTCCTGTACCAATTTATTTTACGCGTGAGTGATTAGTCAAATTCCATGTGTTGGTTCTAGGGGGTGCCAAATGGACCCGTGGGCCCGGAACCGGAACCGGCCTTCAAGGGCCGGTTCCGGTTCGTAAATTGTTGGAACCGGGCCGGAACCGGCGGTTCCGGGCCGGTTCCGGGCCGGTTCCAACCCGGTTTTTTTAAAAAAAAAAAAAAAGGGAGTAGGTTTGATAAAAAAAGTAATTGGGCTTTGGAACCGGCGGTTCCGAACCGGAACCGGAACCGGCCCGGAACCGGCGGTTCCAAACCCGGAACCGGAACCGGCTCTTCAAGGGCCGGTTCCGGTTCCACTTTTTTTTGGAACCGGAACCGCCGGTTCCCGAACCGGAACCGGCGGTTCGGTTGAACCGGCCCCCTCTGGTTGGTTCCACCTCATTCTGCAAGTGGTGTAATATCACCTATTGATTTAAACTTTTTTTGTTGAACATTCTAGCAAAGGATACCTTTCCTTTGCCAGCACATAACAGCTAACGAATTCTTATGGAAGTAGAAAGCCTCGTCCTTAGTGATGGAATGCAAATCCATCCCCAAAAGAAGCAAATTCTCCAGCTCTTGGAATATTAGTAAAATTACCTCAGAAATACTATCAAGAAATTGCACTTTTTTCATAAAAATTCCACCCACAAAAAGGAAAAAAAAAAAAAAAGTTTCTCTATCGATCCGTTGCTTAGAAACTCCAAAAGATATATATTCTCCCACCGAAAGAAAAGAATATAAGAGAGCTGGCCATGGATGTTATATTCGATATGGTCCCCGTCGATATTAATGGCGAGGACAAATCTTTCTTCCACGCAAGAACCCTACAAATTGGAACGGCCAGTTGGTAGGGCCACGTGGCGGCACGACTCGACGTTCGTGATTACATCAAGAAAAAAATAAAAAGAAAAATAAGAAAGGGGAGACGTAAGAGACAATGGTCAACGTGTCTAGGTAGATGGATACTTACGACGTTGGATTCATGGATTGTGGTGTCGGTTTCGTTAGAAATTAGGAGGCCCGCCATGCACGCACGCTCGTACGTCCAAATCCCTTAGCATTATGCTCGTGTGTCGGGTCGAAAACGAGCCGTCACCCTAAGTTCTTACGCACGATTGCGAGGTTTAAGCGTTCTTAATGATTGAAAGCATCATAACATTAGAAAAAGGAAAGGGAAAAAAACAAAAATCGAGTGAAGATCTGGACTTTGAAGACGAGAATCCCATTGAACGAATTCGAGCAGTGGTGTGAAGTTGCTTTGGGAGGTTTGAATGTTCTTCGTCCAAGCTGCAGGGGAAGTAACCTAAGTTGAATTAAAATTTACATTATGCAAAAAAAAAAAAAAAACTTGGAGATTGTGTGGAATCCAATTCGAGATCCTCCCGCTTTTCACGAGTATGATTTAGGCTCGGTGTACCCGATATCAATTCTTTCATTTTTCATGCGGTTGGTGGACAAGTTTGGATTCGAGAAACGTTGCCATCAAGATAAAAGTTTTAAACACGTGCATGTTATTGGGTCGCATTGTTTAACGGCCTTCCTTAGCTCACTTTCGAGTGCTTATGTTACGAATTGTAAAAGGAATAAAAGGAACTATTGATCTCTCCAAATTCGATCGGTTCTTTCCCGTCGCCGAGTACGGTAAGAACCCTCGAGCATTGCAGAATCATCTTGTGTTAATTCAAGAAGCAGAAGAAGAAGAAGGAAACCAAATTGGGGTGCTTCAAAGCACCAGCTGGATCCCTCAAAATCCAACTTTATGTAGTAGATCTCTAAGTTGGTGAAAAGGACCAGAGGGAAGATTTGATCCGAATTAGTCAACCCCTACTCTCTTTTTTTTAACACGGCATGATTCGAGACCAATTCCCAATATGATTGGATTGGACTGAGGAACGTGCCCTTCGGTTCAACCAGATTTGACTCCATTCGGACCCAAATAATTGCCTCGCAAAGGATAAGCCTCCGACTTCGACTTTCGACTTTCGACTTCAAGCTGAATAGACATGACATGATTATTGCTTTGGTATGGTTGGATGTCGTTGACCGCAACACAGGTTCGATTGTGAAAATCGTACATCAAGGCGAGGTGGACAGCCCCTTTATTTATTTATTTATTTTGTGTGTGTGTGTGTGTGTTTTGTTTTCTAATTATAAAGCGAGTTTATCTTTCGTAAGTAAGTTTCCGAAATCACAGACATAACTTCGGAACCCTTTGTGGATTGAATGAGAAACAAGCTAAGATGGGAGTGTGTAGATTAGCATTCGAGATTTATTTCTCCTATGAAAGAAGTTGAAAAGGCATGCATTTTCCATGCAAATATTCAATGGGATATTTCCAAAAACAGAAAGCTCTCAATTTATTATATGACGGTCAATTCAGTTATAAACATTTTGACGATTTGCCAATTTAGTCCTAAACCTCTCAATCGTGTCAATTCAGTTCTAAATCTTTTGAAACTTTATAGTCCTAAATCTATTAGTAAGATAATTGACAAAAATGACCATATTGAGAAATTGTCAAAAGATTTAAGACTAATTTGACAAATCGTTAAAATTTTTAAGACTAGATTGACACAATTGAAAGGTTTAAGATTAAATTGACAAATTGCCAAAAATGTTTATGACTGAATTGATATAATTGAAGGTTTATAACTAAATTAATATAATTGAAATATTTATAACTGAATTGGTCACCGTATAATAGATTTATGATTTTTTGGATAAATTTCCCAATATTCAAGAGGGGTTGTATATATACAAAAACTGAAGAGAAGCTTGTTATTATCTTTAGAAAGTCGCGTGCATCAAAATGCTAATGGAAAAATGGAGGGAGTGTCGATGGTTGTAATAAAATGAAAATTTAGATTATGGCATAAGGTTTGGCAATTCAATGACAAATAGGTAAAGGACGCAGATTACCAATCGCCCATCATGGGCCAATTTATCATCGCAATCCAACATGAAGTTAACACGTGACTTGACACTCACCCAATTGTGGGATAGCAAAAAATGTTGGAAATATTCATTTATTCCATAGAAAATGAATGATTTAAAATATATTTTTCTTTTAAAAATGATCGCTTACAATATTATCATCATTTATGAAATTATTTAAACATAAATAAACGTTGGTAGTGAAAACGTTTTTAATTAATTAGTTATTTACAAATCATTCATTTTCAACAAACTCAACGGAGCCTAATGGTGACACCAAGCTTCTCTCCCTCTCCCTCTCCCTGTCTCTCTCAACTCGTCCATCACCTTTCAGATCAAGACCGGCTTCTCGTCTTGTCGTCGTCGACAAGCCAATCGGCAACGTGTATGGCGTTTAGATTTGGAATTCAACCGGCCTCACAATTGCTATCAAGCTCGCCGAGTCATGACTGGCACAAGCTCGACGGCCGTGGAGCACAAGCGGCCAAAGAGAGAGAGAGAGAGAGTGTGTGGTTGTTGGGGACGAAGCGTCGTGGCTCCACCGTGCACAGGGGGGCAGATAGCGGCTTCAACGGCGAAGGCCATCACGAAAGACGATGGCTGGGTCCACGGACACAGAGAGATAGAGAGAGAGAGAGAGAGGCGGTTGAGTGTTTAGGGTTTTGGCAGGAGCTTAATTGAGACACCTGTTAGAATCTGAAGTGGGAAACAGTAGATGGGAACGCCCTAAGAGAACTTGAGCCATCTCTTTTCTTTTTCTTTTTTCTTTTTCTTTTTTTTTTATTCCCTAATTCAAATTTTTCCAAGTCCTTATTTGTCTCTCCAAATGCACGCTAAAAAGACTAGTCTAACTGTGGGAAGAATAGTTAAAATATTTAAACATCAAACCATGTATTCAACCAAAAATTTTAGCTTATGAGTGGATGGAGATTACGTGTTTATAAAGAGTATACAAGAAATTTCACCAACTATTATGTGAGTATGCTTTTGTCTTTGGGCAAGGTTGCGTCGCCCGCGGCTAGCCACCCCTCGCTGACCACAGCAAAAAGAACTAAAAAAAAAAAAAGTGAGGAAGAAAAGAAAAAAAAGTAAAAAGGAAATGAAAGATAAAAAATACAAAAAATTTATAAAGCTATTATTTTAAAAAAAACTTCAACGTCGGGGCCACCAGGCGACTAGTGTTTACGTTAGCGATTTTCGGCAAAGATGGACCGAATGAACTCAATTGGCAAAATTTGAAAATGTTTAGAAGTAAATTTATAAAGTGCAATAAACTTGGGACATTTTGGACAATTTTCCCGCTAGCATGGTCACCAATTATTATGTAAGTATCCTTTTGTCTTTGCCGACTGAACGAGATCTCTACGCACCTCGTGCTCTTTCCACTTCTGAGTCCTGACAAGCAAAAGCATTAGCCCAAAAACAAAACGACGAGAGAAAAAGAAAGAGCAACGAGACATTGAAAAGCAAAAGACGCGACCGTGAACTCGTTCACGGATTACCACCCGAAGTGGTCACGGATTACAGTTTCTCCGGTTCATATGCTCGAGTATGGTTTGCCATGGAAGGAAAGGGACGGATGAACCCATCATATCTTGTCCTGAATTTGATGTGGATGCTTACCAGAATAAGCATGCGTGTGCGTCCCCGCGCGCGCGGCGACAACGTGATCGTATTGATTGATGTGCTTACGGATGAGAGGGAAAACTGTCTAAAAACGATTTTTGAACAATTTTTTCTGGGACGAGACGATACATGATGAGCCTTGGCTTCTCTATCTAGCCGTGAGATGATGTACTTGTCCAAATCCTACGAATCCTTCCATCCATTCACAAAAATTATTTTCGGAGAAGCACATATACCAACCGACGTAGCTTTCTTCATCATTGCACACCATGATTGAAACAAGCATATCTTAAAAACCTCCCCGTGAATTTTCATCGATGGTTGTCACAAGATAGGCTGCTCGTTCGTGGAATTAAATATGATGGCTATTTTTTTTTTTTTTTACTCCGTCTTAAGTGGATAAACCCTAGATTCATGAAATATGACTCTCGATAAATACTCAAATTGTACACCTTTGCAACATTATATGTCAATTTATAAGTATTTAAGCAGGTTGGTAATGGTCTAAAAATTTCCATATGTGAGAAAATTTGTATTTGCCTTATTTTCTATGCGAATGCATGCATCACTTGATTTTCACACAACAACTACCAGATCCGTGAGCTCACCAAGTTGGATTTGTCCAAAAGATCAATAATGATACTTGGAGTTGTCTCGATACACTTGAATGGGATTGACAGGGACCATGATCTCACATTTTCTCATCCATAATGCTATATAACTGTGCATAAAAGAGTTTGCACGAAATTTGTCCGTTAATTGACATATCGAATAGTGATACTTGCAGTTGTCTCGATATACACTTGAATGGGATTGATAGTGACCATGTTCTCACATTTTCTCATTCATAATGCTACATAACTGTGCATAAAAGAGTTTGCACGAAATTTGTCCGTTAATTGACATATCAAACTTGTACATGGTGAATGACCGAAAATAAACCCTATTAGTTCTTGAGCCTCGCAGTATGAAAGACTCATATTTGCTTCAAAACCAATCCAGCACAATAAGAAAATCGAACAAAAGATCATAAACTTATTGTACGGTGGCCAATTCAGTTTTAAACTTATCAATTTAGCTAATTTAGTCTTTTGGGTCAATTTTGACCACAAATCGCCGACACGGACTCCAATTGCCTATATGGCAAGCTGCAGAGGGAAATAAGGAAAAAAGAAAAAGGAAAGAGAAAGAAAAGAAAAAAAAAAAGTAAAACTCAGAATCTTTTTAACAAAAACTATAAAAATATTCACATCAGCGTCGGCCCCCAAGTTGGAGATTTTCGCCAATTTCGGCCAAAAGGACTGTATTGGAATATTGTCAAAAAGTTTAGGACTAAATTGGTCAATTGATCGCCGTATGATATGTTTAAGATATTTTGGACAATTTTTCCTAAGATAAGCATGCCCTAAAACTTCTAATAGGTAATAGAGTGAAAAGTAGCAACAAATAACCCTAAAACTGAACAAGGATTTTAGATTGTAGATGCATGTGTGTATATATCTATGGTCGCTGCTGGTAATACTTATACATACAAATCACTTTTGTGCTAGTTAAGAGTGTCGTAGTGTCCCAAATTTTCCAGGTCGCCCCATTAACTGCTTATCTAATGGGACGAATGCACCGGTCCTGCAGTTGTCCGTTTTAATTCAATGTTTTATTTTTCTTTTAAACTTGGAGCCATGAAAGATGCTCAAGAAGACAACAATGTCGATGATGAAATTACAAGATTAACGAATCATTTCATCGTTTTTTTCGCCTGTTCAAAGATTTCGATTAACAAATATACAAAGATGGGTTATCATAATTTATATGACACGAATAATAGAACATGACGCGAGCCCTAATTGTCCTCCATTACCGACATTATGCGCACTTTCGAAAAGAGTCCGACTGCTCCGGATACAATTCACATGGAAATAGTTCCCACTCGGAGGTCTATAATTCCATGTTAGCGAAGTACAATAAATTATGAGACGATGTCGAAGTCGTAACTATTTTATAATTCATCTCAGGTTAAGGCCAACCACGCCGACCACGAGATCTCTTCCTTAGTACCAAACCCATTATAGAGCTAGAGACAAAAATGATAGGGGGATATTCGACCAATTAGATGTGCTGGCTTTTAGGTTTAAACAAGAGAGTCACTTTCTAATCTGATTATTTTATAGGGTTTGTGCGGGGAATGTTGGTCGTAGGTCACCGATACATTCCGACATTTCCATCGTAACTGACAAAGAAAATCTGGGGGAAGTTCGTGAATAAATGGTAGGGATGTCGGATTTATGGCGTCTCGTCATGAGCTGTTTGACGGTCTGCAGATTGTGGGGTGAAGCCAAAAGAGGTTGCGGCTACCATATTCCTTTATTTGTTTTTGTTTGTTCTCTACTTGTTAAATAACAGTGTAAATTTCTATGAATTATGTGCCATACTTTGTAAAATTTCTCATCGGGTTGTCCAATCTCATCTCCCTGCACTAGGGTTTTGTGATCTTGTTTACGACGGCCTCCTTGGTCTAAAAGTCCGGATCAAGTCACGGGGAATGTGCCCAAACTATCATCACAACTTGGCGCAGGTCGCATGCGGGATTCGCCGCGATCTAAATATTTGTGTGCACTGGACACATTTTGTCTCAAAGTGGGAATTGATGAACGTTCGTGAGATCGGCAAGGGATGTGTCTAATAATGACCACTTCAGTCTTGTTTAGGATTGAGTTCTCAGAGAAGAACACTCTGTTTGAACTGTATTTCGAATGAGAGCTAGATTCAGATAGATACACAGGTATTAACGGAGCAATATATATGGGAAGATTATGACTTCCTAAGTAAAAGTATCGGATTTACGCCACAGTTTGAAGGTTTCCAACAACAGTCTCGACTAATTGCACCAGCAATTTCTTTTTTGTGTTCAAATAGCAATTGCTCGCAAACTGTCGACAATCAACACGAAAAGCATTCCAAGCTTTGAAGTCACACGTGATCAAAAGTAAAATTTTAGATGAAATCATTCGCGTGACCCTAGTGTTCCCTTGTCGATATATACTTATGTTGAGCCTGTTCTAATTTTGTAACTTCTCAAGTACTCACGGCCAAAAAAAAAAAAAAAAAACAATCATCTCGATTTTTACCTATATGACAAACATTCTTTGACTTTTCGGACCATCTAAAAGAATCTACGGACTTTTACCCGATGTATAAAATTCTCACCGTTACGATTTTCTGTCCAAGCGAGCTGACTTGGCACATGACGTCACTAAACATGACATTTCATAGAGACGAGAAAATAAAGGAAAAAAAAATACTGTAATGAGCTTCTGAAACGTATGACAAGTAAATTATTCCCAATTAAAAGGAATCGGAGACGACGGCATTTTAGAAAAATGACGTCTCTGCCTCTTGCTAATATGTCCGCAACGTCTCTTGGGCTTCAGTTGACGTGTCACTTTGGTACACGACGGCGCTAGTAGCCACGTCACTTTGCGCGGGCGGAAAACCTACTGTTCGGTATTTTTATTCTTCGGATAAAACGATGTGGTCGGACCATCCTCAATGCAAGCTCTCAGTACGAGAAGCCAACGTGAGTAGTCCCTGAAAAAAAGATAACGAGCATACGATGCATATCCACACAAACTGAGCAAAGAGTACGACTTCCTTGAGACCAAGCGCATACGAGCAAGCTTGATCTTCTCACAAAAATGGTTCACATTTAACCTTATTCAAAGCCGCTGCGACCGTTCGACATTCTTGCGAAAACTTAAATGCAAGTATCAAATAGCTAGGGAGACGAAAGAATTGGCTGGTCGGAATTATATCTATTCAGTACATCTAAATCTTTTGAATTGATCTTACCTGACTCTTTAGTAGATTCACTTCGATAAAATCTTAGAGCATGCTTGCTTATAGAAGATTAGAATCGAAGAGGCCATTTGCTTCCTCGATCCCCCGCTTGACGAAATTTCCTCCGACCACGCCCTCAATTGGTGGGTTTGCAAACATAGGCATCGCTCATCATTCGGAGATGTGACGGGAGGGAATTTCTTCCGATCAGAGATGGAGAAAAATAGCTCTAATTGAAAATAATTGCATTTCTTTTCGAGTTCAAACTAACTTTAATTTAATGGTTGGTTTTAATTTAAGTAGTGCAAAACTACATTTCCAATTGAGATGTCATCCGATAATTATCCCCACTTGTAGGGTGAGTAGGGTGGACCATTATTCCGCCAGAAGAGATTCAATGACGTATCCGAAATGTAACTACAATCCTATTTAAATAAGGACTAGAGAAGCGAACTACTGAGCCATTGCTCGAACAATAATTGAAGAGCATACGTTAATAAAAGGAAAGGAAAGAAATTTCTCAGTGAGACCACCAATAACCATGCCCATGCAGTCGAAGCCTTCACTAGGTAGAACAAACACTAGGCAAGGCTGATAAAAAATTGAAATTATTATTAAATAATTAACTCATACCAGCAACATTTTCAGCAAGCCCATGTCCGTCTTATAAATAGTTATCTTCTTCCTCCATTTTTAATATATCCGAAGTTTTCCAAGTGGTTGATATGCATCTATCGGGAAAAATTATCCAATCAGCCATTGTACGGATGTCAATTTAGTTCTGAACATTTTAATTTTGTCAAGTTAGTTTGAAACTTTACGCGAAATTTCAATGTAACCCTTATGGTCAACTTTTATCGGGAGTGTAGCGGCGTGTCGCATTGGATGTCGATGACAATTGGACTGCAGCGTCAGGAATTTCCGGAGAAAATTGACCATAAGGACGATATTGGAATCTCGTGAAAATGTTTAGGACTAAGTTGGTGAAGTTGAAAAGTTCATGACTGAAATGATATTCACAAAATATAGGAAAAATGACCAACAAAGTCCTAAACATATTGTAATTGTGTCAATTCGGTCCCGAATATTTTTTAATTTGCTAATTGAGCTCTAAGCCTTTTGTATTTGTACCAATTTAGTCTATCCAATCCACTTTGGTCGATCGGCGTTGACGTGGCAATTTCAAATGACATTACGGAGGAAGATGGAGAAGAAAAAAGAACCTGGAGGAAGAAGGAAAAGAAAAGGAAAGAAAAAGAACAAAAAAATTAAGGGAAAATAAAAAAATAAATAAAAGAATTTGAAATTTTTTTTAAATATTATAAAAATCGCCATGTTAGCACCAATAAGCCAAAATTTACAGAATGATTTAAACCGATACCAATACAAAAGATTTATGACTCAATTTGGCAAATAAAAAAGATTTAAGATTAAATTGACACATTTGTAATAAGTTAAGAACTTTAGAACTTTTTGGTAATTTTCCATACAATTAGGGTTGATTAGGTAATTTTCTCGCATTTATGTGATTAATCCGATATAGAAATCTCGAGCTAGTAATTATGTGCGCAAGGAGAGAGATTCGTTTTGCCCATTGACCACGAAGAAGTGGATCTTTATATACTGTGGAAGCCGTGACGTGTAGGTCGGTATCATAGGCTCAGATATTGGGACAATGCTACATATTTATTATGTACTTGGTACTGAGCACCGTCCTCTTGTCCATATCTTGTAACAGCTGGACATCATTAAAAAGTTGGTTTGGACTTTCGACGGCATTTTTGAGTTATTTTGTCCATTATGGCTTAGTGGTATTTCTTTACGTTACGTGAGCAAACGATCAAGTGGCTGCAACTTTAGTAGCCATGGGAGTCAAACCCTAGCTAGTTGGAAATAAAGCTATTGAGCTGAGATAGCGACAAATTCAAAATTGCCATCTCACAACCCAAGTTTTACGTAGAGTTGCTCTGATTTGAGAACTTATTGTCGACTCCAGACACCGTGAACCCCACTTCCTTTGTCCGATTTTCTCTTCTTCTTTCCTTTATAGTAAAAATGTTAACGTGAGATCACTCTTTCCGACCCCATATTGAGAGAACCCATATAAAGATCCGAAGTACCCTTTCTAGTAGGAGTGAGCGGCGGTCTAGGGTCGACATTGGACCGGCACTGTGCAATCCGGTCCTGCGAGAAGCGACTCGGTCCTTTGTCTGGAAAATTGGGAATTGATGCTGTGTGGTCCGATTCGAGAGTTGAGGGACCGATCCTAAACTGAACACATTTTAATTATGTTTGTTGTTTGCTTTGTTTTCACGTGGTTAGAATTTAGAGCAATCTTTTTATGGGTGAATGAATAATTAAGTTTTATAATTCATGTTTTATGATACGTCGGACCCGTCAAACGAGTGAGTTGGGTCCA
Organism: Rhodamnia argentea; assembly: GCF_020921035.1. NCBI lineage: Eukaryota > Viridiplantae > Streptophyta > Magnoliopsida > Myrtales > Myrtaceae > Rhodamnia > Rhodamnia argentea. Next base: position 10,954,680 of record NC_063157.1, on the reverse strand, counting down.
GACGAAAATGCTCCGATCCAAATTGACCCATTTAACCTGTTTTAACCCATTTTCATACAATACAAATCTGGCGACATACCCAAACCAACCCTTACCTATATTGCTAAAACACCTCAATATTTAACTTAATCTAGGAAAACTTGTTTCTTATAATTTTTTTGAAAAATTATGTTGCTAAAACACTTCCATGCAATACAAATCAGGTGGGTAATTTTTATAATTTATGTTTTTTTCTTTTTTTTCTAAGTTTCGGCAATGGGCCGTCGCCCAAATCTATCGAGGACTTCACAGCCTCGCTTGATGTCGACGAGGGTCGGCCGACCCTCACCTATGATCGAAAAAAAGGAAAAGAGAGAAAAAGATATAAAAGAATCGTAAGATATATAACAAAAATTATAAAAATTGTCTTGTCATGTCCAACTCCACCTAATATGGGTTAGAAATGGGTTAGTTCTCCAACTTTCTGTGTTAATTCTCAGCCCCTTAAGCTGTTAGGTAACACATTAACAATCCACTTAAATAAGTTTTTAAAATTTAAGGAAACTCATTTAATGTAGGTTCTAGATCAATTTTGCCACCTCTATGTCATAAAAAATAATCGGCTAATTCCCTCAATCGATTCCAGATTTCAAAATTTGGGAATGGATCCTATGCGGGTAGCTATGGAACGGCCCAACCCCGGAACCGCTGACCCTACTTTCTTATTCGGTGTAAGCTGACATGGTAATTGAGGGACCGACATTATCTCTAAGATAAAGAGGAATTTAAGGGGCCGTTCTCGTTTCTCTTCAAAGGAAAACCCCAACAATTTCATACCGTCAAGGCAAAGAGTTCGTCCAACTCTCCGGCATATCAATTTGAGCAATTTTAGACCATTTTTTTTTTTTAGCAATTGATTTCTTGTGCCAATGTAGCTGTCTCTGAGTGAAAATTTAACAGCTTGAAGTAGTCTTAAACTGAAGTAGAGGCACTTTGGATTCATAAGCATCGGATGCCTAATACCCGTAAGCATCTATACTTTTTGAGGGTAAGAAACCAAAAACTCTGCGCAATTAGCAATCAGTTGAACAGGGAAAAACCAAAGAAAAACTCCTCTTGACCATTTATCATCACGAGAACCCGGAGGGTGCAACCATCACTGCTAACACCAGAAGATGAAAGATGGCTTTACTTCGAATATTGATGAAGTGAACAGTGAAAACTAGTTTCAACTTGCAAATTTACAGAATTAAAACAGATAAATACCAATGGCATGACCCTGAAGAACACCGAATAATTAGATTCTCGAGTTACCCTTGAAGCCACAAGAGAAGAATCCTCAAAGATAAGTGTCGATGTACGGAGCAATATGCCATTTATGTGTACAACTCCATATGGCATGGTGGAAGTTATCTAAGCTAAGTCTAATACCAAAAAACTCCCTTACACAGCCAAATGATGGAAACATACAAGAAAGCCATTCTGCAACTTTATTTGAAATCATTCCACTCACCGGTTATTTCTTCAACAGCATCGCACTGCATTGCGCCATTATCTTTGATGCCCTGGTTATAGCATCGGTCATGTAGAAATTCTCTACTGCCTTTCCAAAGTCATTCGGACTGATCTTTCTGTGTACATTGGGTCTCATTGTAGTAGTTGAAAATGTCGCAGGTTCTCTCTCATCCATGCTCACGAGATTCGGCGCCACTGTCTGTATCCTGGACCGGATCCCTTCAACACTATCATAAGGCAACTGAACTCCTGCCACCTCCGACAAAGCGCGAACTATCTTCCAGTCATCTCTTGCATCACCAACTGTTGGAACTGCGGGGAGAGTCTGTTGAATGCACCCTTCGGTATTTTCATATGTACCTTCCTTCTCGCTGAAGGCAGATGCTGGAAGAATGACATTGGCACGATATACACTTCGATCTCCATGATGCCCCTGATAGACTACAAATGCATCATCAGGAATATCCTTCAAGTTGACATCATCTGCACCCATCAGATACACAAATTTCGCAGACTTGATGCTGTCAGGAGATTGTGGAACAAGTCCAAGATCGAGGGCGGCAGCTTGAGCAGCATGTAGAAGCAACACATTGTAACCATTCCAGTCAGGCCTCACAACATTCCCGTATTTTGCGATGGTCTCGATGGCAGAAAAAATCGCATCCAAATCATCTCTCTCAAAGAGCCCGGCACCGACGATAATAGCTGGGTTTTTGGCATTTTTAAGAGTTGAGCAGAAGGGGTGGCGCCCCTCAGCAAGTTCAGTCAGAGTTTGAGGTCCCGTGCCAAGATGTTCATGATTATAGTTGAGATCGGTAGGAGGACCAACATAACCCACCTTTGCTTGTGTAGCACGCACTGTCTTGCGGATTCTTGCATTCACCATAGCAGCTTCTACTCTTGGCTGGTTGAACAAAACGAAAAAGAGAGCCAGAAGTCAGATGAAATCAACAGGAAAAACATGGATCTCAAAGAAAAGGTCAAAGCCTCAAGGAAGGTGTAAATTCCAGAAGGAATTGAAGATTGTCGTCACCAAAATATTATCATGAAAGTAGTCTGGATGGTCATCCCTCAACAATCTAATGATAATACATTACCTGTGTTCCAACCAAAAGGAAAACATCTGCCTTCTCAAGACCAGCAATGCCGGTATTCATAATATATCCTGATCGCAGATCAGCATTAGGGTGCTTCCCATTGCCTTCACACATTACATTATTGGCCCCCATTCTGTTCAAGAAATCTTTGAATGCCATCATAGACTCTGCATCAGATAGTTTGCCGGCAACACCAACGATCTCTTCAGGTGCAACTTTATGGATAACCTCACCAACCATGGCAAGGGCATCACGCCAGCTCACAGCCTGGAAACGCCCATCAGCACCACGAATCATGGGGTCATTAAGCCTCTGCCGCTTAAGTCCATCATAACAAAAACGAGTTTTATCGGATATCCATTCCTCATTTATATCCTGCAACAAAAGTTCCAAAGCTGAATAATCCACCGAGAGTTCTCAATGTGTGCAGGCATACACATGCATCTGTTTAAGAGAGTGTGTACATGAGAGTACAGCAGGGGAGAGGGAAGTCCACCCATTTGTTTGTGTGATTGCAATCTCCACCAAATTAAAATCTCATATGATAGTTAAAACGGTTGGCTGCACTACCCCCAGACAGGATCAATGGCAACCCACCAGCAACGTCAAGCAATTCAGACACAGCTGCCAGGAAGTTATCTTGATGGAACACAACAAGAGGACTGGCAATTTTTACTGAAATTGAAGTGCTTATCGTTGCACTGTGAGAGGAATATACAGCAGCCAAATCACCATCCTCGTGTGGTCCACCATATTATTGCAGTGTCAAGAAAGTTCAAAGCGCATTTCTTAGGCTAAGATTGGCAGTGCCTATTCAACCTCAAAAGCACTTATCAGGAGCTGTTGCAAAATTAAGTCCTTTTCTCAGCGCTTATCAATTCCAACAAGCACTGAATTCAGCTTGATTTAATCAAATTTGAAGAAGCCCTTGGCAGCAACTGACATTTTCAACTTCTCGTCTTTTCAAATCATTTTCTTCTATTTCGTAATTTACTAATAACTTTCAAATCATTCATAGATAAAAGCGAGAATTTAGGACATTAGAAGGACCAGATAGAATACAAATATACTTTCTATCAAGCATACGATCCAACTGCAAACTTCAAGGCACCTTCATGCATTATGGAGGTTAGTGTCCATGATGAGCTCCATTAAAGAGGCAAAATTATTGGGTCTCTACCTTGCCCTAAGAGAACAAGTACGTCTGTATTGCAACTAAGTAAACAGGTTAGTTAAGGCGCGCATGACAACACCTATGGAGTAGAATTTCTCCATATGGTAACGCAACTTCGAATTTCTCTGTTTGGTAATGCAACTTCTGGAGCAGAAATCTATTTAGTTATGCAACTTCATTTTTCTATTTCTAAAGCATATTTTTTTTCTTCAAAAGTAGTTTTGGAGCCATTCGAAGAAGTAAAAACTCCAAAAGTTGATTTCTAGAGAAGTGTTGCCGTGCATGCCCTTATCTTTCATGAACTCACTTAAAAGTAATCTTTTTGGAATTTTTATAAGAAAATTGTTTCTTTTTTCTTTTGCCAAACACTTCTACTGGAACATAACGACGTTGCAAACTATCCCAAGATGATGAACCTTTTCAAGAACATCATCTATGATATGATATCTTCTTGAGCCAACTTCAGGATAAAAGTATACCGAATTGTTGATATCCACCAAAAAGTAACTCAACATTAATTAGCCTTAAGTTGAATCTCCATTCCAAGGCACTTTAATCAGCAAGTTTGGGTCAGAACATGTATCTTGTCTAGTACTATCGTCGCTTTCTTATAGTGATTAGGCTATTCCGATTGATTTACTCAAAAGAATGTACTCATACTTTTCTTGTAGCACTTCTCTCTTAACTGCAGCACTGCCAACCCATCACTCACAAACCTCATGCCTCAGCTACATATATATCCTACAGTCTGCCCAACACATAACTGCTACACCTAATCCTCAAAACTTCTCTTGCAGTACTTCTCTTACAAACCTCACACTAATCGTCATTCATTAGGTTGCAAAAAGGCTCAAGATGGACACATTCAATACCAGAAAAATATATCGATCGGCAACCAAGGACAGCACCTCGAAGCCTTTAGAGCAATTTCCACCAACTAGAGCAAGTCACCTCAATCAACCAAAACTGAATTATGATTCTATAACTTCAGAAGAAACTCCGTTCTTAAGTAGGTTTCTTATTGCAAACAAGAAACACTATTTTCTGCTTGCACTTTTATTCTGAAACCCAGAATACAAAATCTAGACAGACAATTTTTTAAGCTAGTCAAAGAAGAAAACCTGTCAACTGAAGCCACAATAAACAAGACTTCCCTTGAAAGAATTCGCTTTTATAGTTAAGAACCAAATCTGGCGGGAAGTACAGTATGAATAGTTACCTCATTCAACCGCGGAAGGATGCGCAGAACCTCTGGACCACGGCTATCAATCCGGATGTTTGAACCAACTGCATCTGTAACATCAATTGTCTCTGTTCCTTTTAACTCCCAATTTCGAGCCTTAAATGCAAAGGGCTTAGAGGTTAGAGCACCAACAGGACAAATATCAATTACATTTCCAGAAAGTTCACTTGTCATGAGTTTTTCCACATAAGTCCCAATTTCCTCTCCACTACCACGTCCCAGCATGCCAAGATCTTGAACACCAGCAATCTCGGTTGCAAACCTGACACATCTGTCAGAAGAGTACATACCTATGTAAGCAACGGATAGAAGAGGATAACCAAGTGCACACAATAATCACATAGTGCACCCCGTAAAGTATGAAAGAATAAGAGAAGATCAATCCCAATTTTAAACTAGACTTGAAAATATTATTAGCTAAGCTAGTACACCAAGCAAGTGTGATGTCGAAAGATACTCTAGATAAAGGAAACAAGTTCTAAGTTTATCATATAAGCCCAAAAAAGAACAATCTCTAAGGGAAATTTACAGGAAACAGCTTCCATAAAGATAGTAGAAAGTCGGCCAAAATGTTGCACACACTAAAAGACATGAAATGAAAAGTGAAAAAGCTTCAACAGGTTCACCCATGTTAAGTAAAGTGGATCAGCAATCCAAAAGAATATTCAGAAGCAAAAACCCATCACAAGAAATAAGACATGCAGAACTTCAAACCAGGACGGGACATCATTGAAGAAAAGCTGCCAAAGGTGAATTGTCAGAAAACTGGTGGGTTACTGGATAGCATAAAATAATCTAAAAAAGTTAGTGAGGTATCCTAAGAATTTGCTTCTTTCAATTTTGGTTAATCACCAGTATGATTTTTGTGGGAAATTATATTCACCTGCCCTCAAGTAAACAACTTCCCAACGAGAACACCCAGCTTTATGGAAACTCTAGTTTCATGGCACCATTATCTCGGAAATTTTGACAAATCTGGCATATCCTAAATGAAAATCACATGATGGAACCTGCTTACATGGAATTGCATCTCTTCCTGTTAGTCCTCCAAGAACATTTTAGGCATCGGCAAACGTAACATCACATTGATTTAATCACCAATTTTCAAAGCACATGAAATACATATATGTATATGGCTTATGCAATTCATCCAATTCTTCCCCATGAGTAGTACTTGAAAGTGCTTTGGTAGCGTGCGGCCAAATAAAGAGGGGAAGGGGGGAAAAAAGGAAAAAGCTTCACTTAGTGAGGTTGTGAAACATGGTGAACCAGCAAAAGGAGACAATACAAAAATTTGTCTCTATGGCCATGTATATGAACCCTGCATAAGGAAAGTAGATGAAAGGTTGGGATAAAACTGTAAGTGGAGAGACAATCATTGGTTTTCTTGGGAGTGGCGTGTATGGGGGAGAGGGAAGTCCAATTTTAGTGGGAGTGGGGAAGCAATCATCACCTTCAGATTATGACAAGTGGCACAAGGAGAAGATGATTAGAAATGTGACTTAGGGGCTGGCTACACTTGGCGGCATCTTGATCCTTCCACTTGTCACATTTTTCCCCATTTGTGCCCTCTCCCTAGAGTTATCTTCACGTGTAAAAGCTTTGCACTTTCCAACATGATTTCCATCCTGATTGCTGAACTTGTCAAGTTTTCCCATGTTGTCCCAGAAACAACTTATTTTTTTCCTAATTCACTATCTGAATGCATATTTGCTAATCCGAATTCTATTTTGGCAAGCAGTTCAGCTGCCAAAGATATGCCATCAAGTCATACCAACAATAAATCCCGATTACCAAGTTCGAAGCCTGCCCATCCCAATCCCTATTTAAAAGGGATGATACTAATTGCTGATGTTGTGCTTACAGCTTGGAATTGGAAAAGAGTACATGAAAGACCTCTATAAATCCCTTTTGACTACCAAAAACATAACTTTTTCATTCAAAAGACCAAAACAATCACACTGTGAATGAATGTATCACATATACACTAAATAACCACTGCTGTACATAATTAGCAATGAAGAATTGTCCAGTTCCCCAAGTAAATCAATGTTATAATAACTGGAAGAAAAACAAAACATGTTGTGGGCGAAATCACAGATGCTAATTAAACGAAAATGCTAACCTTGTACACTGGATACAGCGAGTCATGACAGTCTTTACAAGAGGGCCAAGATTCTTATCGACCACTGATCTCTTCACTTCAGTGAACCGTCCTCGATCAGACCCGAAAGCCATAGATTGATCCTGAAGATCACACTCTCCACCTTGGTCACAAATTGGACAATCTAAGGGATGATTCATCAACAAGAACTCCATCACCCCTTCTCGTGCTTTCTTAGCAATTGGAGTATCCGTCTTGATCTTCATCCCTGACAGTTAAAATTTTAATTATAAGAATGCCGTCCAAAAGTAACCCACAGTCTTCAACAGATTCTCCAGAAATTGGAAACTCCAATCGACATAAGTGACAACTGCAGGAACTGGGTCATTGAAATTTCAGACACCCAACTGGTGAAAATATTGCACAAAACCAGAGGAATATCCTATCAATCAATAATATACGCACAGCCTTCATCTAACCAAGTATAGAACATTGTTGAATGCATATGCGTCTTGATATTAGCCACTATAACTGATTCGTTTTACTAGTGATAAGCATAAAGCCAATAACGAATTGCAGAATCTTACACCAAGAACAACAACAAAGTCAGAAGATAGGAAGGAACGAAGTCTAGATTATCACATCATTAACTTAGACCCCATGAGTACGTAGTTAGATAAATCAGTTCGAACCAAAGTCCAAATTATAATAAACTAAGAGTAAACGCATTGAAATTTAAAAGCAACATCTGTGGAAAACAAGGAATACCCCTCCCTCCCCCAATTACCAGGAAGCGCAGGCATAGCGCAAGAAGCAACAGGCTTCGGAGACTTCTCAACCTCGACCAAACACATTCTACAGTTCCCGGCGATCGACAGCCGACTGTGGTAACAGAACCTCGGGATATCAACGCCGGCGACCTCGCAAGCCTGCAGGACCGTCATGCCCTTGGGGATCTTCACCGGGTAACCATCCACGAACACCTCGATCGCGTCCTCCGGGCTTGGGAAATGGACCCGGGCGCCTGCGAGGGGCTTCCGGGGCGGGAGATCCGGAGTCGGATCGGACTGAGCTTGGGCGGCCGACGCCTCGGGGCTCTGGAGCTCCGGCGTGGACACGATCGTCCTGATGAACCCATCCCTCGGGTTCCGGAGGAGCCTCGAGGTCGCCGGTCTTAGCGCCCTCGAAGCCAACAACCCTAGCCCCATTTCCTGCCTCTCACACTCTTTATCGGCCCTACCGTCGACGGAACAGTGCTCGCGCGTTGACGACGAGCAATCTCCACAATGGCGAGAGTTGAGCTCGAGGATGTATTCGTCCTAGTTGAAGCTGAATCGGAGAAGACACTCCAGAAGAGAGAGAGAGAGAGAGCAGTGACGTTCTGTTGCGTTTGTGCCAATGCTAGCTCACTTGGGGCGTTTCCCCTCCACACGACAGCAACTCCGGGTCGGCTTGTTATGTCGGTTAGCGACCGACCCGTTTCGTCATTTGGGCCTTCTTGGTTTCTGGGTCGGGCCTAACATGGGCCTTATGGGCTAGTGTAAACCTACTCGTAAGTGTAGAGCAAAAGAAATACATCGTTAAGAGATTCAAATTCCAGTGAAATAGAAATTCCATGAAGGGAAAGGCAAAGTCCCATGGCAATTGAAGTTCAAAATGACAAAGGTTGGGTCTGCATTCGCCACGTGTCGCGTGCTTTCTTTATCAATATCCGGAGTCCTTTTTTCTAAAAAAGCTGCAACGGAAATCACAATTAATTATCTGTTACACTCCATTTTTTTCCTTTCTTATTCGATTTGCGAAGAACGGTGCTCACCTCTAAATAGTCATACAAGTGCCTCGATTTTAAAGGTCCCTTCAAACTTTTAGGGCGCACAACCTTGATTGTGATCATGACCCTGCTATAGAGAGGAGGGAGGGAGGCAACATCGCCATCAAAAGCCACCGATGGTGGGGGCACGCTCGTATGATCAACATCGGCAAATATGTTTTCTTTGTTGGATTGAAATGAAAAGATGATGTGGCTATCCACATCACCCGTTTCATCTAGCCGGACAATAAGGATCGGCAGAACTTATGCGACGTGGCATTCGAGTCTCACATGAGGTGAAATTTACGAAATTGAGATTAATAACGGACAAAAATGAAAGATTTCGACATATTCGACTAAACAACAAGAAAAATCTAGGCTGCAGATTGGCCCTCGAAATTAATTTAAAAATCGAGAGATTTCTCAGTGAAGTCTGTGGAGTGAATCTTTTTCACCATCCGACGAATGGTAAAAAAAACATTGGGGGGTGAATTCTCAAAACGCCCGACGCCCTCGGAAGGAAACCTAACGGTTAGTTTTTTTGAGCGGGCAACGTCCGACCCTCAAACCGCAATCAACCGCCATTTGAAGCTCCTTCAACAAACTCAAGACTCAATTTTTCAATCTGTTAAGCTCTCTCTCTCTCCCGCTCTCTCGCTTGGGAGCTTGACGGATTCGTTCTGGGTTTAAAGAAAGCACCGCCGAGAGAGAGGACCCACTTTCAGATCGAAGCCAATGTCGCTCCCGTTCCTCCAGGCTTGCAGAAAGAGGAAGCGGCCGCAGAAGATCTTCGCCTTCCACGACTTCTGCAACCCCGGATGCCCGATCAGCCCGGCAGGCCCGTTCCGTGACAACATCCGCCTGTTCCTCGGAGAATGTGGAGTGCCCGAGGAGGAGCCCACGGCGAGCGACCTGCAAGTCTGGTGCACCCCCCTGATGCACCAGAAGACGAGCGCGGTCGTTCCCCTGTTCACCGTCCAAGAGAACATGACTCCCCCGTCTCACTCCTTTTGCGATCACTGCCGATTTGCAGGTAATTTGATCGATCGTGGACTTAATTTCCTTTTGTCTGCTGTTAAAGCGTGGGTCAGTTCTCTGACAAGTCTGAATTTTGATGGGTTGAGCGTGTATTACCGTTTGGAAATGTTTGTCATGTAAAACAGGGGGTACAGATTTTCGGTACTTCTTTTCTCATGGTCGTGTTTGATTTTGTCCGACCAAGGCTTGATTGCGATGTAGTTGGAGCTTTAACTTGACGGATTTTAGGATTTGCTTCATAGAATCTGGGCATTACGAATTTTTAGTGTTTTTCTCATGGGTTTTTTTGAATTTCCTGATTAAGGATGGGGAAACCATTATATGTCGAGATGGAGGTATCACGTGATAATCCCGAAGGATTGTTGCTGGAGTAGGCCTCTGGAGGAGCGTGACCTTGATGTACCGAACCATCTGCTTCATGGCCTCATTCATGGTAATGGGTTCGGGCACTTAATCTGTATCAACGGCATCGAAGGGGGCTCCCAGTTTCTCTGTGGAAGGGAAATTATGGATCTCTGGGACCGCATTTGCGACAATCTACTAGTCAGGTAAAGTGAAAAAAGTAATTGCACTGGTGATCACAATGTCATCTGATTTCCAGGTAGTGATCTGATAGTCCTATCCCTTGTTTTTAAATCAATGTGCAGGAAAGTGACAGTTGAGGATGTCTCTAGGAAGCGGGCTATGGATCTCCGGTTGCTATATGGGATCGCTTATGGACACACGTGGTTCGGGAGATGGAGTTACAGATTCCTCAGAGGAAGCTTTGGAGTTAAAGAGCACCATTATCACCGAGCAATGGAATTTCTCGGCTCGCTTGAGCTTGTCAAAGTCCTCGAGGATTTCAGTGGTACCGAACATTTCAAAGAGATCAAGCAAATCATTCGTCATTACAAAGGTATGAGTGAAACCAATTTAGTCACCCTAAAGGACCTTCTCAAGTACATGTTGACCGTCAAGTCGCATTCAACTCGCGAAGGCAAACCTGCCATAGCTGCTGGGCCTCTCGCCACCTTGAAGTGGAAAATATCAACTAGAGCATCTCTGCAGAACAAGCATCTTTCACAGATGAAGCCAATAAAGTACAGAAAATTCGCAAGTGCTGTAGCTGAAATGGGTAGCAGATGGCCTGGAAGGAGGATGGAGCAGGCAGCTGAAGTGATTGTGAGCGCACTGCTAGAAGTGAGAGGTGAAAAGTCGGGCTGCACCGGAATGACCCGCCAAGATGTGCGAGATGCAGCCAGATTACATATCGGGGACACAGGCTTGATTGACAATGTGCTGAAGATCCTTAACAATGTCATCGTTGGGGATTATGTCGTGTGCCGTGCAGTGAACCCATTGACACGGATCCTGGAGTACACAATCCATGAGTTCGATCGTGGCAGGGAACCACCAGAGCAGTTGGTTCAAGAGACATTACTATCGCCATCTCTTGTGGTAGGGCATGATGTTTACAAGGACGTGGCAAAAGTTTACAGCGCCGTGTTCCTGAATTATCCCACATCGGATTGCGTCAGTTTGGCTGCTCAGGTGATTCTGGACAGCAAGCATTTCATGAAGGAATGGCCATTTCGAGATGAGGAAGACCAGTTGCTCACTTTCATCTGCAATCTCATCCCTAGCATAGATAGGTTGGAGGTTCTGCCGACAAAAAAAGTCCCGCCCGGTGAGATTATCATGGTTCCACTGCATGCTACGGTTGGGGACTTGAAGGCAGCAGCTGAGAGCGCATTTAGGGAGACCTACTGCGCTTTTGAACACCTTGTGGTGACAGATATCAAAGCTGTGAAAGAAACGGATGACACTGAGGTGCTGTTTGGGGTCGTGGAGTCAGGCCAGGAGGTTTGGGTGAGGGGTAGTGGGATGGATGTGGACAGTCAGTTGAGATATGAAGGTGGGAGCGAGAATTGGGAGGTGAGATGCATGTGCGGGGCTGAAGATGACGATGGTGAGAGAATGATGGCCTGCGACATCTGCGAAGTGTGGCAGCACACACGATGCTGCGGAATCGACGATACCGACAGTGTCCCGCCTTTGTTTGCATGCTCAGCATGCTGCAAATCTGTAGGACAACCGAATCAAGAAGACAGCCCCTTGGATTTCAGATACTCAGATGAGCTTGAGCCGTTCGGATATCTTCTACTTCCTCCAACTGGGGAGCCAGAGTATGAAATGGGGCTCCAGTATTAGATCTTTGGGCAGAAAATTGCAGCAAGAGGGTCATTTACAATTGATGGAGATCCTCACATTGAAGATCTTTTAGTCAGGGTTTTTGAAGACGGTTAGACATATGTTGTTGTACATACATTCTTTCGGATATTTCAAATAAATTCGAAGGGAACAAAGAGTTTCAATTGAAGTGTCTTTTTTACTTTCATACTCTCCCTCCCTCTCTCTCTCTACGCTGCATGTGGTACTAGTAGATGTGATTCACGAGGATTTGCCTCCAAACAACAAAATCTCTTCCTTCTGGTCTACGAAATACAAATACTGAATATGTTGGGACAGGAATTAGGCCGACCTGATTCAGGGAACTGGTGTACTTTCTTTAGTGAAACAGAGCAGCGACAGATGCATATGTTTTATTTCCTTAGCCAACCATGGAGATTTCATGCATACAATGATTGATGGGGATAGGCATGTTGACAGGACTAATTATTGAGGATGATTATGCAGTAGCGGCTATGAATTTGAGCTCGCTACATCAGTGAAGAATGCCTTAGCAGAGAAATGCTGCTGATTCAACAGCATGAATGACATACTATAGCAGAAATAGTAGATACTTGAGCTGACTGACCAAAAATATCAACCCGCAGATCCTGGATTTTCTACTGAAACGAACTCTGGAGTGATAGCTGTTCATGTAGCTACAAATGGACATATCTTGTGCTGCTCCTTGTCAAGAAGCAATGGTTCAATTTATCAGTTCGCTTACCATCTGTTTCTCAAATTATCCGAGCCCCTCTAGAGAGAGATTTAAGACTTTTGGGTTACCTGCAAAACTCACAGTTGTGGGAAGCCTTGATGTAGGCAGCACCATCTGAGCAAACAGGTCCAATGCTGCTTACAATATGTATTTGACATCACTGTGATGTGGAATGAAAAACTCGGACCTGTTGAGGAATGAGGTCTATGACACCGCTAGTGAGAGGAGGCGATAAACCTCAGTCTCGACGTTGAAGTGCACCAAACCTATAATATCTGTAAATTTTTCCTGGGGGGACATTGCAAATGGCCTCTTTTAAGAATTCACCGAACTTCATGAAAAGGGTCGTTGTTGCCTCTCTGAACCCTGAATTTGTATAAAAGGCTAGTTGCTGATCATGCTTACTTGTACTGTCCGGAATCTCACAATGTTGCCTTCCAAGAGTTCGGAAATAAAGATCAAGACCAGGTATATTGCTCAGATCAGGAATTGTTCCTTGCAAGCTGCAATTTCTCAAGCTCCTGAAAGGACCAACAGAATCACCGAGATCATTCCTGAACACAATATACTACTTCATGTGGGTAATTTCTGATGGGAGCTGAAAAAAACTAGATGAAACAACAAATTGTTTTTTAAGAGAACTGAATGAAGCCCACTGAGTGGGATAAGGCTTGGTTGTCGATGGAACAACTACATGGAACATCATCATCATCTTTTATCTCACAACTAACCGAGGTTGTACACCTTTTTCAAAATAGTAGAACATGCAACCCCAACATTTGAATATCATGCTTCAATTTTTCTGAACATTAACACGTAAAAGCTATCTAGTGAAAAGCCAACAGTTTGAACAAAGAAATTTATGGTTGATACACAAGAGAAACGTTGGAGAATGACGTGGCAGTTGCTGAGAACAAATAGCACATGCAATTATCATCCTCAGCCATCCTCTACATAACAATCACTCTTTGGTCCGAGACATCAAGCAGTTTTTCGACAATTGCTGCTCTATCGTCAGGTGCAGATCAAGCTGTAGATCCATTGGACTGCCAATAGCTTGATAAGGAAACTGGCTGCAAGTTCCGTTAGAGGATTATCAATAGCCACATAATGAGATTATAGGAAAAGCTTTACTTGTTGCAGAGTGTCCAAATAAGCTTGTTATTCCCCAAGCCACTTCTTTTATTTCTTTCAAGTTCCACGTACCTCTGAAGGCGAGCCACCAACCTCCTGTCAGATCGTGTGAGATCCACAGCCACCTTGTTTTCAAGAAATTGCATCAGTAGCATTAAATATACACCAGCCATCCAGATAGCAGAATGTGGATTTGCAAATCCACCTCTGCCAAAAAGGAATTTTGAAGCAGGAAGATCATTTAGCTTTGTGAGGATCCAAATCAGAGGCCTACCTTCACAGCTGTGATCCAAGCACTTGAAGAAGTTTCCTCAAATCTGCCGAATTTGCCAATACACGGCTAACATGTAGATGGTGGATATAGCAAGCGAAACCTCCTTTTCTGTCATTCTAATGTGGAATCGTGAACAAACAAAATGACTTGGTTAAAATGTAATTGCAGAAATAGAACCTGAATACAGCAAATCTTGGCGGTGTGCCTACTTTGCAAGGAGAGATCGACGAAATAGTTCTCCTATGTTCGGCAAAGATGAAATTACAATCGTTCGGCCACAGTATTCCAATCCTGGGTTAAATCCAAATTCACAAGAAACGAGTTTTCTCACTCTCAGCTCTCTTGGGTGACCGGCAGTATAAGCTCTCAATGCTCTCTGTGTCTCTTGCAAGTTTTTCCTCATATTAAACTCAATCAACTGTGCACACCAGACATTTATATGCAAAAAACTACCAGTTCTCCCCCGTCGATGAAGACTTCAGCTTCAATAAGGAAAAATGGTATTGTGGGAAATTAATTTCCCTTTTCGCATCACCCGCGAATTTGTTGGCAAGAGTCAAAATTAGAGTTCCAATTAGTATGGCTCGGGTTTCCTTGCAATTCAACTGCGGATCGAATTGCAAGCCAATCGAGATTAATTTCTCGCTGCAATCAATGTTTTCTCTAACTTACAACTTAGCATGCTTTATACCCACATGGGAAATAACAGACAACGATCCAGGCCGACCTCTATCTGAGGATTGCCCGACTCGAATTGTTAAGAAAAGAACATTGAGTTTGTCAAGAAGGCTTGGCAGAACCTCATCAAACACATTGGCAGAACCTCCAAACTATATGAAGTTACTGCAGCAATGACTAAAAAAAATTCGGTGCAGAAACGAACATGATCTGATTTCCTGGAGTGAGGGCGCTTTCAAACCAGCGTTGCCGGGTGGATTTCCAGAGCCAGGTTACTGTCGAATCTGTAATGGCATGTCCTAATGAAAGGCAACCCTCTCTTTCATGCAACTTTGATGACTGTCGAGGCGGATAGGGAACTTCGGTTGCATCCACATGTTAGAATATATCTAGAGATGGCCTCAACGTACTCAACTTTCTGACCAATGTTAATGAAGAGCACAAACTCGGGAACAGCACATTAAACTATCTATGTTTTTTTTTTTTTTTTTGAGTTGAAACTATCTATTGCGGCTGAGAGCACTCACAGGTCGAGCACAACCGACGTGATTGTAAGGGAAGCCCTCTACCACTTAGCCAATGGCCGGTCTTGTAGGCCTTCGACTATGTCAAAACCGAAAGAAACCACATCCCTCCTCATCCCTTTGTAGCCGCTGTGTTGCCATGCCAAAGAAGCATGGGACGTGAAAAAAAGGGATCCTACCAACTTGTCTCGGCCTAGGAGCACTGTACACATGGATGAAAAATTTAGATATTGGGTGAGTCCATGCTTGTTAAAGGAAAGCATGTTTATAGCCAAGAAGTTGGCTCGATGATCTATATTATAGGTCATGCTTGTTTTTATTTTTTTATTTTATTTTTTTTATTTTGAAATCTTCCATTTTAAAAAGTAGGACCCCTATCCCTGACCTCCACCGATGGCAGGCCTCTCTCTTCAATTTAAAATGTACGAGCCCTAACTCTAATTTCCGTGATCGAACCCCCAAGCCCTCTTGTTTGATGTTTTCAACAAGCAATGGTCCACGACGGCATGCTCTCCATTCTTCGGAGATCGCTGGGACAGAGGATGGGAAGTTGCGAAAAAAGAAAAGAAAAGGGAGAGCACCATCAAACTCGACAGGGAGATCTTATAAGTTAAGTTGATGGGTTTACCACATGTTTATCCGAGAAGTCAAAGCAGCATGGCTAAAAGTTGTAGCGACGGACTCGCACAAAATCTAGATTCCCGTCCCTAGACGGTATTAAATCTTCATGAATTGCTTTTAGCAAAGAGCCAAGGCCGTCCCTAGAAGTCCGCCAAACGACCGTAATTCAAATCAAACACAATACACTCCGGAATCGAGCGACCTTGCACTTGAGGAGGATGAACAGTTCGCCAGATGGCTTGTACCCGGGGTCCAACAGCATGGAGGACTCTTCGATGTCCTTCTTGAACCGGTTGAATAACCCGTCCACTATCTCGGCTCTGAAATGGTCCTTGACAAGCCCCTCTAGGAGCACCCTGAAGTATGAGGCGACCATGGACAGCGGTACTCTGACGATCCCTCCATCGATCTTGGACCGATCAAGCAGCTTGATCGTCTCAATGCTGAACGAACCGTTTCTCTTTATGACTGTTTCCAGCTCTTGCTGACTAGCGTAGTGTCTGGGGAGGTTGAAAGAGTCCACATCGTTTTCGCTCAGCAACCCCTAAAGCCAAGATAACAGGAAGATTGATCATTGAACACTAATTGGACAGGAACTTGTAACATTCCATTGAATCTAGGAATTTTGTACCTTGATGGCCATGTCGACGAGGCAGGAACGGAACCTAGGACTCCACCCATTGATACAAGTGTGCATTGCTGGGCGGTTGTCCTGTTCAAGAGGCACGGAACGACAAGGGCAATAAGCCCTCCGTATGCGAGCTCTTGCTCTCTGGCTCAAAGGAAATGCTCCACGTCTCGTGGACATCTCGAGGGCCATATGCGTAGTTGATCCTTCGCCTGTTCCATGCTGGCGAGTCCCTGTCCACCAATTCCTTCGGCACTTTTGAGAGCCAGTACAGGGCATAGGAGCAGTGGACCACGTGGATCAAACCCTTGGGAAATCGGGGGCCGTGAAATGCTCCGGGGACGCCCCCCGCCAAGTAGTGCCAGTCAGAAGGGAGCGATTTGAAGAGGGTGTTGAAGTTGTTGGATGTGAAGTCGTTGAATAACACTTGGAACTCGATGGCCTCAAAACTGTGGCCTTCGGAACTGAACTTGAGTTCAAGGGATCCAGTGATGTTCTGGACTGCAAAGAAGGTGTTGGGCCAGACAAAGCAGCCTAAATTGCGATGCAGGATGTGTTCGAGGCCACCAAAGGAGAAACGAATCGGTTGGTATCGAGCTTCTCAGCGATGGACTCTTTGATCAAGGCCTTGGCAGCTTCTACTCCCCATTTCTGCAAAAATTTCTAACTCTTGATCATAATCCTGGTCAGTAAAAACTTTAATAAAAAAGCAGCAGTTCTTGATAAGATGTCGAGAACTTTAATGATTGAACATAAAGAAGACACATAAGATGATTATTAGCCGGATAGAGGACATCATCCAGAAAAAACAAAGCTGGAAAACATCGCCATAAGGGAGAAGAAACACATAATAATGCTACAGGTGAAATATGTTCGCCAGAATGCAATGCCAGAAATGTGGAGTTGCAGGTGTAACTTTACAAGCCATCTTCTCCGTTCACCAGAAGCGAACGAGTTGGTACACCAGCCATCTCTCTCTCTCTCTCTTACATAAGGGGACTTTGCTCTGGACCTGCTATATTAGGTCTGCCATGATCTATAAGCCAAACTGCGCATTTTGGGCTGCAAAGTCACCAAGGCTGATTGCCCAAGTTGGATGAAGAATGAAAAAACCGTGAAAAACTACATGTTAATTGGCTTAATAAAACGAGCAGAAGCAGTAAATTTCTTAGGCCAGCCAACAATCCTTCAGCACAACTCACACTTTCTTGGCTGATAGTACTAGACTATGAATACGGTCTTTAAAGCTCCCAAGAGTCTTACAAATAGTACCATCACTCATTCTCTTATCTTGGGAACTCAAAGTTACTCAACAAAGCTGAAAAATAGATGAATAGATCGGAAAGTTAGCACCAAATGAAAACAGATGAACCAGGGAATTGGCCGTTAAGGCCTAGACTTCTTTCATAGGTTTAACCGCCGGTTTCTGCTTTGTCATTTAAGTAATGGTTGTCCATTCAGCAGACTACTATTACTAGGCCAAACTGCTTCACTGATGTGCTCAGAAGTTAGATTCTTGCAAACTGGGTAAGGCTTTACAGGGAAGCTGTAAAGTTCTGTCGAGATCAAGATGATGGTTCAGTTGCAGCGTGAAGAATCTACCGATGACTATGACATGCTACATATTGGAAACTTTCTGAGCTTTGCTTCAAGGGGTGATAGAGAAGGCTTGAACCAGATGCTTAGGAAAGGCATATCTCCTAATGTGCAAGACTATGATAAGAGCACTGCTTTGCATCTCGTGGCAAGTGAGGGCCACGCTCCTAATGTCCAAAACTTTTTGTGATAATGACCATGCATTATACGCCAGTTCTTATTGCAATTTATACGTGTCATGGTTCTCTCTCTTGTCTGTCATTTGAACATTGTGTCTCTTGGATGCTGGTACATGGACGTGCACCTGATAAATTTGTGCCACCAGAAAATTCATTGTATGATAATAGGCAGCAGTTCCTGTCCTGGTGCTTTGGTCCTATGTCCTCCCTGCAAATAGCAGTTGCAGTACTAAACTGAATCCCCTTGATTGGTCAGGGACAGCAACCTGTGTAATCTTGCCTCGTCCAAGCACCTTGTCTTACATGCTGTAGCTATATGTTTGTATGTTGTTAACAACAAGTTTCCTGAATGCGTAGGTTGATGATTTAGAATATCTGGCGAAGATGGCAATAGATCCAACAAAGGTTTCTTGTCTTCCCTCATCAGCAACCAGTTATAACTATGTTAACTGGCATTTGTCTCTAAATGCTTAAAGTCGAGGACACCCAGGAATAATGTCAATTTTGTTTGAGATTTCAACAGGTCTGAAAGCGTAGTGTTGAGGGTTCAATTTTTCAATAACATATAGGTGTGACCTTTATTACTTTTAGCAGTTTAAAACTGCAGGATGGATTTAATGCAAAGGAGGGACAGAAAGGGACAAGAACTTTAAGTACGAAAATTTGCGATGAAAAAGAACATTCTAGAAATGTAGTGACTAAGATGCAACTGAGGGAAACTACTCATTCTCAACTAAAGACATAAGAGCAATTGTGAGTTAACTTTTTTTTTTAAACTATCTCGAGTTAAACCATTAATATCAACATACTCGAAATTGTTATTGCAATCTGCTAGTCTTGCACTTGTATATTAATTTCTAAGTTTGCTTGCAATAGACAATCATCATTTATGAAATTAGCTGTAAATCCCTTGACACCACCTCTCTTAATGTGAATCCGATGGTTTTCTCTTGATTATGATAGCTTTCTTGGTTACACCTTTAAGGTTGCGGGAGCACTGGGGGAAGTCTTTGCTGAAATGATATTCGTTCATGGGTTCGGGCATGGAGATCCTCACCCTAGTAAATATATTGGCTTCTCCAGAGGGCAAATCTGGATTTTGTTTAGGTGAGGCCTAGTATATATTTATCTCCTAGTACAATTCCATTGAAGTTTTTGCCAGTGAGTCTTTCAATAATGAAGCCATTCAAGTATTTTCTCCTACACAGTTATTCTTGATCATGGGATTTACAAACAACTGGATGAGCAATTTAGAATGGACCATTGTCAGCTTATGCTATTTTGAGCAACACTTGCCTAGGGCTTAGTAGGTAATTAATAGCAAATACCCAGAGGAACTTTTTTACCGATATTTTGTAGGACTGGCTGATATGTTGCATAATAACAGTACAGAGGAGCAAAAACCTTTGAATGGTCTACCAATAGTGAACTTGAGTTTTTAACACTGCTTGTGTAGTAAACATGTGACGGTTCTCCTATCTAACAATCCCAAATTGTGGGGGCAAGCTGTCAGTGCTCGTGAACTGCAGAAGTCTTTTTTTTTTTTTTTTGGTAAAGGAACTGCAGAAGGCTTTGCGCACTGTAAAAACGAGAAAAATCCTAGGGATGTCCTCGTAGTGCTTGAATACCCTGAGGGCTAGAGTATTTTAGATTTCATATGCTAATCTTTTAATGTTTGGTTATATGCGCGTCGATATGCGGTCCACCTCAAGAATATAAAATCTGGAAAGGTCACCAATCCCAAAATTATCGTGTAGAATTCTGGTTTTTTCCATTTGAGTTAATTTTTGAAGGTCTATGGGCAGTAAAGAAGCTCTTGGGGAGGCTGTGTCAGTTGAGGAGAAAAGGAAGTTAAAGAAAGATCTCAAATCCTTACGAATGGAGGATGTGTCATCATTTAAGGAAGCTCTGCCTCCCAACTTCTTTATAGTAGTCCGTGTAGAGTACGACTAAGGCTGTTAACTTATGCAAGATATGCAGTATACGGTCTTTTCCAAGAGCCAACTACTCAATCTGGTAAAACTACTTGCTCCTCATTGATGTGATTAACTCTTGGATTGGATTTGAGTGTGATTTAGAGTGTATTATTGCCATTCATTTGTAAGTTAGTCTATATGGCCTAGAATGGTTTCACCCTATAAGAGACAGTTTCCAGGATAATGATCAAATCGTGGCCCTTCTTTTTTTCAAACTAGATAAATTGACAGCAATGGTGTAAAACTATCCAACGAGGTGAGGTCTAATTAGTGGAGTTCCTGGATATGGATCATGAGCACCTGCAAGTAGTAAGCATAAATTAAGGAGCACTACCCCTTGGGTGCATAACCAAGTGTGTGCATTCACGGATACAGGCCAGAACCGCAAGGGGTTGTGGGATAGAGAGGGAGGGAAGGAGGAAGTAGTGAGTGTTGACACCTAATTAAGAGCAGGTCGAGACAATGAGGAAGGACTAAGATCATAGTATTGTCAAGCGGCTTGTAATTTGTATCAGGGGGCAGGAGGGTCGAGGTGGATGGTTCCTAATTGAACAACTAGTTAGAGCATGAAATCGCTTGGGTGCATATTCTTGTTGCATTGTCATCCTCCATTTGTGAAGAAGACAATATCTGATAGAATATTTCTAGCTTTTCAGGTTCTGCAGCTGCAGGATTCTTCTCCATACTCAGGAGAAGCCTGAATTACCTTCAAATTAGAGTAGTCCTTGGTATGTATTATTCTGCTGGAAATTTTTTTGAGGGTAAACTTAAGTAAAAATATATCCTCATACTTCAATTTCTATATCCATTTTCTGAATTCAGGAGTGCTGGAGTTGCTTTCCTGGATGGAAAGGACAAGGCGCTTGCTATTTTATTTGAGATGGTAAACAATCTGCATGTGGCCGCACTGCAGTTTGTTAAAGGACGTTATTTAACTTCTTGACAGTAGATCTTGTTGCATTAGTCTTTGAAGACAGATGCAATGAAGGTAACATGTGTCGCCGCCGCAATGACCTGGTTAGAATTTAGAAAATGAGTACTAGCGAGTACACTAGTTATTTCTTCCCCTGTAGGAGCAACCAAGTCTGAGGAGATGATGCGTGTGCAGCTACGTATACTATCAGTGCCCTGCTTACAAACTGAAAGCATTTTGGTAGCAAGTCACAGAATTTCCTCTAACTTCAGTCAAGTCTACTCTGCCAAGGCAGGGGTTCAAACCCCCCTCCCTCCCGATTACAAAAAGGAAAGCAAGCTTTAATTAGTTCAATGTACCAAGAAAACCAGGAAACCCATTCCAAAAAGAAACTAGGCTTGGCATAGATAATGGGAATGCAAGCAAAGGCAATGGATCCTTGAGGGAAAGAAAAGGTCTAACGGCACGGCGCCTGGAGATTTGTTGCTCTCTTTAGTTAAATGGCACTCTAACGATGAAGCAGGGATGTATATGGGCTGGCGATTTCGCCTAAATCAATCTGTTCTCTCAATTCAACGTGTAGTCAATCTCGTACCTCTTATAGTTTCTGAGGCTATTTAGTCTAGCACTCAATACCAAGTTTATCGTTCTTCATGCGTGGCATTGATGTTGGACTGCTTGATCTGTCATTGTATGGTAATTATCCAGACACACTTCAATTCATTTGTACTTCACAGTTTTGGCACATCAATGATTTTTGAAGAATGGATGGTATGGATTGTGATTTGTACGAATTTGATCACTTGTTAAAATGGAACGATCAATTCATAAAGCCATCATCATGTCAGCCCTGCTTCCTTATAAACAATGGTTTATTCAGCAATTCAGTCCGAGATACATGGAAAATATGATCAACTTCCTCAAAGTACGAGGGAGAAGACAGAGTGATAAGATCCATTACCGTCACATTCCATTTTATTTCTGCTTGCAACTGCTTCTTAGTTGAACGTAAACGAAATTGGACTCGTAACAGAGTACTTCTTGGAAGCCCAATTCAAATGCCCTTGGCCAAAACTGGAGTCATTGTGAGTGAAATTGGCTCTATGATTCGGCTGAATTTGACTGAATATATTGCTCTCTGGTTCCTTTTCGAGAATTTGAGTGTTGGAGGGGTCACAGTGACGTGCACGCCCTGTGGGTGAACAACAAAGACATTATAAGGCGAGTAGTCTGTGCCAACATTAGTCACAGTCCTGGTAAAGGTTTGTGGCTGCTGTCCGAGGATGACCGAAAATGAGGGGCAGTTCAGTTCTCTCTCGGGAATCCTAGACAATCTCGAGCATTTGACTGGTTCGCGGGTAATTTGCGTCACCTGCTTGTCAGTGTACCCCAGACCACAAAGATAACGAATGTAATCGCAGGGCTAAATGTCGTAAACTAAGCCAGGGTCAATGGCCTTCATAGGATTAACATGGCCGGCTCCGATGGTAAACAATTTTGCAGGTTGAAGCGTTTCATCCGGGATCGGCTTTCCGCCAATGTTAAGATGCTTAGCCAAAGTCATGATAGCGGATTTGAGATCGCTGCTGGAGACCAGTCCAGATGAATGCTTTTTGTTAAAGCCGCAATGCCACTGAGGTGAGGGCAAGACATGGAAGTTCCAGAAATGATGTTGAAGTAACACCTCTCTTTCCTAACGGTCATGCTGCTAATATGTTCACACCGGGACCGGTAATGTCGGGCTTCAGAATTCCCGGGCAAGCAGAGCTTGGGCCTCTTGAAGAGAAGGCAGCAAGCACGGGAGCGGTCCGATTTTGATACACCGTCCCTCTGAAGATGATAGTCGCGGTAGGACTGGGGATCTCACGGATACATTCTTTGATCCTTGTGCCAGCGAGGAAATTGACATGAGATGCAGGGAGGTCATCAACCTCCGCCACGAAAGTCAATCCATTCTGTTGTTGGTTAATCAGGATAATGGCAGCTCCACCGGCTCTTTTCACCTCTTCCACTTGTTCACAAGAGAGGACCGACGATTGGTCTTCACACAAGACAATTATGCCTGTCAGATCAATTCCTTCTAAGCTTCTCTGGACACAGGATGCCGGGTACACAAGTGGCAGTGAACTTGGATGGAAGTACAGGTTGGTATATGGCCTCACCGTCATATACGTGTCCATTCCCGAGTTTTACCTGGGAGAGAATGTTCCTATCGATGGTGCTCGCCCCGACGGTGAGAATCCATGGAGCGCCGTTCACTACGGAGCCTAAGTAAGGGCCGTAATTCCTGGCAGCACAGCTCATGAAGATCCCTCTCTGCATGGCTCCAAAAGTGGCTATGCAAGAAAAAGATAGATAATACAGCACACAAACCAAACTTCAATAGCAGAACTACTAGGCCATAATAAGGACGTGATAGCAAGATTTCAAAACAGTCCATAATAGAGTTGATCAAAAAACAAATCAAACACAGGCTAGTTTAAAACATTCAAATAGACGGTGGTGGAGGTGGTTTTGTAGACGAAGACGGGACATCCTTTGGCTCTTGATCACCCTCCTGTTGACCATATGCAGGCTGGGTCTGATTTCCTCTTGAAGTGCCAGCAAAAGCAGTGGTAATGTCTCTAAAAACCTCCAGCTAGGGAAACTCTCGAGGGATTCTCTCACCACGAACTAAAGTGCAAGTTCCTAAATTTGATATTTCTGAACAGAAGAGGCGACAGTACTGATCGAGCATCTTCTAAAAAAGATTCATCTTCTTTTCAACCATATTCTCAATCGCATCCATCCTATGCAGCACTTTAGTCTGGAGTTTCTCCAAATCCTTCTGAATAATGCTCTGTGAAGATTCGTGTCTAGTAGTTCCTTGATGAAAGCATTCAGTGTTTCTGCTGATGTTAATTTCTTTGCGGGAGTTGTGCTTGTACCTTTGTCAACTGTCGGTGCCTTGCCTTTGTCAGAAGAATCCAAAACTTGTTGTAGATTGACCTCCCCTTGAATCTAAGCAGGGGCTGCATTGTAGATTCTTTTCTCGGTTCAGCTGTAACAGTTTCTTTCTCCTTTGGAGTTCCTTCTCCAACATTAGCAACAAATTCCTTCAGCAAAGGTTGCTACCCCTAATCATTTACTTCATCTTCACTGGGTTGCTTCCTTTGATCAGCAGTAAGATTCACCTAGCCTTTAAACATCAGTCGAGGCTACAGATTCATCTTTCTTTTCTCTTTGAATTTGTAATGATTGAACAGGAATCACAACAGCAACTTCCATATCAATAATTAGAAACTCTTCTGCCTTATCAACCTGCATGTTATCTTTAGAAACTTGTGAACTTGGGATTGGCTCATCGACAGTTGTTGCATGCTCAAGTTCATTCCTCTAAGCAACCCATAATTCATCGTGCTATTCATGATAGAACTCATCTTCTCTTTTCTCTGCAGATTTCTCTTCACCTGTAACATCCTTTGCTTTCCTCATCATCACGAGTCTTATGAAGGTCCTCTTCTTTGTCATTAGGATCTTCCTACTCATGTATTCCTTCAGTATCTCTAGTAACATCTGCTTCTCCCTTATCACTGTCATCATCTGCACGAACAGTGGGAATATCTATAGATGAAACTAAGGGAGTTCTTTCAGATTTAGAGTCTTATGACTCAACTTTCCCTTCTTCTAGACCCTCTTCCTCAGAGGACTCAACAACTTCTTTACCTCTCCTTGCAATAGTCTTCCTTCTCTTGGCGGATCTTTCTGCCTCTACACTCTTTTCTTCTAGTTCAACCGGAACAACTTCTTTGTTTTTGTTTAACCATCCTCTATCAATCAGTTTGAATCCCATCTTTTGGATCATGGTCTCTCCAGTAATCATGTTTTGACTCTGATTTTGAACCAACTCATTTGGTATAACAACTTTGTGATAACTCAGGATTCAAGAGACTAACCCTGCATATGGCAATTGACCTTTCGACTTCTGCATAGTTCTATACATATGCAAGAGAGCAGTATGAGCTAGAGAAAATTCATACCCAATTAGTAGACCTCATATCAACTTGGCTTCATACTTGGATATATCTGTCTTTGATGAAGCCTTTGGTCTCAGACATTCGATTACAACCTTATGCATTACAATGTGTTTCAAAAGGAAGTCATTATAAACAATATGAGCTTTAGAGTCTCTAGAGTAATTTTCCCTCCTAGTTAAGAAACCGTAAGCAGCCTCGGGTTGTATATCGATGGGCACAAAATCCCTTATTTCAACATCCGTCAATTTTGTCGGTTCAGCAATATGCAAGTGATATCTGTCATCTCCAATGTTGTAAAATAGAGAGTTGAAATCATTGAAAGCTAAGGTTGAATAAAAGTAAGCCACCATGTCGGGAAAGATGGTTCTTTTGATAGTTGCAAAATCCTTCAGTCTCATTTTCTCTAGATATTTGCTTATAGGAATACCAATATCATCAAAAATAATGTCATCTACGTAAATCTGAACAACGAGGATATCCTTACCCTACTTCTGAATGAATAGAGCAATGTTAACATTATCTTTAATAAACTTTTATTCAGATAGAAAGCTACTTAACCTCTCATACCAAGCACGTGGTCCTTGCTTTAATCAGTATAAGGCTTTCTTCAACGTATAGATGAGATCTTTTCCTCTAGGTTCTTCGAAGCAAAGGGGTTGTTCAACATAAACTTCTTCTTTAATTTATCCATTTAGAAACACACTCTTCACGTCCATTTGAAAAAGTTTAAAATCATTGTAACAAGAGTAAGCAAGAAATAGCCTTATGGCTTCTAACCCGGCAACTGGTGTGTAGATTTCGTCATAGTCTATTCCTTCTTTTTGGGAATAGCCTTTACCCGCTAGTCTTGTTTTGTTCCCGATGACTTTCCCTTTGCCATCCAGCTTGTTTTCGAATACCCATTTTGTTCCTATTATTGGACGATTATTTGGTCTTGATACCAATTCCCGGACATCATTGATTTGGAATTGATGAAGTTCCTCTTACATTGCATTGATCCAGTTTTCATTAGCAAGTGCTTCTTCAATCCCTTTTGGTTCAACTTCATAGGTAAGTGCTATGTTACTCATTGCTTTCTTGAACTTTGATCTGGTTTTGATTTCGTCATTCAAGCTTCCCATTATCAGCTCTTTTGGATGACAGGATTGGTGATTCCAGTTTTTGTTAAATCTTTCTTCTTGACTAGCACTCGGATCATCAGATTCATGCTGCATCTCTTTTGCTATTTCTGTCATCTGATAATCTGTCTCTTGATTCTGAACTACTTTAGAAACATCATTCTCTTTAGGAGTTTCATTGCTTGTAGATTCTCTCAATGGTTCTGAACTCTGAGGTAGTGCGAAAACTTGAGTATGTACAAATTGATCGTTCTTATTTTGAATATTCTCATCAAATTTGACATTCATTGATTCTTCAACCACACAAGAGTTTTTGTTTTAGACTCAGTAGGCTTTGCTCAATGTTGAATATCCTAAAAATATTCCTTCATCTAATTTCTCATCAAACTTGCCAATACGATCGTTAGCATTCTTTAAAATCAAACATTTGCACCCAAACACGCAAAAGTATGCAACATCGGGTTTTCTTTCTTTGAAAAGCTCATATGGGGTTTTCTCCGGAATTGGTCTTAAGGAAATATGATTCAGAATGTAGTAAGTTGTAGAGACTGCTTCTACCTAGAAATGTGAAGCAATTTTGCTTTCTATCAGAAGAGTCCTAGCTATTTCTTATAAATAACGATTTTTCCTTTCTACCACCCCATTTTGTTGAGGTGTGTAAGGAGTAGAAAAATTATGTTGAATTTCAGACTCATCACAAAAATTTGAAAATTTTTTTATTTTTAAATTCTCCCCCATGATTAGTTTTTATGCAGGAAATAACATATCCTTTCTTATTCTGAACTTTCTTAGTAAATTTTGAAAAAGATGAGAAAGCATCGTTTTTGTGTGGAAGAAATAAAACCCATGTAAATATTGAGAAATCATCAACAATCATGAGACATTATTTCTTACCTCTAAGACTTAAGGTTTTGTTGGGTCCGAAGAGATCCATATGGAGCATCCGTAATGCACGTTTACCGAGAGTGCAAGCGGAACAAAGTTCTAATTTTTCAAACTTCGTTTGTGGTAACCGTCAAACCAAGTTTTTTACGGATAGCTTTGATATGTGCTTGATATTGATATGGCCTAGCTTTCTATGTCATAATTTAGATTCATCTTCAATGGATATAAGGTACTTCATTTCTTCAAAATCAATATCAAGAAGATAGATATTTCCATGACGTCGACCAAGAAAACTCTGCTTCTTGTCTTTACTAACACCCGAGCATTTGTATCTTGAAAATAAATATGATAACCATAGTCGCAGAGTTGACTTAAAGAGATAAGATTGTAATTTAGTCATTTGACTAAACAAATGCCATTTATCGTTAAGTTTTCAATCCTCACAGTTCCTTAGCCAATGACTTTTCCTTTGTTATTTTCTCCAAAGGACACACTTCTACCATTGTATTCTGATAGTTGAATAAACCTTTTCGGATCACCAGTCATATGATTTGGGCATCCACTATCCACAAACCATTTGTCCTTTTTCTTCTTCGGTACCTGCAAATAGAAAGTAACCCACTATTTCTTTGGTACCTAGATTTTCTTGGGTCCATCCGAGTTAGTCGCAATTGATAACTTTCTGTTAACATATCTCCGGACTTTCATACAATTATCTCTAATATGATCAAAGCTACCACAGTTTATGCAAACTTTTCGCACATATGATTTTGTAAACTGTTTATGAAAGTGTTCTTGATACACAAATCTGGAAGGTCTTCATAGAATTCTGTCATTTGTTTCAGGAAATCTATTTTTGAAATTGCTTCCCTTTTTGAAACCTAAACCATATTTTTCGTTGAAAGGAACTTGTTTGAAAATAATGTTTTTCAAAGTTTTTGAACTCCGTGAAAATCTTTTTGAAATACTTTCAATTTTGATCTTCAAAGAATCATTCTCTTTTGAAATCAAATCATGACTTTCCTTGATCCGATGAAATTCTCTCTGCAAATTCAATCTCGTCTTTTTGAGAAGCATCTTGTTGTTTCAAAAAGGAATTTTCCTTTTTCAAAATTGAAACCATTTTAAGGGCCTTTTTTTTTTTTGTAATCTTTGCATAATTCATCAATGTACTCTGTAACTTCATTGGGTATTTCAAAGGAACATACCTCAATATCTGAATATGAACTTGAGTCTAATTCTAAATCTGACTTAACCATGAGACATATATTTGCATAGTTATCCTTACTATCTTCAGAATCATTCGGAGTTTCTACCTTCAACGCCTTCTTGTATTTCTCGTACTTGATCTAGTCTTTCTTCAAAAGTGAACAATTGGGTTTGATGTGTCCTACATTCTTACATTGAAAGCATATTACATCTTTGTTCTCTTGTTTGTTATTGCTTGACTGTCTTTGATCATTCTATTTGAATGATTTCTTCCCTCTAAAGTTTCTACCTCTTCGAGCCATTTTTTTGAATTTCTTTACTATGAGTGTGAGCTCCTCATCATCTTCATCTTCATTATCTGAATTAGATAATTCATGGTTAATTTTATATTTAAATGCAATTGATTTATTACCTTTTGAGTCTCTTGTCTTGTTTGCTCGGTCTGTCTCATATGACTGTAGAGTTCCAACAAGCTTATCAACAAACAGAGGTCCGATTATTTGACACTCCTGTATTGAAGGCTTGACGTAGTTCCAGTCATTTGTAAGTCCTCGAAGGATCTTTCTAACTTGCATTGGTTCAAGAACGAGAGCACCTTGCCTTGCAATACCACGTGCTAGTATTTGAAATCTATCAATCATGTCAACAATCGACTCATTGGGCTTCATCTTGAATGCTTCATAATCACTCAACAAAATGCTAAGAATGGTTTCCTTCACTCTGCCGGTTCCTTGAAACGTGACATGAAGTCTATTCCATATAGTTTTTGCTGATTCTTCTTCCGCAACTTGAATAGCCTTGAAATTGAGTCCTTGTCTTTTAGCTCTTTCGGTGTCTGACAATATTGCTACAGCATCGGTATTGTTATTATTCTTATTTCTAGTAGAGAGAGTTGTTGTAACATCGGGAACTACTCCGTTGACAACGACATTTCACATTAGATCGTATGATGTCTTGAAGAACCACTTCATTTTATTACACCACATATTGAATCTTTTCCGTCAAAGTATGGTGATTTGTTACCGTAGTGTGAATCTCCTGTTCCTAAGAAATTGTTGCTAGACATAGTAGATCGTTAACTCTGAAGTAAAACACTTCAAAACAATGAGCAACCTACTCTGATACCAATTGTTGTTTCTAACAATATCACCTAGAGGGGGGTGAATAGGTGATTTTGAGCCATTTTGAAACTTTATTGTGAAATATAAACAAGTTCAAGACATAAACAGATATAGTTTGGAAAATGAGTTCAGAATATCACATGCGGAGATCTTAAAAGCAGTAAAGGAGATTTAAAGTATAGAAAAGTGCGCACAAAACTTATAGTGGTTCGACTTAGCAAGCCTATGTCCAATCTCCCACGCCGACAGGTGATTGGCTGGATTCCACTAGATGAATCAATGGAGTTACAAGAGATATCACTCTCAATCACTCTTACAAGAACCTCTCAAAGATACAGCTTATAGGTCTCAAGAACAAATATGTAAATCCGAACAATTCAAGCACTTTGGAATTGTAAGTTCTAATCTCTCTCGGCTAGTCACCATGGATCTTCCTTTTATACTCCTTTACCTCCAAACTAGCCGTTGGACAGGTCTTCAAAGGATCGCTCTTCATTCATTGATTGAACGTTTTCAATCGTGATTGAGCGAGACCGTATTTTGGAAGATGTAGTAGCCGTTGGAGTTGAGTCCGAACTCTTCAGATTCGATCGTTCATACAACTAAATATTCAGTTTTCATAAGTAAAGTTGATTCAAATATTCAGCAAACCTTACTCCTGGAAGGAAATATCCAATTGTAGATATTCTCTTGATCTAATTGGAAAATAATATTGTCAATTAAAATTACAAACTTCCATAAATAATACCACCAATAATGGAAACACGTCAAACGTGGGTTTACAAAATCTATTGGAAAGATATTGCAGAATTTGAACATTATTCAGAAGTAGTTTTCAAAAGTAAATACACTCTGAATCCGAACAGTCGAAAACAGTGACTCTGAGCTCCAGTAAAGTCCTTGCTGATGTGTCACATAAGTCTTCTCAAGATTAAGTCTTCAGAAGCAACCTATTCCTCCATTTGAATAAAAAGACTTTAACTAACTCATAGGCAAATATATGATGACTATCACTTGAGTATGAACATCAGATTCGGAGCAATATAAGCTTTCGTTCACATGTTCATCCTGCAATAAATAATTCATTAGCATTAAATAGATTATTTCTAAATAAGGATAATTTTGTCAGAATCAAAATATTCAGAATGAAGGTTTTTTCAACAAACGCAAGGTAGGGTTTTGCAAGAACTATCATCATGGGGATAGGGAGAAACTCTTCAGGCGATTGGTAGGAAAGCGAGACCTGCTCCAAATGCCATGGTTCGCAAGCTCAGAAGTAGTATCCCTTTCATTTGTGATCGGCTATCTTTTCGCTATGTTTGGTTGCACGACTTGCATTCTGTCTTGGAGGTGCTGCGATTGGTGACTAAATCACCACAACTCCTATGCATGCAATAGAAAGAAGTGGAAGACGAAGAAAACCGACGAGTCTAGATATCGTGGAAACCTCGACCTTGACATAAGTTATCGAGATCGTATTTTATGACTGAGTTAGAATCAAAGTTAGTTCGTTGGTACCACAGTGGGCATGCTATATGCTAAATGTGACAATCAGCGTGCTCGTACGGATATTAGTTCACGGACTTAGTATTTGTAAATGACACATATTAGCTTACAATCTTAGTAGCTGTAACGACGCAAAATTGACATTTGATTTCGTAACTCCGTGCCAACTAAGATTACCCTGCAATGTAGCACACGTAGAATGTATGTACTGGTACCCTACTCGTGTTTCAAACAAGTTCTTTCTATCATACTAAAAGACGCTTCATCATGTTCCTCAAATATCTTCTTTGTTCTGGTGGGAATCTTTTCAAGCAACATCTGCTCTAAACTTTACCAAAGACATTCTTAGAGATGCAAGGTCATGCATTGATGAGTTTAAATTTCTCCTCGTGCTCGCGTTAGACTTCCATTGAGAGAATGGAATCTTATTCGATCTGAAAAAAAAGATTCACCTCAAATGAAGTCAAGTCATGCAGAAAACAACTGTACATTCCAAATAAGAAGAATGAAAAGGCTCTCCTAATATAAAGAACCTCCTCCTCTTTTTAGCAAGTACCCGTTCACCTTCCTCATCACAATATCCAATCAAAGACACGAGATTTCGATGGTGTAACTTTGAAACAAGTTCAATTTCCGTCAAGAATTCCTTTTCACCCCGTAACGACCCCTCCTGTGCCCGTTTTATGGCCACAACTGTGCCGTCAGCCAGAACTCTCCGATTCCGTACCCTCTCCGGCCTACTTGAGCAGAGCTGTTGAAATTTTTTGTAGCTGAAGCCATTTCTCCGTAGGCAAAGCACTTCACGCCATCAATTTTGATGGATGTCTTAGATGCTGCAGGTGATACAGAGCAAAGTTACAGATATCATTCAAACATACAGACACTCACCAACTAATACAAACAATTTGCAGCTCAATATTTGCTTTGAAATTAAGAATTTTCAGTAAGAAGACAGAGCCATACAAAAGTTATGATGAGCAAAGAGTGACATCAATTTCAACAATATTCCAAGAAGACTTGTCGATGGGATCCCTATGGTCAAGAATATGCAATTTGTTTTCGGTTCCTTCTCATGCAACTTGAATTACTCTCTCTCAACTAATAAAAATCATCCATTGGCATATGATGTTTCATCCAGCATGTAATAAAGAGTATAACAGGAAAGCAAAAGGATGGACTGAAGATGATTATCAAGAATCCGACAGTGACCTCCTTAAATAGCTATTGAATCTGTCTAAAACAATTGGTGCAAGAAGAACTCTTCTGGGATCTAAGCAGCAACTTTCTTGCTTAAGCTTGCCAGTGTCTTCCTAGGAGCACTTGGGAAAAAGCATCGTCAAAGGGCGTAAGGCAATCATCGGATGGCTTCTTTCCCAGGATAACGTCGCATAGTTTATTACGCATCAATAAATGAAAGGGAAAAATAGTCTTTCTGGTTACTGATCAACTCTTGACACAAGGGAACAGGTGTTAGACCACATACAATATGTAAGCAACAAAAGCTTTTGGTAGACAGGGTGCAAGTATGTGAAAAACATGCCTCCACATTTTCTTACACACGGGGTTCTTGTTATGCGACCATCATTTGAAGGAGAAAGAAAATGAGTAAATACATCCATGAGCATATAATCGAAAAAAACACATAGCAGCCTAATATCTGCTGATACCAGAATTGATTAGCGCAGGGATTATTTATACTCAGAGGTACACCAATGCAGATAAACATTCTAGTGTCCCTTCAAAAATTCCTAAGTCAAAATTGTAACGACTGGTGACGAGCTGAAAAGATCCGGAGTTAGAGACATAAATTGGCCTCTTTTTCCATCGAAATTCCTCGATTTTCCTCGGCCAAAGGTGCCAGTGGTCGACAATTGGAGAGTGGAGGCAGTAGGTAGATTTTTGTAGTAATTGGTGCAACTTCACCGGCTGTTGTAACCGACTGCAGAATGCACAATGGAAATCGAGTCTGCAATTGTTGCTGTTAGTGTTAGCTTGAAGTCTAGTCCATGTACTTGATAGTGCTTGGGCAGAGGATGCATATATAAGGTTTCTACGAGCCCGGAAACTTTCGTGTATTTGCCATCTGTGGACTAGTTACCAGTTTCAGGATCTTAATTGTGGGATTGCATATGCACGAGTCCATTTTTCAGACAGCCTTATAATATGTGAAAAGCTCCAGAGACAGAATAGGTTGGATTGAGGCCAGTACTTTCCCTCTTGTGTTCTGGATTTTTTTCCCATCTTACAAGTTGTAACTCGGTGCTCATTCGATATAAATTTGAGTTCGGCTCATTAAAGAAGAATGCATTCTCATAAAAGCGCAGCTGATTCAACCTCGTTTTCACTAGAAGAATTCGAATAGGAAGTCAAATCTTGACAACATCAGAGTGGAAAGACGGAATATAACGGGATGGAAAGCATACAACTTGTTAGTCGAACAATAATTGATGACATACCGGCAGAAACAGATACTAAAGACGAGTTTTCTTATACCAAAATACTAACTGACCATATATCCAACAGGCAGATTTTCAGTAATAGTACTAATCTTTTTGAATGAATAACAGTGTTTCTCCAACTATTGATTAAGAGACGGTGGCAAGTTTTGTATTCCTCACTGAACTTCAGAAAGGCCGTGTGAAATTCAGTCTTCCCTGTAGTGAACAGGAAAGAACAAGCAACCATAGGATCACCAGGAATTCTTCAATGGCTTCTCGAGCAAAGCCGAGAGGTACATCTCCTGGAGCTCTGGCCCCCGGTCGAGTTTCCGACCGACGACCCACTTTATCTTGTTGAACCCGATGCTGTCGATGAGAGGAGTGTACACGTGCTCCAACTGTTCGCCCACGCAGAAGAAATGATCAAGCCAAAACAGACCCCCCGGTCTCAGGACCCGGTAAATGTCGAACATCATGAAGTGCAAAAGCATGGTCGGGATCCAGTTACTCATCACGTGCATCGAGTGGACGATGTCCAGCGTGTTGTCGAAAAAGGGAAGCCTCTGAGAGATGCTGATGTAGAGAGGCACAACCCCTCTTGATGCTATGAAGTTGTTGAAAGGGCCATTCAAGTTCATGGAAGTGGTGATGATGGTTATGTTCCTGTCTCTCATCCTCACAGCAAAAGTGGCAACCCCACCACCGATGTCAAGCCCGATCCTTATCGTCCCTGGCTTCTTCGTCGCCAGGACTTCGTCGATGGTGAAGTCGAGGCCGCCATTGCTCTTGGCGGCAGTCCAACGGTTCTTCTCAGCACCGTCAAGGTCGAAGCAGTCCTTACAGTCATCAAAGCCCTGCTGCCTGTGCTTCCGGTTGATTAGGCAGTCATAATTCTTGCAAGTGTAGGCCGTCCAGACTACAGAAGAATCCGAGGGGGTGGTCCAGAGACTAGTCGGGAGAGGGTACGGCTCCACATAGTCCCGGGGCGAGGCGTGGCGGCAACGGCGGCGCGGGAGCGGCTCGCACCCCTTGAGCAGGAGCTTCTGCGCCAGGAGCTCGTCGTCCGGGCACGAGCCATTCACCTTGTAGGTCATGAAGCGGCGGAGCAAGTCCGGGAACATGGTGCACGGGCGGCCGACCGGAGGGTACATGGTGTCGGAGTCGAAGTTTGGGTTGACCCCAAACGGGAGGAGCTGGCCCGAAGTAAAGGCCTTGAACTCGGGCGGGAGATCATCCTCCGACGCAGCGTGCAGGGAAGCGGTCGCAGCGGAGCGAACCGTGGATTGAGAAGGGACGGTGACCGTCGATTCAGTGACCACTATCTTAGGAGAGTGAGAGCAAGAGGAGTAGAAAGTGGTGGAGTAGAGGAGGGTGAGGAGGTTGGTTGACAAGAGGAGGAAGAGAAAGAACCAGTTGGTGGTGACGGGCCTTCTTTTATGCGAAAACTCCATTGTTGGCCTCTAACGATTCCGACTAAACAAGAGTTTCCACTGGAAGTGAATTTGCAAGATGGTCCAATGCCATGAAATAGGATCCGAAGCAGCTCTCACTGAATCATCATTCAAATGAGATCACAAGACAGGTCAAAGCTTGAGATCTTGAAAGGCAGATTTGGTGGGGGCTTTTGGTCCAAGAAGCAAAAACTCTTCCTCAAAGTCAAAACCCAAGTTCTGTTCTGACGTGGGACAGGCCTCACCTAGGTCTCTCCCAATCCCATGCGGAAACAACAGGAGAAGGGTATTATAAACAAATGGAAGGAGCATGAATCGGCGGATCTTTCAGCCTTCAATGCGATGGCCAATGGAGGGCAAAAACAAATGAATATACAACGGCAAGAACCGCGACCATTTCAGCAAACACAGCAAGGCTCAGTATTCTAATGGAGTTGGTTTCAGAGGGTTCCAGGGTCAACGGTCGGTGTTGGGCTCGTTGGAGTCCCCATCACGATATCTATCTTGTTCCGTACGAAGTGCCAAGTGGAGGCAAGAATCCAAATGGGGGGTAGTCCTTAATTGCTCTGTCCATAGCTCTGTTTACAGGGGTTTGACACATCGAGATGATGAAATCTTGAAAAGGGGTCGCGTTGAATCGGATCCGAAATCGGAGGAATTGGGACACAGCTGCACGTAAACCAAGGCAAAAGCCTTGGAGAGTTTCTTGACCCACATGCAAAAGCCCCCTCGATTCCCGGGTCGTCCCTGTTTTCTGTACTGAGGATACAACACCTGGAAGCGCTCGTCTCTCTCGACCGCTTCTCCCCCCGAAACTTGCGAACCAGTCGCTAGTTTTTAAATCGCCGTTCACGTGAAGGGCTGAGTACTAGACTTTCTTGTTTTTGACCAGTTTCTAGGGTAAGGCATTGGGGGCCGTCCTGGCGCGAGGTAGATGAAAATGCAAGCAAAACCAGTTAGCTCGAAAGAGCTTTTGAGACTGCCCAGGGGGAGAGACGACCGGTGGCGGTGGAGTTCAGATGTTCGGACCATGAATTCAAATGGCAAAGGCAAAAAAGGGTCGAGTTTCGCGAAAATTGACATGGGACACCATCTAATCGAGAAAAGAAGAAGTTGTCGTAACTTTTCTACGGCATGTACTTAAATATTATAACTTTTTTTTTCGCCAACTTAAATACCATATCGGAATAAAATCGATCACTTGAGTGTCATTTCCGACAGATTATCTCCCATGCATTTTTTTATTTAATTTTTCAGTGACACGTACATATTTTTATTATTTGTTTATTTATTTATTTATTTTGAAGTTGTTATTTTTCTTTTGCTTGCTTTTTGTTTTTTTTTCCCTTGGACACAAAACTGATTCTTGAATTCCTTTCAAACTCATGTCACATCGAAATACTGCAAAATCCGATCCAATTTATCATTACAATTCAATTGGGTTATTCTATTCCACCTCTTAGAAAGAAAATAACTTAAATCCAAATACTTAAAATTAATAGTATGGCGATACATTTATACAAAACTTCTACCCAATTCATCATAATCGATTAGTTAACATGTTGGTTAACTATTTGGTGTAAGTTCTTTGACTTGAATAGGGCATTTAGTACATGTCGATATTCCCGGATCCAAGGGGGAATAGGTTTGATGGAATAGTTTTTTTGGATGTATTACCGCATCTCGAAGGATTTTTTTGCTAACCCAAATATATATTGTATGCATAATACTATCATATAGAATGTAATATAATAAAAAAAAGATTATGTATGCCTGATTTTGATGAATTTCAATGAATCCCTTGTTACTTGCTCGACAAGAAGTAATAGGGTTATCGGCGACCCTCGCCTCTCACGAAACCCTTGCCCTTGGTTGGTTAGATGGCAACGGCCCTAAGCAAAGGCGATCACGGCCTCACCGATTGCGGGCAAGGTGGCCCTTGCCCGCAGTCGGCGAGGCCTTGAAGCCTTTCGACCGCGAGTGAGGGCGCAACGGCCATTGCCTAGGGCCATCACCGCCCCGTCGGCCACTAGCGAGGATTTCGTGGCCGGCGTCCCTCGCCAGCCAAGGGAAAAAAAATACAAAGCAAGAAGCAAAAGAAACATAAAAAATTATAAATATAAAAAAAAATTCCAAAAATAAATTAGAAAATTCAAAAAGAAAAAAGTGTCCCGGCGATGCCACTTCAGATTTTTCGGTGTTTGGATCTCCGGCATGGCAAATCGCCGATGGCACTTAAATGCTCAATATTTCAAATTTGTGGCACTTAAATGAGCGAAAAAAAAATTATGATATTCGTACCGTACTTCTTTATTATCTACTTGCTTAATCCAGAAAATAAAAAAAAAAAATTTTTTTTGCGGCTCCGAGGTATGTATGCGTCGAGCTTCTCAGATGCGGCCAGTCTATTATTTCCTATCTGGCCCGGCATGACTCTATTTGATACGGAAGAACCCGAAAGTACGGTACTCTTTGTACATGTTCAATCTTTTTTCAACCATGCATGTTAAGCACGCAAGCATTGTACGTTAAGAAAACAAGTCCACCTCGAAAGTTGCTTACGAGTCAAGTACGAGGAGCGTGCAAGCAATCCCTCTGCTTCCCCCCCCTCTTCCGAACCATAGTTTTCGACATGAATGCGTACATTCCACCTCTGTCACAAGCTACATTGTCCAAACCCCCTGAAGCCTCCTGGAGTCTTCTTTGCTTCGATTCTAGGTTTTTTACCCGCAATCGTTACCCGAATAATGAGAAGTACTATAAAACAAAATAGCTACATGGTAGAATTATTGCACAAAGTTGCATAAAGTTTCGACCAGAGGATAAACTTTCAATACACCTGTGTGAAAATCAAATGGGTTTACCGAGTTGTGTACCTAAAGCTAGCAAATGTTACAGTACAGTGCTCCTCGTTTACATCTCTGCCCTACTTTCTATGCGGTGTCCTCGGCGCGAGCGACTATCTTTCGACCACCAAAATTGGATGTGAAAAAGAGAGAACCGTTCAACGCGAAATCAAATTGAGAAAGAGACGTCAGGCGAGAGAGAATACTAATCAACGGAGGCTCCGTTTGTAGCACGGCGGTAATGGTGAAACTTATCCGGCCAGGTTTCTCGGCGAGGGCTTGCCATGGACTACGCCGGGGGCTCGAGAGCCCTGGTGATTGCACCTCTAGCGGGGCTGCGCAGGATAACATATGAAATCTGCATACCCTGCACAACGATATGGTCATCTAGATTTTTCCTTTCGCATTATAAAAGTTTCACCCATTTAAATGTGTGAAAGCCATAAGTAATCAACAATCTCCAATCCCATTAAGAAAAACATATCTCCATCCCTGACTGAGCTGAGCCACGTGGCACACTCTGTCCGAGCTTTACCCAATAATTTACTTTTCATAGTCACTTTAACAAACATGCAATCCTAGCAAATACCCGATTCTGCATATCTAGTTCTTATGCATATGGTAATAAATCTGTACTAGTATGTGTATCTATTTTGAAATATTTATAAGCTGAGTTCTTAAGTTGATGGAACAAATTCCTGCATCTAAGTTATAAAAAATCACATATTAAAAAGTTTATCCATTATTGCGCATAATATGCATCTAAATTTATTGGCACTAACATTATAAAAATGTATAGCCCGAGTTTGTAAGTTAATGAAAGGAAAGGCTGAGGAACAAATCCATGAACCCGTAACAAGGTACAAAAAGAAAAATTAAATTCTTAGAAAGTCATGATTCGTATAAAAAGCGAGAATAAGTGCATCAGCAATCTTAGTAAAAGTACAATTGAATTATAAAACTTTCAAATAGTTCAATTAAACTCCAAAACTTATCAAATTGATACAGTCGAGCACCTTCATTAATTTTGACCAATTTAAGTAACGGAACAAAATGACGTTGCATACTATTTTATCTTTTGAGGGCAGGGCCATGATATGGCCATTTCAAGGAAAAAAAACTTGATTTTTTTTAAAGTGAGAAAAGGACTTAAAAGTGCATCATTTAACAGCCACTTTAAAAAAGAAAAATCACTTAAGTGCCAACTATGATTTTAGGATATAAAAAATATGACGTGACAATACTTAATCAATTTCCCTAGCCGACGTGGTTCCCCGGTGTGCCTAGTTAGCATTAATAGATCAAAGGACGTCATCTAAATGCTTTGCCCCAAATAAAAACCCTACTTCGGACCAAGGGCATCTCAAATCCTAAATCAAACATAACGTTTCACAAATCCTAATTTGATTTTGTTTTCCCCAAAATTAAGCGCCCAGATCTTGCAATGGAGAGTAGAATAAGGAGAAGCGACTTAAGTTCGTTTCAACAAAGCAAAGACAAAGGTGAACATTATTGTTATCGTTGGCTTAAAAGTCCAAGAAGAATATCTTGAACTTGATTGAATTTCCGGAAAAGATTGATGCATCACGTATAGAAAAGGCTCGGAGCGCAAACCACAATTAAAGGCACACCTTTTCCTTTGCGAGATTCCTCCCTTTAGCACCGAACCCCAAATTCGAGCCCTAACTTTTCCCCAAAACCACCGAGCCCTAATTGTCCCTCCAATCACCATGCCCTAGTTTTTTCTCGCACCAATTTAGCATGTGAGTGAGAGATAATGACAATGTCGACTGAGTGAGAGAGACAAAGACGGCGTGCGAACGAACGATCGAAATTTCAGAGTGACATTGTCCAAGCCGTCGGAACGA
Source organism: Rhodamnia argentea (assembly GCF_020921035.1). Lineage (NCBI taxonomy): Eukaryota > Viridiplantae > Streptophyta > Magnoliopsida > Myrtales > Myrtaceae > Rhodamnia > Rhodamnia argentea. Next base: position 10,914,810 of record NC_063157.1, on the reverse strand, counting down.
AGAAAGAGGAATGATATCAATATTTGAGAGGAAAACCGTGGGGCGTGGTTTAGAGCCAGAGAGTCCACGTTGGACTTATCTTTTAAGGAAAAAAAAAACCATGTCAGAATAAAATATTTATTATAAATGCCATGTAGGACTTCTGCCCGAAATTTATCCTCAGATCGGACAAAAAATTTTGGCACTAAAGTCATCACTGTAACACTTTTAGTGTACCATAGTTCATGGGGTTAGAAACAGTGAACGAGTGCTAATCAACTCCAAATGTGCTCTTAATGAATCTACAAGAAACTAATGGGGGACACCTAAAGTCCGTGGAACCAACATTTCTAGGTTCAAACTCAAGGGAACACGAGCCTTTGCCTAATTCACAACGTCTCATGAGCCCTTTTCAAACTCATGGCAGGCCTTTCACAGGAAAAATTTTCTATGCAGTCCTAAACCTATTGTGCGACAGCTAATTCAGTTCTAAACTTTTTAATTTGATCAATTTAGTTCTAAATTTTTTTTTATATAATTTTTCAATATAGTCCATCCAACCAATTTAGACCGGAAGTTATTGATGTGGCGTCCAACCAATGCCGACTATCCTGTGTGCATGGCTAGCTACCAGCATTGACGTGGCAATTGTTTCTTATTTTTTCTTTTAAAAAATCTTTCCTTTGACCTGCGAGGGAAAAATATGAACATTAGAAGAGGAAAAAAAATTAAAATTTGAAAAGAAAGAAAAGAAAAGGGAAAAAAATCCCAAAAAAAATTCTAAAAGTTGAAAAAATCGTTCGCGTCAGCACCATTGTACAATGTAGGACGGCCGAAGGCGATTGGACCGCCATGCCAACGTTTTCCAGTCTAAATTGACTGGATGGATTAGATTAAAAATTGTCAAAAGATTCATGACTAAATTGACAAAATTAAAAAGTATAACACTTAATTAGTCGTTCTACAATAAGTTTAAGAATCTTTTTTATAAATTCTCCCTCTTTTCACCTAATGACCAATGGCTTGCAGGCCCCCACCATGCATGCCCGAGGGTCAACGGCCCTCGGCATAAAAATAATCTGATTTTCAATTCTTTTTAGCCTAAACTTAATATATTTTACTAGTTATGGTTGATACGGTGCTAACTGAGTGCCGCGTTAATGTCAAGTATTAACCGTCAAAGTACATCTACTGCGGAAGAAAGAAGGATTAACCATTTGAGTAATTGCAATAAAAAATTAATTATTAATTTCTAGATAAACAAAAATTCGCTTATCGTGATTAAAGTTTTCCGTTCTCTTAAAGACGAGTTATAATGACAGTTTCTGAGTTTGTTAAAATGCTTTTAGCGTGCATTCTTTGTGTCGATGACTTTAGTGGCAAACTTGAGGATCATAGTGGGTTCAAGGTCAAAACTAGACATGGCCAAATGGAACCGTGGGCCCGTAATCGGCCCGTTGACTCGGCCCATTGACCCGGCCCGTTGACCCGGCTCACGGTTCCAACCCGGAACCGGCCCTCAAGGGCCGGTTACGGTTTCTAAATTTTAGGAACCGGCCTAGAACCGCCGGTTACGGGTCGGTTCCAACCCGCTTAAAAAAATAAAAAAAAGGGAGGAGGCTTGGGGGAAAAGAGCAATTTGGGCCTAGGAACCGGCGGTTCGAACCCGAACCGGAACTCCGCCCGAAACCGGCGGTTCCAAACCCGGAACCGGAACCGCCGATTCCTAAGCCGGAACCGGCCACCTATAGTCAAAACATAATAGCTTTAGAAAAGAAAAATAATGGTTATATGGAGCATGGGTTTGGCTAGGCCTGCTGAATGAGTAGGTTGGATCAGGTCATAAATGGTCCCTTAACCCATTTATTGTAATGCAAGTTTTTTTATCCATACCTGACCTTGACCCATATTACTAAAACATTTCTGTATTTAATCAAATTCAGCAATACTTATAAATTATTAAAAAATGATATTGCTAAAACATTATGGACAATATTTATAATTTTTTTAAAAAATAAAAATTTTGATTTTTTTTATTTTGTTTTGTTTTTATTTTTGTTTTTCCTTTTTGTTTTCTTTTTTTTTTCAAAGTTCGATGAAGACCCGACCCTTGCCAGGTCTGGGGCAGGCCTCTGCCCGCGACCCTCGCTGGACTCATCAACAAAAAGAAAAGTACAAGAAACAATGAAAGAGCAAAAATACGGTCTTCAATGCATGTGAGCCAGAATTAAATATTATGATCATGTCATCGAAGGAAAAAAAAATCTTCCTTAAAATTTTTACTTTGGCTCCAATAAACGATCTAATTATTCGCTATTAATACAAAAATGTAACTAAATATATAAAAATATACTATCATAATTGTCAAATTATTATGAATCTTATATGGGGATTTGAACTATTTAATAATCGAGATGAAATGAGCTCACGTGATGGGTATAAAAAAATATTTTACCCAATAGAGTCTCGGGATATTCGGTGGCCTTTAAAGCTGGCCCTCACTGTATTCTCATTCATTGCATTATCCTCTTCTTGATTTGTTTCCCTACCTCCCTCCCACTCCAGAAGATCGAAGGCAACAATTCCAATTGCATCACTCACTAACGAGAGTCACACGATGGAAGTGTTTTCATTTGTCGCGAAATATTGCATGCACTCATATTATAAATTATAAATGTCACAATTTCATCTCTCATATTCTTTATTAATCAAATAACAAATCTACATGACCTTTTGAAATCACTTTAAACTAAACTTCACGTAAATCTAAAAGATAACAAATTTTTTTTTTAAAGCTGTGCAAGTTGAGAAATAACAATACAAACTGATCAATCTCATATTGTCTTCATATTTGAGAAGTAACTAATGACAAAAGATCATTATAAAAATACATCATCACAAAATTTTTTATAACATGCTTTAAATATAATTCAACATAAGTAAATTGCCAACCTTTTAGTTATTTGACAATTAAAATATTGATAGCAAAATAGATAAAATAACATGGCAGTCCATAAGTAAAAAGTAAGGATGCAATTGCGTACTAAATATTTTGCTAAAAAAACATATAACATGATGGAAATATGTATTTTGTCATAATATTTATGCCAATGCCAATGTATAAAGTAATATAACAAAGATAAACTGATGTTCATGTAACGCATTGGTATCTTGTTAATAGATTTAACTGATGGCTGAAAGCTGATTTATTTAAGACATGGATATTTATTTTATCATGGAATCCATTCATGTTATGTAATCAAATGTTGAATGTATTAATAACTAGAACTGTCATAAATGATTTAAAAATATAAGACAGTATAGGGGACTTGAAACCTATGTAACTAATAGTTTCAGGTTTTAGGCTCCATTTGTTTCACGGAAAATATTTTTCCGGAAAACATTTTCCCCAATTTCGGTGTTTGGGGGGCGGAAAATGAGCGGTCAAAGGAAAATATTTTCCGGTCAACAAAAAAAACCTTCTAAAACTAAGGAAAATGATTTCCTCATTTTGAGAAGAGGAAAACATTTTCCACACTTTTCATTCCTCCTCTCTTTCAACTATTTTTTATTTTTAATTTTTTATTTTTGGTTTCTTTTCGTTTTTTATTTATTTTTGCAAAATTCAAAATTTTCATTTTTTATTTTTCGGATAAAATCTATTTTTTAATTACTTCCTTTGTTATTTTTTTTGTCTTTTTTTTTAGTATTCCTTCTTCTCCCTCGGCGGGTTGCATGCTACTGCCGCAACCAATGGCTTCGGCCTCGAGCAAGGAAAGCTATAGCAAGGAATAAAGTCGTGACGTCCGTCCCGAACTTCTCGTGCTCCACGCAGAGCTCGACGGCGGACTCGCCGCGCAGGATGACGTCGGCCTTCTGGTCTTGAGGCTCACCGCCCCGACGTAGTTGACGTCGACGAGTGGGTCGACGAGGCATTCAAAGGTCGATTCCGAGTCGCCGCCAAGGGTGGCTCCCGGAGGCGCCGCGAGACCTCTGCAGCGTAGTCGACGGGGACCACCTTCATTTGTTTCCACAAAAATTAAAGGCACATCTCTCTCCCTCTGTTCTCGTGCTTTTACTAACGGCCAGACGAAGCTCCATTCTCTCTATTTTCACAAGTTTGCCCAATGGTGAACATTCGCCGAGAAAACGATTCATAACAGTCACCCATGAGCTCCCTTACTAAGCAGTGATGACAACCAGGTGACTCTTCCCGCGGATTCCGATCACAGGAGACTTTGGAGGCCACGAAAATTCATTGAAGACTTCACGGCCACAATGGAGAGCACGATTGCGAGTCCCCCGCCTTGCAAGGTGGCAATTTCCGTGGGTGCAATAAGTTGACATACGGAATTGATTTTTATTTGAGATTGCCGAAGCATCCCCAGAACTCACCATGAACCGTGAGGCTCCTTCGCTTGAGACACCGCCGTTCGCACCATCGTCGACCCTATCTGCAAGTAGGATTGAATCGATTTGATATTGTTTCAAATTCGGAAAGGTAACCTTGAACCAATTCAATTTAATTTTCCTTTATTTTTTAATTTCAAAATATAAAAAAAAATCATAAAAAGAAAATCCAAAAAATTGCACCTTTAAACTTCAAGTCAGAATTCATCGAAATTGCCAAATTGAACTTTTTTCATGAAATTGGTACTGGAATGGCATTAATTAAAAAATTAATATAATCAAGTTTCCGAACTTAAAATAAGATGAATTTTCCTTACCAAACGGCGGAAAATATTTTCCAGAACTTTTTCAAGTTTTTGCCAAACATCGGAAAAGAAAGTCATTTTCCTGAAAAATAACTTCCTGGAAAACACTTTCCGGAAAGGTCATATTTTCCGTGAAACAAATGGAGCATTAAGGGCCGAGCTTTTCCGGTAAACACAAATTTCAGTGGGCCCAATTCACGTAGTGATTTGAATTGGGCCCGTTCGGGTTTTGCACAACTCTTTTGCCCACATCGAATACGTCCGACCCGAAGCACCAACAACCCGAACCAGACAAGCCGAACGAGAAAAGAGTAAGAGAAATGAACAAATGTAATAGTTCCAGAGCATATCATGCGATCGACGGCACTAGCGTATAAGAAGACTCCAATTCACGATAGTGGCGAAAGGACCGAAACAAAAAGATACATCTCCTTTCGCTCAAATTCTCGCGGGACCTATTGGCAGGGCCCCACTCCCTTCACGTCGGAAAAATCACGCCGTAATCATTATCGTCGAGGATACGATCGTGAGATTTCTCTCCGTTTTCACAGAAATTTGTGTGTTTATCCATCAGTGTCTGCTCGTGGTGGCAAATTCGGCGCCGTTTTATATCCATCCCATGGCGTAACATGCTCCCTCTACGATTAGATGAAATACAAATGGGTATCTCCAGGGAGTGGTAAAAAGAAAATTTAACCACCCAGTAAGTGAGATTTAACTATCGAACGTTTTTTTCCTCGTTACCTTATAGATCTATTCTGGTATTTCCCTGTAATTGTTATGTCTGTCCTCGCCCAATAAATATATTTTTAAAAATTCCCAGATAATATAATTGCATAGGTCAGTCAAAATTTCATGGGGAGACCCAAACTTAGGGATACGTACCGGAAATTTAAAAAAAGAGAGAGTAAAATTTGGAAGAGAAGAAGAAGAGGGGTACGGCTGACAATAACAATTCAATGACAGCTGAGAAAAATTGCATTGGGAAACCCGGTAACCCGAACGTGAACCCATGTGTGCTCCGGCGACACACCCTCCATTGTCACATGGATTGGATTGGACCCCTGTCCCTCCTCCTCTCTCATTAAATTATTCCCGTCCCGCGTAATCTCCGGCGGGAATCCCCCTTCGAGCGCAAATAATTTCATGTTTGGATGATCCGTTGAGCATCGAGTCGGAGTCGGAGTCGGATTTCATTACAAGGCGAGATGAATGAGATTCCGAGTCCGGAGATTACCAACGTGATTTGGACCGTACTTCGATGGTTTTATTAACGGGATGCCTCGAGAACCCTCGTCAAACGACGGATCAACAAACTTTGCAATTCCTAGCGTATTCACCTTAATCATGTCATGTGACATCGATATTTAAAAATTGACGAATCATTTCACGTCGAACGTGTTTAACAAGTGTCCTGAAGCATTCGTTAACGTAATCAACCAAAAGACCAACATATGAAGCGACAAGTTGAAAAACGAAAACCCAATAATGTCATCCGAGGCATTATTGTTGTTGCAGGGTGGTTGAAACTGCCCTTTTGACTCGCATGTTAGCTTACTCAGCTCCCCCCCTTTTGTTTTTTCCTTTCTTAATCCTTATGATTCCCCATGGACACATGCATGCTTATGATTGCACATGCCACACCCAACTTTCCCCATTGCAATATCCTGTCCTAAATCAAACAACAAGTGAATCAACCTAGTTTGAAGAATCTAATGGTACTGGAAATTGGGTGTGCCTGAAAATTGAAAAATAATTAAAAATGTTTTCAAGAAACCTCTGGATTCCATTTGCAGAGCATCTCATACAGAACAGCTTCAACTGCAGTATCAATGTGTAAATGAAAAGGTTAGAAACTCAGATCAGGGCTAAAAAAACACCATGAAAGAATTTAGATTACATGACAAGAAACTGAAAGCACCTAAACAAGAAGCAAACAGAATGGACACCCCCCCAACTCATTCAGACCGTCGATGTCATCTCCCGTCCACGGACGTGAACGACGCGGCGAACCCGTTTGGCCTCGTGGGTATGCTTGTCTGAGTGTTATCCATGCTAGGGAGGTAGGACGACGATGCCGAGGAATCCACGTGGCTCGTCCCTTCGTACGCCTGCCATTTCTTTAGGGCCTGCGGCAACGACATCTCCAGGTCGATCCCGAAGACGTCCTCGGGGTTGTGATCGGTCGGTTTCCACACATCTACCAGAGAAGATAACACGTTGACAGCGTGGCCCATGTCGGGCCTTTGGTAGGGTTCCCTAGCGCAACAGTGGCCGGCCAATTCGGCAACTGTGCTGATGCTGGCGAGCGTCTCCTCATTGAGATCAAGCACGGTGTCGATTGCCTTTTTAAACGTGTCCTTGTTGATGTGGATTCTCCTGAACCATGTCACCAAGTGCATGCTGTCCTCAGGCTGACTCTCATCGAGCGCTTTTCTTCCAGTGATCAACTCCATCAGGATCACCCCGAAACTGAAGACGTCTACTTTCGTCGTCACTCGGCCAGTCACTGCAATCATATTACCATGACCAGGGTCTAGTTGTTAAAATAGTTTGACATGGATTTGATGCGAGATTGAATTTAACTAGCTAAGACAAAATGGCATGTAAAGGCAATGAGGGAAGGTCTAATTTCCAGCTAGTTTGCCCTTTTGCGACAACGGTCTTGCCCATTGTTATCGCGAGTTCACTAGAACATTAACAAAATATTGCCTCAGACATGTAATACTATACTAGCGAAATTAACATGGTTGTGAATTGCCAGACCAGAGTGAGTTGGGTGCAAGCATCTGATCTTTCAAAAAGAAGTGTTCTCAAAGACGATGGATGAGGACTAACCCGCATATTCCGGTGCCAAGTACCCGAATGTTCCGGCTATTCTGGTTTCGATGGAGCCTTTTCCCTCAGGCGCAAGACGCACCAGACCGAAATCCGAAACCTTAGCTCTCATATCATCTCCAAGGAGGATGTTCGACGGCTTCAAGTCCCGGTGTATGAAGCTCTGATGCGCCAAACCATGGAGATACTCAACACCCCTCGCCACATCCAAGGCAATGATCAACCTTCTTGTCCATTCCAACGGGGCACATCCTTCTTCAGGCCAGTTAAATAGATGTCTACTCAGTGTCCCTTGGGGCATGTACTCATATACAAGAAGCTTCTCATTGCCATCCAAGCAGTAACCGAGCAGGGCGACGAGGTGACGGTGTCGAACCTTAGTCAAAACAGCAATCTCCGACTTGAATTCCGCGAGGCCCTTCCCAATTATCACCCCGCATTCCATTCTTTTCACCGCGATCTTTGTCCCGTCGTGTAGTTCCCCCCTGTACACCGTCCCAAAACCACCTCGTCCTAATATATTTTCCTCGCTAAAGTTGTTGGTGACATTCCTCAGGACTTGGATAGAAATCACCATGTTTCCTGCTTCGACCATTTGAATGTCACCAGCTTCACTGCCCAGTACAGTATGGGTCTCGCTGATCGCACCGACATTAACACTTGATCCCGCGACTGTTATCTTCACGCTTTCATTGTCGGATCCAGAATGGCGTGGATGAATCACCATTGCATTGGGGCTCTGTACTCTGGTAAACTGCTTTTGTTTCTTCTTATATAGACAGAAACCCAACAAACCGAGCAAGATAATCAAAAACATACTGCCAACGGCAGAAACAACTATGATGCCGATCAAAGCAGACTTTTTGCCTGATCGACGGCCATGTCGATTTGTTACACTACCTGATGGACCTGCTGCATCTTGGGGAGATCCAGTCGTTGAAAGACTACTCTTATCTTTCCCAATGTCCGGATTACCGCCGGTTTTGATGATCACATTACTCTTAAAAGTCGGGACTTTACCATAAAGCCGATTACTCGACAAGTCAAGAAGCGCGAGCGCGGGCAGGGTGGTAAGCTCTGTGGGAATGGAACCAGTAAGATTATTACTCGCGAGAATGAGCCTCTGCAGCGATGTCAGCGAGGCGAAAGCCGGGGAAATGGTGCCGTTGAAGCCCATCTTCTCAAAGTTCACAACGGTGATGTTGCCATTGTTGCAAGTAATCCCGATCCAACCGGAGCACGGGTTATTCCCCTTCCAGTTCTCCGCCAATCTCTGTGGATAACCCATCGACTTCGCAATCAAAAGCAAGGTATTCACTCTGGGATCACAGTCCCCAGGGCCTGGCAGACAGAAGCTGTTTGAGTCCTCAGCCATGTCCACCTGGACCGAGCTCCTGAACTCGGGCACTGGCCCTTGGAGGAAGTTGTTGGTCAGGTTGACGGACTGGAGGGACTGGAGACCCGTCAATGATGACGGAACAGGGCCGGTGAACAGATTGTCCCGTAGGCTCAGGGTCTGCAAGTCCTGGAGCCCCGAGAAGTCCGGTAACGGGCCCGAGAAGGAATTGGAATGCAACCAAACCTCCGTCAAGGAAGTCATGTTAGCTATAACATCAATACCGCCACTAAGCTTCCCACTACCGGCCCTCCCGTTGAGCCAGAGCGACTGAATCGGCGACCCGGAAAAGCTCTGGGGCAAACCCCCATCGAGATCATTCAATGCCAAGTGAAGAAGAGTCAGGCCGGGGAAGTCGGCGGCCCCGAAGAAGTTGGGGACCTTCCCGGTCACATTCGCAGAGTTTGCAGAGAAATTCTGCAACGCGGACGCATTCTGTAGGCTCTGGGGTATCTCCCAGGCGGCGAAGGGGTTGTTGTCGATCTCGACGGACTGCAGCGACGACAGGCCGTCGAAGAAGCCGGTCGGGATAGAATCGAACTGGTTATTGCTGAGCATGAGGACCTGGAGCGAGCTCAGGCCGCTCAAGCTCGGGAGCGAACCGGAGAGGCTGTTGAACTGGAGCTCGAGGCGCTCCAGCTGGGTGAGGGCGTTCAGGTTCTGGGGGAGCGTACCTTGGAGGCCCTGGTGGCCGATTTGGATGCGGGTGACCCGGTTGGACTGGGAGCAGACCACGTGGGACCACTTGCAGGGGTCCCGGTCGGACCATCCGAGGGACTCCGGGGCGGCGAGAGACTTCTTGAGGGCCAGCATTGCGGCGGCATCGTCGTCGGCGGTGGCGGCGGCGTGCGGGGAGGTGGCGGAGAAACAGAGGAGGAGGAAGAGCAGGTGGTGGTGAAGAAGAAGGCGAGTAGTGTTCCTCATCTTGGAGAGAGAGAGAGAGAGAGAGAGAGTTGTGAAGCTGGGCTAGGGAGAAAGGCTCTGTTTTTTTCTCTCTTTCTCTCAGCACATGAGGATTGAGAGCCAGAGGAGCATTGCCTTGCAGCTTGCACTACCTGGAACGTAACTCGAGAGCCAGAGAGAGAGAAGCACATGGGTGAGGGAAGGAAGGTGGTGGGGTCAAAATTGGAAATAGCGAAAGGCTGGAATGGTTTCGATTCCTGAGGGGCCCCTTCCCCCCTTACCCCTACCAGCTCCAAGTTGGCATTTTTACCCTACCCATCGATTCTATAACATCACAAAGTTCACCAACTCGAATTTGGGGTACATGGTGGCAAAAAGATTCTCTGTGCAACCGAGTTTTTACGCATCTTGCTTTAACCTCGTTCAAATTGACACCACTTGTGATGGGAAGAGAAGTAAAAAAAGCGAAATTTTTAAAGGTTTCGAACGGAGATGGAGGGGGTGAAGCCAAGATTCGATTTTGCAGGTCCAGTTGGCTTTCTCTCTGCGCACGCTCTGCAAGCAACTCTCCACCCAAGTCTTTCTGGTGTCGCCAGCGCAGAAAGAGGGTTTTGATCAAAAGGGCATTTTGACAGTTAGGCGACAACGAGGAAGGAGGATAGAAGAGGGTCGCTCTCTTTTTCGTTTTTCCTCATTTCGGTCACAGACAAGATCCAGAGCACGTTTAATGTGGACCATGGACCCTTTACGGCCTGGAACGGGGATAAGGAACTCGAAAGGACTACGGACCGGTTACCTAGGATTCGGACCTACTTCATACCGGCTTATTAGCGGTCGCGCTCGGGCTTTGTTTTGAGTCGAGTTCAACGAGCTCAACTAGGGTTAACTGCTTTACATGACCCACTCGTGGACCTAATTTCATAATTAGATTCTCAAAGGCACTTCAATTAATTTTAAATGTCTATAGAAAATTATGTAAGAAAATATTCAATCTCGACGAGCTCAAATGAGAATTTACTTGACGGTTTTAATCTAGACAAATCCAGCTTGAGCTTACGGAACATTTTATCATGTTGGATTCAATCTTGAAGCTCGATTCGAGCATGAGCCTGAAATACTTGAGTTAAAGTCCATCATTTGGCTAAAATCAGTCCAAGGTGCACACTTAAGAAAGGGATGGCAAGAAGTCCTAACCTTTCGGTGGAATGAAGGCAGCCCACGACTTGTGCACTTATATGGAAAAATTACCCAAAAAAGTCTTAAACTTTTTGTATTTGTATCAATTCAGTTTTTTTTTTTTTTTTGTTAATTGAGTCCTAACTTTTTGCAATTGTGTTGATGATGTTGACGTGGCAAAATTTTAATAATTTATTAATATTTTCCGAATTTTATAATCATTTCTTAATAAATTTTTTATGTCATTTTTTTCTTTTTTGAGGGTTTGGGCCTGCGACCTCCACTGGCCACTGGTTGAGGGCCGCGGGCCCTCGCCTAAGGGCCGGTGGACGACAGCCTCTTACTGGCCCAAACCCTAAAAAAAGAAAAGAGAGAAAAAAATAGTTAAAATTTCAAAGATATTAAAGCGTTATTAAAATTTTGCCACATCGGTGCCGCCCGGCCAAATGGACTGAATTGACATAATTAAAAAAGATTTTGGACTTAACTGGCAAAAAAAGTTTATGACTGAATTGGCACAATTGCAATGGGTTTAGAATTTTTTTTATTTCCCCACTTATATGATATGCAACTACAGGGAACTCTAATAGTACATTTCCATATCCACCCCCGCAATCTACGGTCAAGGGCCACGACATCCCAATATGCGTACCAGCAGAAAGATTTGCAGATCAGTGGTGCTACTGATTCAGAACCCCTTTTGGGAGAATATGACACACTATTGAACCCAAAGGATGCTTCCATGTAGCGCCAGGGAAGGTCGAGACCAAGAAGATTGAACAAAACGGTCACTTTGCGCGTTTGGAGAAGCATTAAAGTAACCCTGGCAATCTTGACGAGTTACTTTGATGCAACAAGGTAACATAATCCTGCATCAGAAGATAAATGACATATGAGGAGGTAGGAAGGAAGCTCACCTCGTTTGCTTGAAACTTCCCAAGATTTTTGGCCCCATCTTCGAGAGATGGGCACGGGCACATTAGCATCAACATGGCAAATCCTTAACAATTAAGCCGTGGCGAAGAAACTCAGATTTTCCTTCCCAGACAATTCGTCGAGCACTTGGTCAGCACTCAGGAATAGCTCTCGCCGGTGAAGATCGAGAAAGCCAATTGCGAGCGGAACTTTCCACTTCGCAACCTGTGGCAATTAATCAATGGCACTTTAGTAAAGAAATCGCAGAAGCAAGATGTGGAAGATTTGAATTAGCAGAAGAAGCAACGGTGTCCACGATCCGAGCTCTTCGGCGGCGATTGGGGCAGAGTGTGGGCGGTGGAGGTAGCCAGCATCAGCGAGCGTCAGCGGTGAACATCAGTCTTCGTGATGATCCACAAGCGTGGCAACATATTTTTTAAAATTATATTTTTTACATTATCTCTTTTTTTTTCTTTTTTCGTTTCTGGATTCCCCATAAAAATTTTGAATACCCTGTGTATCATCTTTTAAACTAACGAAAAGAAGTGAAAAATTCAAAAGCTTTGAAAAAAAAAAAGTCAAATAAATATATCTACATGACCAACGTTTTATTTACTTTCATGTTTCTTTCGACATTTGCATTCTCATGCCTTCTTAATACATTTTTGTACGGTTCAAACATATTTTTCGTACGAGAATCAAATAAGAGCCGAATAAAATACGGCGTAATGGAAGGACCGCAGTGAAAAAAAAAAAAGTTTGAAATCTTCATGAACGGTGTTGAACATAAAATGAGTTAAGGGATAGAATTGAATACTAAACAAAAGTTAAAGATTCGATGGCGTTATTAACCTAAAAGAATTCCTTGTATTGATTGTATTTTAGGTTATTATCTATGTAAAGGAAAAAAAATTTGCCATATTATTCAGGGAAAGTTCGTATTTAAATGCACGTGGCAAACCTTTATATCGAGTCATATGTCACTTCCTACATGGTGAGCCCCGGAGCTGAAGCCCAGGTCCTCCCAGAACAACAACAAGAACAAAAATCCTGCGAGCTTCCTAAGAATTTAGGATAGGACTTAGCATGTTTCCTGTGAATGATAACCGAATTTTAAATTATTTTGAAAATTGGAAGAGGTCTCCGACAACCAATCCGATCTTGGATCCAGTTCCAGAAGAGATATATATGGAACAGAAGAAGGACGAGCACGCAGGACGACGAGGATAGCTTCAGTTTACGGCCGAAACATGTTTGGCTTTCGCAATTCGAGGGGCGCTGCTGTTGAGGTTTGCGAGTCGACATTTTTCTTTGTTTAGGTTTCACTTTCAGGTTTTTGTTTCTGAATCACAACCATTGATTTATTATCTTCATTTGCAAAAAGAATTAAGGGTTTCACTGATAGATCCAATTAACCTCGGCAGAATGCGAAGATTCTGTTGAAACTTTCAGTGGAGCTGCCATGGATGAGATGAATGGAAAGGTAAACCTTTCTGACTCCTTCATATTGGTTTTACTTCAATGAGTTGATAGATCCGTGGTGGAGTTGTTGACGTTATTGAGTTTTGCCTCTCGGAAAAGAACAAAAATCGTGCGAGGAAGATGGGTCTCAGCCATCTTGGGGCAACCGTAACACCGGCCAATCGGAGGGCTGGACAAGGTGAACAACTTTTGAAATTAGGCTTCTTTGTTTGCTTTTCGAACTGTCCTCTTTGTGAGCATGGTCAATTTTACACATTAATTCATATACAACCCTATGTACGAAAACACTGCCGGTCAATTTTGTCGCAAAAAAATAATTGCCTCTGATTTTGAGAGACTTTTCATGTGAAACTTGTAACTCTAGCTAATCGTGCAGGCTTCCTACGAGCCATCGAGGAGATCATACCAACCTGTGTTGTTTATGCAAGTGGGTTCCTTCGTACGGCAAAGAGGGTTTTCTCGAGCCATAAAGGCCGGATCAAGAACGCCTCAAATGTTCCTCTCATGTGTATCGCAAAGCCTCACAAGTATGAGGCGAGAGGCCGTTTTTATACCATTCCAATGGCATGGATCCTCAACCATGAGTTAATGTCCAGAGATCATATTGACGTGCCAAGTGCTCCTTTCAATAGCCTAGAGATCCATGTTTACCCGAAGATTGCCGGAGAATATCCTTTTGATATGTATAGAATCCGCGAACAACGAATTGTCTATCCTAATGGAGTTAAAGCTATAGATGTGGGAGGATCCATCGACTACTGGCACTTGAAATCACGATATGATGTGTCGCTTATTTGGAAGGGCAAGGTGATAACAAAATTAGGTCCATGCCCTTGTTAAAATTGGAGATTTTCGTCCTTTATAGTTTTTCTGTTGAGAAGCTGTGATGGTCTTTTGATGGGATATCAAATTCGACTTCCTTTTCACCATAGTCAAACTGTGTTATTTTACGTCTCGCAATTAAATGTAGTCTCCATTTGTTCTCAGCTCAAAGCTCAATTATCACCTGACTTTGTTAATGGAGAGTTGGTCACAAATTGAAGTTAGTAGTTTTGATCTATCTTTGACCAAATAATATTGCAGTAGAATACTATATCCTCTGCAAATGTTGTTATCAGTATAATGCATCGTGGTTCAGCTCAAACTTTGGATTGAATGCTGGCTACTAGAATGTAAAATTTTAGTGTTGGCAAACTGCAAAGGTTAAAGTATGACAAACTGACTTCTATACAAATTACTTTTCAACTTAGGTTGAACATCGGAAGAAGCGGCTTCTGCATTATTTGTTGCCCGTCTTGTTTCTCTTGCTAAAGGCCACAATACTAGATCGTGGACCTATGTTGTCAACATAGACGGTTCGTAATCCTAGGGCACTTGAATCTAACTTTGAAAGTAATTTTCTCAAGAGCTTTAGAAAAAAGTCAAGATATGAGATCTCTTCTAGACAAAAACTTAATCAAATGAAGCACCTCAACAACAATTCACTACAAAGATCATAAATACAGTGTCATCCATTGTTGAGCCCCATTTATCCCTCTCTATTCAATCATCGACAGTATAGTGTCACCCGTGAACTTCTTTGATTTATCTCCATCAAGCCATTCTTTTTTTCTTGAAATCGCACCCGGCATCTTATGTACTAACCCTTATGGAGTTTTTGATGGATAAGTACACTATGAGTGCCATAACTTGTGTACGGCGTTCACTCGAGTGCTATAACTTTCAAAACATTTACTTAAGTACCATAACTTTCAAAAATCGTTCATTTGAGAGTCACGTCGGAGCAAAATCATTCACTTGAGTGTTACATCAACTTTTCCGGCGTGCCACGTAAGCTTTCCGACGTGCCATGCCATTTTTTCCGGCGAGCCACGTCAATTTTTCAGCGTGCCATGTTATCTTTCAAGTTGCCATGTCGACTTTTCCGGCGTCCACGTCAACATGGCACTTAAGTGAACGATTTTTGAAAATTATGGCACAAATATTTTGAAAATTATGACATTCAAGTGAACGCCATATAAAAGTTATGACACTTCTAATATGCTTTTCTCAATTTTTGAATAAGTAATCGAAAAGTTACCAGGATGAGGCGGCACAATCAAATCATTTCCCCCCCCCTCATTCTACTGTGAGGTTCCAAGGTAGGCCCCATCATCCTTGTTTCTTCTTCCTTGTCTTTATAAGTAGCAATTTTTTTTTTTTTTTTGCTTGGCCACGATTTCACCCAGCACCTTTTCCGAAAGGACTAAATTGCTGAGTTATTAAAAAATTTCGAGTTAAATTGATCAAATTAAAAAATTTGTGGAAATTGACATATGTATAGCAGGTTTAGAAATTTCCTTCGTCGTTGTATCAGGAATTGATCACGATTTAGATAAAGTGGGTGATGTTTTCAAGATGTGTGAATATCCTAACGGATCCAAGATTGGCAACTATCTCTGCTAAAGTTGACTTGGGTTGACCAAGGTTGACTGAATTTCAAGATACGAGAGGTTTTGCGAAGTTGGCGATAATGCTAGTTGGCGAAGGTCGCGATTAGATAAGGTTGATATAAAATGAATTGGTTGAAGATTGGTGTGCATTTGAACACAAGACTGGATCAAGATGTATGAAGATGAGGATAAAAAAAAAAGAAAAGAAAACCATAGGTTGAATTAACCTTCCTTTTGTTTTGTGCAAAACAAGTTTTGGAGTTTTCGGCGTTAGTTTACAAAAAATAAGCTACTTAAGAAAAACATTTTCTATCCGTGGAAAAAACTCGTTCAAAAGAGGACAGCATTTTTCATCATCTTTACATTCTCAATTCCTTTACATTCATTTTCTTTTATAATATTATTTATTATTTATAATTTTTCATTTCGTTTATTTTTTATTTTTCTTTTTATTTTTTGCCCTCTTCCTCCTTTCTCCGCCTGTGGCTCCTTCCTCTGCCAACCGCCGACCTCGACGATAGCCTGCAGCCCAGCGATCAAGTATGATGTGGGCTGATGAGCTTGGGGCTCGCCGAGACCGGCCGAAACCAAAAGGAAAAGCAAAACTAAAAAATAAAGAAAAAGAGATAAAAGATAAAGATAAATAATTAAAATTTTGATTTTTTTTTGTAAAAATAAAAATATTGAAAGGAGTGTATGAAAGAAAATCAAATACTATGTACCATACCAAATGACGGAAAAATTTTTTTAGGTCTTTTTTATATTTCAACCAAACACCGAAACATATTGTCATTTTCCTTAAAAAATAAACAAATGGATCCTAGGATTACTTCTATCTAATCTAATCTCGCATCAACACGGAGCCTAAGATTTTTTCAATCTAATCTAATCTCACATCAACACATCCTTACAATCTCACATATATTTTAATTACTTCTATTCGAATTTTTTGAAGTGCACAACAAAAGTCCAATTTCTATTTCAAAATATAATCTAATCTCGGATCAACACATCCTTGTGATCTCACATTTATTTTTAATTGTGTCTATTCAAATTTTTTGGAGCGCGCAGTAGAAGTTCAATTTCTCCACCTACGAGCTCAAGTTCGAGCTCGTCAACATATCTAGTTGAACCTATACCTTTATTGAAAATCTTAAGTCAATGAGTTATGAGTCAACTAAGATATATTAATTGCTCAACCTCAAATTGATTCTTAAATATGGGACTTCTCTATCACAACTTACACGTGCATCTCGACACAAATGATATGCACTATACTTAAGATAAGCGAATTAAAAAAATGATATTAATGAATCTATACGAAATTTTAAAGTGCAATTTCACCTAAGTTGCAAAAATAAGTGGATTTTGGACAAAGCTATTTTCATTTTCATTTTCATTTTTTTCCAAACTAATTTCTTTAAATGATATAATTTACACTTAAAATAAGTAAAAATAAAAAAAATTAAATTAAATTAAAATAAAAATGATCATTATGAATGATTATATATGCCTAAGTATTTTCGTGCGTGAATATTTTTTATTTATTCATTTTTAGTAAGCGATATTCAAGTCACGGGATTACCACCGTAAGTGCATGGTATAGTATAGAGGTAAGCGCTTCCCGGTCCGGTCCGGTTCCCATAAAAAATCGGGAACCGGACCGGTGGTCCCAGTTCCCACTTTTCAGAACCATGGACTGGATCGGCCACCCTCGAAACCGGGAACCGGACCGGACCGTCGATCCGGTCCTGTTCAGAGAGGTTCCAAGGGTTTCCGGTCCGCGATTCCGAAAAGTGGATGCACACTTTGATAGAAAACTCAATCGAGCTCAAGGTCGAGGAAACAAGGGTTGGTGTATCACGAGCTCGACGGAGTTAAGGCCTCTTCAATTGGCAGCTCGGGATCGAACTTGTCCACCAGCAACTTGGTTGCAGACGGTGCCAATGAAGCCTAAGGCGAGACAAGCGGTGGGATGACTCGGACTCGTTTGTGTAGCGAGAGAAGTGGAGAGGTAAAAAAAAATGTCTGCAGCGCTACGTTGAAGTGAAGCAAAGAAACCCTAAAGGACTAAACCTAAACAACAAGTAAATGTTAGATTTGTTTTTTAAAAAAATTTTTAAAAAAAGGACCGGTCTAGTTCGAGTGGTCCGGTCCGGTCCTAGGCCCTGGAACCGAGAATCGGACCACCCGGTCACCGGTTCCAATTTTAGGAACCGGGAACTGGACCGGATCCCCCTAAAATCGGGAATCGGACCATGGGTCCCGGTCCGGTCCGGGCGGTCATTTTTGCTCACCCCTGGTATAGTATTGTGGCATTTTGCCAGAGAAACACAACTGATATTGTAGAAGCCGCTTCTTGCAAAATATTTCCAACCTAATTTTAAAAGTACTTTTATGTTGTAATACTTTAAGCTTTGCAGTTTTCGCCCACTAGAACTTTTTTATTCTACATTCGCCCCTGAGCTGAGGGATGGAGCATTATACTATGCTATTTTCCGCTATATCGGCATTTCTAGACTACATTTAATCGCCAGATATAAAAATCAGATAGTTTGGCAATTTTGAACAGAAAGTCGCATTTAACATCCAATCAAAAGATGATTGCAAATTCTTAAGAGAAAAATAATAAATATGATAATCTCAGTTTTGAATGAGACCGTTGACACTTAAATCAACCAATTGCCCTTACCGTGCCAAATGGTTGACAAATCATATGGCTCTTTCAAGTCCTCATAGTAGATGGATCTTGCCACACTAGCTTTTTTTTCTCGGCTCATGAGGATTAAGAGCCAGAGGAGCATTGCCTTGCAGCTTGCACTACTTGGAACGAAACTCGAGTCAGAGAGAGAGACAGAGAGAGAAGCACATGGGTGAGGGAAGGAAGGTGGTGGGGTCAAAAATGTAAATGGCGAAAGGCTGGAATGGTTTCGATTCCTGAGGGGCCCCTTCCCCCCTTACCCTTACCAGCTCCAAGTTGGCATGTTTACCCTACCCATCAATTCTATAACATCGTTCGATCGACACCTCTTCACTTATGATGAAAAATAAGAAAAAGGTGAAATTTTTAAAGGTTTTGAAAGGTGTTTGGACATGGAGGGGCGAAGCCAAGATTCAATATTTTGCAGGTCCAGTTGGCTTTGGTTCCGTGCACGCTCTGCAAGCAACACTTTGCCCATGTCTTTCTGGTGTCGCCAACGCAGAAGGAGGGTTTTGATCAGAAGGGCATTTTGACAGTCAGGCGACAACGAGGAAGCAAGACAGAAGAGGGTCGCTTTCTGTTTTTGTTTTTCCCATTTGGGTCACAGACAAGATCCAGAACACGTTTAATGTGGACCATGGACCCTCTGCAGCCAGGAACGGGGATAGGGAACTCGAAAGGACTACGGTCCGGTCACCTAAGAGTCGGACCTACTTCATCCCGGCTTGTTAGCGGTCTTCCACAGGCTTTGTTTTGAGTCAAGTTCAACGAGCTCGACTAGAGTTAACTGCCTTACATGACCCGCTCAAGGACTTAGTTTCATAGTTAGATTCTCAAAGACACTTCATTTAATTTTAAATGTATATAGAAATTTATGTAAGAAAATATTCTATCTTGACGAGCTCAAATGAGAATTTACTTGACGGTTTTAATCTAGACAAGTCGAGCTTGAGCTTACGGAACATTCTATCATGTTGGATTCAATCTTGAGGCTTAAGTCGAGCATGAGCCTGAAAAACTTGAGTCAAAGTGCATCATTTGGGTAAAATCAGTCTAAGGTGTACACTTAAGATAGGGATGGCAAGATGTCCTAACCTTTCATTGGAATGAATGGCGCCCATGACTTGTACAATTCTATGGAAAAATTATATAAAAAAAAGAGTACTAAACCTATTGTAATTGGACCAATTCAGTCCGAAATTTTTTTTGCCAATTAAGTCTTAAACCATTTGCAATTGTGTCGACGTCACCGGCATTGCAAAATTTTAAGAATTTATTAATATTTTTCAAATTTTTGAATTATTTATTAATAAATTTTTATGCCTTTTTTAATTTTCTTTTTTGAGGGGTGGTTGGGCCGATGACCTCCGTCGGCCATTGGCCGAGGGCCGTGGACCCTTGCTAGTGGTGGTGAGAGGCGAGAGCCCTCGCCCAACGGCCGGCGAGGGCTCGCGGACCCTTGCCTAAGGGCTGGAGGGTGACAACCTCCCGTCGGGCTTTGTTTCGAGTCCGAGTTCAAAGTGCTTGAGTTGAATTAACTGCTTTACATGACCAGCTCGCAGACCTAGATTCATAGTTAGATTCTCAAAGGCATTTCATTTTTAATTTTAAGTTTATATAGAACATAAGAAAATCTTCAATCCCATCAACCTCAACTGAGAATTTACTTGACTGTTTGAAACTAGATAAGTTGAACTTGAGCTTAGAGAACATTCTATCAAGTTGGACTCGATCTTGAGGCTTGAGTCGAGTATGAGCCTAAAATACTCGAGTCAAAATCTATCATTTGGCTAAAAATCAGTCTAAGGAGTACATAGACGACTTAAGATAGGGACGGCTAGAAGTCCTAAATTCCAAATGTACATGCAACATTGAACTTGTATTGATTTTAGCTTCTTATGTTTGCTTTTTGTTACGGACAAATTGAATGGGATTTACTGATTATAACTACAAGGAACTCTAGTAGTCCATTTCCATATCCACGTCTGTAATTTATGGTCAAGAGCCATGACATTCCAATATGCGTACTGTATAAATGAGGGCAAATCAATGGTGCTGCTGATTCAGAACTCCTTTCGAGAAAATTTGAGTCACTATTGGAACCGAAGGATGCTTCCACGTAGCGCTAGGGAAGGTCGAGACCTAGAAGATTGAACAAAATGGTCACTTTTGCATGTGTGGAGAAGCATTAAGCAATCGCGACAATCTTGACGAGCTACTTTGATGCAACAAGGTAACATAATCCTATATCAAAAGATAATGACATTTGAGGAAGTAGGAAAGAAGCTCTCCCCTCGTTTACTTGAAACTTCCCAAGATTTTTTGCCACATCTTCGAACCATGGGTACAGGAACATTAGCATCAACATGGCAAATCCTTAATAGTTAAGACATGGATGCATCTTTTTTTTTTTTTTCCCAAGTGCCAAGTTAGTATTTGATCAACAGGGTATTCGCTTGATACGTACAAAGTAGCTTTCAGTGCATAGTAAAACACTAATTAGGCTCGAAAACACCTGTAAGACGTGTGGTTAACATAACCAAATGGATTGACAAAGACTCACAATTATATTCGGGACCAACAATTAGAGAAGCCATTTCTTTTTTCCCTGTTGAGGATAAAGATGCAAATTCAACGTACTTTTATTTATGAATGCAACATTTCCATCGTAATAGAATAAACGACAGCTAAATTTTACACTTCACAACGCAATCACAATTGAAATTACATATAAAGATTTGTGACGTGCATTTTAATCAATTTTCGTGTAAATAACACGATCATGTTTTTCTTATATATAAAAACTCCAATGTACATTCGATATTAAGATTTTTTTTTGCCTTGATGGATTTGATGGGTGGGCCGCCCGTGTTGGGCTAACCCAGCCCATGACCCGCAAAACTTTGCTTTAGGCTTTTGAGCATGATAAAGTAATCACCTTCTTCTTCACGTTGCTTCTCAGCTTCCCACGTTCTTTCTAGTGAGAAGAAAAAGAACAGTGAAAAGAAAAAGACGATGTTTTTCTGCTCCTCTTTCGAACGAAAAGGTTCATGGGTATGTTTTTCATGTTTTCTTGTGTATTGTTTTTGGAATCCATTTCCAACTCGTGTTAACGACGCTCGCAGTTCTCCAACTTTTGCTCATTAATTCTAAAAGCTTTGACGTGAGGGTTAGGGATGGAGTTAAGGTAGGAGCTTGTTGGGTGGTCCTGAGCCTCTCTAGCTTAAAGGTTCAGGTTTTTCCTCACACCAGCTCAACAACCTATATCTCTCTCATAAAATTATTGGGTCCAGACTTGTTGGTAACGTAGGCACTAATTGGGTGATTTTGAGCCTCTTTCATTCTAAAAACTAGTTTAAAAGATAATGTTTCACTTTTACTTATAAACCGACGATCAGCTCCTTTCAAAATCGATGTGGGGTAACCCCAACAGAGCTTGAGGCTGTCGATGGCATCATGATATAGCCTACAGAGAGAGATTTGATGGCACAAATGACGAGATGATTTCCAATTTCTTTTGCAGTTTCAATTCCACTTCGTGTTACGCCATCTCATTGCTTCTCTAAACCTACACAACAACGCTCCATTGGCGACTCTGATAAGCTTTCCTTACAGTGACATCAAGCTCACGTCATTATGAAGCGGCAGGTGTAAAAATCACCAAACTCCTCCTCAACGGCTTCACTGGAGCGACTCCGATTAGTTTGGAAATGAAGCTCACGTCTTTAGGTGTTGCGGGAATACCAATTTACTATTGGGAAAATTGTCAAAAAAGTCTAAAATTATTACACATTTGTCAATTAAATTCTAAACCTTTTACATTTGTGCCAATTCAGTCCAGAGCTTTTTTTGTTTAACCAATTTATTCTTAAACTTTTTACTTTTGTGTCAATTCAGTCCTTCCAACCAATTTTGATCGGCCAATGTTAACGTGTACAATTTTTGATAATATGTAGTATTATATAAAGTTATTTATTTTTTTTTTCCTTGGCCCGAGCACCAACGAGACTTGTCCTTGCCGGCCCCAGCCTGCGGCCGGTCGGCGGCGGCGATGACCTGCTGGAGGAAGAAGAAAGGAAAAGAAAAAGGGGAAAAAAAAAAAAAAAAAAATTCTATAAAAAACTAAAATATTATTAAAAATTATCCATATCAGTGCTGGCTGATCAAAGTTGGTTGGAAGAACTGAATTGGCACAAATGCAAAATGTTTAGGACTAAATTGATATAAATGTAAAATTTTTAAGACCGAATTGACAAAGTAAAAATGTTTAGAAATAAATTGGCAAAAGTATAATAGATTTATGAATTTTTTGAAAATTTTCCATTTCCCACCAAAGGTCCATGGACTTGTACGAGGAAGATTGCCTAAACCCTATCTTGATCGATTTGGCTAAGCTCGATTTCAACATAGTGCAATCGTTTCATAGAAAAGAAGTCAGCAAATTAGCCACGTGCTTAGTCTTGAAGCACGTGCACTTAGATGCCCGCAGTTTTTGGCCAACTCCAATTTCGATTTTCTTATAATAAATCAAGTCAAACTGACCCGATTTCTACGGCGGGTTAGCACAAATGACTCGATTTGTATAGCCCTAAAAACCCAATGGCAGACAAATTACGTAAAGGTGGGCCTTGTAAATGAAGATTTTACAGGTCTTCCTCAGTCTACGGAGCCCAACAGGTCCCTTTCAATCACAAAGGCAACCTTCAAGAAAATAACTTTAATTTCACCCAAGGTATTTCCATAAATTGCATCAAGCCCGTCCTTTGAGCAATCATGCATTAACAGCCTTAATAGTTAAAGTTAGCATGTCCTTATCATGTGATCTTCAAACTCTTCGGGTGGTGTGTGAATTTAGGGTCGAACAAGATGGATTTCTGCTGGGATAGACTAATAGAACATCGCTTATGGAATGCTCTAATGGTTTGTGAACTGCAATTTGGAGCTTTTAGAGAGATGAGCACCAAGGTCACAGCGAAATTCATTTTTAGGTTTTTGTGCGATATTATCCCTATTTTCTTGAGATTTTATGTATAAACAAGTAGCAAGTATTTCGAAGCCGCTTCTTGCAAAATTCAATTGAAGTTGAAAAGTATTTTGATAAAGAAGTCAGTTTGTTGTAGTTTGATAAAGAAGAAGGAGAAGACTTCAGTGTACGGCCGAAACATGTTTGGCATATGCGGTTGAAGAGACCGCTGTTGAGGTTTGCGAGACAACTTGGTTGCTGTTTAGGTTTCACTTTCAGGTTTTGCTTCTGATCATAAGCATTGATTTACTATCTTCATGTGCAAAAGGAATTAAGGGTTTTGCTGATTGATCCAATCACGGCAGAATGTGAAGACTCT
This sequence comes from Rhodamnia argentea, assembly GCF_020921035.1. NCBI lineage: Eukaryota > Viridiplantae > Streptophyta > Magnoliopsida > Myrtales > Myrtaceae > Rhodamnia > Rhodamnia argentea. The sequence continues at coordinate 10,890,931 of NC_063157.1, read as the reverse complement.
GTTGAAACTTTCAATAGCGATGCCACGAATGAGATGAATGGAAAGGTAAACCTTTCTGGCTCCTTTTTTCTATACTGGTTTTACTTTAATGAGTTGATAGATCTGGGTCTTCTACTGGGTATTTGCCTGTGGTGGAGTTGTTGACATTCTTGAGTTTCGCCTCAAGAACAACAAGAAGAACAAAAATCGTGCATGGAAGATGAGTCTCAGCCATCTTGGGGCTACTGTAACATGGGCCAAGCAAGTGGCTGGACAAGGTGAATAATTTTGAAATTAGTCTTCTTTGTTTGCTTTCGGGCTATCCTCTTTGTAATAATACTTTCTTCTCTCTTTTTTTTTTTTTTTTCAATTCAAATAAGCATGGTGAACTCTAGGATTAATTCATATACTACCCTATGTTACGAAAACCCTATACGTCAACTTTGTCGGAAAAAATAATTGCCTTATGATTTTGCAGGACTTTTCTTGTGAAAGTTGTAACCCTAGCTAATTGTGCAGGCTTCCTAAGAGCCATTGAGGAGATTATCCCAACTTGTGTTGTTTGTGCAAGCGAGTTCCTTCTTGCATCAAAGAGGGTATTCTCGGGCCAAAAATGTCGGATCAAGAACAACTCAAATGTTCCTTTCATGTGTATTGCTAAAGATCATTGGCTTGGAACTGTGGGCAGCCGTTATTATGGCATTGCAAGGATAGGGATTCTCAATCATGAGTTAATGCCTGGAGATCATATTGACGTGCCAAGTATTCCTTACAAAAGCTTAGTATTCTATTCAAAGATCCTAATTTACCCGAGGATAGCTAGAGAGTATCCATTTGATATGTATGGATTTAGCGAACGCTAAATTGTCTATCCCAAGAGTTAAGGCTATGGATGTAGCAGGAACCATATACTATTCGAACTTGGGGCCATATGAGGTCTCACTTGTTGGAATGTGATTTTTTGCGTGCATGTATGACAAGAATGGGCTTTTGTGATCGCTGGGTCTTTTTGGTGAAACAATGTATTTCCACTATTACATTTAGTGTCAAAGTTAATGGGGAACCCCTTTAAGCATTCAAGCCCACTCGAGGTATCAGGCAAGGAGATCCTCTCTCTCCTTATTTATTTATTATTATGGCTAATGTGCTCTTCTCACTCATGCACAAGATGCTAGGGGACGGAAGTGTGAAAGGCATCAAACTAAATACATTCTGTCCGACGCTCTTGTATTTATTATTCGCCGATGATGCGATTTTCTTCCTAGATGGAACTATCATAGAATGCCAAAACTTGGCAAACCTCCTGAACCAATATCGCTTCGCATCAGGACAAGCTATTAACTTAAACAAGTCTAGAATTTATTTCAATAGTGGATGCCCACAGCAGTTGAGGAGCAACATGGCAGAAATGGTCAGAGTCCCGGTTATCGAAAAAATTGGGAAATATCTCGGAATCCTGTTGGATTGGGGACAATCAAAGAAAGAAATGTTCTCTTGGATCCTTGCGAGGGTGAATATGAAACTCAAGGGGTGGAAGGAGAACATCATGTCAAAGGAAGGAAAGGAAATTCTCATCAAAACAGTGCCACAATATGCAATGTCCATATTTAAGATTCCTGTTTCGATTTGTAGAACAATTGAGAGAAAGATTGCAAATTTATGGTAGAACCAAAGCAATGAAAAAACTGAAATTCACTGGAAGAAGTGGGAGCTACTTAAAACTAGGAAAGATAGTGGGGGCTTGGGATTCAAGGACCTTGTTAATTTCAATAAGGCAATGCTAGGGAAGTAGGCATGGAGACTCATACAAACCCCTTCAGCCCTTTGGGGCCAATTTTTAAGAGGTATATATTTCCCTACGGAGAATTTCTGGTGCGCTAAAAAAGGCTATAGACCATCCTGGGTTGGCAGAGCTTCCTGATGGGCAGGGAGATGTTAGACCAAGAAGTAAGGTGGTCAGTGGGAGATGGCATTAAGATTAGATTGAGAGAAGATAGGCGGCTTCATAGAGGAAGGATTGGAGGACCAACAAAACAAGGAGACCCTCTGTTTGTTGCTGATGTGATCAACCAAGATACTAAGCAATGGGATGTGCAAAAGCTGTCAATGCTTTTCGATGAGAATTTAGTGAATGAAATTCTTGTGGTCCCACTTAGCCCTATCATGGGAACTGACAAGGTCATTTGGACTGGGAATAAATCTGGTTCTTAGTCGGTCAAGAGTGGGCACAACAGAGTTCACACAGCAGACAAGCACAGCAACAACACCCAGCCATCATCATCATACCAGCCTCCCAAATCCTTATGGAACTTGATTTGGCAATGTTACACCCACCCCAAGATCAATTTTTTCTTATGGAATATATGTTCCAATGCGCTTCCCACAAAGGAAAATCTATATAGGAGGAAAATGCTACCTGATCCAATATGCCCGATATGTCATCAAGCGCCGGAAACACTGAAACATTTGTTTATACTATGTGGCTGGACAAAAGAGATTTGGTCGGCCCCTGAACTAAGCGTAGACCCATCTCCTCATAAGCTCACCAAAATCCACAAATGGTTTCTCGACATCCTAACCTCAAACAACACCGTGCCATTGTTGGAGCTGCTCGCCGGGACTCTGTGGCAGATCTGGAAAGAGCACAACTCCATCGTCTTCCAAGGCGGAAGATCAAGACTTCACAAAATCGTGGACCGAGTAGCTGCAGGACTTCAGATCCTCAATAAATGGAACCCAGGAGGAAGAAAGCGAGGAAAAAGGGAACCGATGCCACCTGCTCGCTGGGTTCCTCCGAAAAAAAGGGACTTGAAGTATAACATAGATGGCTCATGGACCGGCGAATCCTTGGTGGGAGCTGTCGCCAGAATTTGTAGAAACTCCGACGGAGTCATTACCGAAGGTTTCGCCTTGAAGATCCACGCTGATTCCGCTCTTAACATTGAAACCCTTGCTCTTCGGGAGGTTCTGTCGAGGTTGGTGAAGACAAAGGAACTGAAGACTTCAGTTTCATCTGATTTGTGCGTGAACGTGGAAGTGAAAACTGACTGCTTATCAGTAGTGGAATGCTTATCAGATCGTTCGGTAAGCCCATGGCCCGTGAAGGTAATTGTTGAAGATTATAAGACTGTGTTAGCCCAACTTAAAGGTGTTGCCGTATCCTACATGCCCCGAGAAGCCAACATGATTGCAGACTCGGTAAAAAAATGTTATGTACCAAAATACTATGCATAACTACTCTCAGAAAAAAAAAAATTGCACCATCATAGCCAATCCTCCCGTGAGTTATAAAAAAAGTATATTATCCTGCGTACTAATAGTTAGATTAGAAGTCCAAGGCTTGTCTCATCCTATATTGTTGCTAAAATATTATAATGTACAGAAGAGAACATAGTCATTTACATGACCGTTGTAACATATTTTATGTGCAAACATCCTCACTTGAGCATGTCATGAGAGCACTTTTACGAATTTTCTAATATTTGACCCTAAAAATTCAAGTTTACGAAGTATCTTTGTCACTCTTTAGGCTATGATTCTTCACTTGTCATTGTGAAATGTGCTATCACCATACATTGAAGTCTGCCACATAACTAGTGGTACATTAATATAATTATCAGTTCTTGAGTTCATTTAAGATTTTCAATTCCCTTTTGAAAATTGTGTATGGCATAGCACGGATGCTAAAATAAGGTTTGTTTTGCAGGCTGTCTTATTTGTCTTGTCGGGCATTGAGCCGTTTTTGTGAAAGGGTCACAGAAAATATTAAGGTTTACAATAAATCATCAAGAAGGGACATGTGGCAATGGGGCCCATCCTTTTGCGTCCTCGAACACCGAGACTCCCCTCTCTCTTCTGCAACTCCACCTCTTCCCCTTCCCCCAAAATTTCCTCCTCTCCTCTGTGCAAATCCGGCGCGATCTCGATTAACCCTTCCCCTCGGTCCTTACGTGCCATTCCACGAAGAAGCACTCGCAGTACTTTGCTTGAAGCGAGCCCACCATCGGCATGAGAAGAATCCCGCCCGAGCTCCAGGCTCTTTTCGCCGGCTCCTACCCTACTTTCTTCGGCTACGGCGGAGTCTTCCGGCTTCCAGACTCGTTGGGCCGCGCCGAGGCGGCGGAGGGAGAGCAGGGAGACGGCGGATGAAAATTCGCAGGAAGTAGAGGAGGATCAGGGCGTAGAAGGCGAAGGTGGTCGAGAACAGGGGGTGGGCGGAGAGCGCCGATGGAGAAGCTCGTGACGTCGGTGGTGGGTTTCATCGCCGTCCATGAATTTGGCGAAGAAGAGAGAAGGGCATTCGAGGGGTGAGAAAATCGTTGCAGGAACGGGAAGTCGCGGGGAGTTGCATAAGAGAGGGACAGGAGGAGGAGTCGGGGTTCGACGCAAAAGGATTGGCTCCATTGCCACGTGTCCTCACCGTAATGGTTTATTGCTGATCCTACGTGGCATGTTGATACCAGTGGTCAACGTAATTAATAGAACATTTATTTGCAAAGACACATATAAGACAAAAAGAAGAAGGCAATATATATATATAGACACACACATATTGAAAGCTCCAAATTGATCTTATGGATGATGGGATTCAAACTTCACAGATGATATATAAATACTAACTCAAAATCTTACATTTTGAGCGGTGCGAAATTGATGGCCATCATTAAAGGATATTAACTTTAGATTGGAAAGTAAATACTATTTATCCAGAAAACACGCTCACCGAACAAAAATGTACAAAATTGAAAGAAGCAAGCTCAAACAATTAGGGATATGCAACCGAACCAAGTTTACCAAGTATCCGGATCGGCGCATCCAAAAAACAGGGTCGGGAATACGTTCCCGACCCTATTTCCGTCGCCGGCCATGGCTATAGTCGGTGACTAGCCATAGGCGAGTGAGGCCAAGCCTCGCCGGCAACAAGCTACGTGAGGCTTCGCCGGCGAGCTTGAACTCTCATTTAAGCGGTTGCTGATGACCAACAAAAGAGGTGAAAAGAAAAATATATATTTTAAAAAATAAAATTTTGATTTTTTAAAAAATAAAAGATAAAATAAAAATAAAGAATTATTAAAATGAGTGCCCGGAGGAAAATCAAATCCCATTTTTCATACCAAACGGTGGAAAATATTTTATAGTTCATTTTCAAATTTTAGTCAAACACTGAAAAATATTGTTATTTTCCTGAAAAACAACTTGCTGGAAAACATTATTAAGAAATGCCACATTTCTAATGAGATCGCATACCACAATAAGATCCATTAATAAAGTCCCCGACTCAAAATGCCCCAAAATTATTCCAAAAATCAATGAGATAGACAGTCCACCTTGACATTCTTTCTCGCCAAGTAGGTGAAAATTCCTAGAAATTATAGAAATTGATTTGATTTTAGCAGCCCTATACTGTTCCATGATAAAAAGTCATGTTCCGTAATTGCACAAATTTTGCATAGGAGATCATTAGCCGATATTTGGCAAATAAATGGTATTAAAGGTTTATTTGAAAACTTAGGTATCGCTTCATGTGTAAATGAAAATTAATAATTCAACTAAATAAATTTAAGCAAATAAAAAAAAAACCCCATAATTACATAATTTTTATAAGGGAAAACAATTTCCCATATGATAGATGGAAAATTATAAATAACTCGGAACGAGAAGACTTTTTGATAAATATGTAAGATAATTACACATTAACAATCATGTAAAACAAAATTAAGGGTTCTTTACTCTAAATTTTGAAATATTCAGGGAAATAAATCACCAAAGACAATTTCTATTGTAATTCACAAAGATAACTCCTATTTTATATCTCATGATTAAACGTAGTCTTTATTTGTCCTTTGCCCAAGGCTGAGTTATCACCTCGCTTGTTGTGGAGAGAGTTGATCGCAACTTGAAGTAAACGATTCTGATATTTGTTTGACCTAATAAAATTGCAGCAAAATCCTATACTCTCTGCAGATGCTGATATTTTGGATCATATCATGAAAAAGTTTTCGCGGGGTCAAACTGCAAAGTTAAAAGTACGACAAACTTCAAAAGAGAAAGAGAGGAGAGAAAACCCACATGCAGTATGCTATAGTAACCAGTTCAAAAATTAAACTTATGATTGTAATTGCATTATATGATAATGATTCATTTTACCACTAGGAATTTCCATTCGTTTGTGCGGGGAATCAAACCGCTACACCCGGAGAAAAACCTCCCATTTGTTTATGTTAGATAATTAAACGCATAATCTATTTTCATGAAACCCTAGAAAGCTACCGGTGCTTGACTGTAAGTGCGACAAAAGTGCTAAAGAGAAATGTCGAAATTTTTATCTTCAACTCATTCTCAAATATCTCTAGATATAATTTTGACTTTAACAGTTTTGAAAAATTAATTAGAAATAACTACACTGAAATAGTCACGAAAGTATAATTAATTCTTAAAATTTATAAAAAGTGCAATTAATTTTTTTATTTGAAATACTGAAAAAAGGTAGAAGATGAAATGCAACCCGCGTTCGACCAACAAAAAAAAAAAAAATTTGCAACCTGCGCAGCCTCTCGGGTGCAAGCTGTCCCCGGCGAAAGGGAAAAAAAAAATGCTTTTTATTCTTGTTATTTTTGTCGTTATATGAAAGGATTGTCATGTTCGTGAAGACAAAAAAGAGAAGAAAGGGAACATGTTGCAGGAAAAGGACGTGTTCATGCAGCTGTAGCGTAGGTGAGGAGAGAGATTTCAGAATAAAGGACAAAAAAAATTAAAATTAAAATCTTCGTACCGATATTCTCCACCTGTCCACCTCCTTACAAACTATTTTTGCCTTCCCCTCCTTTCTTCGTTAAATAGAGGATTCTCCTCCAAGAAAAAACCCTGCGCCTCCTCCTCCTCTCCTTCCCTCGATGTCTACCATTTCGTCTGCCTTGGCTGAAAAGAAGGAGGTGGAGAAGAAACTTGAAGATCTGGAGACAGAGTTGGATGACCTTTGGATCCACTTTGCTCAATTGACAAGCATGTTCATCGCCGGGCACGCTCTCGTCCTGGCGCTCGACAAAACTTGGGAGCTTAGCTACAAGGTCGTCCGGTTTGCGAGCCTCCTAGTTGCTTTTGTGGCGGCAGGTCACTTTGTTAGCTTCCTGAGGTTGGTGTTGAACATCAAAGACAGTTACGTGAAGCTGTGGGAGTTGGAAGACCAGTTGAAGCAGGCGACAACGGGCCACCCGAGCAGTGGCCTCGCGAGGAAAATTTGGCAATTCCCTATTTACGTCATGGCAGCCCTTGTGTATTTGAAACTCTTCACTTTTGGGATGGCTTTTGTTCTTGCCCTACTCATGGGGTTTGATGCAAGGAAGCTTATGAGGAACAAAAGCCACCCCAAAAGTGAAGAGTATGAAATACACAAGGGCTGCCATGGCGTAAACAAGGAATGGCCAAATTTTCCTCGCAAGGCCACCGCCGGGCTGGCCCATCGTCACCTGCTTCAACCGGTCCTCCAGCTCCCACGGCTTCACGTAATCGTCTTTGATGTTCAACACCAACCTCGTGAAGCTAACAAAGTGACCTCGCGCCACAAAAGCAACTAGGGGGCTCGCAAAACTGACGACCTTGTAGCTAAGCTCCCAAGTTTTGTCGAGCGCCAGGACGAGAGCGAGCCCGGCGATGAACATGCTTGTCAACCGGGCAAAGTGGATCCAAAGGTCATCCAACTCCGTCTCCGGATCTTCAAGTTTCTTCTCCACCTCCTTCTTTTCAGCCAGGGCAGACGAAATGGTAGACATCGAGGGAAGGAGAGGAGGAGGAGGCGCAGGGTTTTTTCTTGGAGGAGAATCCTCTATTTAACGAAGAAAGGAGGGGAAGGCAAAAATAGTTGGGAAGGAGGTGGACAGGTGGAGGATATCGGTACGAAGATTTTAATTTTGATTTTTTTTGTCCTTTATTCTGAAATCTCTCTCCTCACCTACGCTACAGCTGCATGAACACGTCCTTTTCCCGCAACATGTTCCCTTTCTTTTCTTTTTTGTCTTCGCGAACATGACAATCCTTTCATATAACGACAAAAATAACAAGAATAAAAATCTTTTTTTTTTGCCTTTCGCCGGGGACAGCTTGCGCTCGAGAGGTTGCGCAGCCCTTGTGTATTTCATACTCTTCACTTTTGGGGTGGCTTTTGTTCCTCATAAGCTTCCTGTATCAAACCCCATGAATAGGGCAAACCCTAGCAACGTTTTTTATGTTTGGACTAGTGGGGTGGAACTTCTTTTCTTTTTTTATCCTTTTTTTCTTTCTGTCTGTCGGGGTGGGACTTGTTGTTGGGGTTCTTACGTATTCGCTTTTAATGAACTAGCTTTTGAAATTTTATCCTTCACATCATATGCTTGGGGCTCTTTTAGAGTATGATCTCTTTCTGATGAATGTTCCTGTTTTGCTTATGTTTGTGTTCCCGTGCTTTCTGTCTGCGAAAGTGGTCAACTTCTTTTTGTGAACCATTTTCTTGCCGACATTGGATACCTTGGGTTACATTTAGCATGTCATCTGATGCGGTATATCGTTGTCGTGACCCGGATCTCGTCGGCGGGAGATCGTGGGCTAATGGGTCGCCCTTCCGGCCCGGTTGCGTGTGGACCTTCGGACACGGGCCTCTCCTAAGGCCCATTACCCGAATTGCAACGGAAGATAAAATCGAGTCGACCTTTCGGTGCGGTATAGTGACATGTGCTACGTGTGCATGCCAAAGAGTCGCCACCAATCGTTTCGTGGAAGGTACGATTGGAAACCCTATCGAATAGTTGGGAGCTTCTATTCGATTCTACGAGAACTAGATAAATGGGATCGGAGACTTAGTTACGCCAACTATCAGAGTTGACGCCCTTTCAGCACCTAAGTTGACTGAATTTTCTAACCTCGGATTTAATGCGGATGAGTGGGGAATCCTAAATCTAGGAGTTCATGCAAATGGGAATGACTATCCTAGCAATCACAATCAATCAAAGTAAATGCGCAAATCAAGGAATCCATAACGTGCGGATAAATCGCATCAAATCGGCGTGGCATTCCTAGTATAGCCTTATCAGCTTAGGGAAGGGACATTCAAAGCATAAGAAGAGGTCTGTAGTGATTTGGAAATGATTCGCCCATGAGGGGTAAAATCGTAATTTTGAGAAAATTTGGGGACGATTTGCCAAAAAGGGCAAAATCTTCATTTCAGAAAAGATCCGGAGTGAAAAGTGTTGAAAATAGGATTGACCACCTAAACTGACCCATTTCCTAATTTTCGATATTTTTTAGAATTTTCCGAAATTTTCCGGAGACAAATTACCCCTAAAGGGTAAACATGGCATTTTGGAAAGATTGGGAAAAGAAATCTCAAAAATAGGATTGGCCAATTGATTGTGGCCATTCCTCAATTTTTGAGAATTTCTGGAATTTTTTAGGAATTTTCTACAATTTTTTCCTATTTTTTTGGATTTTCTATGATTTTTCCAATTTTTTTGGATTTTAAAAATCATTTTTCGAATTTTTTTTATTAAAAGAAAAAAAATATTTTCTGGGCCGGATCAGGTGACCCGGCCCACACCTCACGGACGGCCGGCCCGGCCCACGTGGGTTCGGATCTGCCTAACGGAAACGGCGCCACTTTTGGAATTTTTTTTTTTTTTTAAATTTCGGTATTTTTTATTCATTTTTTCAAAAATTCCCGCCGAAAAAATAAATGTGAGTCTTAGATTGCGCCACGTGGCAATTTTTGGACGCTCCGATCAGGGGAAGAATCTAAGGTCTCAAATGGGCCACATGGCTAATCCACGGCCCTCAGATCTAGAGATCAAATCTATGGTCAGGATCGGACGACGTGGCTAATCCACAACCGTCCGATCGGCGCTATTTTTTTTATTCCGAAAATGATTATTTTTTTATTTATTATCTGAAATTCAAAGATTGATCCAACGATTAGAATAGTGACACGCGGCCAAACCTGGACCGCGCGATCACAAAATCTTTTTTTTTTTTAGGAAATCAGAATATTTCGAAAAATTATTTTTATTTTCCGAAAAAATAGATCGCGACACGTGGCGCTATTTCAGCCGTCGGATCGATTTTGTTTTTTTGTTATTCGGTTATAACAAACCGCGCTGACGTGGCCGCCACGTGTGTACCACGTGGCGCCACGTCAGCGCCACGTAGTCGTTGACCAGGTCAACATGTATTGACTGGTCAACGTCTCATCGGGGAAGACGATCGGCACCGGCGATTCTCGCCGGAGCCCTGCCGGAAACCTGGTTCCGCCGTCGAAACAGCATGGAAAGGCCACGATTTTCACAGCAATCAACTCCTCATCCCTTCCTTGTCGACATATCTCAGCCATACGTCTAAAACTATCTTAGAGCTACCTGAATCCGAGCCAGCCGAACACCTACGTCCGGCGAACATCATTCAAGCCATTTATACTATAAACAAGCCATTTCATCCATCGATCAGCATATATGAAGAATAAGGAGACTTACCTGCACCTTCACCGGGTTAGGTTTAGCGCGAAATGAGCTCGGGAGCTCGAGATGCGTTTTCGGGTTCGTGGTGGATTCGATGGTTTTCATGCAAAAACGGCACAAATAAAGCATGGAAACAGGATCAGAAGTACGCTAGGAGTAATCTGGATTCAAAAACGCGAAGAACAATACTCGGTGTCTTGAGATGCCATTAACGAAGTTCAAGGCAAGCAGAGGCGGGGCTTACCTTCTTCGGCCGCGAGATGAGACGCCGCAAGGGAAGGGACGATCCTTGAGTTGACTCGGAGTTCCTGGACCCGCTTGAAGACTTGACGGCGCTGGGATCGTCCGAGAAGCCGATTCGAAGCTCTCGGCCTCCAGACCCTTCAATGGTGGACCCCTGTTGCAGAGAGCCCTCCCCTCCTTTTTTCTCTATCTGCTCTCTCGTTCTCTTTCTAACTCTCTGATCTCCCTCTCGTTGTGAGTTTTTCCCCCTTTTTTTTTTATTTGCGAGCCCCCTTTTTATCCCCTTTTCTGTTATGCCCTGGTCGTTGGAGTCCCTCCTTGTTCTGTTAACTCCACCCGAAGACCAATCTGTGTTCATCCGAGCGACGGCGACGATGATCCGTCCTCTTGATCTCTGTCTCGTATTTCCTTTCTCGATGAAGTTCTCGAGTGAAAGTCCGTGAAGGACCTCTGATGAATGTCCATGGTCTCCGTGCTCTCCTCGTGTGTCTCACCAAACGGAGTCTCCCCTCGAGCTCGATGAAGCTCTCCTTGAATCTTCTCCCCCAAGATCTTTTGATTTGAAGTTCCTCGCCTCAAATCTGTTACGAGAGCTCCAGTCCAGGGTGTCTTCACGTGCGCGCCATGTGCTCGCACCAGTTGGAACGTACCGGACGGAAATGGGCGATCCGCTAGAAAAAGATCGATGGATGGGCATGACTCAAAGGTCTTCAATTTGGTCTCTCCTTTGCATCTTCTCTGGACGTTGTGAAGCTTTCTGGGTGTGCATTGGAAGAACCTGCAGAATAGATTCTGTGCGTGCACTTTTCCTTGGATGATTTGGTCAACAAAGTCAATGGGTTGACCGGATTGGTCAACCCCACGTCATTTCAAGTTTTTGGTCTAATTCACTGTCCATTTGGCCAGTTCGCATGAAATTAATGTCAAAATTGAACCTTACAACATGGATACCATCTAGGAATGTCAACTTTGAATCAAATTGGTTCAATTGTGTGCAAAAGCCCCAAATTTCGAATTTATCCCCGAATGCAAAATGTGTTCCATTAGGGCTCTTCAGGATCGATTCGTGTCAATTTGACTTCACCAATGTGTTTAGAATGCTGAAAAACCTATGGGTCAAGGTTTACATGTGCATGAGTTCACTTTTAAAATGACCAATTTGACCCTAATTGAAAATCGCGGATTACACTGGAAATGCCAATAAGCACAATTTGCAATCTGCTCAAAAATTGAAATCGATTGGACTAAAATGCAATTAAAGGTGTAAGAATCAAATGTCATAACTGACTCAAAGTAAGAAAAACAAAAGAAAGACCTCAAATGATTTTTTTGCTCAATTTGGGTCCACATTTGCGAAGGCTCATGTGACCCCAAGTTGAATTTTCCAATATTTCAATGGCCAAAATGAAGAGGGAATTAAAATAAAAATATTGGATATTTTCCCACATTTTTTAGGCCAAAAATGCTATTTTTTGTAATTTTTTGGGTATTTTTCTAATATAGGAAAAATACTAAAAAATGTGAAAAAAATCGAAAAATATTTTTTGTTCAAAGATGGATCCTTAAGCTTGGCCAAGGCTTCCAAAATTGATTTTTTTGATTTTATGAATTTTTATGAATTTTTAAAGATTTTTTCAAAAGAAAAAGCGATCAAAAATCGGGTGTCAACAATCGTATGAAAATCCGTATGAAATTGACATGAACTATCGCTGGTTACAGGCCATCAACGTTTGCACAAGCTGCAAAGCTTAGAAAGATTGGCAACTGCTAAAGAGAAGGAACTGGCAAAAAGTATGTTATATAATGTGAGACTTAATATTGCGATTGTTCTGCTTTCCAGAGTTTTTCAAAAACTAGTTTTAGTCACCGGGGCTCCACATGGGGCAACCACGAAGCTTTGAGGATCCGATTTCCAAGGATTCATGACCGTCGAATAACGAAAGAGCAAATCTTAGTCGTTTGTTCATCGAGGATCTGATTTGTGGGCAACGCACTGATAGGAAAGTAGGGTTATACGTAGCTACATACAGGTCATTTCGTGAGACGTGGGTACTACCTGATGGGAGGAGATAACCAGCTTATTTGGTAACACTTGTTGTCCAATTTCTTACCAGGTCGTATGTAATATACTAAGTCACAGACAACAACACACGAGAGAGAGAGAGAGAGATGATAATGATGATAAGGATGTCACCTTCATTGCTACAACTGAAGATGAGAAATTGATATGTTCTCGCCGAGTGATTGCATTGCTCACCCGCCATTGTTGATGAGGAGGGCCATGCCAAGCTTTGGGTTTGGCACAGTATATAAAACTAAAATCTGGGTTGTGCCTATTGAATGCGATTGGGCCTAGTTGATTTGTTGAGGGTGGTGATTGGTAGGAGTGAGCAAAACGAACGATCGGAAGCCGCCCGGAGTCCTGAAATATCGTGGCCGGTTCCATCTAAATGCATTGTCAATATGCAGTTTTTTGTTTTTTTTTTTTTATGAATTCCAGGTTGCATGATCATAAGACAATTGTTTTCTACAACATTTGACATGTTGGCTTTTCAACATACGGTTGCAGATGAATGAAAGGGTAGACTGCAAAAGGAAAAAAAAAAAAAAGGAAAAATTGATGCAGTAAAAAGTGGTGGTAAAAACGACTTTTTGTTTTTTCATGCATCAATTACCAGGCTTATCTCAACCGATAGAAACATGAAAGAATTACAAAGAGGACAGTATGAAAAGCAAACAAATAAACTTACTCTTAAAAATTTGGAAAAAATTCAAATAAGAGTCCAAAATGTCCTCAAAAATAGACTTAAAGTAGATCTTATTTTAAAAAAGTGCATGAGGTGACCACATCGTTTCAAAAAAGTGTCTGACCAAAGATATTTTCGACATTTTTTTTTAAAATTTTTTTCCTTTTCTCCTTTTTTACCGTAGCTTCTCGTCGGCCACGCCTTGCCCTTGCCTAGGTGAGGCAAGGGCTGCCCTCACCGGTCAGATCTGGCAAGGGCGTGGGCTACCCTCGTCGCCCTTGCCCTCATCGGCCCGATCCGACAAGGGCGAGGGCAGCCCTCACCTTGCCCAAGCAAGGTTACGCTCGAGGCTTGCGAGGGCCTTGCCCGAGCCGGATCCGGCCCGCGAGGGCTGTCGCCGGCCTGGGCAGGGCAGCCCTCACCGGTGGCCGGTGCTAGGGCAAAAAAAAAGGAGAAAAGAAAAAAAGAAAGGGAATAAAGAAAAGAAAAAAAAAAGAGCAAAAAAAGGGAAAAAGGACACCATAAATCCGTCACCAGCGTAATGTTGGATTTGCTCGGGTGGGGGTGAAGCAGATTGTCAAATTTAAATGCCTTGCGACATTCAACAACGTAAGGCTTGACCTTTTTGACGAAAGTAATGTATGCATGCAACTGCTATTTTGATCCACTTTTTCGGCCACACCTTTGGGAGAGTTGCCACTTCAGAACTATACTTGAGGTGGGACTACATGTAAATCTCTCGAGTCGACTTTTCAATGAGAAGAAAAGACTACTTTGTCAAGACAAGTAAATCGAAATGTCATCTTCGATTATAACACTTACGATATTGGTGAACAAGATTCATTTTCATTGTTAAACATGTTTATAGCTCGACGCAAAACTCAGACAAAGAAACCAAAGACTAGTTATGCATGAACTAAGTTTTTAACTCCCTTTCAATGCAATTGTACGTGCTCTTTCATTTTCATAATCCGCTCTGGTATCTCTCTCTGCATACCTGGATCTACGGTCTGAATCACGCCTGTCCCGTTCTCGATCACGATCCCTCAATCTCCCCTTTACTTCTCTCTCTATCTCGATCCCGATATGTATCACTTGCAAGATCCCTGTCCCTACCTCTTTCTCGTTCTCGTGCCCTTTTCACGATCTCGATCACGGTCATGGTTGCGATCCCTCTCCCTTTCTCGATCGCGTTCACTACAGTGTTTCTCTCTATCGAGATCCCGATCTCGGTCCCTATCCAATTGTGCGTCCCTCTCCGGACACTCTCCAAGCGCCAAAGAGGTCGGCGACGGTGACATCACGAATGTCAGGCCGTGGCCACTCGTGGTGCCGGCGAGCGGGGTGAGCACGGCAAAGATAGAGGTGGTGGCGAAGGAGAGGACGATATTGGTGTTGCCGTTGGACATGCGAAAATAGAGTCTTGTAGCAGCCATCTTTTTGCTTCTGTTCCGTTTCTGGTTTGGAGCCCTGGGATTAACCACTAGTTTTCTTTGCTTCATGTTCTGTTGTACGCCTAAGGCCATATTTACACATCTTGAAGAATAAAAAGAAAAACTCCATTGAAACTTATCTTGCTTGCACATACTCGCCCATTATTGAGTCCCAACTGATAACCTTCCCTCTTGGGGACACCATCAGAAACCATTCTTTCTTCTCTCACTTTTTTCCCAGACTTCGTCAGTAAATTTACCAACGAACCCCCGCAACTTTTTCTTAATTATTCTTTTCCTCTGCATTAAAAATTTGAAATATGATTCCACATCTTGCGACTCTACTCTCTCCAATTGTATGGTCGGTCCCATTGTTAAGTCGAGTTAATCACATGAAGAAATTGGTTGGAAAATATAGAGCGAGGGCAAATAGATAAAAATTCAAAAAGTTTATACGTTAAAAGTTATGCAGAAAAGACACCAGCAATAGTCCTACCTAACCATAAATTAAAAAAAAAAAAATCCAAGTTTCACCCGGACAAAACCAAAAGAAAAAAAAAAGATCTCACCCCAATAATCGAAACATGTCCGGCGACGAACGCCCAGTAGGCACACTCTTTTTTCTATCTGAGGCCATGCCATTCTAACTACTTGTTTTTTTGGAGCTACTTTAAATTTTTTCGGCATGCCACACGTCTCTGTATACTTCTCCTTCAATTTATATACAAGCTTTGAAAAGCTCATGAAGTGGCTAATGGCCACAAAAGTTACAATCACGTCGCTGACCTAGAAGACTGAGCAGCTCACCTTGGATGGGCAGATGATGGAGAAAATCAGTGCCTTTATTCCTACGAACATAGTTACCTTGCTGAAGTGCATCCACATCGCATTAAGTTTTGATTCCGGCTTCAATCGCCTCTTTTTCAAAGAAATTCTTTCAGCCGTGGGGCCTGCCGGATCTTCCGCTTGAGTTGCTGCAGTAATCTCGTCAGTAGCCATCGGAGAGCAATAAATGGAACAGAGGTAGGAGGTGGAGATAATTTTGGCGATGGGACTTGTCCTTAAAGAAAAAAGGTTAGCGCCTTGGAAATGATTACCAAGCAAGGGAGCAGCGTACCCCAGCACGAGCCTCCAAGCGCCACCAAATACAGGATCAAGGCTTGGACAATGTGAAGCCATTCCTCATCGATCGAAGAACTCAAATTGGAAATCTAGTTTTCGAGCTCCCGTCTGCTCATGGCCATGAAGAGAGAGTAAGGGGAATGAGAAGAACTTTGATGAAGAAGAAGGTGAGGAGGACAATTTAAATACAAAGCACCGGGCATTGGCCAGGGACTAGTACTTATGTAATTTTCAGTACGTAAACAAAACGTGTGATTTAGTTCCATACGCCTGAAGAATAAGTATTATGGTTGTTAATCACGATCACAGAAATCACATATTCGCCTGCTCCTTCGTCCTCGTTCTTTCCTCCCAACCGCCGCCCCCAACGACCTCCATCGGCCGCCCTTACCCATCAACGGCTGTCACCAACCCCCGTTGCTACCTGTCGAAGCAACCACCGCTACCTGTTGCCGCTGCAACCACGGCTATAGCCAACATTGTCGGCTACCGCCACTCATCGTCATGACCACCATCGGCCACTTGCCAACCGCCGACCTCGCGCCGTCGCCAACCACCGCCCTCCATCAACCTCCGCGGCCTCTCGTCAGCTGTCGCCATCCACCGTTGCCAACCACGGCCCTCTGTCGTGACCACCACCAATCCAACCACCAATGACCACCACCCCCTGCCACACCACGGGTCGCCGCCACCCACCATCTGCGGCCGTTGTCCACCGACCACCGCCCACCGTAGGTCATCGCCACCCTCGGTGGGCACCTGCCCACGGCCACCCTCTATCGGCCACTGCCAACGTCGAAATAAAAAATAAATAATAATTTTTAAATATTAAACAATATTTTCTAATAATAAATTTATTTTTTTTAAACAAATGAAGTAGAAATTTTTTGTAGAAGATTTTGCATTAATAATATTCCAAAAATAGAAATTTTCAACCATCACCAAACGAACGTCTATTTTAGGAACAAAAATTTTATGTCGTTATCAAACGTACTTTTTTGCTCAAAAAATCATCCAAAAATTGATTCTAGAAATAGAATGGCTATCATGCGCGCCCTAACCCGTCCCTTCTCATAGAGTGACTGTGCCATTTTCTTTGCATTTCTCATTTGAAAAATTAACCTTGCCTTAATCACTTGTTCTAAACCTTAAAAGCAAGAAAAAAGAAGAAGAACATAACTAGCACGATAACAAGGATTGATTCACTCCATGATGCCATATACTTTAACGTTGATTTCTAGTTAGGTATGTACCTTAGTAAAATGGATCGGCCATTAACTGGTGGTCGGACGAGGGTATTATGATCCTGATAAGCAGCATGCTCTGCAGTGCTAGCTGTTCTTGTAGCTTCAGGTAAACGTATATCGTGCTTCTCCTTCTTAAGAAGTCATATTACAGTTATCTATTTGGTCACAACGACAAGTTGCACAGCAATCGATAGAATGCTCATGTTTTCACATTTCAAAGTGCTTTGCAAAATCCTACTTCATTGCGCTTGCACGTGCTAACAAAAATAAAGCTCCGTCATTGACCAATGCTATCCGAGTCTCCCAAGATTACCCTCCAACTTTCATTTTATATCTCGATTGTCTTCTTCACAAATACTTCAATTCCGCTGCCAAATAGGCTTATGATTGTGGAGGCCTAGACAATTGAAGAATGGAGGTAGTGGGAGAAAATTTCAGTCCCCATGGATCCCATGCTTTCAGTTATTTTGAAACAGTGGTCAAATTGAACGAGGAAAAAGGGCATTTCTTCGAAAAGGTGGTGGGTGATATCGTGGCTAAGCAAAAAGAAAAGAAAAATTGTTCCCTCCGACAGGAAAGAAATTGACTACAACAACAGTCCAATCGCTACGAGGAAGAAGAAACAAGGATGGTGTGGCCTGTCTCGCTCGGAATGTTCCTGTCAATACAGGAAAAATTAACAGGGGTGTACTTTCTCCTCTCAAACCAAAAAGAAGAAAATAAAATGTTGATCCCTCCTACCAAATTGTCTTCTAGAAACATTGTCTCAGCGCACCATAGTATGGACGAGATTTAATTAGATACGAAATCTAATTATTTTTAACGAAATCAAACTGCAAGCATTCCGTTTTAAGGAAGATCCAACACGTCACCCGATTTCGAAGAAAGATATGGAAAGAAGGAATCAAAACTTGGAAAGCGGAATAGACATTGTGTGGCAACATTTCAGTCAAAGTGGCAAGTCTGTACGTGGGCATGCTCGCCCTTGTGCCGTGGCTTGCGAAATCGTCTGAGCTAAACTGCTCGGCCGCGTGGGTTAGGGACGTCGCCAATTCACGCAACAGAACGGTCTAGTTCAGAAGGCTTGGCGAGTGATAGCACAAGCGCGAGCACACCCATATAGAAACTAGTGACATTTGTTGAATATTGTCCCAGACTATCTATTCTGCTTTCAAGTCTTGCATCTTTTGTGCCGGATCTTTCTTTATAGCCAAGAGGAGAAGAACGTGAAACTTGGCACGTGACGCCATTGAATCAGTCGTTGGATGGAGTGAATGACCAATTCAAGTTCAACACAAATTATTGGGAACTTCATGTTTCGAATATCATGGAGTCAAAATCTGAAAAAAGCAAGAAGCAAAAAAGGCTCCTGCGGATTTGTCTTTATCCTAAACGTCACCGGTCCGTCCCTCCAATTTCCCTCTTCGTGAAATCTGTGTCCCTTCCTGCTCTTTTACTCCCACCGCGCGGGGTTTCCCCTCCCTCTCTCTCTCTACTGCTTATCCAAAGTACTCCCTGCTCTTTACACTCTTTACTGCTATCTTTCTCTCTGACAGAGATTGCAGGACCCAAAGAAATGAATCGCTGTTGTCCTTTCCAGTTTCCACGCCGGAAAAGCAACTCCAGCAGTCCTCAGCTCCATTTAATTTTTACCCCGACAGAATTTAAATGCATTCTAAATGCCTGTCAAGATGCAGTTTTTTTGGCCAATACAAAAAAAAAAAAAAACTCAATTTTGACACTTATCCTAATTATATCCAAAAGAATTTATCTCATAAAAAATCTTCAATTTTTATTTTTGTCAAAATTCTATTGGTTTGACACAAAAAAAAAAAATCATCAACTTTTACTTTTATCTCAATTTTACTAACATAATACTTTACCTTTTGTTCCAATTATATTCAAAACTTTTTTTGTCTCATAAAAAATTTTCAACTTTTACTTTTGTTCCAATTGTACCATTGTTAACCTTCCACAATTACAGTCAGTTAATTCTACGTAGCATTTCCACATTGTTAATAAATTACATTTTAACAAAGTTGACATGAAAATACACCAAACTTCTATTTTGTTGTATGCTTTTCCCGCACATTATCGGGAGATCCAAAGCCACTCAAGATGGTACGTTTCGAATTTTCCCCGGCACTAAATGGCCCAAAGAACGGCTAGAGATGGAGATATGATTATTTAGATGAACGATCTCAAATCTCGTCGTCCATGAAACATATCAATTACCACCTAATATGTTGGATACTAAATTTTGCGCAAATGGAATTTGAATGATAAAGATATTATCTTAAAAGATTGATCGCGAGAGGCCAACGAGGTATCACCCGAGGTTGGTGAGGGCTGGCGACTTTCGCCGATCCTTATTATGTGTCAAATTTCAGTCAAAATAGTTTAGTTCATCCTTCAGTAATGTAAAAGTATATGGCATCATGGAGTGAATCGATCCTTGCTATGTGTTCATCTAGTTAGACTTCTTAATTAGAGTATCGTGTTAGTTATTTTCTTCTTCTTTTTTCTTCCTTTTGAGGTTTAGACCAATTGATTAAGGCAAGGTTAATTTTTCAAATGAGAAATGCGTAAGTATAGCCACTTTAAGAAAAGTTACTCTTGACTACAAAATCTTTCCTTAGGACGGTTTGCATTGAATGACCTTCTTTAAAGCACCATTGAGATTGTTATTTACCAAAGATTACGCATTATCAACACCCCCCCGCCCCCCAAAAAAAAAAACATTTGTCCTACCGTGAGTTAAAAAGAAAGAACTATCCTGCATACTATTAGTTTAGATTAGAATTGCAAGGCTTGTCTCGTATTATATTGTTGCTAAAACATCATAATATGTAGAAAACAACATAATCATTTACATGACTATTGTAACATATTTTATGTGCAAATATCCTCACTTGAGCCTGTCAAAAAGTGTGGGAACAAATTGGAAAATATGAAAAGGAGCGACGGTTTGATTCGCAAACCTCAAAAATGGCGTCCCTTGAACCGTAGAGGTCAAACATGTTGCTGACTAAACAATGGGCTAATCCTCGTGGTCGAGTCTCTTCTGCTTCTTCTCTTCCCCATATATCTTGTAGTGCCCTGAGAGAAACAGAAATATTTACAAGATATATCCGTTTTTTAACCTGGATCCAAGATAAGGTTGAGTACTGGAGACCTATTCCAATTTTGAAATTTTTTTGAAATTCGGTGTTTACAGGATACAGGCTAAATCCTACCCTGAAATCTCACGGCCTTTTCATTTAAGCGTTTTGATAAACAATCAATACTAAATTTGCAAAGTCTAAAACAGAAAAAGAAGATGCATGCCAAAAATGGTAATTATCTTTTTTGGTGAAGCAAAACCTAGACACGTTTTTTTTTTATAACTTTTTTGAAGTGATAATTAACTTTTTTCCCCCTTTTTTGATATATAAATTATGATTATCGACCAAAGTATATTTGATCGTGAGAATTATCTCAAGACTTATAGAGATCCATTGTACACCTAAGCACCTTAAAAAAAACTAAATCCAAAGACTATCATAATCCTTAATTTAAGTTTATCCTCACCAATTATAAAAGTAATAGGAATTATCTTTGTGAATAACGATAGAAATTATCTTCGTCGATTTATTTCCCTGAATATTTCAAAATCGAGTTAAAGGATACTTAATTTTGTTTTACATGATTGTGAACGAGCAATTTTCTCAAAATACATATTAAAAAGCTATCTCGTTCGGAGTTATCTACATTTATGCCTTTATCATATGCGAGGCTGTTTTCGTATTAGCTTAAATTTATTCCGAATGAGTTTTTAATATTCATTCACACGTAAAGCGAAACCTAACTTTTCAGATAATCCTTTAATGTCATTTGTCAGTCAAATATCGGCTAATAATCTTATATGCAAAATATGTGCAATTACGGAACATAACGCTCTATCATGGAAAAGCATAGGGCTTAAAATCAAACCCACTTCTATAATATTCAGGAATTTTCGCCTACATGGCAAGAAAGACTGCCAAGGTGGACTGTCTGTTTTGTTGACTTGTGGATTAGTTTTTGGAGATTTGAGTCGTCGACTTCATTATTGGATAATTCCCGTACTGTGGTATGCAATCTTATTAGATTGTTTTATGGTCAGAGATCTTATTGTATTTGATAAGGTCGAAGATCTTCCCCTACATTTGATAAGGGACCATTACTTCAAATTTTGAAATGTTCGGTGAAATAAATTATCTAAGATGATTGGTATCGTAGTTGCCAAAGATAATTGCTATTACCTATAATAATCTTTTGAATTAGCTCTTTAAGGAGTCTTCAGTGTAAAATGGATCTCTGTAAGTCTTGAAAAAATTATGACAATCAAGTATGCTACAGCCAATATTCATAATTTATATATATAGAAAAACAACAAAAAGGTAACTACCGTTTTAGGAAGAAGCAATGAAAGAAAAACAAGGGTCTAGGTTTTGCTTCATCAAAGAAAATGAGATATATAAGTATCTTATGGACACATAACGATTCCAAAAAGTCTTCTGGGCATGCATCTTTGTTTTCTCAGTTCGAAAGTCAGTATTGATTGTTAATCAAAACGCTTAATCAGAAAAGGCCGTGCATATCATGCGATCACCAAATTTGAATATTTCGAAAATTGGAACGGTTATCCTCCAGAAACCAACCTGATCTTGGATCGAGGTTCCAAATCCGATATATCTGGTAGATATTTAGATTTCTCTCAGGGCACTACAACTACAAGAGAAGAAGGAGAAGACGGCCAGCAAGAGCACAACAAGAAGAACGACAACAACAACGACAACAACTCTTCAAGGAAGAGGGTCATAATCGTCTTAGGGCTATTATAATGCAGGCCAAGCAAGGAAATGGTTTTTTGGGACCAGGTTTATTTGTTTTGCAATGTGTGATGTCCTCTTTGTTATTCTTTTTTTTTTTCCTCATTGTATCAGTTGAGATAAAGACAGTAATATTAATAGGTAATATGACAGCCGGTACCCTCCCCCCCTAGTAAACTGACGCTGGCAAAAGTATCGACAAAGCAAGTCTGCACCAAATATTTGGCACAGAGACAATAAGACAAAAGGAGAAGGGTGTAAAGAGAGGAAGTGAGATAGCTAAGAGAGAGCCTTGAAGGTGGAGGTGCACGGCACCTAAGGATTCTAATGCTCAAACTAAGGCTGCACCAAATATTTGGTACAGACGATGAGCGGTCAGGAGTGCTGGAATTGCTTTTCCTGGATGGAAAGGACAAGAGGCTTGAAACAATTTGTACGAGACCGCAGGCCAGTCCCTCGCGAGGGCGTGATGGCTCTCGCCCATGGCCGACAAGGCCTTATCTGTTCAATTGATCAAATATATTGAGAATAATTTTCTTATTCGTTCTCGAATTAATTGTAATAAGTAATACAGTTATGAGAATGGAAATTGGAGCATGCGCGTGAGGAGAAGCATCCGCAAATTCACAGCCACAGACCGATGGTGCAAACCTCGACTGCAGTCTCCTTGGTCCTCGATTTCTCTTTCCACCACACACAACACCACCCCCCCTCTCTCTCTCGCAATTCTCTCTCTTTGCACGAATTGTCTGTCAGTTACGAATTCTCTTTAATTTGTCGTTAGTGAGCCTTTCTTTATATGTACGCTCCTCTTAATCTATGTGCCTAGTCAATCTCTCTTCTCATTCTCACCGGTTACCTCAACCCTCTTTGCTCATCTCCTCCTCCTCCTCAGCCTCTTCTTCTCTCAGTTTTCACTCCATGTCGAGTCTGTTGACAGCAGCGACTGTAGCATCTCCTTCCGAAAGGGAGGAGCTCAAACTCTCAGTTTTCACTCCATGTCGAGTCTGTTGACAGCAGCGACTGTAGCACCTCCTTCCGAAAGGGAGGAGCTCAAACTGAAGGTCGGCGTTCTCAAGACGTCGATCGATAGGTACTGGCAATGGCTCGGTCGTCCTATCAGTTTCCACATATCAACAATTGCATGTGTCATTCTTGACTGTGGTGGCTGTGCTGAGTGTGTTTGACCAACGCTTGTCGATCCACCAACAAAACACACAAATAGAAATCGTGAACGCCAGAAAAAACAATAAGCCACCTGCAGCACATAAGAGCTGGAAGCCACCCCAGTCGACGAATAGAATAGGTTTTTATATGTTTTTTCTGTGTTTGTTTGAACCAAACGAGGCTCCTGAATCTTGCTTAAGATTTTTAGATTTTTTTTTCATGTTTGAATCAAACGGGGCTCCCGACCCATGTTTATGTTATATTTTGATTTTCAATGAAAGAGCGTTGCTTTATCCTCTCCCTCTTCTCTTCCTCTCTCTCATTAACGCCATGGCTGCGAGTCTCGAACTCGGCTAAAATGTGCCTTTGGAAATAATTCACATTAAATCCAAATTTTAGGGTTTATATGTGAATCCCAAATAATACAGCCGAAAAAGAGGATTCGTCGGTGGTGGTGCAATCGGTGTCCCGGTGGTGCACCCTTTCCTAGGCCATCGACACCTTCCGCTGCCGCTTTCACGACCTCGATGACCACCTCCGTTCCATTCGCCTCGCCATCTTCCCTCGTGATAACAAGCTGGGTGCGGCAATGATGAATGAATTTTAACCAATTGAAAAGAAGAAAAAGGTTAATATCTCTTACGGTTCCTGTTCACTTAACAGTCGAGCTAGGGCTAGCTATAGAAGCCCCAGCCCTGAAGACGACGCCGAGAGAGCGGAATTCAAGGGGGATGGCGAGAAAAGAAAAAAAAAAAAAACCAATAGTCCACCCTTTTTTCAGTATTTCAAATCAAAACTGAGAAAAGTTAAATTTAAATGAAATGATACTAAATCATAAGCGACATTCAAGCTAACATGTATTATAGATGAAACAGTTTTTTTTTATTATTTCTAAACAGTCAAAGCGCGTTATAAAATAATAAAATGGTTAATTCACACTAGATATGTTGTTATTCATCATGATTAATCTTATATCCATTTTAGCACGGGTAATGTACGTTTTGTCGTGGGGTTGTGTATGAAAGTACAAGTCCTGGATTAGGGTAAATGAGATTTATCTAAAAAAATATATGACAATCCTCATAATGCTCAAGTGAGGGCTGTTAGAGGTAAAGAATCAAAACATAATAGTTAAAGGATGAAATTGAACAAACAAATAAAGTTTAAAAGGTGTGTTTGGTTTTGCAGAAAACGAATAATTTGGAAAAGAATTTCCTAAAAACGATCATTTGTACCGAGTACAAAAATGAATGAACAAAAGATATTTTTATCTTTCACGAAAATCGATATACGTAAATTCTTATAATTGGAAAAAAAAATTCATTGGCTTATTATTTTAAGTGCAAATATTTTTCAAATTATTCATCTTTTTCGAAACAAACAGGGCCCAAAAAAGAATTTTGTGAAAATTTTAATGGAAGGACCATAGTGAAATTTTTTTAAGATCTTTAAGGACAGCATTGAACATAAAATAATTCGAGGGATAATATTGCATAATGAGCAAAAGTTAAACATTTGTTGTTGTTGTTAACCAAAAAGAATGCATTATATTGATGTATTGGTATCTATATAAAAGAAAAGCAATTGTCATATTATTTACAGAAAAAAAAAGCGGGTGCAACACAGACTTTTTTGCTAGCAATTACCTAGTCTCTTTCACGAAAAATGGATATTAAAAATTACAAACCTCCGCTCAAATGGGACTGACAATCCATGGAAAACCTCTGCGCACATTCCCATTCGAAGCCAGCCGTCCAGGAAATGTCGATTGACCAGGACCCCGTCGAAAGAAAAAATGAAGGAAAAAGAGCGCCAGTTTGAGCGTGCTGGTGCGACCAAAATTATCTGAATCCTTAACTGATTGCCACGTGGCGACGTACATGAGTTAATATTTTAGCTTAGATTGTAAAGATAAAATGTCTTGAGTTCTTCTTTTCATATAACACATGTTATTTTGAATGTAGCTTACGAGTTAGTATTATTTCATTTATATTGAAGTCTTCTCGTTCTTGATTCCAAATAACGTGTGTTATGTGAAAATGGTGGACGATGAAAGGCATAAGAAACTAAAAGAAGGGTGGAGTGTAGGTTAGAAGGATAATACAATGCCAAAGGTCTTAGCTCTATCTATCATTTACTTTTCACGTTATTACTGTCTAGGTTTTTTCTTAAAGAAATTAAACAGTAATGGAGCCTCCAATCCACCTTAGTGCTCTAAAAATGATGTACGTATTTTTCGATAGAGATTTATTTGATTGTAATTATATCGCCCTAGAATTCTCAGAAGGACTTATCATAAATATAATATATATTTGCAATATCTAATCTAACATATCTCAAATGGCCATTATGGGTGCCGCCAAATGATATGGGTTCATGCGATCAAAGGGTGATACTAAATTTTGCGCAAATGGATTTTGAATAATGAAGATATTATCTCATAAGATTCATCGTGTGGGGCCGACAAGGTCTCCCACGTGGTTGGTGAGGGCCGACGACGTCCGGCGATGGGCGCATCCGCGAGGCCCAGCCCTGCCCCTTTTTTTCAGTTTTAGCTTTAGAAATTAGATTTTAGCCTTTTTTTAGTATTTTAATATATTTTAAATAAGATTGGAAAAAATAAAAAAAAATGCCACTTATGAGAGAGAAATACAAAAATGCCGGGCATCATATTAATTTTTTGAAAATATATCTTGAGTTTGAGATCGAAACGAAAATTTGAAAGGTGCGCGCAATCTTCTTTTGGCTTTTGGAGTTGATCAAGAAAATTTAATATGGAAGTGGGTTGACCGAATTTAAATTCTACATTGGATAAGATTTGTTTTATATCACACGGAAATCTATCCTTGCTGGAATCGGTGTCCTATTTTTCATAGGTTTCCCAATCCTAGTTGGAGAAGGTTTTCCTATTTTGGATTCAACCATTGCCTATAAATTAGAAGCGGATCTTATGCTAATAGAATTCAGTCGAGTATTCAATTGTCAAAGCTTATTAAATCAAGTGGTAAGATTTTTATTAATTCCTCTGTGAGATTAAGAGATTATTTTTTGAGGAATTGTGGAGCTAAACACTTGTGAATTATTGGATGTACTTGGAGTGGGGAAACAGTGAGAATGTTTGAGTGACTCGAGTGTGATCTATAATCTCCATCGGATCACTTGTTCTATAGTGAAATTTGTTTCTGCTCTCCCCAAAACGTAGGTCTCTATAACCGAACCACGTAAATCGGGTATCTGATTTATTTTCATGTTCTGTCTATTTATTGTTCAATCTCTTGCTTCCGCGCAACAAAATTAATAGTGTTAATGAAAGCACTCGATTGCACAAATTTGACAAGTTTTGGGAATTCATTGCATTTTATAAAAATTTTATAACTCAGCTACACTTTTGTGACAAGTTTTAAGACTTCTAATGTTCTTATCCCTAATTATAATGAGGATTTAGAAATAATAGAAAAGGTCCCATTAAAATTGGATAGACATATCGACAAAAATCAAAGGGAATTTGAGCGAGACTTATACAGTCCTTAACCTTACGGGTCAATACACATAAATCGTACTACGGGCAAGCATGGATTAAATTCCGATTAAAATAGTTCAATTCATCCTTCGCTAATGTAAACTTATGTAGCATCATGGAATAAATTGATCCTTGTTATGTGTTCATCTAGTTAGACTCCTTAATTAGATTATCATGTTAGATAATTTCTTCTTTTTCTTATTTTTAAGGTTTGGATCAATTCGTTAGGGTGAGGTTAATTTTTCAAAAGAGAAAGAAAACGGTGCGGTTACTTTATGGAAAGTGACAGTTTACTCTTGACAACAAAATAGTTATCTGGGAAGGTTTCCATGGAATGGCAACCTGTAAAGCACCATTTCGAATGTTAGATACCAATTTACCAAATACTATGCATAACTACAACCCCCCACCAAAAAAAAAAAAAAAAACATTTGCTCTGTCATAGCCAATCCTCCCGTGAGTTAAAAAAATATATTATACTGCTTAGTATTAGTTAGTTTAGAATTCCAAGGCTTGTCTCATCTGATATAGTTGCTAAAACATAAAAGTATATAGAAGACAACATAATCATTTACATGACTACTGTAACATATTTTATCTGCAAATATCATCACTTGAGCCTATCCCCCGAGCCTTTCTATGAATTTTCTAATATTTGATCCTAAAAGTTCCAATTTACGAAATATCTTTGTCTCTCTTTAGGCTATGATTTTTTCATTTGTCATTGCGAGGTGTACTGTCACTATACATTTGAAGTCTGTCACATAACTAGTGATAACTCTATAAAAATAGAGTCATTTTACCTATTTTAGGCAACAAATAATATGACTTCTTTGAGAAAATATTTGTATTTGTTTCTATTTATTCAAATTTTCATTGTCTATGTAGGATAATGAGATATGGAGAAGATAAGGAAAAAAAATGAGGAAATCAAGGCGCCACCCACAGAATCGTTAGAAGATATAAACTAAATCGTTAGAAGATTGCATTGTTTTTAGGAAGTTATCTTTAGGGATTTATTTGTTTTTAGGAGTTTTGGATGTTATCTTATAAATAGGATAACATTGAGAGCTTGGAAGACAGCTTGATTTTTACTTTCACATTGTTCTTTTATTGTTTTGTTAGAGTTTCAAGTATTTTGAAGACATTCTCGTTCTTTGATTCAAGATGTTTGGTTTAATTCATATTTTCGTTTCTTCTTTATTATGTTCTAATTTCCTTTCGTTAGGGCTATGATGTAGCCTAATCACGATGATATGGATTTCGTGATGTTTATGTTCTGCAAGTGATATATATTATTGTGCTCAATGCTTTTAAGTGATTGGCCACCATTTGAATGATATGATGTGTATGTTTGAGACTGAGAAGTGGTAATATGTAACTGCTTCTTATAATAAATAACCATAAATTAAATGTGGATAGAAATATGACATGTCATTTGTGTGGCTTTTGATGATAAGGTGATCCAAAGGATTCATTGTAGACCAAAAATATTCACATATTTTATGCACTTATGTTTATTTAAATTCACATAGAGAGTGAATTGATAAACTAAGTAGGTTTCTATATCGTTCTTGTATGCATAAAGATCTGAAATTCATATGTAGTGGTGGTAGTGAAATTGGATGCTCTAAGTATTTATTCGATTGATTTATCGCATCTAGTTCCGAACTTTTACTTTTAAGATTGTCAATTTTATTTTATTTTCAATTCTATTTTGATCCGTTGTATAAATTTTAGAATTAGTCCATTTTTAGTATTTAATTAGTTTCTTAATCATCAATCTCTATGGAACGATATCTTTTATCATCATTATGTTACTTTTTCGACACTTTCGTTGACACGTTCATTCGCATTGAGAATTTTACGAACAACTAGCAATACACTAATATCATTATTAGTTCTTAATTCAATTAAGATTTTCAATTCCTTTTCGGAAATTGTGCATGACATTTTACCAATTAATCTGAGCACAAAGCACGAAACCTAAAATAAATGTGAAACATATGAAATGCGGGGTCTTACGTTATCTTCCAGTAGCCAAAATGAGTACAGCTAGCATAAACATCATTAATATGAGATTTGTGGCCACAAAAGCACCGTGACAAACTGTGATGCTCTCTGCACTCGTTTATTATTAACCACCTAGTTCTGGGCAAGTAATGCTTAGAACTGCATAAAAAACACTGAAAGCAGATCTTTCACAAATGGGAAATAGCTAGAATACTTGGAAAACAAAACCAAAACATCACCTAAGCAGCTGCTATGTTCCACTTGAATCTAAAATAGTGTCCGGAGAAACTGATATTTTACCAGGGTAAGGATCCCCACGCTCGTGCTCTCGCAACCGTATAAGTAGAACTGAGCAAAATTATCATGATCAAGAGAAATCCGTTGGACTCGTAGTACAAAAGAAGATAGTTTCGTCGAGAGATCGATCCTCAAATAACTAGAGATAACACCTCATTCGCTTTTGTAAGCATAACTTAGGAATTGATCTACATGTGCTAGACTAGAAGGCTGCATTCTTTTACTTTAACAATCCAGGATTTATCTGATGTTGGCATCTTTTTCCCACATGTTTACATTAGAAATAATAAAACTTATCATCAAAGTGCAATTGAATTCTAAAACTTGTCAAATTGATGCAATTGCACCCTTCCGTTAACTCTGTCTAACTTGGTTAACGGAAAATGCCGCTTTGACCTTTTCTAATAGTTTCTCTCTCCTATGTGGCTATGATGTGACTGAAATGACGTTGTTTCAGTCAATATCTTATTTTTAACACAAATAATAAAATTTTTAAATTTTGAAATAAGATAAATTAACACAAAAGAAGAAAAGGGTTGAGATGGGAGGTGAGGGCTTGCCCAGCTTAAGCCGCTCCCGCTGTCCCACCATCGCTAGTGGCCAGCGACCCTCCCCTACGGCAGACGAGGACTTGGAGGCCCTCCCCCAGGGTGGCCGAGGGCCACCACTGGTGGGGGTCTTAACCATCACCAAGGGCGGCCCTCAGTCAACTTGGGCGAGGGCCGAAAACCCTTGTCTGATCCGGGTGAACAGTTGAAATGCATATATTATAAACGCCAGTGCATGTAAATTCAGAAATTCCTTGTGACTCGACCAACAAGATAATGATTTTGAATCAAAGCAAGACCTTGCACTCTTTAAACGCCTGTGGAGGTAAATTCAGAAATTCCAAGTTGTAGATGATAGATCAGCGCAAGTGAAGGTTGAACATTTTATTTCGTGAAATGTTAATGGCTAACTTTTGGTCTACTTTACTGTTCAGTCCTCTTTCTTTTTTTTTTCTTTTTTTTCTCTACAGAACCAGCAAATGCTGCGATCATCGCTCAGAGTGGCGTGATCCCTCTCAATATTCAATATTCAATGTCTCTGCGAGGAATACGGTGCGTGGAGAACCTGCCTTTCTGTGAATGCTTTAACTCTTCAGCCACAATAGAGTAAATGTCATTACCAGTTACATGGAAATGCAACCCAAAACATTAACTGCCCTGAGGCCTCGTACAAATGGTTTACCATCTCAATGAGCAAGCCTCCTCTTTGTCCTTTCCACCAAGGAAAAGCAAGTCCAGCACTCCTGGCCGCTCATAGTGTGTACCAAACGTTTGGTGCAGGCTTACTTTGAGCATTAGAATCCTGGTTGCTATACACCTCAACCTTCCAGCCTGTTCATAAAAAAAAACGTAAGGAGGGAGAGGCTTTGAATGTCTCCATAAGGAGCTATCTGACTTCTTCTCTCTGCACTCTTCTTCTCTTGTCTTGTTCTCTTTTTCAGCTTATGCGATATTTGTTTTACGGTAAGGCTGTGCCAAATGTTCGGTGCACGCTTACTTTCCCGACGGGCACGGTTTTGCCAGCGTGGGTTTACTGAGGAGGGACGGTACCGGTTGTCATATTACCTAGTTTTGAAATGTACTAAGTAAATCCTAACTCGTTAGCAAACTAAATGCACCTATCCTCGTTGGAGGTGAGAGATAGAGTTAGACATGGCGAGAAAACAGGTAGAAAAGGACAAGCTGCAGGTTGAGTTAAAGATAGGAAACGTGAGGGAAAGAGAGAAAAAGAGTAACGGAGAGATCTGGGTTGATTTAGCATGGTGGAAGGCAAAAAACCGGCAGAAACTTCAAGAGACAGGCAAATCTTTATATGCCATTCCAATTATTATTGCATTGTGAAATGTAAAATATAGTCCTAGTTTACTATCAAAACGTCGCATCCATAATGATGTACAATAAAACTGCATCTTTATGCAAACAACGGGCTCTCTCCTCGTTAGATTAGAGGTGTTGGAAAATTTAGCGAAAATGGAATGAACAACAGAATCGGATTTTGAAGCGTGATAACACTCTCTTTAAGGATGCTAATGATTTTCGGCAAATATCCTTCTGGATATAATAAAGTCTCGATGAGAATAACATATAGCAATTATGATAATTCTTCAGGATCTCTAAAGGGAAACAATTGAAAACAGTAGCTGTATTTTTCGTTAAAAAAAAAAAAAGACAAATGGAAGAAGAAGTTGTAAATATTCAACAAAAATGTTGTATATAGACTAGTGAAAACCTTTGTGAACAAACACATTATTCTGAGAAGAACAGAACTCTTCGTATCTGAATCGATACGACCTTCTAAAGTTGCATCCCTTTGTAATAACCACTAAAGAGTAACCATCGAAGTGAGAGAAGACACCTCTTCGTTTGTTTTACAAACAAACTACCAATAATTTTCCAATTTATTTGTAAAACAAAATTTCAAAATAAAATTTCTCAAAAAATTCAGCCAAAATATGAGGTTAATATACATAAATGAAGGTCTCTTTCGGTTAAACCTTTATTTAGTGCAAGTATCTCAAAATGCTATAAAAATGACAAATAGCTGATGTCTTTAAATTTGCTACTCTATATAATAGAATTGGACAACCGCACATATACAAATCCCTTATTTCAATAAGAAGTTCATATTTATTTAGCATTATTATGGCTTTGTGCTTATACTTATTTCATAAGCTTTTTAGAAAACAATCCTAACTTTTGTAAGAAGCAATACCACTCCTAGACCCGTATAGCTGAAGTATTTACTACGTGTTTCTGTTACTAATAAACACTTGACTAAATAGTATTATATTTCATTAAGAATATAATTCAATTTATAAACATAACAGACAATATTGATTTCTCATGATCATACTAGTGTCAACATCAAATAATCACTTTCAGTAGCTTGTTTTTACCCATTAAACTTTATAACTAGTGATATGCTAGTATTAGATTTGATTACCATTACTGGTGATTTTAAATAAAGGGTTTCATGCCCATTTCTTTTTGGTCATTTTTACCATCTCTCTTGGTATAGTCTTTGTTAAGGGATTGGCCAGAATCTTGCTTGACCACATGCAAACAATTATTATGATACCATCTCGAATCAATTGTTTTACATACTCATACCTTATGCTAATATATCTAGATTTTCTATTGCAAGTGCAGTAGGTGACAAACATGTTGCAGATTTACCTCGAGTAATCCTCGTCGTCAATTGTCTTTTCCTACTCCTCTAAGTCCTCTTCCATATATCTCTCTTAGTGCCACTTATCCCGAGCTATCCTCGTCCTCGATTGTCTTTTCCTACTCCTCTCCCATATATCTCTTGTAGTGCCCTGAGAAAAATAGAAATATTTAGGGATATGTTTCGGTTCCGGAGGTCCTCGCTTCCTCAAGGTGGAACCAATATTTGGGCAGTTCGGTTTCTCGTTCTGAGGGGGAACGGGTCCGATGGACCGCCCATCCGGGCCAACAAATTTTTAATATTTCTTTAAATACACACTTTTCTGAATTTCTGATCACAAAAAAAAAAAAAAAAACCTAATATTCCAGAATTGAAGTGCTCGCTTTCTTGAGTCCTGAGCTAAATCTAATCCCAAAATTAGCGATTGCTGTCATCTTCGTTTTCAAATTAACATGACATCTTTATGCTATCACTTAAAAAGTTCTTCTCGTACCTGAACAGCATTCGTTTGATTTGTTGGGACAAGCCTTGCACTTATCCTCATGGATGAGAGGACAGCGGAACAAGTCAATTGGATTAATCAGTATGCTTTTCTTTTTTCTTTTTTTTTCATTTTATCAGTTTCATTGAATCGCTCAAGAACCACGGTCCGGTCCGGTCAGGTTTGATCTAGTTCTTGGGACATCCGATCCAATCCCCGAT
Organism: Rhodamnia argentea; assembly: GCF_020921035.1. Lineage (NCBI taxonomy): Eukaryota > Viridiplantae > Streptophyta > Magnoliopsida > Myrtales > Myrtaceae > Rhodamnia > Rhodamnia argentea. Next base: position 10,857,917 of record NC_063157.1, on the reverse strand, counting down.
TTCGAAAATTGAAAACTAAGACCATATGTCTGGTCCCCGGTTCTTGAGGGATGATCAGTCCTAATCACGAGGCGTGGTCGAGGATGCCCGCCTAGATCTTGGCGAGGTCTCCTCTCCCGGGCCATGTCGGCCACAAGTGAAGGCAGCCATGGCCTCGCCCACTACGAATGGGGCCACCTTTACCCAGTGGCTGGCGAGCTCTGGCGACCCTTGCCGACCATATCTAGTGGGCCACAAGGAGAAAAAAACCAAAAGAACGAGAAAGAAAAAAAATAAAATAATAATTTTGAAATTTTATTTAAAAACTACCACCTCAATGCTCGGGAAGCTACCTTAGCGCCAGCCAGTCAAATGAACTAAATTGTTACAATTTTAAAATATTTAGAACTGACTTGACATAATTGCAATAGGTTTAGGACTTTTTTGGTAATTTTTTTTTCATTTTCACGGCCTTTTTGTCAGTTTGACATGAAGGAAGAAACCGTATGAACTTCTGGTCAGAAATAAATTTGAATTAAAAAAAATATGTGAGAGGTTTAAGGGATTTGCATCGTCAATTTATCCGTTATTACAAAGGGACAAATGATTGGGTATCAAATATAGTACGGTAATTTCGTCGAAACTATGGGACAATACATATCCAATCGAAAAGGGAAATCCAATGGGATCCAACAATGAAGTGGACGACACAAAATCCCCGTAAATTATTCTAACAATCAGCGAAACCAGACAGTTCACCTTGGCATTCTTTCTCGCCAAATTGGCCAAATTTCCTGCAGATTATAGAGATTGATTTCACTTTGGCCCCCTAATTTTTTTTTTCATGATAAAGAGTTTGATGAATTCATGATTATTAGCCGGTTTTGATGAATTCACGATACTAAAAGATTATTTGAAAAAATTAGGCATCGTTGTATGACTAAATGAATATAAAAAAACTCAATCAGAATAAATATTAGCAAATACAAAAGCCAATATCACATAATTTTATAAAGGAAAACAATTTCTCATTTTTCTTAAGCTTCATAAATAGATATAACTAAATACATAGTTGTTAGTAACTCATATGATAAACGCATAAGTATAGATAACTCTTGACGAGATAGCCTTTAATTTAATATTTTAGATAATCACTTGTTAACAACTATGTAAAACAAAATTAAGGGCCCGTTACTTTAAAAATATCCGGTGAAATAATTGCTATGACTTCGACCATTTTGAATTAGCTTTTTAAGGTGTTGACGAAAAAAAAAAGGCCTTTTAAGGAGTTTCAGTGTAAAATGGATCTCCATCAGTCTTCAAAACGTTATCACAATCAGGTATACTTTAGTCGACATTCATAATTTTATAAAATAAAACCAACAAAAAAGTAACTACCATTTCAAACGAGTTATATATATATATTGGCATACGTCTTCATTTTTTTAAGTTGGAAAGCTATAATTGATTGCTAATGAAAAGGATTAAACAAAAAGACCGTGCATATCCTATGAAATCAATTTTAAATTTTTGAAAATCGGAACAAGTCTCCTCCAATAATCAACCGGATCTTGGATTCAAGTTCCAAATCATAAATATTTGGGATATGTTTATTAGAAGTCCTAAAATTTATCGGGAAAATCCAGATGACTCATAGAACTTATAAAAAGTCTAATCGAATCATAAAAATTGTCAAATTGATGAAATCAAGCACTTCCGTTAATTATGTCTAGCTTGGCAATGATGTAGCTAAAGCGACAGTGGGTTTGGTCTAACTCTGATTTTTAATATAATTGTTATTTCAAATAATTTGAAAAATAAGGAAAAAAAATTAGAAGCATGGATGTATCTGTGTCTCTCTTCCTTAAATCTTTTATATTCTTGTTTGGGGGAAATCCAAACCCGAGCATTTCTTTATTGGATTAATACCACGAAAATCTTAGACTAATAAATAAACTTACCCCAAATTATTTTTTTTATCACAAAAAATCCTAAACTATTACATATATAATAGATTTACCATAAAATAATTTTTTGGCTACAGAAAATGCTAAAATTATACACTTATAACAAATTTACCCTCCGTTAAATTGGATTAATACCATGAAAAATTTCAAACCAATACATATGTGACAAATGGATGGTTTAAATTAAAATCGGTACACTCGTCAACTGTCAAGTGTCATCTAAATCAGTAATTTAACGGTTAGACTTAACGAAAACTAACGGAAAATAAATTTATCACAAATGTACCGGTTTGTGATAAATTTGTCATAAATATATCAATTTAGAGTTTTTTATGATCAAAAAAATAATTTAAAATAAATTCATATTAATTTAAAATTTTTCGTGGTATTAATCTTTCTTTGTTTCTTGTATGGTCATATCTTTCATAGAAACCATTGACATCCATGGTGCTGCACGGGCGCAGCTGATACTGTGCCTTCTTCGGGTTCACATGTGGTTTTCTGAAATGGAGCAAAATCAACTTGGTAGACCTTCATTAAAAAAAAAAAAAAACATGGTAGACCTTTGACCAAAAAAGGAAACTTGGTAGACCTATGTATGCCCAACAGTTAAGTCTAAGTTGGTAGACCCGTGATACCTAGGCGTTCACGATACTTTCCAGGTATGCAGTATCAGATTTGCTTTATTGGGGAACGTGGACTCGGGGAGTTGTCGCAGAGAATCATCATTATTGCCGGAACGATTCAGTATTCTGGATGGCTGATGGATATTCAGTGGAAGGGCCGCAATTGATGGGTAGAAAACGAAAAGTGCACCAGAAGCTTTGCCTGTTTTAACTTTTAACCTGTTGTGCCCCCGTGAATGTGAAGAAGTCAATATCTTCGTCTCGTCTGTCTCGCTTCTTTCCTTCTTGGTGCTTGAACAGTATGCGGCAAAAGAAAAGGAAGAAGTGATGAGACTGGGAAGAGGACGAGGTTCTGTTGGAAAAAAAAAAACATGCATTAGTTGGAAAAAGGGTAGCGTGCGGTTTCAAGAAGTGACGTCAGGATGTGTCGACTTTGAAGACTCTCTTTTGTAATGAGCAAATATAATAATAATAGTTGCGATGATACTGGAGTTTTCACCTTCTTCCAGTCAGATGATAATAAATTAAACTCGAATTGGTGAGTGTAAATTTACAACATTGAGTTAGCTGTATAATATGCAGAGCATTTGTATCGAAAATAATGACATGATATAAAGACAACGATTTTATAAAAGTGAACGAAGAAAAAATATTTTCGATGAAATATATTGTTTTTGATAATGAAAACGAGTCAACATGATATAAAGACAGCCACTCAGAAAAATAAATTCGAATCATTCGTTTTCTCAAAAATAAGTATGCCCAGGTTACATTGGACATTGGGGGCGATTACAGGGACTGGCCTGAGGCGAAACTGATGAAAAAGCACTCGCACGAAACGGGAAAAGATCGGAGACCGGGCAAAAACATTTGATTTCTCCGTATTCACGGGCATTGCAGAACAGGTTTAAAATAAGCCAAGCTTGTGGTGCAGCTTTTGTTCTGTCCCCCTATCAGTTGCTATTCTTCCGTTGAAATACAGAGCAGTATTGAATCGATTCAGCAAAGGCGATGCTCTGCAGCACCATGGACATCGATGGCTTTCATGAAAATAGATATACCATGCAAGTGCAGAAAGAAAAGCTCGGGTTTAGATATACCATTGCAAGCAACATTTACAGTGAGCACCAGAGTTAAAGAACAAGCTTTTTCTTTGTATATATATTGGTAACAATTAAGCAAATCATAAAAAGCACACGCAAAATAATACCTCGTGATATTTTAAATAGACAAGTCACGTTATCAGAAATCTCCACCTCCTCCGCTCCTTCAAGCATCTTCGTATTCTTCATCTCTTTCACTCATTTCTCCAATAGTTTGCCTTGTAGTAGCTTACTGGGCTTTTTTATGTTTCGATTAGTGGGATGGGACTTCTTTTTTTTTTTTTTTTTTTTTGTGTTCGGGTGGGACTTGAAGTTGCTGGGATCTTTTATGTATCGGCTTTTAGCTAATTGACTTTTGAATTTTTACAGTGAGCATCGGACTGGAAAAATCTTTTTCTTTACGTGTGTGTATATATATGTATATACCCAAGCTTATTCATATATACATATATATAATATATTTGGATTTTGAATGGTAACAAACTAACAATTGACAAATCATAAAAAGCAGACGCAAAAACTATTTTACCCGTATGTCTAGCAGGTCTGTTTCAGCTTTCCTGACTCCGAAATGATACCGTATCATGATATTTCCTCTTGTTTCGAAACCCTTCTTCACATTTGTTAATTTTAGCTCAGGCAAGTCCCAATAATCGACTCCAATGTCCAATTTAACCTGGATATAATTTGTTTTAGAGAAAACGTTGGCGCCCAACACCATTCGTTGAAGCTGCACGCCACTCTTTTTCTCCAATTAATATACCATAGACCGTCGGTGCACGAAACGGGGAAAGATGCAGACAGACAAAAGTACTTGATTTTTCATACATTCATGATCCCCAGAGCAGGTTAAAATTCTCCACCGCCGCCTCTCCTTGTCTGAACATCTCCACATTCTTCATCTTTTCACGATCTTTCTTCTCACGGCCCGGCGCACCACCCCTTCTTCATTCACAGCCAATCACCTTTTACTCCCTCAATCACTCACCTACACAGTACACACACATTACATTCGCAATACACAAGCCGCAATACATAGTCGCTCTCTCTCTTTCTTATTCTCTTCACCTATCTTGGACCCTCTTGATACACCTCTTCCTCCTTTCCTCCTCAGCTTATTCTACTGAAGCATTCTTCCGACAGACAAGAACTCCAAACGAAAATCGGCATTTTGGAGATTTTGATAGATCGTTTCTAGTAACGGTCGGCCGTCTAGTGAGTTTTCATATCGCCACGCTCGGATGCGTGCTTGCTTGAGACGATATGAAAAGTCATCAGACGGCCGAGCCGTTGCCAGGAACAGTCTATCGAAGTCTCTAAAATGTGAGTAATTTGAAGAAGGAGAAGAAGCTGAGGAGGAAATGAGGAGAGGGCCGGAGGTAGGTGGAGAATATAAGAAGAGAGAGTGACTTTGAGCAGGAGGACAAGAATAATGACATGGTCTGGTCTTTTCCTTTATTTTATTGAATATTTTGGTATAGAGTCTCGCTTTATTTGCGATCCATCAAATCATTTTCTTAGTGGTTGGCTTTCAGCTACATTGGCGGTCGTTGTGTTGCAGCATCTGTCGACGCTTTCAGTTGTTACAGGATAAAGTTTCGTTCGTGTGCCCCCTTTCGCTTTTCGCTTTGATCGATTGTTTCGTGCCTTGCTAATTGATTTTCTTCTTTGCAAGTCAACGAATGATGTCTCAGGCTATAACACACGTGCTGATCAGCAACTTGATTTATCATGCTTTTAACTTCTCCATCATTGCTTATTGGGTATTTTCCTACTCGCATCTCCTGCTTAGAAAGACTAGTTTCATGCTTTTAAACATTTATAACTTTTGAACTAGATCATTGATGTGACTACTAATGGGAGGGATCCCACCGTTCTGGGTAGGAAAGACCCAAAAAAAAAAAAATGTGAATCTAGAAAAAGTCGAACTTGAGTCAAATTCTGTCATTTGGCTAAAGTCAAGTCTAAGGTTTACACTTGATGGTCTAAGATACGGCTGACAAGAAGTCCTGATGAGAAGTCCTGACCCAGAACGATGGATTGAAGGCGGCCCGTGGCTTGGACACTTACATGATAATTCCCTACGGTTTATGCTAAATATCAATTCAATCTGTTACGTACTATGTATCTAAAATCTATATGCAATATTGAACTTATATTGATTGTTCCATATTCACATCCGTGATATACGGTCAAGAGCCATGACATCCCAGTATGCGTACCAGCAAAACATGAGTGCAAATCAGTGAATCCTTTTGAGATAATGCAATATGCTATTGAACCGGAGGGATGCTTCCGTGTAGCGCCATGGAAGGTAGCTAGAGACCGACAAGGTTGAACAAAACGGTCACTTCACACGTGCGGAGAATCATTAAGCAATGGTGACAATCTTAACAAGTTACTCCGATGCAACAAGGAACATAATCCTGCATCAGAAGATAATGATATATGAGGAAGTAGGAAGGAAGCTCATCTTGTTTACTTTAAACTTCCCAAGATTTGTTGCCACATCTTAGAACCATGGGTACAGGCACATAAGCATCAACATGGAAAATCCTTAAACCAGTAAGACATGGCATTCATGTTCTGTCTTGAGAGAACTGCAAAGAACCTGTTCAAGTGACCTCATAAAGTTGCAATGAACAGCCACAACATTCTCGAAGCAATGACCATAAAAAAGGCATGTCACGAAACTGTACAGCTCAATACTCAGAAAGATTATCAGAACCAAAGAACAGGTAATGCCCTTCCACCTTTCCCATCAGATATCTACTCCTTAGGATTTGATGCAAAGTCAAATGTCCCCGAGATGCAGATTTAAGACACTACTATGCAGTGTCTAAATGATATACTTTAATCCAATTGTCACAGCTTATAATCATAAATAACATAAACATAGCACTATGGAAATAATGTTTTAGGGTTTGTGACAAACAAAGCATAAACTAAACAAAGTGAAAAGCACACTCAGGTGAACTTCTGGCAATTTGTGATCCCTGTGGGGCTAAGAAAATCGTGCACACGTGTCTCAATGGCGTGTGTAAGCATTCTGACTATGCTCGTTTAATTTTCCTTCATCTTGGTAGCCATAGAGAGCAACCAGTTTCTTGGAAACAAAAAACAAAAAAATAACTAGAGATAACACATCATTGACTCTTGTAAGCATAACTTAGGAATTGATATGCATGTGCTGGACTAGAAGGCTGCAATTCTTTTACTTTGACAATCCAAGATTTATGTAATGTTGGCATCTTTTTTCGCACATGCTTACATTAAAGATATGACTCGAAATGGTTGCCAAAAATCTTAAGTCACGGTTATTTGGATGGCTTATTTAAATGTCTATCTAAATATGCCAAAGGAATTTCATTGTAGTGTGTCATTTGTCATTTAGGGTTCTATTGGTATTGCGAAAAATATTTTTATGATCGACAACAATTTATGTCTAATTATTCGATGGACCATATAAATATTTTTTATTTTGGTAAATGATACAAGTAATCATTTATACGATTTTTTTTTTGTTCGATCATTCATTTTTCAAAAAACGAAATCAAAACTGCATGGCTCCCGTCGCGGTAGACATGTTGTAAATCAGCACTAAATGTCCAGTGGGCCTTTCTAGACGGACAAGTGGCAAGCAGCAAGATGCTTAATTGACGGAGGTTATTTACGGGATAATTGCAGAAGCGCAAAAAAGAAAAAGAAAAAGAAAAAGAAAAACCCAGATAATTCTAGTATTTTGATATTGGTCATCTTCCTCCTCATTGTTTCGGTGGTGGTGGTGGTGTTATTCTTTGTCACGGTTATGATGATCATGATGATAGAGTTCAGCTATCTCCACGGCACAAAAGAACGTTAATAACCTGTCCGAATTGGCTTCCGGAAACATTGGCTTCCGGAGAAAGTTCCCTCAACCAAAAAGGAAGAAAACAAAAATGTTGATCCTTCCTACCAAATTGGCTTCCGGAAACATTGTCTCGTCCGAGCGCACAAATGAGATTTAATTAGATGTAAAATTTACATTATTTTTTAACGAAATCGAACAGTAAGCATTCCGTCCTAAGAAAGATCCAGCACGTCGCTGGATTTTAAAGAAAAGGTCTGGAGAGAAAGAGCAGGAACTAAGAAACTAAAATAGATCGGCTATGGAAGCACTTCAGCAAGGTGACAAGTTTCTGCATGGATGTGCTCACCGTCACTCACGAAGCCGTCCCCAACCCACACGGCGGATCAGCTTAGCTTGGAACGGGCTTGACGAGTGAGGGCACAAGCGTGAGCCAGTCACATAAAGACTTGTTACTTTGCTGAATGTTTCCACAGCGACGGTCTTTTCAAGTTTTCAAGTTTTCGCGTTCTTTCTCCAAATCTTTCTTTATAGCCAAAACGGCGTGCTGGATTTTGCTCGGGACGGAGTGCTCCGTCTCCTGCAGTAGCATCTGAAGAAACGCAGCGAAAAAACATAAGAAGAATATGAGGAAGCTCGGAAGGAGGAGAGGAGGAGGAGGAGGACGACGACGACGAGGCAGAGATTTTAGAGGATGGGAGTTGTCTATTTAACGGAGGTGAGGAGTGAGTTGTCATGCAAAGAAAACAATGAGGAGGGGCAGTGAGACAAAGAAGAGAACCAGATACTCTGGAATTACTTTCGAAAGATAATATCGCCAAATGGGCTAAAGTACGTTACAAGTATCAAAACTTATGTACGGCACTCACTTTAGTGCCAAAAATTTTAAAACGGTCACTTAAAAGTCACAATTTTTTTTAAAAACGCTCAATTTAGTACCAACTCCGATTTCAGCTAACATGGCTCACCGGAAATATGACATGACCTATTTTTTTATTAATATTTGAGCCGACGTGGCTCGTCGAACTTGGCACTGAAGTGAGCGTTTTTAAAAAAAACTTGACACTTAAATGATCGTTTCGAAAGTTTTGACATTGAAGTAATCGTTTTTCAAAAAAATTGATATTTAAATGATCGTTTTGAAAGTTTTGACACTAAAATGAGTGTCGTACATAAATTTTGACATTTATGGTGTATGTAAGCCTCACCAAATGGGAATGGTCGATCTTTTGCCTTTTTGTCCTTGTCCTGCTATCTCACTTCTCCTGCGTTGCTGCCCGTCTTTTGCCTGCTCCTCTTCTTCTTCTTCACAACAATAAATAGCCAAGGACAAAGTGCTCGGTACAATTACATTTTTAAGTTGAACTGTCCCGTCCTACTCCTCACATTTTCCTTCTTGAAGACTCCCTTTTGTATTAATATCGTGGTAATAACAACAGCGGTTGAGATCCTCTGCTTTTTTTTCTTTTGGTCCTTTTTTCCGAAATCTTTTGTTGTAATCTTGTCCTTTCCTCCTTTAATGCCTGCATAGCTACAGGGACACGCGTGGAAGTAGACATGGCCACAGACCGTGGACTGCATATTCTGATTCATGAATCGGCGGTTTCGATAAGTGGCCATGCTTAAATCGGAACCGGCCCTTGAATGGGCGGTGCCAGCTTCGATTTTGAATTCTAAATTTAATTTAAAATAATAAATTACAAAAATTAAAAAAATAATAAATTATTAATTATAAATTATAATTAAATTGTACATTGTAATCAAATTTAGGAGGAAAAAAGGAGAGAGAAAGGGCTTGAACTTAATAAATTATCACTAAGCGCCTACTTATCTTCTTGGGAATAGAAGAATCAAAGCCCATGTAGTTCTTTTACCTTTGATAACCCTAACTTACCTTATCGTCAATCGTCGCTATCTGTTGTGGTACCCGTGACGGTATTATATCTACTATTATCATTGAAGAATTCATTGTTTCGATCCAGCTCTTGTTGTCGAAATTTAACTTTTGTCCAATCATCGACACAAGCTTGAGCCTCCACAAGATCTGGATTTAATCTTAAACGGCGGTCTTTCAAAATTAATCCTACAGTGCTAAATGCTTGTTTAATCGCAACTGTTGAAGAATGAGTTACTAACATCCATCTTGCGATGAAAGCGAGAACCGAGAATTTGGTTGAATGAGTCTTTCATCACTCCAGAATTTTGAAATCTGTGCTATATTAGGAATCATGGAACTCAAAAGCAATGGTTAAATAGTTTTCTAATTTGAAAATATTACATGTTGCTCTTTTTTGTCTACTAATGAGCAGATTGTACTATCTACTAAGTCTACCACTCTCCTTCTTTTGTGAAGTACTAGGTTGAGAAGATCCACTATTACCTAAACTATATCTACTACAAAATTCATTATATAATTCTACTAGAGCGTCTTTAACCTTTGTTTGTATAGTTTTAATATCTACTATTTCATTCAAATATAAACAATCATAATAATAATATTTTAAATAATAGTACAAACCATCTAATTTAGTACGTGAATCGAAAACAATAGGAATGCATGCATAATAATGCAGCCATTTTGCTTTCATTGCAATAATAGTTGAAGCTAAATAAGTATCTTTTTCATATTCACAAAAAACACTAACAATGTTAACACGCTCTATTAAAAATAAATACGTAGTAGTAATAAACACCAGATAAAATATAAGTTGCATTATTAAAAACTTTCAAAAAAAATTGCAAACAACCCAATCTTACGGGAGTAAACTAATTTCGAAAACATTACTTGAAATAAACATACATAATAAATCTTTATAAGCAAAAGATTGATGAAACAACTCGTAGATAGAATTCCAACGAGTTGGAACATCTTTTGGAAATCTTTTTGATTTTTGTCCATGTGATTTACAAAATCTGCTTCATTCTTTCATAACCTGGGGACGACTTCATAAAAATTTAATTGCACTCTTTATTGGGGTGAAAAAAGCCTCAAGAGTTCGTAAACCATCTTGTACAAATAAATTTAAAATGTGGCAAGCACATCTAATGTAAACAAATTGTCCGCCAAAAGAGTGTTTACAAATATTTTCTAACTCGGGAATAGAAGCAGAATTTGACGCGGCATTATCAAAGCCAACTGAAAAAACTTTATTAATCAAATTATATTCTTCTAAAACTTGCCTAATTATTCTATAAATATTATTGGCCGTATTCTTTTCATCAAACACTCGAAATGCAAGTACTTTTTTTTAATGTTCAAATCGTCACTTATCTAATGACATGTGATACCCATATAAGAATAAATTTGCCAAGGGTCACACTAAATGTCGCTACCTATATGCACACGTCCATTGAAAACAGTAAAAAAATTTTGCAAAGCCTTTTTTTGTTTTTTATAAACCCTAAAAAGTTTGCGTTTAAGAGTAGTTCTCGGAGCAGATTTTGCTTGCAGAGTACATGCAGTGTTTATAAAAAAAAATTCAAACCAAAATTTTCACCGGTAGTAAACGGTAAGTATTCAATAACAACATATTGAGCTCATGTTTCTTTATAAAGTTCATCACCGAAATGAAATAAAGGAGAAGCGTTAGGATTAGCAGATTCAAAAATTTGTTGTCGGCTGATGTCAATCCCCCGTTGCTTTGCATGTTTTTGCGTCGGATGCCAACAGTATGTTCCATAATCGTTTCTTTTATTAAAATTTTATAATTTCGTATAATATTTATAGTTTATTTTGTACTTGTGTCCGCCTATATGTTCCTTGTCGAAGTGTTGCCATAAGTTGGATGTACTCTCCCGGGCTTGCCGTTCCGGCTCCTTTCTGCTGTCGATGTTTCTTCAACGCCGGTAGGATGATGAAAACTTTCTTGCTTTGAGACGTGCTCGACATGGGGAATATAGTTGATATTATCATTAGCGTCTATCCAATATGTAAGCTCACGAGGATCATATTAATCATGAGATTGAGGATAATCGAATTCCCCCATCCCCATTAGCATCGGACTTTTTCCCTTATCACTAGCTCTACTTCCATTTGCCATTTTTGTCAGAGAATTGAGCGGAAAGCTAATTCAGAAAATGAACAAAATTGAATCGGGATTGAGAGAATTTGAGAGAAAATATTTTAAAAAAATTGCGCTAGCATTTTTCCCGAGCCAAGTTGGACAGAGTTGATGAAAGGACTCGATTGTACTAATTTGATAAGTTTTAGAACTTTTAGTGCGCTTATCCCTTTTATTAACGTTGCAGTCAGGGTTATTTTTGTCATTCCTGCTTAAATATCAAGGAATGTGATAACCCGTGTTAATTTTTCTTGTAATTGACAGGAACATTACGAGTCAGGCAGGCAGGCCACATCATCCTCGTTTCTTCTTCCTTTTGTCTTTTATAAGTAAAAAATTTTCTGTTCTCTTTGCTTAGCCACGATCTCACCCACCACCTTTTCGTCGTTCAATTTCATCACCGTTTTACATTAGTGAAGGAATGGGATCCACAGGGACTGGAATTCTCTCTCCTTTTTTCTTTTTTGAAAATTTTCTCTCTCTTTTTTTTTTTTTTTTTTTGGCCTTCTTCCTCTGCAGGTTGCCGCTGACCATCGCCGATAATCGTGATCCCATCGGCCGAGGAAGTAGGAAAAAAAATAAAGCCAGGATTCGATGTTGCAGGTCCAGTTATCTGTGCACGCTATCTGCAATACTTTAACCGAGTCGTCTTTCTGGTGTCGCCCAACGCAGGAAGAGGGTTGGATAAAGGGCTTTTTGACAGTAAGGCGACAACGAGGAAGGAAGACAAAAGAAGGTCGATCTCTTTTTCGTTTCTCCTCATTTCGGTAGCGGACAAGGATCCAATGTGGGACCATGTAGCATTTGCGGCAAGGAACCGGGGATAAGGGAAAGCTCAAACGGCACTAGGTTCCGGTCACCTAATAGTCAGACCTACTTCCAGTCGACTTATTGGCGGGCACGCTCACGCTTCTTCCCGAGTCAATTTCAAAGAGCTCGAGGTTCCGCTCGGACTATTTCCATCGAGTCTAGCTCGAATTAACTGTTGTCTTAATTAGGATTCTCAAAGTCACTTCATTTTTTAATTTTAAATGTATTGTATACATAAGAAAAAAGATTCAATCTTTTCGAGCTTAAATGAGAATTTACTTGATGACTTGAATCTATGCAAGTCGAACTTGAGCTTACGGAACAATATATAAAGTTGGATTTAATGTTGAGGCTCTAGTCAAGTATTAGCCCGAAATACTTTGAGTCAAAAGTCTTATCATTTGGCTAATTGCTAAAGACAAGTCTCGGTGGAAGCATGATGACTTAAGATAGGGATGGCAAGAATTGCTAACATAGAATAATGATGGATTGAAGGCTTCCACAATTATATGATATGCAACATTGAACTTATGCCCTACCATCTATTTCAACTTATGACTCCAAAAGAATAATAATAAAATAAAAAATTTAATATATTATCTGTTTAAGAATCACAGAACTTGCTCAACAATCCTTCACTTTTGCAACTATTAATCATTATCTGTTTTATGGATCGAACATATTAAGAATACTCTTGTTATTCGTTCTCGAATTAATTTTAATAATTGATACAATTTTGAGAATCAAATTTGGAACAGGCGTCTGCCTCACATCTTTAGGACCTAATGGAAAGTCAAATGTCCCCGAGATGCAAATTTAAGACACTCATTCCTAATGATCTGTGCAGGGTCTACTGATTTTCTTTAACCCAATGGTCACAGCTTCTAATCATCAATGAAATAAACATAGCGACATAGAAATAATGTCTAGGATTTGTGATAAACAAAGTGAACAGCACACTCGGATAAACTTCTGGCAATGCGTGATCCCTATGGGGCAAAGAAAATTGTACATACATGTCTCAATTGGTGTGTGTAAGCATTCAAAAGCAGAAGAAAGTAGAGATAATCATTACTATGAATTCACATCTGTACGGAGTTATAAAATGCAACAAACCACATCTAACAGCACCAGATACAGATCAAGCTCCCAAACCTCATTTAAACATATACAAGTACATGCATAGCCATTAATCTCATTGCTGCCTCTGTATATATCATGAAAACAGAAGGGAAAGTGGCTCATCGCACCATAAAAGCCCCCCAGCAACATTACACGAGGAGATGCATCCAAAGTGGTTCTTCAATCCAAGATTTTACTGGCTCTCTGGTGGTGATGGGAATGCCGACCAGTAGAATATGCTGAGATGGCTGAACCAGTCACCCCGATAGTATGTTTTGCAAGGTCCACACTTTTCTTAGTTGCCAACCAGACAGTCCAAAGAAAACCTATCCAACCTGTGCCATGATGGAATTCACATCTCAGGTGTTTATAAACACAACATAAATCCATATGAGAATGTGCTCATGAATTTCAAAGCCAAAAACTTAAGTAGTGAAGCTAGTAACGAGTTCATAGATGGCAGATGCACGAAAGGTTCTGGGCAAGTAATAACCTCCGTATGCATCATCTGCTCCAGCACTATTGAGTATGCGGATCTAACTGAAGCTAAACTTGAATGAATAGAAATATAGGCACAATTTCTAGTATTGATTTGATAGTCAGGAAAGACAAACAATGTTGCAACAGTTACCAAAAGGAAAATACCCCACTACCTCCTTTCTTCAGTTGTCTAGACCTCCACAATGATCCTAATGCCAATTGGAGGCCTTTGGCAGCGGAATTGAAGTACTTGTGAAGAAGACAACTAGAAAAATAGAAGGAAACTTGAAGAGCAATCTTGGGAGACTAGGATAGTATTAGCCAATGGCAGAGCTAGTTCGTTTTTTATTGTTAGCAGGTGCAAGCGCAACAAAGTAGGATTTGCAAACCTCATGAAATGTGAATCCCATTTTTTGGTTTTCTGAAAAAATTTTGGATCCGTTAATTTGAAATATTTTATATTGAATATTCATAATTCATTCCAATAACAATTGTTCAGTCTATCTGATAGAGGGAATTTTTTTTTTTTATGATTTTCTATAAGTATTCTATCATTTCAAATAAAAGAATCTACAAAAGATTAAAACAAAGAAATAAGTATATTATAATTGAAGGTGAGAAATAAATGGTAGTGTAACTTGTGGATGTGACCAAATAGATAAACTGAAGTATGACTTCTTAACAAGGAGCAGCACAAGATATGTTTACCTGTAGCTACAACAACAGCTAGAACTGCAGAGCATGTTGCTGTAGAAATAACAAAAAAGGCGACAGCCAGAGCACCAACATATATAGCTGTCACACAGGCAAGAAAAAGAGCCAATACACTCCCTACTGCAGCCATAGACATCAGAAGAGAAATGACAATTGCGTTGATCGTGGCCGCAAGGAAAAAGAGCATGAACACAAGAAGTCCCGTCAAAGCAAGAAAAGCAATTGTTCCAATCTGCCAAGAATCAGAACAGTCAAAACAAACATTTAGGAAGTACTCAGAGAGCATCAATTATGGCACTTCTTAAAGTGACCCAATTCAGGCCAGACAATGCTCAAAAAACTAAAGGTTCTCCATTTTGCTTATCAAACAGAACATATGATACTGACTTATACAGCTGCAACTCAAAAAGTAGAGCAGTAAAAACAACCAGCAGATACTTTTCCTACCATGTGGACCTGCTCATGCTTATCAAGATCTTAATCCGACCACCAGATAGATAGTCTGTCACAATTTTTGGCACTTTTAAATGGCAAATGACCATAATGGCCGATCCATTTCACTAAGGTATGTACCTAACTAGAAATCAACATAAAATTCAGTAGCAATGAAAACAAATGCAGAATTACCTAGCTGGGAAATTCACATTTTAACTAGCTGATAGTAATTGTGGTTTTGACAATTGAGTATTAGTACATGCTAAAGAAATTTGCAGATTACCTGAAAAAGAATGTACAGAGTGGAGCAGTTTTATTAATACATCATAAAGTAAACAACCTTTAGAAAGGCTTGGAAATGAACTGTACTCCAACAACAGAGAGTAAACTTAACACACCTCCCAGGAACTGCATGTCCTACCTCTGTTCCTCTCTTCCGACAATAACCCACATTATACCATTATAGGGGAAACATGAATATGCTACATTGATCAAGTTACATTGTGCTCCAGTTCAACATGGAGTCTCCATAAGATCCTTACATTCAAGGCACTTAAAGATTTATAGCCACATTACTTGGATTTCGTTCCCTGTCTCTGCTGACTTTTTCCCCTATAGTTAAGACCAATCTGAAGCCTCTTGGTGTCCATTTGCGCAGATCAAATATCAAAACTCTCACAAGCGTAAGTTGTTCAATCCATGTGAGTTAAAAAAGTGGTTATTGTGTTTACATAACTTGTTACCAGGAATCAAACATAGATCTAATTTACTCATATATTTGGACGGTCAGACATTGCCGCCATCTCTATTTATATCTTTGCAAAGGTCAGGTGATTTATTCTGCGATAAACTGGTACTTTTGTGATTGCCCAACTTTTGTGCCAGGTACTTACATAGCCTACAGTGGGTGCTAATGCGACTTCTTTAACTTTCTGCCAAAGCAAATTAAGGGAAGCAAGCATGGTTGATGGAACAGTTTGAAGGCTTTCATGCCATGGAACCATAAATCATTGCTTCTAGTGTCAAAGCTTTGGTGTGCATCTATATACAATGAGAAATCGACATCTCATAGTTAATAAAAAACATAAAGAAAAAATTAAATTCAACGTCACCTGGCACTCGCCACCCTAAACACCTCCCATTCTCTTGCTCTTTTCTTTTTCACTTTCTTACCGTTGAAACATATTTGAGCATGGAGGCCCTACCCTTAGCACAACCATCATACCTGCCCTATGGGAATTTCGATTTCGGTCCAGGATACCTGACTGCTTAAGAGTAGATCGTATTACCATTCCACAGTTCTGATATTACATTTCAAAACGCCAGAATCTTGCACCGACCTTACTGCCCTACTCTATTTCCAAAACTGTGCCGCTTATCACAACTGGTTTCCAGATACTACTCCAGCTAACTTCAGTAAGACCAACTCTGTAAGGACTAAGGAGTGGCATTCAAGGCGCAAACTCGATAGAAACCATCCCGATCATACTTCGGAACCAAAAAAGCAACTCCAGAACCAACCTCGAGTAATCAACCCACAAATCAAGCACGAAAGAATCAAAGCCTCAGCAACTCACAGAGACGACGAGCAGCGCGCGGAGAGGAGAACCCCGGCGAGTCCAGTGGAGGATGTGGCGCCCGGTCTGCCAAGAAGCTTCCCGTAGGACGGGCCAGTCGTCGGCGAGGGAGATCTTGATCCGCCGCGCGAGCCGCTCGCCCGAAGCTCTGCTGGTGAAATCGGGAAACAGGACGGTGGATATCATGCGATAGAGGACGGCGTGGAGAGCCGGAGGCGGAGGTGGAGGCGGAGCCCGACCGTCGCGGCGACGCTCGAACTCGACCTCGACCTCGACCTTGTCCGCCGCCTCCCCGTGGACGCCGTTGGAGCGTTCGCTCTCGCCGGCTGACTCCGCCATTGCTTGCGCGGGTCGCTACTGCTCCGGGAGCGAGGACGGAGGCCTGTTGGCTGCGATGGAAGGTGCGGAAGGAAATCTCCGCGAGACCGACTTGCGGGAATCGAGCTCGAGTCGGGATTCCTGAAAGCTGTGCTCCGACTTGTAGGTTGGAATTGAATCCTGGTGGGGCCCGGAGAAGTTGCCCAACCCCCGCAACAGCGCCATGGCCAAGATGAACCCGGGCACGTGAGGTTCCTATCAGGTGGGCCTCATCTAATCTGCTAATGGGCTAATATGCGCGGGACCCACCCACCCCAGTGGAACAAGAAAATGGAAATTTCCCAAAGGGCTAAAAACAAAATAAAAATAAATTCCTTCCGAATTATTTACCTTAGTACTGCCCTTTACCTCCTATTTATCAATTATCAATTCAAAACTTTTTTTTTTTTAATTCAGTACAGTCTTCGGTTTTCTAAAAAACCAACTCCGTATAATTGTTTCCTTAAACAGCGTTACGGGAGATCGTTTCTCAAGATTAGGAAAATGGTTAGCGTCGCGCAAATAACAAACTCCAACAAAGCGAGATGAATTAGAGAGGACGTCAGAGCTGAGAGAAGGCAAATTTTCAGGTAGATCTAGATGCTAGTGACGTGTGAGAAATGCCGGCTTGAGAGTTTTCTCAAGGTTGTTGAAATAGAAATCGTTGTCTATTTTCATTAAGGCATTTATATACCCAAGAGTGCTTATCGAAAGATTTACTTATAAAAAAGAAATACATATAATGTAAAACTTTTCTACTTCTAGAATTACGATTCCATGACTTTCGAAATTGATAGCCCTATTTTTGGTTGATACACTTGCTCGAGTGGGATAGAGACCGCGAATCTCCAACTTGTCTCGTGAAAATTCAAAACATATGGTAGGAAGAGCTTTGGTGAGAGCACTAGCCAATTGGTCAGCCGTGGAGATCAACTACAAATTGAGTTGTTGTTTGACAACACAATCACGGATAAAGTGGAAGTCAATTTCAAGATCATGGAAAATCGGGTTTGTAGATAGATAGGTGCCATCACTATTATCGCACCAAAGGATGGGAGGACCTTGAAGAGGGAACCCAAGTTCTTGAAAGAGTGACTTGAGCCGGATGAGTTCAGCTGGTGCATCGACAAGGGCTTTATAGTCGAATTATGCGAAAGAGCGCACTACGCTTTGTTGCTTTTTGCATCTCCGCAAGCGAGCATCCTTGCACCCGAAAAGAAGCAAACCAAATGACCTTATATGTTTGAGATAGCGAAGATGCGTTTCACCATTTACCACTGGTCTTCAATCGATACATGCATGAATTAACAGGTTTTATTAACGGCAAAACAGATATTTGGTATTGTCAATGTCATATATTTGAGAGCACCAACTACACACCGATCTAGAGTAGCATCAGACATCATAACACCCCCTTTCTCAAATGGATTTGTAGTTGTGGCCATAGGAGTTTGGATGATACTTAGACATCCTACCCCAATGAAGAAGATCACAAATACAATGTCCTTGAGAGAGAAGTAGCCTTCAGAGTCAAGGATAGCCTCTCTACCAAGTAAGAAGTGCAGTGAGCCGAGATCTTTAATGGAGAACTCTAAGACAATTTCTTTAAGATTACTGATGCATTACTTGTAGTCAGAATGTCATCATCATAGATAAAAGAAAAACTAAATGACATCATTGCCTATTCGATAGACAAAAAAATGAGGGATTTGTTTGTGGCACCAAGAATCCTAGATAAAGCAAGGTGGAAATTATTGAAATTAGGCTCTCAAAGTTTGCTTGAGACCGTATAAAGAACAATACGACTTGCAATACTCAAACCCAGGGGGCTGCTCCATGTTCACTTCTTCATAAAAGAATTCCATGTAAGAAGGCATTATGTGCATTCAGTTGTTGCTCTTGCCACCCTTGAGAGACATCAAGGGATAAAATGGAGTGAATAGTGGTGAAAAATTAGACTAAAGGTTTTTGTATAATTCAAGCCTTGTTGTTAATAAAAACCCTTAGCAACCAGGCAAGCTTTATAGCGCTCAAGACAGCCATCCACTTTGCACTTAACTCTGTAAACCCACTTACACCCAACGAAATTCATGGAGGAAGTGCTTCATGGAGGAAGTGCAAAGGACCAAAGTCCATGGGCTATTTTTTAACAAGGCGTTAAATTCATTGTTCATGGCTATACACCACTCAAGAGGCTGATAAGGAGGTGGAATGATAAAAATTGTGGAGGGGCCTAACCGGGCAACTCTTGGTAGATCTAGATGCTGGTGATAGTGAGGAATGCGAGTTGGAGAGTTTTTTCAAGGTTTTTTTTTTTTTTTTGGTTGGAAGTTTTTTCAAGGTTAAGAAAGGGTTAATGTTGTGCACTGATAAACTCAAAATCGAGATGAATCAAAGAGGACGCGAGAGGTGGAGTTGGCAATTTTTAGTCAATCTAAATGCTAGTGATAGGTGAGGAATGCCGGTTAGAGTGTTTTCTCGAGGTTAAGAAACGGTTAGCGTCACACAGCAACAAATCGCAAATTGAGATGAATTAGAGAGGACATGAGAGGTGGAGTTGGCAATTTTTAGTAGATCTAGATGTTAGTGACAAGTGAATGCTGGTTGGAGATTTTTTTCAAGGTTAAGAAATGGGTAGTGTGGCGCAACAATATACCCCAAAGCGGGATGAATTGTTGAGAATAACAATATAACCTAGAAGGGGATGGATAAGTTATTTAAAAACTTTTACGGTTTATGCGGAAATAAACAAGTGAAAAGTAAAGATTAGGTTAAAGCGGATGTTTCGCAAGACGATATTTGATTGTGTGCAAAGACGTGAAAAAAAAAAAAGGTAAGAGAGAAGGTTTATAGTGGTTCAACTTATTGACAAAGCTTACATCCACTCCACGTATCTAACAGCCACGGCTTGAGCTATAATTCACGTCTAAATTGCTTTACAATATACAAACAATACGTGTTGATCCTTCAGATGATAGATCATACTTGACTTTAAGTAATCACTTGCTTCCGTTTCTTTTCTCGCCATTAAATTTTATAAGTTAGTTTCACTTTCTCTATTTGATGCCTGCCCTATATCCATAACTATTTGTTTTCTTTTGCTTATGCCTACCCTATATATTATAACTACTTGCTTTCTTTTGCTTTCTCCATTTGATGCCTACCCAATTTACATAACTACTCTTTTTCTTTCCGTTCATAGTTACCTAGCTTGAAGCGCATGTCTATAACCCTAATACTTACTTATTGACTCTATTAGAATTTATAACCAACTTATTGGATTATTTAAGACACGACTCAACTATAATTGCCTACCGCATCTTCCTACTCGGCAGCACGCCACCTAACTTACATTGCCCTTGATCGCTACGGCCTTAGATTGAGGTTGCCAATACGGGGACCCCAGCTCGAGATCGTCAGGGACCACGACAAGTTATCGCGGCCATCCTAATCTGTGTGCCCAAGAGAGATCGAACCCTTTTCCCATGAATTCCAATAATGTTAAGAGGACAACGGCAACTAAAGATCAGGCGCAATATTAGGTGCGTTTAGATTGATGTACAAAGAAATCGTTGTTAGGCTCCATTTATTTTGGAGCTAGTTAAAAAGGAATACCGCATCGAACGATAACTTACCACTATCCAGTGGTCTCATCTCAAGACAAGTCACGAGGCAAAAGGACCGGTTAGGTAAAGACTTTTTCATACACGAAACCCAAGAAAGGAGAAACGAGAGAAAAGCCCAGGAAAACACGAAGGAAATCTACAAAGCGAAGCCCTTGAGGTACTCCGGGTCGCGCTTGGCCCGCTCCTGGAACTTCTTGAACCACCGGTCCAGTATGTCCGTCGGCACCACCAGCTTGCTCCCGTCCAGGCCGCAGAACGACTGCATGAAGTTGAACAGGTTCTCCCCGACCCTCATCGCCATCCGCTCGATCCTCCTCTCCGCCGCCACGTCCAGCGACGCCAGCGCCCCCACGTCCTCCACCGACACCCCGATCTTCGCCGACAGCGGCGCCGCGTCCGGCGACGTCAGCTGCAGCGGCTGCCCCGCCCCCGCGTCCCCCGGCTCCGGCCACGGGAGGGGGAGGACGGCGGAGGGGCGGGACAGGGTCACGGCGCCGCAGTAGACGAAGGGGGACCCGGGGGACTGGACGTAGACGGCGAGGGCCTTGTTGGGCGGGAGGGTGAAGCCGTTGAGGAGGAAGATGCACATCTCTCGGACCTGGTCGTAGGCTTCGCCTGCGCGGGGGGAAAAAGAAGAGGGGTTTTGCGGAATCAGATCAGGGGTCGGGGCGAGGGACGAAAAAAATTGGAGAGGGAATCGGCGGGGGGAGCTTACCGACGAAGGTGTTCATGTCGAGGACCCAGTGGAAGGTGTCGATTTGGGCGAAGGTGGAGATGTCGATCGGGAAGCTCCGGTTGGGGAACACGACCCCGAACATCCTCGGGCGACGACGAGATTGACGATTGCTGCTCCTCTCTGCCGGAGAGTTTGAGACGACAGAGGAAGGAGGCCAACTGGGAGATGGCGGTATTTGGGGGAGGAGGCAGAGAGGAGGAGAAGAGTCCAGTAGAGTCTAGAATGAACCAGCGATCGAAAAGGAAAAGGGGGAGCAAAATGGAGCCTGCAATTCTTTCCGTAACATCACTTTCGCACATTGAGTTTTCGAACATTGTTGATTCTTTTTAATTTTTGTTAATCTTGTATAACTATTGGAAAATTCATTCTTGAGCACCAAGGGTGTGCTTAGAAGAGCTTTTGCGAATAAATATTTGCATAAATAGGTCAAAGGATTTTGATAAAAATACAATAAAACTGCCTTTGTCGGGGCATTTTTACCGGATAGAATAATGATGAGGATAGAATATAATAGAATTTTAAATATCACAACCTATGTTTGTTGACGTCCGGTTATAACATGAATTAATATAAACTATCCATCCTTCCACAATTTGTCGTCCGTGTCGGATACCCCTCTTCCCCGTGACTTTGAGAATGCCGATGAGGACACCCTTTCCTCCTTTTGCCTCCCTCGACCAACTTGACGGATTTTGCCTGCTCTACCTTTGACTTCACTGCTTAGAGACACCCCCGAGTGCAAGTTCTCCATCGATCCCGCCATCTTCGCCTTCCTCTTCTACGGTAAATCCTGATAATATATTGTCATAAAATTAATCTTCAGGATACTTTCCTCAACTTGATATTTTTGTATTTAAAATTCTTTCATCGATTTGAGAAATTATTCTTTTCTTGTTTTGATTGAATTCCTCAATATGAGGATTATTCTTTTCTTGATTTGAGGAATCACTTTTGTTCCCATTGTGTAACTATGTATCTATTTAAACTTGTTATGTACGTCAATAGAAAGATAAGGAAAATAAAAAATTCAAAGTTCTTTTACTTTGTTTATGGTATGGAGCTCTCTACGTAATAGCCTTTTTTATGATTCTTCTTTCGCCTCATGGCGCTTCCCAACGATATGAAATTACCAGTGCCGTCAATAGACACGGCCGGTTCGGTGGAACCGCCGGTTCCGGTTCGAGAACCCGCGGTTCGGTTCCACGAAAAGGTGGAACCGGAACCGGCCGTATATAATTCTGGTTCCGGTTCCGAACCGGAACCGGCGGTTCCGGGCCGGTTCCGGTTCATTCCGATTCCTTTTTAATAATAATTTTTAAAATAATAAATAATAAAATAAATATAATAAATTATAAATTATAAATTATAAAATATAATTAAATTGTACATTGTAATAAAATATGGGCAAAAAAAAAGAAGAAGGAATGGGCTTGAACTTAATGAATTATCATTAAGCGCCTACATATCTTCTTGGGGATAGAAGAATCAAAGCCCATGTAGTTCTTTTACCTTTGAGAACCCCAACTTACCTCATCGTCAATCGTCGCTACCCGTTGTGGTACCCGTGGCGGTGGTATCTCCAACATCATCGCTAAAAAATTCGTGTTCACGATCTAACTCTTGGTGTCGATATTTCGCCCTCGTCCAATCGCCGACACAAGCTTGAGCTTCCACAGAGTCCGGGCTTAATCTTGAACGACGAGCGTCCAAAATTAATCCTCCAGCACTAAATGCTTGTTCAACAGTAACCGTTGAAGAAGGGGTTGCTAATATTTGACGAGAGATGAGGGCGAGAACTGGATACTCGATTTGGTGACTCTTCCACCACTTCAGGATTTCAAAATCAGTACTATGTTCTGCATCACGAAACTCAAATTGAGTGGTTTCTAATTCAAAAATACTACCCGTTGCCCCTTTTTATTTTTTTTGCCTACTCTTAAGCATATTATACCCTCTACTAAGTGAACTACCACCTTCGCTACGTGAGGCGGTAGATTGTAAAGATCCGGAATCACTTAAACCATATCTATTACAAAATTTTCCATATAATGCTACTATAGATTCTTTAACATGTCCTAATATATTTGAAATATCTATTGAATCTTCCAAATGTAAACAATCATGATAATACACATTCAAATAATTTTGTAAACCTTCTAATTTAATACGTGGATCAAAAATAATACCAACTAAATAGACAAGAGGAATTTGCAAATAATAATGCAACCATTTTTCTCGCATTACTAAAATAGTTCGACCTAATTCGGTATCATTTTCATATTCAATAAAAACACTACCAATATTAACACACTCTATTAAAAATAAATGCGTTGTAGGATAATAAATACCAGATAAAGTCTTAGTAGCATCATTAAAAATTTTCAAAATATCTAAAATTTTCTTGCAAACGTCCAAATGTTGAGGAAGTAAAGTAATTTCGGGAATATTTTGTGAAATAAACATACATAATAAATCTTTATATTCAAAAGTTTGCCGAAGCAACTCGTACGTAGAATTCCAACGAGTCGAAATATCTTTTGAAAATATTCTTGGCCTTTTCCCATTTTGTTTACAAAATTTTCCCCATGATTTCATACATTGGGGACGACTCCATAAAAATTTAATTGCACTTTTTATTGGGGCGAGAAAAATGTCAAGAGTTCGTAAACCATCTTGTACACATAAATTTAAAACATGACAAGCACATCTAATGTGAAAAAATTGTCCGCCAAAAGTGGGTTTGCAAATATTTTCTAATTCGGGAATAGAAGC
Organism: Rhodamnia argentea; assembly: GCF_020921035.1. Classification (NCBI taxonomy): domain Eukaryota; kingdom Viridiplantae; phylum Streptophyta; class Magnoliopsida; order Myrtales; family Myrtaceae; genus Rhodamnia; species Rhodamnia argentea. The sequence goes on along the minus strand of NC_063157.1, from coordinate 10,833,705 downwards.
GGTATTTGCGGCGGCATTATCAAAACCAATTGAAAATACTTTATTTATTAAATTATATTCTTCTAAAACTTGTCTAATTATTCTATAAATATTATGAGCCGAATGGCTTTCATCAAAAACTCGGAATGCAATAAGTCTTTTTTAAATCATCCAATTCTCATCTATCCAATGACACGTGACACCCATATAAGAATGAATTTGCCAAGGATCACTCCAAATATCGCTACCTATATGCACACGTCCATTGAATTCATAAAAAAATTTTGCTAAAGATTTTTTTTTTTTTTATAAAGATGAAAAACTTCGCGTTTAAGAGTATTTTTTGGAATAGTTGGCGCTTGCGGAACCAACGCAGTATTTATCAAATATTTCATATTAAAATTTTCACCAGCATTAAACGGAGCATGATCAAGGACAACATATTCACCTAATGTTTGTTTATAAAGTGCTTCAGTGAAACGAAATAAAGGATAAGGATTAGAAGTGGCGTACTCGGAAATTTGTTGTTGCGTATTGTCGATCCCCGCTTGCGTTGGATGTTTTTTCGTCAAATGCCGACGGAATGTTCCGTAGCCGTCTCCTTTCGTAAATTTATATGTTTGCGAACAATATTTACATTTTACATTATACTTACCTTTGACTTCATCACATACCTTATCGAAGTGTAGCCACAAGTCGGATGTATTATCTCGGTCCTTCCGTTCCGGCTCATTTGCCGTTGACGTTTCTTCGACACCGGTGGGAGGATGGAGACTTTCTTGTGTTGGGATGTGCTCGACGTTCGGAATCGGGACATAGTTGATATTATCGTCGTTGTCTTCCCAACTTGCATACTCACGAGGATCATATTCAGGAATGGGATACTCGGAATCTCCCATAGTCATCTTGCCCTTGTCGGCATTTCTGCTTCCACTTGCCATTTTTGAGAGAATTGATCGGAAATCCGATTGAGAGAATTGAGTCGGGATTGAGAGAATTGGGAGAATTTGAGCGATTTGAGAGGATTTCAAAGAGATTGTTCGGAGAATTTGTGACAAAAATGAAAGGGGAAGCATATGTATTTATAGGCAAGAATTATTTTTAATTTTTTTTTTTTATTATAAAGCAACGGCTCTTTGGGCCGTTGCCAACGGCCCAAAGAAGAGGGGAGGGAGGGGGGGGAGGGGGGTAGTGGTGGTCCCGGGGAGGGGGGGGAGGGGGGGTAGTGGCGGTCCCGGGGAGGGGGGGGGGGTAGTGGCGGGCCCGGGAGGCAGAGAGCCCAACGGCTCTCTGCCCCCGGGGCCCTTTTTTTTTTTTTTTAAATTTTTCGCTGTTCCGAACCGGCCCGGAACCACCGGTTCCCACGATTCCGGAACCGTGGGCCCGGTCAATGGGCCGGTTCCGGGCCCACGGGCCCAAATGGCCCCCTCTAACTGTCAATACCCCGGTTTAGTCCCTACCGATTGTGATTTCAAACATTTCCAGCCTCATCCCAATTAAACCAAATGCCTCCAACTATCTTCTTTGGAAACTCTTGTTCACGCCTATTTTGCATGGTCATCGCTTGATACATCATGTTGATGTTTATTTCCTCCACCTTCACTTGATGATCTTACATATCCAACTTGGTTTGAAAAAAAAAAAAAAAACCAATTGTAGTTATCCTAGATCAATGCTATATTAAGTGACTTTGCTCTTTCATATGTCGTCGGACTCACATCTACCAAGCAAGCATGGAATCTGCTCAATAATAGATACGCCTCTACAGCACCCGCCCATGTGATGTCCCTTAAATAGATGCTTACTCAACTCAAGAAGGGCACTCAATAAATGGCCGATTATCTCCAACAATTTAAGGTCATTTCTGACCGACTAGCAGCTTGTGGCTCTCCCCTAAGTGAGGATGATTTGCTTATTCATATCCTCAATGGTCTACCACCATCATATCGTTAATTTTGTTCCTCGGTTCGCATTCACGCTCGGATGTCGACCTTGTCTATTGAAGAACTTTATGCATTGTTAATCCGTGAGGATCTCTCTTTGACTGAAGATACACCGCCCACGGTTTCAACTTAGTTTACTGCATTGGTGACTTCCAAGCCTTCCAAGCGCAACAACTCTCATCAACTCTCTCAAGGCCGCGGTCATACACCATCTCGAGGTACATTTCCTCCACCATCTTGTGGTACATTTCCTCTACGCCAGCAGTCTTCCACCTTCTCTAGATCGGCGCAACAACAACCATCGCCCCAAGGTCAACAAAATTTTCAAAATTTGGGTGTTCATTCACAATGCCATATTTGTGATCGTATGAGTCATACTACCATCGATTGTTATCACCGAATGGACTACACCTATCAAGGTCGCTATCCACCGGAAAAACTTGCAGCAGTAGTAGCCACTACCTCCACCCCACCCAACATTTGGTACATCAACACCGGAGCTACTCATTATCTCACTCCGGAGATCGAAAATCTCCAATTTTTAACTGCTTATGATGGTAATGACACCGTAGAGATAGGTAATAGCCATTATATGCCCATTGCACATATTGGTTGATGGAGGTTGTCTCCATTTATGCATTTGCCTTTCTTTGGTAGTGAATTGTGAGATATTCTTACAATATTGTTTGTGCATGTTCTATATGCGGTTTCTATCAAATAATTGACATTATAAGATATGAAAATATTTGACTTCCATACTGTGACTCACCAACTATCCAGCAAAATCTTGGACATAATTTCTCATCATATCTAGTCATATTCTAACTAGAAATCCAGACGACCAAATGCAATGGCAAATAAGAGTCAATCTATCATTGCATTGAACTTCACGTTAGTTTTTTCCTTCTACATATTTGAGTGATTAAGAATTGAATTTTACTTAATATCGAGCCCTTCAAATATTCAAAATCACATTAATGTCAATATTTAAAATCATTACAAAATTTATCACAATATAGAGTTTCATTTGGGCTACATAGTCATAAGCAATTTCTCAAGATCACCCTCTAAAGTTGTGGCCAGATCACCTAATATAATAATCGAGTCACTATTCAATTCATTTTAATGTCCTAAACGACTGGCCATGTAATTTTTAATGCAAGCCTAGCCATGATCTCAATATTTGAGGTTCTAGGGGTTCATTCACTTCCCTTCATCTCTCTCCATTGATTAATCTTGGAGTGAGCAAGACGGGAACAATCCGGACGGGATTAAAACCGGTGATCCGATTTTCGATTTTATAAGGCGACGGTCCAATTTCCAGTCCTTAAAATTAGAATCGGTGGTCAGGTAGTCCGGTTCTCAATTTGAGAAGCACAGGACTAGACCAATCGATTTTAATTTTTAATTTTTAAAATTTCTTAAGTATTCCTCCTCACATCTCACACTTCACACCTCCAACCCTCTTCTTCCCATCGCCTTGTTTCACTCTTTCCCTCTCTCACGCCTCGCCCTCTTTCGCCTCGGTGGCTCAAATCAAGAGCACCAAAATCGCTTGTGTGGGCTCTGCTTGCATCGACAATTGCTTTCTCTCTACAGTGGCGCCTCCACGCTTGGGGTTGCTAACAATCGTCGATCACCGAAACTCTTCCTACTACCACCGCCGAGCCCTATTTTACCTCCAATCGAGCCGTGTTGAAACCAAATCTAAAACTTGTGCTCGACCTAAGCCTTGGGTTCGGGGCTCATCACCACCCTCGTCTCATTAGTTCCTCTCACCTCTCATCGGTTCGCCTCGTCATTGATTCCTTCCGCTTCTCCCTCGCCTTCACCTGTTTAATGCCCATAGCTCGCTCCATGGCCATTCCTCGTCCTTTCATTGTGCGATTCGCCCCTATTTTTGATCGAGAGAGTAGTAGGTTCATATCTCACTTGACGTTCCATCGTCGATGCCTATCCTCACTAGTATCGAACCTAACGGCCAAACTCTTCCTTAACTAGGTAATGTTACTGTACCTAGGGCTGAGCTTGGTTCGGGTCCCTCGAAAACGGTGGATCGGACCCGTGGTACCGGTTCTCAATTTCGGAAATCGTGGACCGGACAGAATGTCCTTGAAATTGTGGACCGACCTGACCACCGATCGGGTCCGATTTCCGGGCGGTCCAATGGAACCGGTAAAATAAAAAATAAAATGAAAACAAAAATAGGAAATCCACGGAATAGTTCGGGCATGCAAGAAAACCTAGAAAGATACACGCGTGAAAATGAGATAAAGAAAACCAATGCTCAATAGAAGAATATTGTAACCAGGCCACACCAAGAACCTAAAAAATGACCGTTAGGTTTCCTTCTATCTTTTTTTTAGAGAATCAGAATTGAGTTATTTTTTTAATTAAATTTTCTATTTAAAAAATAAAAATAAAAATTTGTCGGTCTGGTTCCATTGTAGGACCGGGAACCGGGCCGCCTCAACGCTAGTTCTATTTTGAGGAACCTAGGACCGGACCGATGACCTCTAGAACCGGACCAAACCCATCGGTCCGGTCCGATCCTGGCGATTCCCGATTATGGCGGTCCACTTTGCTACCCCTAACCTTACCTATTTTGCCTTGCCCTGTTCTTAATAGGGCCGAATAATGCTCGTGATATATGATGATTTTGCTATATGTGTGCTGTTTATGTACAAAAAGCCACTTCAGTTACATGACTAGTCCAGTCCCTACGACGCATACAAACCTTTTGGTGAAATGCCTTATTGAAGCATTGAATTATAGTCGAGAAAGAGTTGATTTAATCCGTGATTGAATGTTTCATCATGTGTAGTGTTTCAAATGGTCCCTAATTATCGGTTCCATTGGACCGTCGAGGAACCGGGATCGATTGGTTTGATCCTTTGTTCCGAAAATTGGGAATCGGAGCTATCGGTCCGATTTTCGGTTCTTGAGGGAAATTGGACTGAACCGAAAATCGCTCACCCCTTCATTAACTAAGTCATCCGATTCATTTAGTACATGCTGAGTTTTCTTCCTCCCTCTTTGCACATTTATATGATAAAGAATTCACTCCTTTCTCGAACACGCTAGCCAAAATTCACTTATTGGTCTTGATAAAATTTGAGTAATTTGACAGATTTGCTGTTCTACACTCAAGGTGTAGGATGCTTTCATCGGCACGACAAATTTTTAAACTTCATTGTGTAGACCGATTTGGACTTTACTACTTTTACATTTGGAAAGACTTCGAAGTACTTCATGTGAAAATAGAGTTAAAAATTACGAATTGGAATTTCAAAAAAAATATATTTTTGAGAACTTTTGACGTCACGCATTCATCACTCCCGCGATCTCTACAGCCCTTCAAAAATCAAAATTTCCCCTTTGAGTAGTGAATTGATGGGGTACTCTTGTTGGCAGAATCGAAAGGATTATTGACAGGAACCACGTGGCAATCTTGACGTAGAAATCGAGGGCAAATCGACTATCACGAGTCGAGGAGACATAGGCCAATCATGGATTGCCACGTGTCGACACGAGACGACATCAAGCCCATGAGGACGGGTACTTTGGGCCCAGTAGAAAAGCCTTGGATCAACGACTAACTTCCAAAGCCCAATTCTGGTTTTTAGCAGAGTGCTTGGATTAAACCTTAGCAATTGAGTAATCTCGGTTAAGTGTTCCTCTCGTCTTCCTCCAAGTCGAAGAGCACGAATCATAATCTCGCTTCGTTGTCTCACTTTCCTCCGCGCGTTCTGTTTCCGAGTGCTAGAGCCCCCAGCGTTTGGTTGACGAGCTTCGTTGATGCGGTGAGCTTGTCTGCAGAACTTCTCGAGCTGTTCACTTCATGATTGTGCATTGTTGGCTCTCTCTCTCTCTCTCTCTCTTCGAGTTTCTGTAGCGCTTCCTGAATCCATTTGACATCAAGTTCTGTCCTCCCTTCCGGTGCTTCTTTGAGGTTAGCCCGAGGAAGGAGTGTTGGGCTTAGATATTTACTTCTGTAGACGATTGACGCCTCACAATTTCGTGGTTTCACTCGATCATTTCCAATTGCTGCAATTGCTGGGTTCAGTGTTTACTGGAACGGAGGTTCATTGACTCCAAGTCCCCGTCCAGGGGAATGTTGTAGTGAAGTTCTGGAATTTCGTAAATTTTGATATGGTGGTTGTGGTTGGCTTGTGCTGGAAATGCATTGAAAGAATCAAAATGAAGCCCATACCGGAAATTGCTTGAAGTTGTCTTGTGCTGATTTCTCTGGGCGGACCGAACCATTTGGAGGGTTTCGTTCCTTTGTTTATTTGCGGTTGTTGCTTGACTGACTTGGGAAGCATCCACGAGATAAAAAGAGGGCTTTTATGCCATCTCAGTGAGACTATTGTTCATCCATTTGGTTTGGCATCCGCTTAAAACAAATAGACGATGGGCTAAAGCTGTCTGTTTGAACATGTTAGTATCCTTCAATTTGAGGTCATTCAATGTCATTTTCGAAGGCTTGCATGCAGATCCATCTGTTGTTGGTGGGCATCCTAACGCAAAGCAGCATCGTACTAACCTATTGAACAATAAAACTGAAGAAATCAGAGACATGGTTAACTTTTTTGTGTAACTATTCTTGTTTTTCCTTTTGCCATGGAGTACTTTTGTGGAATTTAAATTTTGATGATCTGATCTTTCTTTCTTTTCTTTGCTTTCTGGGTCCTTTTTTCATATGTCACTTACTGCCTCTTTTATTCGGTTCTAGTCTCTCCTAAACATGTCACTGTCAAAGCTTAGTAGAAGATATCTTCTGTCGGCAAACCTTGTTAAGATACCGCATTCACCTCTTGGTTCTCAGTAAGAATATCCCTACTGCAGAACTTTTGAATCAGCATATTTTAGCCGCTTGTGTGATGAACATGTCAGAAAACTTTTCATAATTGCTGGATTACAAATTTCACAACCTTTCCATGAGCAAAAGGAAAAAGAGGACTAACTTCAAGACTCTGCTTAGCATCATCCTCATCATTATCATCCTCATTCTATTCCCTATTGATTGCAAATTGTGATTGTTGTATAGGTTCAAACATGGGATTCCTGGGCTAGGTTTCTGTCACGCACGATCTGTCTCTGGATATGGGCAACCTTCAGTTAGCGATATATGGTGCTTAGTACGAAGATGCAGATTTAGTACCTGTTCAACTAACAAGTCTTATGAGTTTCCAAATGGTTCTGTATATAGTAGGAAACCCAGTTCTATATTCAGTACCCATCGCTACTATGCCTCGCATGCTTCTTCCACAGAACAAAAATCTCGAAAAATGCTTCTATACCTGACAGCTCTGGTCCTCGCAATGGTGGGAAGTAGTTATGCGGCTGTACCTTTGTATAGGAGATTCTGTCAGGTTACTGGGTATGGTGGCACTATTCAACGACGTGAGGTCAGATTTGAGCTTTTCATTTGTTCATTGTATGATGTACTCTGTATTTTCAGTTTATATTTCTTTTGACAACTCTGGCTGATCATGAATTGACTCTGCTATGTTTAGACTGTCGAAGAAAAAATTGCCCGACATGCTAATGATGGGGCTGTCTCCACAAGGTATGGGTCTATTGTTGAGTGTTCTGCTTGGTGATTGCGAAAGTTGCTTCTACCTCAGGGTGGTTTCTCGTGATCTTTGTTGTGCCAGAGAGCCTGTTTATCATTTCGCATAGCATTTCAGTTTCTGATTCTTGCTGGTAGGATACTTGGCTGGGTTTCAGGAAATACTTTTTCTTGAAACAAGTTATATAAGGCATTGTGGTTTTTAAGATCATTTTATGGTCTCCAGGGTAGGCTTCCTCATCATTAGAGGAAGAAAAAGAAAGGGAGGGAGGTTTTTAAGGTGGTTTGTGTTTTTAAGATCATTTTATGGTTTCCGAGGTAGGCTTCCTCATCATCAGAGGAAGAAAAAGAGAGTGAGGGCGGGAGATATTGTCCTTCTGATCATTCTGTTGGCATAATGGATGAGAAATTACATACTAAGAGCTAGTTTACTTACTCCAATACTGTTTTTAGATGCACATAGAGGTTTTTATTATTTGTTTAATTTTTCAGTCTATTCTTAGTGTATTGCTTATTTTGGGAATACGGATTTTGCCACAGGGAGATTGCGGTGCAGTTTAATGCTGATGTGGCTGATGGGATGCCATGGAAGTTTACTCCCACCCAAAGAGAGGTTTTTCATTTCAAGATCATTGCCTAGGATGCTCTGTTCTCATAAGTTGTTTGCCTATATCAAAGGGACAGAGGCAACATTCTTGACTTATTTTTGCAGGTAAGGGTCAAGCCTGGAGAAAGTGCTCTTGCATTTTATACTGCTGAAAATCGCAGTTCAGTACCAATAACTGGCGTTTCCACATACAATGTTACTCCCATGAAGGTACTGCTGCCCAACATTCATTGCCCCAATAAAATGGACGCTTCATGTACTTTTTCGACTAATACGAGCCATCTGTGAATGTGCATCATTATCTCTAAATCTGTTAATACTTTGCTCATTGGGGTGATTCATCCAGCAGACAACTTAAGTGAGAGAGCATGTCCGTCAAGATTGCTTTACCCTTGACAATTGAGGTTTATTCTGACTAAATTCGTCTAACGTGTTGCAGGCAGCAGTTTATTTCAACAAAATACAGTGCTTTTGCTTTGAAGAGCAGCGGCTACTTCCAGGAGAACAAATTGATATGCCTGTAAGTTTGATGTTCCTGGTCTTCTGATACTTTGCTAAGATGGACTTTAGAGACAATACAAATTTTTAACAGTGGATGCGTTCTCATATATGCAGGTGTTTTTTTACATCGACCCTGAGTTTGAAACCGATCCTAGAATGGATGGCATCAATAACTTGGTTTTGTCATATACATTTTTCAAGGTATCTGAGGACTGATTGACTTGTGTTTACAGAAAAACTTGACGAAGTTTTGGACGGCAGTTACTTCGACAAAAGGCAGCTAGCTGATTTAGAGAATGCCAAGTAGACTGGCTTTAAGCTTGGACTGGCATAATCTATTGTAAAACATGAAAGTTTGCACCCCCACCGGCAATCTGTGGATTCACTGCGGAGTTAACGTGGAACCAACATTGTCTCCGGCATTCTTCTTACCAAAAGAGCTACAATAACAAGGTTGACTTTCATGTTTGGGAATGCGGTTTTAGTGTTATCGGACATGACATGCTGTCTCATATTGTTTTTCCAAGTGGTAGAAAAAGAGCTAGTGCTTGTACTTGACTTTCTGGACCATAGAACCCTATCCTCCAGCCTGAAGGTCAATTACGATTAACACAAAATCGGGGAATATGTATTGAAGATCTTGACAGTACAAATTCTCTACAGCAGCATTGTCCTAGGATACTATTGATAAATGAGTAGACTGCCAAAGAAGCAAATCCTTGACCACATGGTAGACCACTTTATAAAATTTTTAAGTGTTGGGATTGATGATCCTTGTAATTTTGCATGGTCTCAAAGCAAGGAACTTTCCTATTTCAATTAGCCGGATCCTTCTCAATCGACCTCCACAGTTTTGTTCCGCACTGTTCTATGCTAATCTCGAGTCATATGGCTATTCGACTATGTCTATACAAGCGCAGTTTTTGCGCAGTTTTTGCGATGGACTAACCGTAGTCTCTTGAGATGCTTCCAGGAGATTATGGATCTTTAAGATCATGAAAGAAAAACATAGTGCCAATCACGCTCGCACCATACATCCTTGTTCCTTGTTGGAAAAGCAACCTGCATAAAGCGATTTCCACAAACGGAAAACCTTGATAGAAGATTTCCCTCAATTTGACAAACAAGCGTGAGATCCAAGACAAAACATTGACAATTCTATTGTGAATGAAGAGAGTTGTCTTTGATCATCATTATCACATAAAAAACTACTTAAGCTTTCCCCATCTTGCATTAAAGGAAACTTGGGGGTCCCCAAACTTCAAAAGGAAGCATGCACGGCACTATATCAGTTGGTTAATTTTTCGATTCTCGACCTAACTAGAAATAGACACGCCTCTTCTTATCCCATTTCATAGTAAAAGCCAAAAAGGGACACTCCAGACCAGCCCTTCCCTCAGTCATCTTATGCGTTTCACGGTTGGATAACGGCTCCATCAAGAAAACTTCGAGAACCGGATGTGTAAACGACATGTGGTTCAAACTTTCGCTTCTTTGGACCAGTGTCTTGGCTGCAATTAGTGCAGATCGCAGTCGGCATAACTTGACTCGGATTTTTGTTCGTGCTCTACCGATTCGCGCGATTGTCATAAAACATCGTGGATGCGTAAAGCTAGAGATGCAGAACGGTCGCCATGGCCAGTATACGAAAGGTTACCCCGTCCCGTGAGCTTTTGTATTCCAATTGCAAACAAGTTCATGTTTGAGCCACTCACCCATGCTTCGGCTCGCATCTTATCTGGTCTGTGGGGTTAGTGAAGAGTCGTATCATCTAAGTGGAGTTTACCCATTGAAGGTAGAGTTCCTAGTCATCTAAAGTAGCATAAATAATTTGTTAACGAGTGCTTCTGGGGTACTTATTAAACAACTGTGCTGATTATCTCAATAGTATTTACTTCATAACTTGGTCTCACGCCTCACCCCTGCATAATCAACTTGAAAATAGTTCCAGATGCATTGTGAATACAATTTGTTATCGCGCATTTAGTACGTTGTTCAAATGGAAACTAAAAATTCAATGAGACGGAGTTCTGATTCGGGGAGCTAGCTGTGAAAACTTTAACTTCAAAAAGCAGAACAAAAAGACAAGTGGAGATCTGAAGCAACTGATAAGAAGAGTATATGTTGAGAGGGAGATTCAATCAGACAGGTTGGTGGAAATGAAAGGCACTGCAAATTCCTGAAGAATGCTGGTGATATGGCAACAGACATGAATGAGCTCCTCCAGGACAAGTACCAATCTCCAAACTTCCTCCAGGCCTCTCCTCTATATATTTCACTCTGATTCCCTCGCATCTCAGTCACATCCAAGCTAAGCACATGGAGAAACCACATGCCCAATCTGCACTTAAGGTTCTGGTTATTTGCTGTCATGTCCCTTTTCTTGTCCTGATTATTTAAACGCTCTATAGCCGATGCCAATACTGATTGGCTTTCCTCTTTGTTTTGGCGATACTAAGAAATTTGTGAAGGTAGGCTCGGAGTCTGTTCTTCCTTGGAGCTCCGCTGCCAGTGCCAGAGGAATGGTGAGTAAAAATGAATCTACACTTCTCAAAGGGCAAGTTCTGTCTTTCAGGGACATACTCGGGTAGCATCCACTGCCTGACTCCGCGCGAAAAGCGTGTGCGGCAGGGAAGCCTAGTTGCGTATAAACTATGACAGCACTACACACACGGTCTTCCAGTCTAAGTTGACCTTTCGATTAATTGCTTGATCATTTACTGCTTGCCGGAAGACACAGACGACGCTGCCACACTTATTATGTCAGGATGACATACCATATTGCAAGTCATATTTCTCCAATCTGTTCCAGATAATCGACATAAGAGATCTGCTTTACAATGCCAAGTAGTTTGCGAGCAGACATGAACAGTAAAAATTGAGTGCTCAATGCTCACTTTCTCTTTTTATGTTTATTGAGTCCGCCTCTTGATGTGCTTCGAGGATATTCTGAGCCTGTCCGGCGTCCACCTCCTTTAAGAAATTGATGTTTTGCTATATCTTAGAGTCATCATTCATCATAACTCTCTTTGCTAGCTTTCAGTCGCCCAGCTTACTGAAAGAAGAGAACAAACTGATCAAAGTATTACTTTATATCCACAGGCAAAGGATGAAGTCAAAGAGCAACTTTCTGCTGATAAATCAAAGGTAAAATCTCTTTTCTGCATTTCAACTCTCTCTATGTCTCTCAATCAACAAAGCTGCATGTTCCTCTTTAGGCTACTCAAAAGCCTTCCGCAAAAGAAAATACCAAGCCTGTAGATGTGAAACTCCACACACAACAGAGAGCTGCCAAACGTGCGATGTTCAATTACTCGGTGAGTCTTCATTGTTCATCCACCACGACATCAAGCGCATGTAGTGTGTGTATCAAGTGGAAGTCGATTAGGACTCTTGATCAATAGAATAAAGATTTCAATTGAGTAAGTCGTTCTCTTTAAGTTTTCTAATGGGGCACCACAAGCAGGTTGCGACCAAGCTGTATCTCATGGAGAAACAGAAGAAACACGAAGAGAAGTTGCAAAAGGTGTAGAAAGGAATTGAGATGGTATCTGACAAGTTCCAGATCTTCATGAAATGCACTTCCATTTCTAATGTGAATTTATCAATTAGCAGATGATCGAAGAGGAAGAGATACGGCTGCTGAGAAAAGAGATGATTCCCAGAGCCCAGTTAATGCCTTTGTTCGACAGGCCCTTCTACCCACAGAGGTAAAATTTCAGATCTTGCCCAAATCTGGATGCACGTTGTCATGCGAATGTGATCGGTCTCGAGAAGCACGAGCTTCAGAAAGAATAAATAGGATCGCTCTCTCTAAAACACGCAGAGCGGGCCTAGACACTAACAGTTACTTGGAGAGCAGTGACTAAATTCTTAACCGGGTTCTTGTCGTGGCAGATCGAGCAGGCCCCTTGACCATCCCTAGAGAGCCGGCATTCCGGATGTTGAGCAGCAAATGCTGGACCTGCATGTATTGCACCCATCAGCTCTACAGCTTCCATCAGCATTGTCACCCTTCAAGCCCATCAAGTGACAGACAACGTGTGCGGCATCTTTTTTCATTAAGCTAGTCATTAGAGAGGCAGCCTCAGGTTTCCACCACCCACCTTTTGTTTCTTCCTCTTGAGTGCAAATAAGCCATTTGCTCCCCCTGCGTCGCGGGTTTTCCCCGGAGGGTTTTCGAGAGCTTAGTTTATATGGTTTGCAAGTGTACCATAGAAGCATTTTGGTGAGAAAGAGTCAGAGAGAGAGAGATGACTCGTTACAGTCAAAATAAGTCTGTATCATATGGGATTTGCTTCATAAATGACATCCTTCAGACCAAGGATCAAACAGCAGCAGATTAGGACACTGAGGTGGACGGTACTGCGATTGCTGTTAGTTATATTCATCTCCATGACCAAAACGAAAATAGGTTTCAAGAGAAATAAATCGGGCAAAGTAGGAAATAAGACTGCTCATTTCTTGAATAAATTCTTTGAATGAATATGCCGAATCAATAATGTAAGCGTAGATTACAGCAAAGAATAGAATGGATATCGAATTTGGAATTGGCATTGGAATGACGAAAGCCATTTTATCTCCGTAACATCGTATTGTGCTCATAACGAATTGCCATTTTCGTTTCGTATCCGAATGAACTGGAACTTTATTCATATATTAGAAAGCAATTTGCTTTTTTTTCTTTTTTAACTCTTCCATACTAATTGGAATTTTTTATTCTTGACCACCGGTGACTATCAAATTCTAAAGTGAAATCTTTGAAATGACCTTTTTTTTTTAATAACTTTGCTAATATAACAGTCTTTTGATTAAAATTTGATTTTTATTAAAGGACTTTGCTAGCATAACGGTGCTTAAGATTTGATTTTTTTTCTTGATGCTTAGCACCTAAAATATTCAAAGTCACATTAATGTTAAAATTAAAGTCGTTTAAATTTAAGCCTTATTTGGTTCAAGATTGAAAATAAGCATTATGGCTCTAAAATCCCTTGGCCAAATGCAAATGGTATTTGGTTCATTTTTTGGCTCACTTTGAGGAGATGTAATTGTATCTCAAATGCTCTCCAAAGTCCTTTAACCCAAAGTACCTATAGAGGTACTTTGGGCTAAAGGCCTTTTGGAAAATGCAATTAATTTTTTTTATTATTTTAATTTTGTCACCTTCGCTTGCCGCCACCACCCATTGCCATCGCCCATTGGCCGCCGCCGCCACTAGTTGCCGACCGGTTGCCGCAATAGGTCGTAGGTCGCCACAGCTTTTTTTTTTCAAAAAGAAAAAATATTTTTCAAAGTTCATTTTTCACCAAACAACATTTACATCAAAGTTACTTTCCAAATGTGTCTTTAAAATACACTTTACCAAACACTACTTGCATTTTAAAAAAAGGCCTTTAGCCCAAAGGTATTTGCATTTTCTCAAACACCTTTGGCCAAATGCTGAACCAAACATGGCTTTATTCCATTTCACTCCTACCTTTTCTTAAAATATAGGTTATTTATTTTTTTGTCGATAGTTATAAGCAACTTCCAAAACTTACTCTCCAAATTTGTCGCTGGACGATCAGGTTTGATAATTGTGTTACTTCCCGATTAGCTCCGATGTATTAGGAAACTAGCCAGAAAAATTCTAACGCAAGCATGAGCACGAGCTCGAAATAGGAGTTCCTAGTGTTTCATTGACTTAAAATATCATATTAATGTTAACATTCAAAGTCAATTTCTTTGAATTCATTCACAAACTTTTTTATATGGGCTAGATAGTCCTGGGGCTGTCAAAAAAGCCCACGCCGAGTTTAGGGTATTTTAGGGTTGGGCCATGGTTGTCTTCGAGGAAGGGTCGAATGCTGGGTTTTCTGACCATTAGGGTCGAATGTTGTTGAAATTCTTTCGATTTGAAAAATACGATCCTTAACCTCCATCGATCACACCCTCCTCTCTCTAATTTGAAAAGCACGAGCCCCGACTCTAACTTCCGCAATCGATGCCCCAACTCTCCTCTTTGAACCAGGTCAAGTCGGACTCCACAATCTCCACCGATGACAACTCCAACTCGGCGGTTGTCATCGGTGGAGATCGTGGATTGTTGGGATAGAGGATGCGAGGGCAAAAAAAAAAAAAAAACCACAAAAACCTGAAATCGTGGAGTTGTCATCGGTGGAGATTGTGGAGTCCGGCATCGTGGTGAAGCCCTACGGTGATATGAAATGTCGGAGAACGATGGCAGGGTCGATTTGAGCTTCGAGGATGAGTATGGGTTGATTCCGCACAATAACAAGAATAATGACATTTTGAGCAACCTCTTTTTTGGATGTTTTGAACTTGGAGGACGATGAAGAGGTTCATGATGATTGTGATCAGGAAGAAGTGGATGGTCACGCCAATAAGAAAGAGAGACTTTGAGCTTGTTTGTCCAGGCCAATGTAAGTGTTAGGTCCAACTCAAACTTGACCCCAATAGTTGCGGCTGTGGATGGTAGTGTTAGGTCCAATTCAAATTGGGAGATTTAAAAAAAAAAAAAAACGTAACCCGATCGGTCCGACCTGAAGATTTCAGACATATATAATTCGATATTGGAACGAGTTAGAGCTCGGTGTCATTTAGTTCTGGGTTGTATCAAGTATCGTGTATATACCCAACCCCGATCCGCGCATTAACACTCCCGGATAGTCATAAGCAATTTCTCATACTCATCCTTGAAATTGTGGCTGGGCAGCTTGGATTGATAATTGAGTCACTGTCCGGCTTGCTCTAATGTCTCGAAAGACTAGCTAAAGAATAATTTCTTTATTTGGGCTGAACAGTAATAAAAAAAGAAAGTTTCCCTAAATACTCTTTAAAATTTACGGCCGAATCATTCGGTTCGATAACCGAGTCACTGTCCGGTCCGCTTTAAGGTCCCGAAAGACCAATTTAAAAATAATTTCTTTATTTGGGCTGAATAGTCTAAAAAAAGTTTCCCTAAATACTTTTTGAAATTTAAGGCCGAATCATTCGATTTGATAACCGAGTCATTGTCCAATTCGCTTTAGTGTCCTGAAAGACTTTAAAATTTCTAGTGTTTCATTTACTCCCAAAACATTAATGTTAATATTCAAGATCGTTTTAATTTGTTTGCACCCATTCATAAATTTTATTAAGATTCAGAATAATTTCTTCTTGTGCTGGTTGGGCCGGATAGTGGTAGGTACGATCCTAAACTAAAGTCATCCAAGACCGGACCGGTCGGTTTATAAGGCTCATCGTGCGGTTCGCTCCAAACTTGCAAAGATAAATTCTAATGCAGTGCGAGCTCATTTCTAGGGTTTTGTATACTTCTCTTCCTGCGTATCTCTCAATCGATCGAGCGTTTCATTTGATTCTAATCGGTATGTACTCGCTGCTCTTCCTCTCTCTTTGCGCATTAGTTTCACCCGTTTCTCCAACCCGCCTGTGGAAGTCCGCTTGATTGGTCGTAATTTGAGTAGTTTGACGAATTTTGCTGTTTTCCACTCAAGTTTTGGAATGCCCTCATGGGCATGATAGATTCTTCATATGTTGTTCTTCTGATATACCTTTTCCCTAGAACAATTGGAGCTCGCTCTTCGTAATACTTTTTGGGGGGAAGATGGAGCTTCGTACTTGCTTGGTGTTTCCTTTTCGTGGTCGAGAAAATTGATTTGAAGGTAATTTGAAATATGCTGCTTGCTTCAAATTGTTGGTTTTTCTTTCCGTCGTTTTTAATGAAAGGCTCAATTGGGCGGATTCTAAAATCGATGTTATGTTCGTCCAGCGGATCTTGGTTTTCCGAGTTTCACTGTTTTATTGAAAAAAACATATTTTTTTTTTGGGCGTAGTTGTAGGAATTCCTTAGTTTCCTGTCTCCTTTTTGCTTGTGTTGTAGAATTCTTTTTTGACTACATTTGTTATGGTGCATGCCCTTTCTTGTTTACGCTTTCTTTGCCCAGTAATTGTATCCCACATTGATACTAGTTGGGTTCATCCTATATTGCAGTATGGACTTGTGATTCCGCGTAACACCGTGTTGCAGAAAAGTAGACATTTGTGTAAGTTGAGGCACATATTAGATAAAAAAGAATTATGGAGGTACAAACCCTTTGATATTGCATAAATGTCTCTTTGATATCTTACTATGCCATTACATGCCCCCCCATGTTACATGCCATCCACGGAGGTTCATTGACTCCTAGTCCCCGTCCAGGGGAATGTTGTAGTGAAGTTCTGGAATTTCGTCAATTTTGATATGGTGGTTGTGGTTGGCTTGTGCTGGAAATGCATTGAAAGAATCAAAATGAAGCCCATACCGGAAATTGCTTGAAGTTGTCTTGTGCTGATTTCTCTGGGCGGACTGAACCTTTTGGAGGGTTTCGTTCCTTTGTTTATTTGCGGTTGTTGCTTGAGTTTGGGAAGCATCCACGAGATAAAAAGAGGGCTTTTATGCCATCTCAGTGAGACTATTGTTCATCCATTTGGTTTGGCATCCGCTTAAAACAAATAGACGATGGGCTAAAGCTGTCTGTTTGAACGTGTTAGTATCCTTCAATTTGAGGTCATTCAATGTCAGTTTCGAAGGCTTGCGTTCAGATCCGTCCATTGTGGGTGGGCTTTCTAACGCAAAGTGGTGTCGTACTAACCTACCGAACAATGAAACTGAAGAAATCAGAGACATGGTTAACTTTTTTGTGCAACTATTCTTGTTTTTCCTTTTGCCATGGAGTACTTTAATGGAATTTAAATTTTGATGATCTTTCTTTCTTTTCTTTCCTTTCTGAGTCCTTTTTTCATATGTCACTTACTGCCTCTTTTATTCGGTTCTAGTCTCTCCTAAACATGTCATTGTCAAAGCTTAGTAGAAGATATCTTCTGTCCGCAAACCTTGTTAAGATACCGCATTCACCTCTTGGTTCTCAGTAAGTATACCCCTACTGCAGAACTTTTGAATCAGCATATTTTAGCCACTTGTGTGATGAACATGTCAGAAAACTTTTCATAATTGCTGAATTACAAATTTGCCAACCTTTCCATGAGCAAAAGGAAAAAGAGGACTAACTTCAAGACTCTGCTTATCATCATCATCATCATCATTATCATTCCATTCCCTATTGATTGCAAATTGCGATTGTTGTATAGGTTCAAACATGGGATTCCTGGGCTAGGTTTCTGTCATGCACGATCTGTCTCTGGATGTGGGCGACCTTCTGTTAGCGATGTACGGTGCTTAGTACGAAGATGCAGATTTAGTACCTGGTCAACTAACAAGTCTTATGAGTTTCCAAATGGTTCTGTATATAGTAGGAAATCCAGTTCTATATTCAGTACCCATCGCTACTATGCCTCGCATGCTTCTTCCACAGAACAAAAATCTCGAAAAATGCTTCTATACCTGACAGCTCTGGTCCTCGCAATGGTGGGAGGTAGTTATGCGGCTGTACCTTTGTATAGGAGATTCTGTCAGGCTACTGGGTATGGTGGCACTATTCAACGACGTGAGGTCAGATTTGAGCTTTTCATTTGTTCATTGCATGATGTACTCTGTATTTTTAGTTTATATTTCTTTTGACAACTCTGGCTGATCATGAATTGACTCTGCTATGTTTAGACTGTCGAAGAAAAAATTGCCCGACATGCTAATGATGGGACTGTCACCACAAGGTATGGGTCTATTGTTGAGTGTTCTGCTTGGTGATTGCGAAAGTTGCTTCTACCTCAGGGTGGTTTCTAGTGATCTTTGTTGTGCCAGAGAGCCTGTTTATCATTTCGCATAGCATTTCAGTTTCTGATTCTTGCTGGTAGGATACTTGGCTGGGTTTCAGGAAATACTTTTTCTTGAAACAAGTTATATAAGGCATTGTGGTTTTTAAGATCATTTTATGGTCTCCGGGGTAGGCTTCCTCATCATTGGAGGAAGAAAAAGAAAGGGAGGGAGGTTTTTAGGGCGGTTTGTGTTTTTAAGATCATTTTATGGTTTCCGAGGTAGGCTTCCTCATCATCAGAGGAAGAAAAAGGGAGTGAGGGCGGGAGATATTGTCCTTCTGATCATTCTGTCGGCATAATGGATGAGAAATTACATACCAATAGCTAGTTTACTTACTCCAATACTGTTTTTAGATGCACATAGAGGTTTTTATTATTTATTTAATTTTTCAGTCTATTCTTAGTGTATTGCTTATTTTGAGAATACGGATTTTGCCACAGGGAGATTGCGGTGCAGTTTAATGCTGATGTGGCTGATGGGATGCCATGGAAGTTTACTCCCACCCAAAGAGAGGTTTTTCATTTCAAGATCATTGCCTAGGATGCTCTGTTCTCATAAGTTGTTTGCCCATATCAAAGGGACAGAGGCAACATTCTTGACTTATTTTTGCAGGTAAGGGTCAAGCCTGGAGAAAGTGCTCTTGCATTTTATACTGCTGAAAATCGCAGTTCAGCACCAATAACTGGCGTTTCCACATACAATGTTACTCCCATGAAGGTACTGCTGGCCAACATTCATTGCCCCAATAAAATGGACGCTTCATGTACTTTTTCGACTAATACGAGCCATCTGTGAATGTGCATCATTATCTCTAAATCTGTTAATACTTTGCTCATTGGGGTGATTCATCCAGCAGACAACTTAAGTGTGAGAGCATGTCCATCAAGGTTGCTTTACCCTTGACAATTGAGGTTTGTTCTGGCTAAATTTGTCTAATGTGTTGCAGGCGGCAGTTTATTTCAACAAAATACAGTGCTTTTGCTTTGAAGAGCAGCGGCTACTTCCGGGAGAACAAATTGATATGCCTGTAAGTATGATATTCCTGGTCTTCTGATACTTTTCTAAGATGGACTTTAGAGACAATACAAATTTTTAACAGTGGATGCGTTCTCATATATGCAGGTGTTTTTTTACATCGACCCTGAGTTTGAAACCGATCCTAGAATGGATGGCATCAATAACTTGGTTTTGTCATATACATTTTTCAAGGTATCTGAGGACTGATTGACTTGTGTTTACAGCAAAACTTGACAAAGTTTTGGACGGCAGTTACTTCGACAAAAGGCAGCTAGCTGATTTAGAGAATGCCAAGTAGACTGGCTTTAAGCTTGGACTGGCATAATCTATTGTAAAACATGAATGTTGTACCCCCACCGGCAATCTGTGGATTCACTGCGGAGTTAACGTGGAACCAACATTGTCGCTGGCATTCTTCTTACCAAAAGAGCTACAATAACAAGGTTGACTTTCATGTTTCGGAATGCGATTTTAGTGTTATCGGACATGACATGCCGTCTCATATTGTTTTTCCAAGTGGTAGAAAAAGAGCTAGTGCTTGTACTTGACTTTCTGGAACATAGAACCCTATCCTCCAGCCTGAAGGTCAATTACGATTGACACAAAATTTGGGAATATGTATTGAAGATATTGACAACACAAATTCTCTACAGCAGCATTGTCCTTGGATACTATTGATAAATGAGTAGACTGCGAAAGAAGCAAATCCATGACCACATGGTAGACCACTTTATAAAATTTTTTAGTGTTGGGATTGATGATCCTCGTAATTTTGCATGGTCTCAAAACAAGGAATTTTCCTATTTCAATTAGCTGGATCCTTCTCAATCGACCTCCACAGTTTTGTTCTGCATTGTTCTATGCTAATCTCGAGTCGTGTGACTATTCGACTATGTCTATACAAGCGCAGTTTTTGCGATGGACTAATCTTGGTCTCTTGAGATGCTTCCAGGAGATTATGGATCTTTAAGATCATGAAAGAAAAATATGGTGCCAACCCAGCCTGGTCGCCCAGGAAGTTAAATGAGTGTTACATCCATACGTCCTTGTTCCTTGTTGGAAAAGCAACCTGCATAAAGCGATTTCCACAAACGGAAAACCTTGATAGAAGATTTCCCTCAATTTGACAAACAGTCGTGAGATCCAAGACAAAACATTGACAATTCTATTGTGAATGAAGAGAGTTGTCTTTGATCATCATTATCACATAAAAAACTACTTAAGCTTTCCCCATCTTGCATTAAAGGAAACTTGGGAGTCCCCAAACTTCAAAAGGAAGCATACACGGCACTATATCAGTTGGTTAATTTTTCGATTCTCGACCTAACTAGAAATAGACACGCCTCTTCTTATCCCATTTCATAGTAAAAGCCAAAAAGGGACACTCCAGACCAGCCCTTCCCTCAGTCATCTTATGCGTTTCACGGTTGGATAACGGCTCCATCAAGAAATCTTTGAGAACCGGATATGTAAACGACATGTGGTTCAAACTTTCGCTTCTTTGGACCAGTGTCATGGCTGCAATTAGTGCAGATCGCAGTCGGCATAACTTGACTCGGATTTTTGTTCGTGCTCTACCGATTCGCGCGATTGTCATAAAACATCGTGGATGCGTAAAGCTAGAGATGCAGAACGGTCGCCATGGCCAGTATACGAAAGGTTACCCCGTCCCGTGAGCTTTTGTATTCCAATTGCAAACAAGTTCATGTTTGAGCCACTCGCCCATGCTTCGGCTCGCATCTTATCTGGTCTGTGGGGTTAGTGAAGAGTCGTATCATCTAACTGGAGTTTACCCATTGAAGGTAGAGTTCCTAGTCATCTAAAGTAGCATAAATAATTTGTTAACGAGTGCTTCAGGGGTACTTATTAAACAACTGTACTGATTATCTCAATAGTATTTACTACATAACTTGGTCTCACGCCTCACCCCTGCATAATCAACTTGAAAATAGTTCCAGATGCATTGCGAATACAATTTGTTATCGCGCATTTAGTACGTTGTTCAAATGGAAAGTAAAAATTCAATGAGACGGAGTTCTGATTCGGGGAGCTAGCTGTGAAAACTTTAACTTCAAAAAGCAGAACAAAAAGACAAGTGGAGATCTGAAGCAACTGATAAGAAGAGTATATGTTGAGAGGGAGATTCAATCAGACAGGTTGGTGGAAATGAAAGGCACTGCAAATTCCTGAAGAATGCTGGTGATATGGCAACAGACATGAATGAGCTCCTCCAGGACAAGTACCAATCTCCAAACTTCCTCCAGGCCTCTCCTCTATATATTTCACTCTGATTCCCTCGCATCTCAGTCACATCCAAGCTAAGCACATGGAGAAACCACATGCCCAATCTGCACTTAAGGTTGTGGTTATTTGCTGTCATGTCCCTTTTCTTGTCCTGATTATTTAAACGCTCTATAGCCGATGCCAATACTGATTGGCTTTCCTCTTTGTTTTGGCGATACTAAGAAATTTGTGAAGGTAGGCTCGGAGTCTGCTCTTCCTTGGAGCTCCGCTGCCAGTGCCAGAGGAATGGTGAGTAAAAATGAATCTACACTTCTCAAAGGGCAAGTTCTGTCTTTCAGGGACATACTCGGGTAGCATCCACTGCCTGACTCCGCGCGAAAAGCGTGTGCGGCAGGGAAGCCTAGTTGCGTATAAACTATGACAGCACTACACACACGGTCTTCCAGTCTAAGTTGACCTTTCGATTAATTGTTTGATCATTTACTGCTTGCCGGAAGACACAGACGACACTGCCACACTTATTATGTCAGGATGACATACCATATTGCAAGTCATATTTCTCCAATCTGTTCCAGATAATCGACATAAGAGATCTGCTTTACAATGCCAAGTAGTTTGCGAGCAGACATGAACAGTAAAAATTGAGTGCTCAATGCTCACTTTCTCTTTTTATGTTTATTGAGTCCGCCTCTTGATGTGCTTCGAGGATATTCTGAGCCTGTCCGGTGTCCACCTCCTTTAAGAAATTGATGTTTTGCTATATCTTAGAGTCATCATTCATCATAACTCTCTTTGCTAGCTTTCAGTCGCCCAGCTTACTGAAAGAAGAGAACAAACTGATCAAAGTATTACTTTATATCCACAGGCAAAGGATGAAGTCAAAGAGCAACTTTCTGCTGATAAATCAAAGGTAAAATCTCTTTTCTGCATTTCAACTCTCTCTATGTCTCTCAATCAACAAAGCTGCATGTTCCTCTTTAGGCTACTCAAAAGCCTTCCGCAAAAGAAAATACCAAGCCTGTAGATGTGAAACTCCACACACAACAGAGAGCTGCCAAACGTGCGATGTTCAATTACTCGGTGAGTCTTCATTGTTCATCCACCACGACATCAAGCGCATGTAGTGTGTGTATCAAGTGGAAGTCGATTAGGACTCTTGATCAATAGAATAAAGATTTCAATTGAGTAAGTCGTTCTCTTTAAGTTTTCTAATGGGGCACCACAAGCAGGTTGCGACCAAGCTGTATCTCATGGAGAAACAGAAGAAACACGAAGAGAAGTTGCAAAAGGTGTAGAAAGGAATTGAGATGGTATCTGACAAGCTCCAGATCTTCATGAAATGCACTTCCATTTCTAATGTGAATTTATCAATTAGCAGATGATCGAAGAGGAAGAGATACGGCTGCTGAGAAAAGAGATGATTCCCAGAGCCCAGTTAATGCCTTTGTTCGACAGGCCCTTCTACCCACAGAGGTAAAATTTCAGATCTTGCCCAAATCTGGATTCACGTTGTCATGCGAATGTGATCGGTCTCGAGAAGCACGAGCTTCAGAAAGAATAAATAGGATCGCTCTCTCTAAAACACGCAGAGCGGGCCTAGACACTAACAGTTACTTGGAGAGCAGTGACTAAATTCTTAACCGGGTTCTTGTCGTGGCAGATCGAGCAGGCCCCTTGACCATCCCTAGAGAGCCGGCATTCCGGATGTTGAGCAGCAAATGCTGGACCTGCATGTATTGCACCCATCAGCTCTACAGCTTCCATCAGCATTGTCACCCTTCAAGCCCATCAAGTGACAGACAACGTGTGCGGCATCTTTTTTCATTAAGCTAGTCATTAGAGAGACAGCCTCAGGTTTCCACCACCCACCTTTTGTTTCTTCCTCTTGAGTGCAAATAAGCCATTTGCTCCCCCTGCGTCGCGGGTTTTCCCCGGAGGGTTTTCAAGAGCTTAGTTTATATGGTTTGCAAGTGTACCATAGAAGCATTTTGGTGAGAAAGAGTCAGAGAGAGAGAGATGACTCGTTACAGTCAAAATAAGTCTGTATCATATGGGATTTGCTTCATAAATGTCATCCTTCAGACCAAGGATCAAACAGCAGCAGATTAGGACACTGAGGTGGACGGTACCGTGATTGCTGTTAGTTATATTCATCTCCTTGACCAAAACGAAAATAGGTTTCAAGAGAAATAAATTGGGCAAAGTAGGAAATAAGACTGCTCATTTCTTGAATAAATTCTTTGAATGAATATGCCGAATCAATAATGTAAGCGTAGATTATAGCAAAGAATAGAATGGATATCGAATTTGGAATTGGCATTGGAATGACGAAAGCCATTTTATCTTCGTAACATCGTATTGTGCTCATAACGAATTGCCATTTTCGTTTCGTATCCGAATGAACTGGAACTTTATTCATAGATTAGAAAGCAATTTGCTTTTTTTTCTTTTTTAACTCTTCCATACTAATTGGAATTTTTTATTCTTGACCACCGGTGACTATCAAATTCTAAAGTGAAATCTTTGAAATGACCTGTTTTTTTAAAATAACTTTGCTAATATAACAGTTTTTTGATTAAAATTTGATTTTTATTAAAGGACTTTGCTAGCATAACGGTGCTTAAGATTTGATTTTTTTCTTGATGCTTAGCACCTAAAATATTCAAAGTCACATTAATGTTAAAATTAAAGTCGTTTAAATTTAAGCCTTATTTGGTTCAAGATTGAAAATAAGCATTAGGGCTCTAAAATCCCTTGGCCAAATGCAAATGGTATTTGGTTCATTTTTTGGCTCACTTTGAGGAGATGTAATTGTATCTCAAATGCTCTCCAAAGTCCTTTAACCCAAAGTACCTCTAACCTATAGAGGTACTTTGGGCTAAAGGCCTTTTGGAAAATGCAATTAATTTTTTTTATTATTTTAATTTTGTCACCTTCGCTTGCCGCCACCACCCATTGCCATCGCCCATTGGCCGCCGCCGCCATTGGTTGCCGACCGGTTGCTGCAACAGGTCATAGGTCGCCACAGCCTTTTTTTTTCAAAAAGAAAAAATATTTTACAAAGTTCATTTTTCACCAAACAACATTTACATCAAAGTTACTTTCCAAATGTGTCTTTAAAATACACTTTACCAAACACTACTTGCATTTTAAAAAAAGACCTTTAACCCAAAGGTATTTGCATTTTCTCAAACACCTTTGGCCAAATGCTGAACCAAACATGGCTTTATTCCATTTCACTCCTACCTTTTCTTAAAATATAGGTTATTTATTTTTTTGTCGATAGTTATAAGCAACTTCCAAAACTTACTCTCCAAATTTGTCGCTGGACGATCAGGTTTGATAATTGTGTTACTTCCCGATTAGCTCCGATGTATTAGGAAACTAGCCAGAAAAATTCTAATGCAAGCATGAGCACGAGCTCGAAATAGGAGTTCCTAGTGTTTCATTGACTTAAAATATCATATTAATGTTAACATTCAAAGTCAATTTCTTTGAATTCAGTCACAAACTTTTTTATATGGGCTAGATAGTCCCGGGGCTGTCAAAAAAGCCCACGCCGAGTTTAGGGTATTTTAGGGTTGGGCCATGGTCGTCTTCGAGGAAGGGTCGAATGCTGGGTTTTCCGACCATTAGGGTAGAGTTGGGAACTTTTTTTTTTTTCCCTTTTTCGTTGTTGAAATTCTTTCGATTTGAAAAATACGATCCTTAACCTCCAT
Organism: Rhodamnia argentea; assembly: GCF_020921035.1. Classification (NCBI taxonomy): domain Eukaryota; kingdom Viridiplantae; phylum Streptophyta; class Magnoliopsida; order Myrtales; family Myrtaceae; genus Rhodamnia; species Rhodamnia argentea. Next base: position 10,808,366 of record NC_063157.1, on the reverse strand, counting down.
CGATCACACCCTCCTCTCTCTAATTTGAAAAGCACGAGCCCCGACTCTAACTTCCACAATCGATGCCCCAACTCTCCTCTTTGAACCAGGTCAAGTCGGACTCCACAATCTCCACCGATGACAACTCCAACTCGGCGGTTGTCATCGGTGGAGATCATGGATTGTTGGGATAGAGGATGCGAGGGCAAAAAAAAAAAAAAAAAAACCACAAAAACCTGAAATCGTGGAGTTGTCATCGGTGGAGATTGTGGAGTCCGGCATCGTGGTGAAGCCCTACAGTGATATGAAATGTCGGAGAACGATGGCGGGGTCGATTTGAGCTTCGAGGATGAGTATGGGTTGATTCCGCACAATAACAAGAATAATGACATTTTGAGCAACCTCTTTTTTGGATGTTTTGAACTTGGAGGACGATGAAGAGGTTCATGATGATTGTGATCAGGAAGAAGTGGATGGTCACGCCAATAAGAAAGAGAGACTTTGAGCTTGTTTGTCCAGGCCAATGTTAGTGTTAGGTCCAACTCAAACTTGACCCCAATAGTTGCGGCTGTGGATGGTAGTGTTAGGTCCAATTCAAATTGGGAGATTTAAAAAAAAAAAAAAACGTAACCCGATCGGTCCGACCTGAAGATTTCAGACATATATAATTCGATATTGGAACGAGTTAGAGCTCAGTGTCATTTAGTTCTGGGTTGTATCAAGTATTGTGTATATACCCAACCCCGATCCGCGCATTAACACTCCCGGATAGTCATAAGCAATTTCTCAAACTCATCCTTGAAATTGTGGCTGGGCAGCTTGGATTGATAATTGAGTCACTGTCCGGCTTGCTCTAATGTCTCGAAAGACTAGCTAAAAAATAATTTCTTTATTTGGGGTGAACAATAATAAAAAAAGAAAGTTTCCCTAAATACTCTTTAAAATTTACGGCCGAATCATTCGGTTCGATAACCGAGTCACTGTCCGGTCCGCTTTAAGGTCCCGAAAGACCAGTTTAAAAATAATTTCTTTATTTGGGCTGAATAGTCTAAAAAAAGTTTCCCTAAATACTTTTTGAAATTTAAGGCCGAATCATTCGATTTGATAACCGAGTCATTGTCCAATTCGCTTTAGTGTCCTGAAAGACTTTAAAATTTCTAGTGTTTCATTTACTCCCAAAACATTAATGTTAATATTCAAGATCGTTTTAATTTGTTTGCACCCATTCATAAATTTTATTAAGATTCAGAATAATTTCTTTTTGTGCTGGTTGGGCCGGATAGTGGTAGGTACGATCCTAAACTAAAGTCATCCAAGACCGGACCGGTCGGTTTATAAGGCTCATCGTGCGGTTCGCTCCAAACTTGCAAAGATAAATTCTAATGCAGTGCGAGCTCATTTCTAGGGTTTTGTATACTTCTCTTCCTGCGTATCTCTCAATCGATCGAGCGTTTCATTTGATTCTAATCGGTATGTACTCGCTGCTCTTCCTCTCTCTTTGCGCATTAGTTTCACCCGTTTCTCCAACCCGCCTGTGGAAGTCCGCTTGATTGGTCGTAATTTGAGTAGTTTGACGAATTTTGCTGTTTTCCACTCAAGTTTTGGAATGCCCTCATCGGCATGATAGATTCTTCATATGTTGTTCTTCTGATATACCTTTTCCCTAGAACAATTGGAGCTCGCTCTTCGTAATACTTTTTGGGGGGAAGATAGAGCTTCGTACTTGCTTGGTGTTTCCTTTTCGTGGTCGAGAAAATTGATTTGAAGGTAATTTGAAATATGCTGCTTGCTTCAAATTGTTGGTTTTTCTTTCCGTCGTTTTTAATGAAAGGCTCAATTGGGCGGATTCTAGAATCGATGTTATGTTCGTCTAGCGGATCTTGCTTTTCCGAGTTTCATTGTTTTATTGAAAAAAACATATTTTTTTTTTGGGTGTAGTTGTAGGAATTCCTTACTTTCCTGTCTCCTTTTTGCTTGTGTTGTAGAATTCTTTTGTGACTACATTTGTTATGGTGCATGCCCTTTCTTGTTTACGCTTTCTTTGCCCAGTAATTGTATCCCACATTGATACTAGTTGGGTTCATCCTATATTGCAGTATGGACTTGTGATTCCGCGTAACACCGTGTTGCAGAAAAGTAGACATTTGTGTAAGTTGAGGCACATATTAGATAAAAAAGAATTATGGAGGTACAAACCCTTTGATATTGCATAAATGTCCCTTTGATATCTTACTATGCCATGCATTACATGCCCCCCCATGTTACATGCCATCCACGGAGGTTCATTGACTCCTAGTCCCCGTCCAGGGGAATGTTGTAGTGAAGTTCTGGAATTTCGTCAATTTTGATATGGTGGTTGTGGTTGGCTTGTGCTGGAAATGCATCGAAAGAATCAAAATGAAGCCCATACCGGAAATTGCTTGAAGTTGTCTTGTGCTGATTTCTTTGGGCGGACTGAACCTTTTGGAGGGTTTCGTTCCTTTGTTTATTTGCGGTTGTTGCTTGAGTTTGGGAAGCATCCACGAGATAAAAAGAGGGCTTTTATGCCATCTTAGTGAGACTATTGTTCATCCATTTGGTTTGGCATCCGCTTAAAACAAATAGACGATGGGCTAGAGCTGTCTGTTTGAACGTGTTAGTATCCTTCAATTTGAGGTCATTCAATGTCAGTTTCGTAGGCTTGCGTTCAGATCCGTCCATTGTGGGTGGGCTTTCTAACGCAAAGTGGTGTCGTACTAACCTACCGAACAATGAAACTGAAGAAATCAGAGACATGGTTAACTTTTTTGTGCAACTATTCTTGTTTTTCCTTTTGCCATGGAGTACTTTAGTGGAATTTAAATTTTGATGATCTTTCTTTCTTTTCTTTCCTTTCTGAGTCCTTTTTTCATATGTCACTTACTGCCTCTTTTATTCGGTTCTAGTCTCTCCTAAACATGTCATTGTCAAAGCTTAGTAGAAGATATCTTCTGTCAGCAAACCTTGTTAAGATACCACATTCACCTCTTGGTTCTCAGTAAGTATACCCCTACTGCAGAACTTTTGAATCAGCATATTTTAGCCACTTGTGTGATGAACATGTCAGAAAACTTTTCATAATTGCTGAATTACAAATTTGCCAACCTTTCCATGAGCAAAAGGAAAAAGAGGACTAACTTCAAGACTCTGCTTATCATCATCATCATCATCATCATCATCATCATCATCATCATTCCATTCCCTATTGATTGCAAATTGTGATTGTTGTATAGGTTCAAACATGGGATTCCTGGGCTAGGTTTCTGTCATGCACGATCTGTCTCTGGATGTGGGCGACCTTCTGTTAGCGATGTATGGTGCTTAGTACGAAGATGCAGATTTAGTACCTGGTCAACTAACAAGTCTTATGAGTTTCCAAATGGTTCTGTATATAGTAGGAAATCCAGTTCTATATTCAGTACCCATCGCTACTATGCCTCGCATGCTTCTTCCACAGAACAAAAATCTCGAAAAATGCTTCTATACCTGACAGCTCTGGTCCTCGCAATGGTGGGAAGTAGTTATGCGGCTGTACCTTTGTATAGGAGATTCTGTCAGGCTACTGGGTATGGTGGCACTATTCAACGACGTGAGGTCAGATTTGAGCTTTTCATTTGTTCATTGCATGATGTACTCTGTATTTTTAGTTTATATTTCTTTTGACAACTCTGGCTGATCATGAATTGACTCTGCTATGTTTAGACTGTCGAAGAAAAAATTGCCCGACATGCTAATGATGGGACTGTCACCACAAGGTATGGGTCTATTGTTGAGTGTTCTGCTTGGTGATTGCGAAAGTTGCTTCTACCTCAGGGTGGTTTCTAGTGATCTTTGTTGTGCCAGAGAGCCTGTTTATCATTTTGCATAGCATTTCAGTTTCTGATTCTTGCTGGTAGGATACTTGGCTGGGTTTCAGGAAATACTTTTTCTTGAAACAAGTTATATAAGGCATTGTGGTTTTTAAGATCATTTTATGGTCTCCGGGGGTAGGCTTCCTCATCATTGGAGGAAGAAAAAGAAAGGGAGGGAGGTTTTTAGGGCGGTTTGTGTTTTTAAGATCATTTTATGGTTTCCGAGGTAGGCTTCCTCATCATCAGAGGAAGAAAAAGGAAGTGAGGGCGGGAGATATTGTCCTTCTGATCATTCTGTCGGCATAATGGATGAGAAATTACATACCAATAGCTAGTTTACTTACTCCAATACTGTTTTTAGATGCACATAGAGGTTTTTATTATTTATTTAATTTTTCAGTCTATTCTTAGTGTATTGCTTATTTTGAGAATATGGATTTTGCCACAGGGAGATTGCGGTGCAGTTTAATGCTGATGTGGCTGATGGGATGCCATGGAAGTTTACTCCCACCCAAAGAGAGGTTTTTCATTTCAAGATCATTGCCTAGGATGCTCTGTTCTCATAAGTTGTTTGCCCATATCAAAGGGACAGAGGCAACATTCTTGACTTATTTTTGCAGGTAAGGGTCAAGCCTGGAGAAAGTGCTCTTGCATTTTATACTGCTGAAAATCGCAGTTCAGCACCAATAACTGGCGTTTCCACATACAATGTTACTCCCATGAAGGTACTGCTGGCTAACATTCATTGCCCCAATAAAATGGACGCTTCATGTACTTTTTCGACTAATACCAGCCATCTGTGAATGTGCATCATTATCTCTAAATCTGTTAATACTTTGCTCATTGGGGTGATTCATCCAGCAGACAACTTAAGTGTGAGAGCATGTCCATCAAGGTTGCTTTACCCTTGACAATTGAGGTTTGTTCTGGCTAAATTTGTCTAACGTGTTGCAGGCGGCAGTTTATTTCAACAAAATACAGTGCTTTTGCTTTGAAGAGCAGCGGCTACTTCCGGGAGAACAAATTGATATGCCTGTAAGTATGATATTCCTGGTCTTCTGATACTTTTCTAAGATGGACTTTAGAGACAATACAAATTTTTAACAGTGGATGCGTTCTCATATATGCAGGTGTTTTTTTACATCGACCCTGAGTTCGAAACCGATCCTAGAATGGATGGCATCAATAACTTGGTTTTGTCATATACATTTTTCAAGGTATCTGAGGACTGATTGACTTGTGTTTACAGCAAAACTTGACAAAGTTTTGGACGGCAGTTACTTCGACAAAAGGCAGCTAGCTGATTTAGAGAATGCCAAGTAGACTGGCTTTAAGCTTGGACTGGCATAATCTATTGTAAAACATGAATGTTGTACCCCCACCGGCAATCTGTGGATTCACTGCGGAGTTAACGTGGAACCAACATTGTCGCTGGCATTCTTCTTACCAAAAGAGCTACAATAACAAGGTTGACTTTCATGTTTCGGAATGCGATTTTAGTGTTATCGGACATGACATGCCGTCTCATATTGTTTTTCCAAGTGGTAGAAAAAGAGCTCGTGCTTGTACTTGACTTTCTGGACCATAGAACCCTATCCTCCAGCCTGAAGGTCAATTACGATTAACACAAAATTGGGGAATATGTATTGAAGATATTGACAACACAAATTCTCTACAGCAGCATTGTCCTTGGATACTATTGATAAATGAGTAGACTGCGAAAGAAGCAAATCCATGACCACATGGTAGACCACTTTATAAAATTTTTTAGTGTTGGGATTGATGATCCTCATAATTTTGCAAGGTCTCAAAGCAAGGAATTTTCCTATTTCAATTAGTCGGATCCTTCTCAATCGACCTCCACAGTTTTGTTCCGTATTGTTCTATGCTAATCTCGAGTCGTGTGACTATTCGACTACGCCTATACAAGCGCAGTTTTTGCGATGGACTAACCGTAATCTCTTGAGATGCTTCCAGGAGATTATGGATCTTTAAGATCATGAAAGAAAAATATGGTGCCAACCCAGCCTGGTCGCCCAGGATGTTAAATGAGTGTTACATCCATACGTCCTTGTTCCTTGTTGGAAAAGCAACCTGCATAAAGCGATTTCCACAAACGGAAAACCTTGATAGAAGATTTCCCTCAATTTGACAAACAAGCATGAGATCCAAGACAAAACATTGACAATTCTATTGTGAATGAAGAGAGTTGTCTTTGATCATCATTATCACATAAAAAACTACTTAAGCTTTCCCCATCTTGCATTAAAGGAAACTTGGGGGTCCCCAAACTTCAAAAGGAAGCATGCGCGGCACTATATCAGTTGGTTAATTTTTCGATTCTCGACCTAACTAGAAATAGACACGCCTCTTCTTATCCCATTTCATAGTAAAAGCCAAAAAGGGACACTCCAGACCAGCCCTTCCCTCAGTCATCTTATGCGTTTCACGGTTGGATAACGGCTCCATCAAGAAAACTTTGAGAACCGGATATGTAAACGACATGTGGTTCAAACTTTCGCTTCTTTGGACCAGTGTCATGGCTGCAATTAGTGCAGATCGCAGTCGGCATAACTTGACTCGGATTTTTGTTCGTGCTCTACCGATTCGCGCGATTGTCATAAAACATCGTGGATGCGTAAAGCTAGAGATGCAGAACGGTCGCCATGGCCAGTATACGAAAGGTTACCCCGTCCCGTGAGCTTTTGTATTCCAATTGCAAACAAGTTCATGTTTGAGCCACTCACCCATGCTTCGGCTCGCATCTTATCTGGTCTGTGGGGTTAGTGAAGAGTCGTATCATCTAACTGGAGTTTACCCATTGAAGGTAGAGTTCCTAGTCATCTAAAGTAGCATAAATAATTTGTTAACGAGTGCTTCAGGGGTACTTATTAAACAACTGTACTGATTATCTCAATAGTATTTACTACATAACTTGGTCTCACGCCTCACCCCTGCATAATCAACTTGAAAATACTTCCAGATGCATTGCGAATACAATTTGTTATCACTCATTTAGTACGTTGTTCAAATGGAAAGTAAAAATTCAATGAGACGGAGTTCTGATTCGGGGAGCGAGCTGTGAAAACTTTAACTTCAAAAAGCAGAACAAAACGACTAGTGGAGATCTGAAGCAACTGATAAGAAGAGTATATGTTGAGAGGGAGATTCAATCAGACAGGTTGGTGGAAATGAAAGGCACTGCAAATTCCTGAAGAATGCTGGTGATATGGCAACAGACATGAATGAGCTCCTCCAGGACAAGTACCAATCTCCAAACTTCCTCCAGGCCTCTCCTCTATATATTTCACTCCGATTCCCTGGCATCTCAGTCACATCCAAGCCAAGCACATGGAGAAACCACATGCCCAATCTGCACTTAAGGTTGTTGGTTATTTGCTGTCATGTCCCTTTTCTTGTCCTGATTATTTTAACGCTCTATAGCCGATGCCGATACTGATTGGCTTTCCTCTTTGTTTTGGCGATACTAAGAAATTTGTGAAGGTAGGCTCGGAGTCTGCTCTTCCTTGGAGTTCCGCTGCCAGTGCCAGAGGAATGGTGAGTAAAAATGAATCTACACTTCTGGAAGAGCAAGTTCTGTCTTTCAGGGACATACTCTGGTAGTATCCACTGCCTGACTCCGCGCGAAAAGCGTGTGCAGCAGAGAAGCCTAGTTGCGTATAAACTATGACGACACTACACACATGGTCTTCCAGTCTAAGTTGACCTTTCGGTTAATTGCTTGATCATTTACTGCTTGCCGGAAGACATAGACGACACTGCCACACTTATGATGTCAGGACGACATACCATATTGCAAGTCATTTCTCCAATCTGTTCCAGATAATCGACATAAGAGATCTGCTTTACAATGCCGAGTAGTTTGCGAGCAGACATGAACAGGAAAAATTGAGCGCTCGATGCTTACTTTCGCTTTTTATGTTTATTGAGTCTGCCTCTCGATGTGCTCCATGATATTCTGAGCATGTCCAGTGTCCACCTCCTTCTAGAAATTGATGTTTTGCTGTATCTTAGAGTCATCCTTCATCATAACTCTCTTTGCTAGCTGTCAATCACCCAGCTTACTGAAAGAAGAGAACAAACTGATCAAAGTATTACTTTATATCCACAGGCAAAGGATGAAGTCAAAGAGCAACTTTCTGCTGATAAATCGAAGGTAAAATCTCTTTTCTGCATTTCAACTCTCTCTAGGTCTCTCAATCAACAAGGCTGCATGTTCCTCTTTAGGCTACTCAAAAGCCTTCTGCAAAAGAAAATACCAAGCCTGTAGATGTGAAACTCCACACACAACAGAGAGCTGCCAAACGTGCGATGTTCAATTACTCGGTGAGTCTTCATCGTTCATCCATCATGACATCATGCGCATGTAGTGTGTGTATCAAGTGGAAGTCGATTAGTGCTCTTGATCAATAGAATAAAGATTTCAATTGAGTAAGTCGTTCTCTTTAAGTTTTCTAATGGGGCACCACAAGCAGGTTGCGACCAAGCTGTACCTCATGGAGAAACAGAAGAAACACGAAGAGAAGTTGCAAAAGGTGTAGAAAGGAATTGAGATGGTATCTGACAAGTTCCAGATCTTCATGAAATGCACTTCCACTTCTAATATGAATTTATCAATTAGCAGATGATCGAAGAGGAAGAGATACGGCTGCTGAGAAAAGAGATGATTCCCAGAGCCCAGTTAATGCCCTTGTTCGACAGGCCCTTCTACCCACAGAGGTAAAATTTCAGATCTTGCCCAAATCTGGATTCACATTGTCATACGAGTGTGATCGGTCTCGAGAAGCACGAGCTTCAGAAAGAATAAATAGGATCGCTCTCTCTAGAAAACGCAGAACAGGGCCTAGACAATGACAGCTACTTGGGGAGCAGGGACTAAATTCTTAACCAGGTTCTTGTTGTGGCAGATCGAGCAGGCCCTTGACCATCCCTAGAGAGCCGGCATTCCGGATGTTGAGCAGCAAATGCTGGACCTGCATGTATTGCACCCATCAGCTCTACAGCTTCCATCAGCATTGTCACCCCTTGAAGCCCATCAAGTGACAGACAACGTGTGCGGCATCTTTTTTCATTGCACTAGCCATTATAGAAACAGCCTCAGGTTTCCACCCCCCCACCTTTTGGTTCTTCCTCTTGAGTGCAAATAAGCCATTTGCTCCGCCTGCGTCGCGGGTTTTCCCCAGAGGGTTTTCGAGAGCATAGTTTATATGGTTTTGCAAGTGTACCATAGAAGCATTTTGGTGAGAGAGAGAGAGAGAGATGACTCGTTACAGTCAAAATAAGTCTGTATCATATGGGATTTGCTTCATAAATGTCATCCTTCAGATCAAGGATCAAACAGCAGCAGATTAGGACACTGAGGTGGACGGTACCGTGATTGCTGTTAGTTATATTCATCTCCTTAACCAAAACGAAAATAGGTTTCAAGAGAAATAAATTGGGCAAAGTAGGAAATAAGACTGCTCATTTCTTGAATAAATTCTTTGAATGAATATGCCGAATCAATAATGTAAGCGTAGATTATAGCAAAGAATAGAATGGATATCGAATTTGGAATTGGCATTGGAATGACGAAAGCCATTTTATCTTCGTAACATCGTATTGTGCTCATAACGAATTGCCATTTTCGTTTCGTATCCGAATGAACTGGAACTTTATTCATAGATTAGAAAGCAATTTGCTTTTTTTTTTTTTTAACTCTTCCATACTAATTGGAATTCTTTTATTCTTGACCACCAGCGACTATCAAATTTTGAAGTGAAATCTTTGAATGACATGCTTTTTTTAAAGGACTTTGCTAACATAACGGTCTTTTAATTAAAATTTGATTTTTATTAAAGGATTTTGCTAGCATAACGGTGCTTAAGATTTGATTTTTTTTCTTGATGTTTAGCACCTAAAATATTCAAAGTCACATTAATGTTAAAATTATAGTCGTTTAAATTTATTCAATTTCACTCCTAACTTTTCTTAAAATTTAGGTTATTTATTTTTTTGTTGATAGTTATAAGCAACTTCCAAAACTTACTCTCCAAATTTGTCGCTGGATGATCAGGTTTGATAATTGTGTTACTGCCCGATTAGCTCCGATGTATTAGGAAACTAGCTAGAAAAATTCTAACGCAAGCATGAGCACGAGCTCAAAATAGGAGTTCCTAGTGTTTCATTGACTTAAAATATCATATTAATGTTAACATTCAAAGTCAATTTCTTTGAATTCATTCATAAACTTTTTTATATGGGCTAGATAGTCATAGGGCTGTCAAAAAAGCCCATGCCGAGTTTAGGGTATTTTAGGGTTGGGCCATGGTCTTCTTCGAGGAAGGGTCAAGTGCTGGGTTTTTCGACCATTCGGGTAGAGTCGGGAACCTTTATTTTCCTTTTTTTGTTGTTGAAATTCTTCCGATTTGAAAAGTACGAGCCTTAATCTCCATTGATCACACCTTCCTCTCTACAATTTGAAAACCACGAGCCCCGACTCTAACTTCCGCAATCGACGGCCCAAGCTCTCCTCTTTGAACCAGGTCAAGTCGGACTCCACAATCTCCACTGATGACAACTCCAACTCGGCGGTTGTCATCGGTGGAGATCGTGGATTGCTGGGATAGAGGATGCGAGGGCCAAAAAAAAAAAAAAAACCACAAAAACTAGAAATCGTGGAGTTGTCATCGGTGGAGATCGTGGAGTGCGGTATCGTGGTAAAGCCCTACAGTGATATGAAATGTCGAAGAACGATGGCAAGGTCGATTTGCGCTTTCGAGGATGAGTATGGGTTGATTGCGTACAATAATAAGAATAATGACATTTTGAGCAACCCTCTTTTTGGATTTTTTTTTAACTTGGAGGACGATGAAGAGGTTCATGAATCATGATGATTGTGATCAGGAAGAAGTGGATGGTCACGCCAATAAGAAAGAGGGACTTTGAGCTTGTTTGTCTAGGCCATTGTTAGTGTTAGGTCCAATTCAAACTTGACCCCAATAGCTGCGGCCGTGGATGGTAGTGTTAGGTCCAATTCAAATTGGGAGATTAAAAAAAAAAAAAAAGTGTAACCCGACCGGCCCGACCTGAAGATTTCAGACATATATAATTCGATATTGGAACGAGTTAGAGCTCGGCGTCATTTAGTTTTGGGTCGCGTCGGGTATCGTGTATACCCAATCCGATTCGCGCATTGACACCCCCAAATAGTCATAAGCAATTTCTCAAACTCATCCTTGAAATTGTGGCCGGGCAGCTTGGATTGATAATTGAGTCACTGTCCGGCTAGCTCTAATGTCTCGAAAGACTAGCTAAAGAATAATTTCTTTATTTGGGCCGAATAGTCATTAAAAAAAAAAAGTTTTCCTTAATACTCTTTAAAATTTGCAGCCGAATCATTTGGTTCGATAACCGAGTCACTATCCGGTTGGCTTTAATGTCCCGAAAGACCAGTTTAAAAATAATTTCTTTATTTGGGCCGAATAGTCTAAAAAAAGTTTCCCTAAATACTTATTGAAATTTAAGGCCGAATCATTTAATTTGATAACCGAGTCATTGTCCGGTTCGCTTTAATGTCCTGAAAGACATTAAAATTTCTAGTTTTTCATTTACTCCCAAAACATTAATGTTAATATTCAAGATCGTTTCAATTTGTTTGCACCCATTCATAAATTTTATTAAGATTCAGAATAATTTCTTTTTGTACTGGTTGGGCCGGATAGCGGTACGATCCTAAAGTCATCCAAGACCGGACCGGTCGGTTTATAAGGCTCATTGTGCGGTTCGCTCCAAACTAGCAGAGTTAAATTCTAATGCAGTGCGAGCTCATTTCTAGGGTTTTGCATACTTCTCTTCGTGCGTATCTCTCAATCGATCGAGCGTTTCATTTGATTCTAATCGGTATGTACTCGCTGCTCTTCCTCTCTCTTTGCGCATTAGTTTCACCCGTTTCTCCAACCCGCCTGTGGAAGTTCGCTTGATTGGTCGTAATTTGAGTAGTTTGACGAATTTTGCTGTTTTCCACTCAAGTTTTGGAATGCCCTCATCGGCATGATAGATTCTTCATATGTTGTTCTTCTGATTTACCTTTTCCCTAGAATAATTGGAGCTCGCTCTTCGTAATACTTTTTGGGGGGAAGATGGAGCTTCTTACTTGCTTGGTGTTTCCTTTTCGTGGTCGAGAAAATTGATTTGAAGGTAATTTGAAATATGCTGCTTGCTTCAAATTGTTGGTTTTTCTTTCCGTCGTTTTTAATGAAAGGCTCAATTGGGCGGATTCTAGAATCGATGTTATGTTCGTCTAGCGGATCTTGCTTTTCCGAGTTTCATTGTTTTATTGAAAAAAACATATTTTTTTTTTGGGTGTAGTTGTAGGAATTCCTTACTTTCCTGTCTCCTTTTTGCTTGTGTTGTAGAATTCTTTTGTGAGTACATTTGTTATGGTGCATACCCTTTCTTTTTTACGCTTTCTTTGCCCAGTAATTCTATCCCACATTGATACTAGTTTGGTTCATGGTATTTTGCAGTATGGACTTGTGATTCCGCGTAACACCGTGTTGCAGAAAAGTAAACATTTGTGTAAGTTGAGGCACATATTAGATAAAAAAGAATTATGGAGGTACAAACGAGTGGTAGACCAATTGATTCATTGCTAGAGAAGGTCCTGTGTATGAATATCCTCTCTTCAGATTACTTCAAGGAGCTGTATCGTTTGAAGACTTACCATGAAGTGATTGATGAAATCTACAATCAAGTTGATCACGTGGAGCCATGGATGACCGGAAACTGCCGTGGTCCTTCAACAGCATTTTGTCTTCTGTACAAGTTCTTCACCATGAAACTCACTGTCAAACAAATGCATGGTCTCTTAAAGCACACAGATTCTCCTTATATAAGGGCGGTAAGTGCAGTCTTGCCTTGCTTCCGTTTTATATCTACTTGCTGAATTGTTTCTGGATCAGCACTATGGAATATTGAACCATGAGCTATTTGGATTCTGATGGTTCAGAGATCTTGAAGATTCTTCACACATGTTTTTATTTGCTGCATATTTTTCCAATACCCATTGTCCATATCTTGGGCTGTTTTCTTTTAGTTAAGTAGGCAGAATTTACAGTAAAGTTTCAATAAGATGCTTTTGAAGGGACAATCACCATTACAGAGAAGAGCCTTGTGGAGGATGATGTCAGTACAAGTTCATAAAAAGATTCATCATAAGATCTCCAAATTAGGCCAACTGCTTAAATATTCGGTACCAGTTAATGCTTTTACTAACACATACCACGTGCGAACCTTCAGTTTTTAGTGGGTACTACTTGTGAAAATGACGCCTTCTTTGAAAATTCTTATGGTCTAACAAGAACATGATTGCTAGAAGCATAGCAAACTCCAAACCACTAGATGAATGGGCATTTTCATGTCTACCTTCTGCTTAATTATGAAAAAAGATGTCTGATTCTTCACCTTTATGTCCATGCAGCTTGACTTGGCCATATTTTGCAGAAATCAGCTTGTGTGAATCCCAATTCCCTTTGTTCTTAAATTGTGCATAAGATAACCCAAATTGCTTGATGAACTATTCAGCGATAAATTTCGCTTTTACCCCTGAAAATCTTCGCACATTCTGATTCTCATGGACTCCCTGTAGCTATTGAAAATGACAACTCAAAGATGCAGAATCATTCCTACCAAATTTTGAAAATTCCTCATGAATGTGGGAAACTGAAGCAGAAGGTCTCTTTTACTGGGGAAGTAATTAGAGCGTAAGCTTCCGTCATCCTTAGAAACTCTCTATTTGGTTAGAAATGTAACTAACATGTTGTTTCAATGTGGAAAGGTAATGCCTAAATTGGCTCCTCTCTCTCTCTCTCTCATATGGTATTCTGGAAGTGCATATAAGAAAAGATGATGTATTAGAATCAGGAAAGACAAGAACACATGAGGGATATTTAACTTTGGAAGGGATATTAGGTCTTCCATGTATTTACGTATTGGGCCTTTTAGCTTTGGTGAATGGGACCCTTACAAAATTTTCCCAGTTTTTTCTTGCTGTAAGTTCTTCCGTTTGCTTGGAGGAAGGGCTTACATAAAAAAAATGCATATGCATAATTGTGGCTTTCCAAGAAGCCCTCTCAATTTTAATGCCCTCACTCTATAGTCCGCCACAGCTCTTCATTTTACGTTAAAGTAGACTAGCCTGCATTTCACATCTAGGTTAGCTAACAACATGAGAAATTCGTACACGTCGTCACAATGCTCTTTCTTCTGCAATCCTATTTTATGTTGCTGTTAGCCTTTTGTTATGCATATGCTGGTGCTCACATTTCCAGAAACTTTGCAGATTGGATTTCTGTACTTGAGATATGCTGCGGATCCTAAGACCTTATGGAGTTGGTGTGAGCCATATGTTAAAGATGATGAGGTACCTGCAACTTTGCCTTGACTGTTTATGGTTGTTTTGTATAGTATGCTGAAGCACTTCTTCGTGTTAGGATGTTATGTTTAGTAAATGCAGAATGTAAACATGGGCAACTTAAGCCAACTTAACTATTGGAAAGAGTGTTATTACAAGATGTCATAGTTTTATGCTAAACAGCTTGAGGAGCTTTTGGTTCTGTTGGGATGAATTAGATACTGCAGCATGTGGCTCTGCGCTGTCGTCTGAAGCGGACAGACTGGTTTTCTGTGTATTGATAGTTCATTGCTCACAAGATACTGAAAATTTTGATGTTAAGTTCATTCCATTCTATTGGATAACTAGTTGGGTTCCTAAAGTCTGACTCGCCTATCTGAGGCTCTTACATAATTACAAATATCCGTTGTCTTCAACTTTCCTTATTTGTGGTGAACCCCTAATGTTATGAAGTTGTTTGCACCAATCAAATTTTCCTGTAACAAAACAAATGACTTGCACTATTCTTAAATTTATTTTTCAGTCTATCTGCTTCCTGAGAATGTTTTGGGAAACGTTATTATGATGGTCACATGTTGCAATTAAGGTTTATCGCATTACTTTTGCATTTCTTTATATTGTTCTCTTTTATCTTTTCCCTTCTCTTTAGTGTTGGTGCATCTGATGAGAGCAGTCTCTCAATTTATTTTTGCTATATCTAGAGCTAAGATCTGTGCCTTTTCTATCTTTGTGTGATCTCTTTCCTTTGGAGGATCAATGATCTGTGTTACACTTTTTTTTCTTTTTTTCACTTGGTTCATTACTTAGTGAGAAGTACTTTTGGTTTGAAAATGTCTGAAACAGTCATCAGAAAGCAGCTAGCCGAGCATTGATTTTGGTGTGGGTGGGTATGATGCCCAACCATTGATGGATCCAATCTGGAACTGGGAAATGTAATATGAGGCGAGTACATATTTGAAATCTGAAGTCCCCTTGCTCAAATTCTCTCTTGCAGGTGCTATGACTCATGTGAATTTGGTAGTATTTTCTCCGTTGCTGTTTGACATGAAATAACTTTTTTGAAAAGAAGACTTATATGTAGTCTGAGAATGCTATTCTGGATGTAGTTCTCCGATTAACTTTTGTTAGGACTAAATCTATTATTACCGCTTTGTGTTCTTAGGAACTGTATGGTTTGTGGTTTTCACTAGGAAGAATTATTTTCTGGATGGTCATGTGGACTTTATGGTTTTGATATAATTACATACTGTTGACTGGGGATTGTTTTTAGGAATTTTCTCCAGGATCAAATGGGCGAATGACCACAATGGGTGTGTATGTGCGCGATTTGCTTCTTGGACAGGTAAGCTGTCCCAATCTCTAGTTTGCTTTCTGATCATGAGTGTGTGCTGTTTTCTATGGGGACCCTCATTCTGTAACTCTTGATTGATGGAAAGTCATATCTATAATAGATTCCGAATGAGCCAAAGTTGTTTTTTCGCTGACCTGAGTGTGATAGAAGGTATATAGTTGTTCTTTTTACATAGATTGATAGTACTTTTTGCCAGTCAGCACATGTAATCTTGCAGTTATCCACTCTACTTATTTGTTTGGTGTTCACCTTTGTGATCTGTTTGGCTGAGCAATGTTACTGGTAATGATTTGTACACTGACCATTGGATCAGGATAGCGCATGCTTTAACTCTGTCTTGGTCTCTTTCTCATATTTTGATATTTTCGTTGAGTCTCTAAAGCAATATCATGACAAATGCATTGTTTCTGCTGCAGTACTATTTTGATACTCTCTTTCCTAGAATTCCCGTCCCAGTTCTGCGGCAGATTGTTGCTAATCTTGAAAAGATGAAGCTTCCTTCCAAGCATTCTGGTGTGACAGGGGATACGACTCGTCATGGGTCTGAGGAGACTGCTCGACGACCACCTTCTGTGAAAGCTTCTCTTTCTGTGTCTTTCGGTCAGAGGGCTCCTCATCGAGCATCGACTAGAGATTCCTCCCCTGTTCGTCGCACCTTACCAGTACCTCCTTATGAAAAAGGTGGTGGCGATGATCTGCGAAGATCTCCTAGCCGTCGCAGCCAGAGCCGTGATGATCGAGAATATCCAGAGAGGGACACACAATTGGATAGAGACCGAGATAGGGATCGCGATAGAGAGAGACATCGCAGTGAACGTGATCGAGAAAGGGAGAGGGATCGCGACTATGGCCGTGATCGAGATCGTGAAAGGGAACGAGACCGAGAAAGAGATAGGGACAGGGATCGTGCACGTGATACATATCGGGATCGAGATAGAGAGAGATTGAGGGATCGCGATCGAGAACGGGACAGGCGTGATTCGGACCGTAGATCCAGGTATGCAGAGAGAGAAACCAGAGCGGATTATGAGAAGCGCAGCAGGGATTCTCGGAGGAGCAGGAGCCGGAGTCGAAGTCGGAGCAGAAGCCTGAGTCAGAGTTTGCGAGATGGCAGCGCACATCTTGACCGTAATCATCACAGTCCACAGAAAGACGGAGTCAAGGAGAAGACCACTGCATCTCTGAATCTAGCCAAGCTGAGGGATCTGTACGGCGACGCAAGCGATCAGAAAGGAGGTTCTACTATGGAAAGGATTCCAAGAGGGAATAGTGAAGGTGAAGAAGTTATTAGACTTGGTGGATCGACTTGGAAGTAGATTCAATGCACTTGGACCCTCGGCAAGGGTAATCTCGCCGACTCATCTCGAGCAAACAGTTCCTATTGATTTATTCTGTTCTCTCTTGCACTCTTTCCAGATGCATTGAAAGAGCACTTGCAGTTGCATTGAAAGAGTTAAAAATTGCATTTATGTATAACTAGTCTTTGCTTTCTTTGGCTGAGTTTTCCGTTGAGCTATATAAACTTTATAACAATGAAAATGAATCATGGTCGTCAATATCTTAGTGTTATCATTGAAGATGATATTTCGATTTACTTGCCTCGAGTAAGTAGCCCTTTCTTTTAATCGAAAACTCGACTACGAAAGTCCTAAAGCCGCAACTTCCGCGGCCGTGTGGGCAAAGAAGGGGCTCGAAATGTATGGTTCACCGATAGCCACTGCATACATTTTTTCCCTCGACGTCTGAACAAGCTAAGCACCGAGAAATCCCAGCAATAATAGCACACGGGGAGGTGACAAAGGACAGTCCGGCGAGAGTGGCACATGCGATGCGGCTCCTGCAGCCTCTCCTTGCGGCGCGATTCTTCCCGGCCACAAACCGTGCGGTGGTGCTCAGTATGCTCCAGCTGGGCCTTCGCATCCTCGTGCTCTGCATGCGTCTGCATGAGGCGCAGCACCAGCATGATGAAGCTGATGGGAGTGGGCGCTGGCGACCATAAGCAAGAGCAGCAGCACAACCATCCAAACGTCAGAGCACTGCAGCTTGGATGGAGGAGCAATCCCCAGCACGCATCCAAGTGCGATGATATGTAGAATGATGATTTGGCCGAGCCGGCGCCACAGACGATTCACGGAAGTCTTCGAGTTCTCAATAGGTGCTTTCTTGGTCGCCATCGACGGTGAAAATAAGAACAAGAAGAGGCTGAGGAGTAAAGGAGGGGGCGGAATGTACTGGAGTAATCAATCTTTAGTATCTTGTCTTTTTTACAAGCGTTTTCATAAAAACCACTGTTTATTTTGTCAGCATAATGAACCGGATAATACCTTTATTATTCAAAACCCATTTGCGCAATAATTACAAATTTACAACAAATGAAAAAAAAAAAATCGCGATTAAGTTGTGGAAAAATGCAGACACTTTGATAAACATAAAAAGATACTAATTCCTCTGCTTAATTGTCTGATCTCGTACGAATCGATATTATTTGGCACCCAAAATAGCTATTTGACGAATCTTCGATTAGATATTGCAAATATATGTTACATTCACGCCTTCACGGTAAGTTGTTTTGATAATTCTTGGGCGATATAATTACTATCAAGCTAATGTCTATCGAAATAATCCGGACATCATTTTTAGAACACTAACGTGGGTGGGAGACACACACTCCATTAACGTGAAAAGCAAATGTTAAATAGAGCAAGACCTTGTGCATCGCATTGGCATTCTAATTCTTTCATTTCTTACACATTTTAACTTCTACCATTTTTTTTCCCAAATCAAAACAGAGAAAAGTGAAATCAAATGAAATAACACTAACTCATAAGATAACATTCAAATTAACATGTGTCATACGAAAAAAAAAAAAGCTCAAGAATTTTTATCTTTCGAATATAAAACCCAAAAATCGAAATTATAATAAAAATTCCGAAAATTTTGGTCGTGTCAGCACACTTTGGCTCCATTTGTTTCCCAAAAAATAACTTTCGGGAAAACGGTTTTCGGATTTTTCGGTGCTTGGTTCGTGGAAAATTAACTAGTATAGGAAAAAAATTTCCACCCATGAAAAACCTCCTTCAAAAGTGGGAAAAATATATTTTTCTCTTTTTGAGAAAAGGAAAACATTTTCCCTCATCTTTGCTCCCTTAATTCCTTTACATTTATTTGCTTTTATACTATTTTTTTTTTTTTTTCTTATCTTGTTTTCTTTTTCTTTCTCCTTCTTCCTCCTTCCTCCACCGCCGCAAACCTTAGAGACGGCCGAAAGCTCGACGATAGGCCATGACGCGAGCCGGCGAGCTCGAGGTTCAATCGGTGGGCGAGACCGGCAAGCCTCAAGCTTGCTAGCTACTCGACAGTCGTCACTGTGGCTAGTGAAAAAAATAAAAAAAAGGAGAAAAGCAAAAAGATAAATAATTATGAAAGATTGATTTTATTTTTAAAATTAAAAAAATGAAAATGAGAAATAAAAAATACTAAAAGTAGTGCATGTGGGAAAATTAAATCCGATTTCACGTACCAAAGACAGAAAATATTTTCCCGATCTTTTTTATATCTTAGCCAAAGAACGAAATGCATTGTCATTTTTCCGAAAAATAATTTTCGAAACATAATTTTCGAATATTTCGCATTTTCTGTGAAACAAACGGAGCCTTAAAATCTCTCACACACACACACACACACACATATATATATATATATATATATATATTTGATTCTCTGAATTTGTTCCCCCTCATTTTCCCTCGACGGTTGTCCTTCTTGGACAGCTGGCTTTCGTGAAGTGGTTTGCACGGATTGTAACTCCATGAGAATTTGGGCAGAGGTTTGAAATTTTGAATGTCCATTTTCGTGAAAGAGACTTTGTTAATATTAATGATCCATAATTATCGAAAATATATTTGCAACTTTAATGAGACCACCTGTCTCATGTAAAGACAAAAAAGGACAACAAAAAGCATTTTTTTTTCCTTTTAAGTGAATCTAGGTATTTTTAACAACCTAATTAATTAATTAATTAAAAGTTCCAAATCTGTTCCATCGACGATGGAACTCAGACTCCACCCAACAGTGTACGCCGTGATAACGCAAAATTTAGTATCTAAAATTCTGAGCTAACCGTATGAAACGATGGCCACCGTTAAAAGATATTAGTCGGCAATCCACACTGTTCATTCGGGAAAAAAAAATTGCACGCATGGTATGTTACCAATTAGAAATGTACGGACTGTCAAAAATATAGTATTGAAAGAATTAAGATCGGCAATCATAATAATCTGAGATCTAAAATTTGGAAGTAGGTGTAAAATGGGCGGACGATTTGAAAGACGTTAACTTCGGCTTCTTAAACACGACTATTTAATTCGGAGTCCGTTGCATCGGAAATCTCCAATTAGAAAAATGGGATAGGTGTACCTAGTTTGCTAACGAGTGAAGGCTCCAAACATTCGTGTGCCGAGTAGGATTCATTGAATATGAAAAGGAAACAGGAAGATATACAAAGTCATTGAGTTATGATCCCGCAGGCAAATATAATAAAGCATTTTAATGAATCGTGTCGCCTAATTTCGTGTTCAGAGTGTTATTTGGTAATAAACCGTTTTAATGAACTGCATTAGTCTTGAAAAGTTGGAGATTCGGAATTGCCTGTGCTTCAAAAATTTTTTTTTTTTTTTTTTGCAAATTGGCATATCGCAGTCTTGTTTTATGGGGAATATTGTTTGTCCTATGCAAATTTTTTTGGTCGAATTGTCCTATGCATTTTCCCGGAGTGGTTTTGGTCAGGGATTGGCTTTTAAGGTACATCGGTTGGTTTGTTGCAGCTTTTATCGACGCTTTTCGTAATTACAGGATACGGTTTCATTCATGTTTTAGACGAAAAAACATCATTAAATCAAATATCTTGACGATGATTTACTACAAAGATTACTAAATATAGTGACATCCATCATCATGTCCATTTATTCGTCTGTATTGAACCAATCACAAATGGAGGAGAGTGGTAGACTTAGTAGATGGTATAATCTGCTAATTAATAAATAAAAAAGATAAAAAGGAGCAACAAGTAATATTTCTGAATTAGAAAATTATTTAACCATTGTTTTTTAGTTCCGTGATTCCGAATACAGCACAGATTTCAAAATTTTGAAGTGGTGGAAGATTCATTCAACCCAATTCTCGGTCCTTGCCTCATCGCAAGACAGATGTTAGCAATTCCTTCTTCAATAGTTGCGATTGAACAAGTATTTAGCTTTGGAGGATTAATTTGGACGATCGCCGGTCAAGATTAAATTCGGATGCGGTGGAGGCTCAAGCTTGTGTTCATGATTGGACAAATGCTAAATTTCAACAACAAGAGCTGGATTGAGACGATGAATTCTTCAATGATGATAGTGGAGATACCACCACCACAGGTACCACAACAAGTAGCGACGATTGATGATGAGGTAAGTTGAGGTTATCAAAGGGAAAAGAACTACATAGGCTTCGATTCTTCTATTCCCAAAAAGATATGTAGGCGCTTAATGATAATTTATTAAGTTCAAGTCCATTCCCTCTCCCTTTTTCCCCCCTAAATTTAATTATAATGTACAATTTGACTATAATTTACAATTGATAATTTTTTAATTTTTAATTTCAAATTAAATTTTAAATTCGGAATCGGAACCGGGCCATGAACTAGCCCGGAACCGGCGGTTCCGAACCAGACCGGAACCGCTCCTTCAAGGGCCGGTTTCGGTTTCATCGTGGCCACAAACCGGAACCGGTGGTTCACAGCCCGTGGCCACATCTACGTACATGTGACATGTAAAGCACGCACATGTTATGAATTTGAGGGGATGTAAAAATGGACATGAAGAATGATAACTTGAAGGGCCAAATTCAAGTTACGAAGAATGACAGCGGAAACACTAGAGAACTTTTACCATATAAGTTCAGAGTATTTTACAGACAATTGTTTATCGACTTTTATTCCTTTTCTTTTTAATTAACAAGTTTCTTATTTTCGATAAAAACAAGCTTCTCTTATCATTCTATGAACTTTTATTTACATTCCTTACTAACACCTCAATTTGCTGACTATATCTTTAAATGACCAACCATCATTTAATTAACTAATCACTACTAGTTTTGGGAAAAATTGTCTAAAAAGTACAAAACCTATTATACTTTTTTCAATTCAGCCTTAAACCTTTTAATTTTGTCAATTGAATACTAAACATCTTCATGTTTTGCCAATTGAGTCTATTCGGCCAATTTTAGCTAAAAATGCTAACGTGGATTCTAGCCGTCCTACGTGACATGGGTAGCACTATCATGGATAATTTTTAATAATATTTTAGTATTTTTTTCAACATTTTTTTTTCTTTTTCTTTATAATATTCCTTGTTGTGCCCGGGATACCCCTTTGTCTTGCCTCAACCAAACCATCACGGCCATAGGCGAGGCAGCTTGGCTGAGATTTGGGCGTTCCTTAAACTTATTTTCTTTGTTTTTTTCCTATGGTCGGATGGACTCAATTAGCATAATATGAAATAGTTTAGGACTTAATCTGCAAAATTAAAAGATTTGTGATTGAATTGGCAGTACTATATTTGTGACTTTTTGGATAATGTTCCCTTCATTTTGAGTCACCACAATCCATCTATATTGCTTATACTAACGTTTATTTGATTATTTTCTAATTTGCCAAGTTTTTAATTGAGTTTCCATTTTAATTTGCTTCATTTGACAATTTTTTTTGTATATTTACCAACTCTATTGCCGACCTCAATTAGAGTGATCGCCCAATTATTTTTCGAGTAAGTGAACAACTAATTGTGCATTACCAATCGGTGAGTCAATCTTGATATCCATCTTCTTTATGAAAAATCACTTATAAAATGAATAGCTAGCCAACCTTGCTAATATTCTTCAAATCCAAACAATAGACAGGCTACACTTGGATTGAGCCGTCTTTGCTTATTCGCACGAGTGAGAAAGCAGCCCTAATTAGCATGTACTTTTTTTTTTTTTTGGACACAATTAGCATGTACTTTTTTTTGGGTCCAAATTAGCATGTACTTTATTTGGCCCCTTTATATTGTGGAATTGACTACAAATCCAATCTCGCGAATATTCGTAAGACATAATCTGGCAAAGAAAGTCCAAAGTTTAAGGTACAAATGTATTAATTAGCCCAAAAGAAGAGGATTAAAACATTGATGAGTTATTCAAATTGCGAGTATAGCCAACTTCTTTGTTCGACCTATGTATCCAAATCGTTATTCTTGAGCCTTTTTTTGGAGTTGCCCTAACGAGAACAAATCTCAAAACCTAAAATCGGCAATCATTCACTGCTAAAGAGAGATGCCATGATGATGGATTAGATTCTTATGACGGGTTTTTGGTCATTTCTTTCAACATGCCAAAGCTAGATCTCTTAATTGACTCTTGTTCCGAATGACCCATTTCTAGCCCATTTCACCGTAAAAATCATTAAAAAAAAGGCTATAAACCTATTATAATTGTGTTAATTCAGTCATAAATAATTTCTTTTTTAATTTAGTTTTAAAATTGTTATATTTGTGCCATTTCGGTCCGTTCGGCCAATTTTGACTGGCCGACGCTAACATAGCATTGCCGGCATTGACGTGAATATTTTTTAATTGTATTTTTTAATTATTTGCTTAGGTTAAAGATATTGAGTTCATCCACTATTTACGTAATGCATACATATATTCCCCATTTCTGACCTAAGATCACGAAGCGACGAATCATTGAACATCAAGTATAAGTCAGTAATTTCGGCGAAACTACAGGACAATAGCTCTAACAAAAATGGGCAGGAATTCTACCTTATCAAACCCAATAAGATCGTTAAAAAAAAATCCAATAAGATGCAATAATGAAGTGGACGACTCAAAAACCCCAACAATTATTCCTGAAATCAAGGAAACGGAGAGTCCACCTTGGCATTCTTTCTCGCCGAGTAGGCGAAAATTACTGGAAATTTAGATTATCAGCCAATATTTTACTAATAAATTGTGTTAAAGGATTATTCGAAAAGTTAGATGTCGCTTTCATGAGTAAATGAATATTAGAGAACAAATCTAAGCAAATACAGAAAAAATAGTTACATTAGTTTTATAAAGGAAAATAATTTCCCATATGACAAACACATAATTATAGATTACTCTGAACGAGATAACTTGTTAATATATACGTCGGATAATTACACCACAATCATGTAAAATAAATAAATTAAGTCCCTGTTACTTTAAATTTTGAAATATTCAGTCAAATAAATTATCAACGATAATTGCTGTTGTAATTGACAAAGATAATTCCTATTAATTTATGATTGGTGAGAATAGACTTAAATAGGTCTCCCATAACCAACCTGATCTTAGATCCAAATCCCATATATCTTGTAAATATTTCTGTTTCTCTCAGGGTACGGCCAAATGCAAAGAGGGGGAGGAGGGGGAGGAGGCTGACGAGGATGCAAAGCTGATCGGCAAGGCGGTAAGGTGGAGAGGGCGGAGGAGCCATGTACGAGGCGTTCAAACACATGGAAATCAATACGAGCATGTGAGTAAACGAACAACACCGTCCAAGGTAGAATCACCGATGAAAAAGCAAATACTCACTGTATTGATTTCCCTTGTGTTTGAATGCAATGTAATGGCTCGTCCGCCCCCTCTCGTTGCCAGAAAACTGAACTGGCTCGCCGATCCGCTTCGCATCCTCGTTGGCCTCCTCCTCCTCCTTCTTCCTCTTCTTCGCACTCTTCTCCTCTCGCCCACCCTCCTGATCTTAGAAGGAGAAGACACTCGACGACGATAGCTTAGTGTACATCCGCAATATGTTTGGCATCTCCAGTTTGAGAGACGCAGCTTTAAGGTTTGCGTACCAATTTGGTTATTATTTATGTCGCAGGTCGTGTTAATGAACAAAGCCGTTGATTATTATGTCCATGTGCAAAAAAACAACATGGTTTTGCAGATTTGTTTGCTTTTTGTACCATCTTCTTTGTATTTTTTTTTCGTTTGTATCAATTGAACTATGGTAATAGATGCATGAGAAAAGAAAAAGTTATATCTACCAATTCTTCTCACTGCAAGATTTTTTAATGCAGCTTACCGATTTATTCATATACAACCCTAAGGCAAGTTTGTCCTAGAAAACAATTGTCTTATGATTATGTAGAACTTCTCATGAGAAGTTTCTTATCTTAGCTATTTGTGCAAGCTTCTTAGGAGCCATCAAGGCGATTGTTTCAACTTGTATCGTTTAGGCCAACGTGTTTTCCCTTGTAGCAAAAAGGGTATTCTCCACATATGTTGAATCAATAACACCTGAAATGTTTCTTTCAGGTGTATTGCAAAAAATCACATGCACGAATACGTTCTGCTTGACTGGAAGTTAATGACTGGAGATCATGTTGACAGCCCTAGTGCTTATTTTATAGGCACATCGATACTACTTGGAGATCCAATTTTACTCGAGGATAGTTGGAGAGTATCCTTTTGATGTTTTTGGATACAAGGAACATGAAATCGTCTATCCCTATAGAGTTAAGGCTTCGGATGTGGCAAGATCCATCCACTATGTGGACTTTGGAAGAGTGCTATGATTTGTCACTCATTTCTAACGGAATGGTGAGAATATGAGTAGTTTGGTTGAGGATTTTTTCTCTTAGGAAGCCGCAACTATCTTTTGGTGGGATATGAAATTCGACTTCCTTTTCATCATAGTCAAATCATATGAGCTTTTGTCCTCTGCTCAATGCTGAGTTATCACCTCGCTAATTATGGAGAATTGATCACAAATTGAAGTAAATGATTCTTATCTTTGTTTTACCTAATAATATTGTATTTAGAAGTCTATATTCTGTGCAAATGCTGATATCCTGGATAATATCATAGTATAAAGCTAAATTGGAAAATAATTTTCTTAAGAGCCTAGTTTCGGAAAAAGTCCAGATACGATATCTACTTTAGACGAAAAAACATCATTAAATCAAATATCTTGACAACGATTTACTACAAAGATTACTAAATATAGTGACATCCATCATCATGTCCATCCATTTATTCGTCTGTATTGAACCAATCCCATTTTTTCTTATGGTAGCGAATTGCCAAGTTGTTGCATGTGATTAAATAAACTTCCACATAGGGAAAGAAACCTAAAATTATCCCTAAAACACATTTTAATTCCATAAGCATCTATCCCTCGCTCTTTTGGAAACCGTAAAACACTTCGCTTCCCGAAAACACGAATGCTTAGTTCTCGAGTTAGATAATTCAATTTTGATAAGCGTTTTTGAATTACACACATCATATTAAAAATTGTCCATGACAAAACCGACCGTGTCACATAGAATGATTGGTGTCCACGTTAGCATTTTCAGGCAAAAATTAGCTGGATGGACTTAATTAGCAAAATCTATAAAGGTTTAGGACTGAACCGACAAAAGTCTAACAGATTTCGAACTTTTTGGACAATATTCCCAATTTGAATGGGATATAGTTTGGAAGACATTAAATTCAATTTTTCAAACACAACTATTTAATACGAAATCCATTACTTCGCAAAATCTCCGATTAGAAAATGGGAATAGTGCATTTACGATGCTGACTAGTGAAAGCTCCAAACATTCACGTGTCGAGAAGAATTCAGTGAATATAAAAGGGAAAGTGGAGATATACGATGTCATTGAGTTATGATCCCGAGCAATCACAGGCATGTATAATAAACCATTTTAATGAACCGTGTCACCTAATTTCGTGTTCAGAGTGTTATTTAGTAATAAACCATTTGAATGAACTGACTGCATTGCTCTTGAAAAGTTGGAGATTCAGAATTGTCTGTCACAGTGCTTCACTTTTTTTTTTTCCTTAAAAAAATTGGCATATCACAGTCTTGTTTTATGCGGGATATTGTTTGTCCTATGCATTTTGCCGGAGTGCTTTTTTGTTCAGGGATTGTTGACTTTAAGGTGTATTGGCGGTCGGTTTGTTGGGGCTTTTATCAACGCTTTTCCTAATTACAGGATAAGGTTTCATTCATGTTTAACTGGACTATCTTTGTACTATTTGCTCTTTGATTTATTCTTTCCTGCCTTGGTAGTTGATATATATATATATATATATATATATATATATATATATATATATATATATATATATATATTTTGTCTTTGCCCGTCGACCGATGATGCCTTAGCCAGAGAAAATTATGTAAAAAATTATAAATTTATTACATTTTTGCTAATTCAATTCTAAATCTTTACACTTTTTGTTGATTAAGTCCATTCTAATTTTAGCCAGAAATTATTGACGTGGACGCCGGCTGTTCTACGTGATACGACTAGCGCTAACGTAAATAATTTTTATTAACATTATAATATTTCTTTTGAAATTTTTTAACAACTTTTTTTAAAAAAATTTCCTTCTTTTTTTTTCCTTGTTTTCCATCTTTATTTTTTTCCTTCCTCTGCCAGGACTCATCAATGGCTGGCGCAGGTTGCCGGGCTCAAATGAGGGCCGCCTTCACCGACCTTGGGCGAGGGTCGCCCTTGCTGGCCCGGTGAGTGTTGCCCACTCCCGCCTAGGTAAGGGCGACCCCAGCGGGCCGACAACCTCCGCCGGCCATTGACGAGGCTCAACGGAGGGAAAAAGAAATATTAAAAGGAAAAAAAAATTCATTAAGAAAACTATCTAGAAATATTAAAATATTATTTAAAAAATATCCAAATTAGTGCTAGTCGTGCCTTTATGATGGCCGGCATCTACGTCAGCAATTTCCTACCAATGGACTCTATATAAATGTTTATGACTTAATTTGTAAAACTAAAAGGTTTAAGACTGAACCGACAAACGTGAAATAAAGTTTAGAGCTCTTTGAACAATTTTCCCTGCCTTTTGCCAGCCTCTTGTCCTTCCAAGGGGATAACAGATGTGCTGATCAAGACTTCAATACAAAGATTTATCATGCATCTAAGTTCCCATCAATACTAATTGGGTATTTCTACTCGTATCTCCCGTCATAAACTCTTGCTTAGAAGACGTCGTCTAGTTTCATGCTTTTAAACATTTATAACTTTTGAACTAAGGTCATTCATAGTAATTTTACTAACCAGTAAATGCAGATAAACACTTGCTCTCTATAGATAAATCTTTTCTTTCGGTTTTGGCTAATGATGCTCTGTATATTTTGTACATTTCAGAACGAGGCAGTATTACAACTTGAGAAAATATTGCGTGAGTGAGATACTCCACGCTGGATTAATAGAAAACAATTCTCCGATCGACACGTGGTACGTCGGGTCCCAGCCGTCAGAATTTTGAATAACGCAGGAGGTGATCTCCCGTTATCCCCCTCCGTTATCTCTCTCCCACACCCACCCAAGTTCACGATTCTGTTTCTCTCTCCGAGTTCACGACTTGGCCTCCCCCTCTCTCTCCAAGTTGGCTCCCCGGACCCGAGCTTCACTTGACGACCACGCCGGCCCCTCGATCAAAAGCACGAGGGCTTCCTCCGCTGTCCCAGGGCCCCCCTCCGCCACCACCTCATCCCTCTCCAAGTCCTATCTCCCTTCTTTGATTGTGCCCGCGATTTCAAAGCGAAAGCTTCGCTTACCCCGTCGCCTCCTGTTAGGGTTTTCCTTCCTCTACGTTGGATGAGTTCGGGTTAGGGGAAGTCGCCGCCTCGTATTAGGTTTTTCGTCCTCTGGCCCGACAACCTTCAAGTTAGGGTTTTTTTTCCCTCTTTCACCGAGTTGAGATTGTTTGGAAGAAATTTCAATGGGCGCGTTTAGTTGATAAATTTCATCTTATAGAACTGCGTCCGTTTAATTGGCATATTTGCAAAAAAAAATTGGCGTCTGATTAGGTATTTTCAATGGGCGGCATTTAGTTGATAAATTTCAGCTTATAGAACTACGTCCGTTTAATTGGCATATTTGCAAAAAAAAAAAAAAAAATTGGCGTCTGATTAGGTATTTTTTTAGGGGATTGAGATTTTTGCTTGCTGGTGGTTTATTTGTTTTTGGTCACCATATGCTGTTTTGGTGCTTCATGTTTTCTTTGAATGTGTGCTGTATGCATCTGATTTCTCCGGTAGCGGCAGAGATTTTAGAACCCCCTTCAATATGAATAATATTTTGGAACTTACTGCTGGCTTTTTTTTTATTTTATTCAATCGCTGCTCGGGCTTGGCGGTTTTATCAGCTTGGTTGAGTGAAAAATTATCACTTGTTTTGGCAATTTGGTAGTCCCTTTCTCTTGACCAAGAGCAGGATTCAATGGGCGTTTTTTAGCAATGATTTATCTAGCTGAGGAATCTTGGTTGAGATTTCTGGTAGGATTATTCCACGGTCCTACCCAAAATTTCTTCTTCACTTTTACAGATAAAAAAGTAAAGACATGCATACTAAAATTGAATAATGTCAAGCAAGCAGACCATGTGAGCCCCAAACGTATCTCATGGCAAAAATGGGAGGAACATAGTCATTAGAAAACAAGTCACGTTTGGATTCAACGTTCCTCATTAGTACACTTGGCTTGTCACATTGTGCAAGTTATGACTGGACCTTCAAGTTCATATAATAGTCAACTGTTGGCAATTGCATAAGACCAACGGTCTCGTTAAAAATAATGCCATTCATGAAAGTCGGAAATTGAATATCAAAAGTCATAGTTGTGCAGCCACTTGAGCCCTAAATTTTGGAAGCTTCAGAAGCTTTATAGTACCAAAAACTGGCCACTTGCTCAAAGTTACAAATCGATGACCAAGAAAGGGCGAATAAAAGCAAAAATAAAGTGATGAAAACTAAAATCCTAGTTTTAGGCTAAAACTGCAGGCCTTGTCATCCGGATCCCACATGGATCATCAAAGCGATTGCAATTGGCATGCCCAGAAATCCAAGTAAAATGCTGACAAACCACTGTTGCAAGCTTAGAGGATGTGTTTGCAAATGTTTCTAGTTTTTCACTGATTATGATTTGGACGACAACAGTGCAAGTGAGCACGGCCACGAAGACGTCACTTTTCAGTATACCGTTGAAGAAGTTTATCTTCTCCATCTCCCTGGAGCTGATTTGATTGAAAACCCGTGATCAATGCAATGTATGTAGTGTAAACCCATGGGATTGGAGAAGTTGGAAGCAACCGTTAAAGAATC
Organism: Rhodamnia argentea; assembly: GCF_020921035.1. NCBI lineage: Eukaryota > Viridiplantae > Streptophyta > Magnoliopsida > Myrtales > Myrtaceae > Rhodamnia > Rhodamnia argentea. The sequence continues at coordinate 10,778,580 of NC_063157.1, read as the reverse complement.
ATATACAGGAACCGTTCATGTCAATAAACACAACTGCCACCACCTGATTACCTAGCGGGAAATAGCTCAAATGACCACATTCTTTTATGACTACCAACTAAAGTTCGCTGCAGCCACTTCTAACATATTCTTTTGTTTTTGAATTTTCCAGATGCACAGGCGTGTCTTCACTCGAAGTCAGAAGTTTGATTGTTGAGTTAAAAGATCACTTCTAATGCATTGTAAAAATAAAGAGAAGGAAAAAGCATGCTAATGTAGGAGTGTCGATGCATAGTTAGCTTGGTGACTTTGAACTTCACATGACAAAAGGCAAAAGAGTTAAAGACGATGTTCAATAGGGTGAAATCAATGTACCTTCGGAATCACTTGGTTCATTCATCCCAGGATGCTGAAAAGAGTTTGATGGCCACCCCTGTACAAAGAAAAAAAAATATTTACCTTTCACTAATCAACATGCCTAGATATATATGTCTCAAATAATCCCTCACCAACAAAAGGCAAGTCATACCCGACTCAAGATGGTTCCATGAGATCTGTTATGATACTCCAACATCTATCCAAGAGAAACCATTGACAATATATATATTACAATAGCAATAAGAAGATGAATAACACCCGGACCTAAAATGATTTTCATAATAAACACCTGACTAGTGAATGGAGAAAATCCATTCATAATCCCCGGCGGCATGATGTAGGGTGATTGCATCTACACAAAAGAAGGACCCCATTAGCAGAATGTAACTAAATTAAGCGCTTCTTATGTCGATAGAAGCAGTGTAGATAAGACACAAGTTAATACACCAAACAAATAATACCGTGCTTGGGAATGGGCAAAACCCATTCGTAATCCCCGGCGGCATAACGTATGGTGGTTGCACCTACATAAAATTTGACCAAATTAGTAAAATGTTAATAAAAAATGGAGGGCCAAAAGAGACACCTGATTATGAAAATTTAGATTTACTGTAGGACCACCGATGTTGCTAGGATAAAAGGCACTTCGTATCTGATCTGAATTATTCGAATAATCTTGAAAATGAGTTTCATCATGTGTTGCATGGACAACCAACTCTACAATACAAAATAATAAATATGATATATGGCATCATGTAATATTAGCAAAATATTTAACTAATTATATTAACTAGAAAAATATGTCACTCACCTCGACTTTCTATTGGCATTGGAGGTGCTCCTTTCTTAGATGTTTTTTTTTTCCTCACTTGAGCTTTTAAGCTTTCCATAACTTGTTCCCTTTCCTTTCCTTCGAAGGGGATCCAATACTGAAATCTCATACAAAGAGGGCGTATTATCACAATCATCGATATCATCATCATTCAAAACCACACTTGACTTGTAAGATAAAATTTCATCCTTCGTTTTTTGCAAGTTCTTCCTCGTTATTCCCATGGTATTTACATCTTCGGAGCCCAAACTCATCACTTCAAAAGCTTCATGCATTAACATGGAAAAACAATTGAATTTAGATAGACTCGGTGACATTTGATTGGATTCATCATCCACACTCCCTTGTTTAGCACCCTTCGTCCATCTTTTCAAATTATAGGAAGATAGAATACCCATGCCGGATGTGTTCGCAATCAATACATGCAATGCATGGCGACACAACCACTCTTTTGATTCAAATAATCTGCATTCACAAGAAATTGAAAATTCTGCAGCATTAAATGTGACAACATTTTCACGTTGACTCTCCACACACTTGAGAGTATATACATAAACCAATCCATCGAATGTAGTGCTTAAAATCTGTACCGACAGACTTTGCAAAAATTCTTTATTGAACCTTTCAAAAATGGTACGAGTATACAATGAAGCAACTTGTGTCAAGATCCCATGGTTAACCCGCAATTTGGGCTTCCCACGAGAACTATAATCATCTTGACTTTCAATTTCTCTCATATGTTTTAGCTATTCTTCATAGTGGTGGACAAATTCTACAAGAGTCAATGTCTTTGTTGACATACATTGGAAGACATCATTAGTGCTCTCACTCCTTTGACTTGAGCGAATACCACATGTAAAAATATCACGACCAAAAGCTGAACTCCACTTATGTCTAAGCTCATATAATCTCCGAAGCCAACTGTTATTCCCGGTATCCCACTCCTTTTCCATTTCCCTCCAAGTAAATTCAAATTCGTTCTCTGATCTACATCTATACATAAGCGATAAGAAATACTTATACTTAAAATCAGGCTGATGGTAAAGTTGTGAAATATTTTGATTGGCATTTTTCCCAAAGTGCCAAGTGCACAGACGATGTTGTGTATTCGGGAACACCGTTCTAATGGCTTTTTCCATGGCATGGTCTTGATCTGTGAGTACTGTTTTCGGAGCCTTATTTTCGATAGATTTCAAAAACACTTCAAATAATCAAATAAATGATTCAGCAATCTCATCCAACAAAAATGCACAGCCGAATAGAGTATTATTCCAGTGGTGATTAACCCCAACAAAAGGTGCACATATTAAGTTATATTTGTTGGTATGATATGTAGTATCAAACACCAACACATCACCAAAATAGTCATAATCAAATTTGGACAAGCTATCTCTCTAAAATAAGTTCGTCAATCTGCCTTCTTGATCTACCTGTATAGCATAGAAAAACATTGGGTTTTGCATTTGTATGCAATGAAAATGATTCAAAAGACTTTGACAATCTCCCCCACTTATATCATTGGCTTTATTTCTCTGCATATAGTTTTGAGAATCACGCAGAATGAATCCCATGTTTTTGCTTCCTCATGTGTTGTTTGATAGGTACTTATATGTATTAGTTCCTTCAATGCCTGCTTTAATCATATCAACTATCACACCCTTGCAAGGATTAGATATAATTCTTCTGCATCTAATTAAATGCTTCTGATCTTCCGGTATAAATGCATGATTATGTTCGGAAACATACTCTATCACCTCACAAACACCATTATCAACCTTAAATTTGATGTGAGCAAGACATCCAGATCTGACTTCACATCTCTCATACTTTTTTTTTTTTATCGGATGAGCAGATAGAATGCCCCTCACAATTACACATAAAAGTCCGTCCAGTTATTTCTCCTTTTCTATTTTTAACCGTATTACCCTTCCTCACTCCAAATCCTTTGTCAACTGCATAGGCCACATACTTATGATATGCTTCAAGTTCATTTGAAATAACCATCCCTAGTGCAAACTCAAAACCTTTTTTCAAATCACGCATTACATGTGCAAGATGAGAAGTTTCATGCTACAACCAAATGGACAAAAAGTAATTAACGTAGTGCTTTTACAAGATAAATAATATTTCATCCATTATTTAAGAAAGCAAATTATGTTTCACATAGTATAAGTGAAGAATTACCTTCGATTCAGCCATCCAATAACTTTACACGTGCAAGTTAATTGATGGGATATATGACTTTGAAAGAGATAATTCTGTAGGTCCCTCCCGATCAAATACAAAACAAACTCTTTTGGAACACAATCATGAGAAATCAAAAGTAGCATGATACTGGGAAGTGTCTCTCTAGCATGAGAAATCAAACGCAACACACTTGTACACCACACATTCAAGAAAATATGCAGTACCTAAAATACATACGGTGATATGCAGTACCGAAAACACATATGGTGAACAAATGCAGCACGAAAAGTAAATAAACCACAAGCAACAAAAAAAAAATCTCACTCTTGTAAAAAAAATACAATCGGATGCCAATTTGAGAAACCAACAGATAAGTTTTCCTGTATTCATTTTAATGGCATGAGAAAAGATCTCCAAATAAGCCTTTAGAGTATATGAAATTTCAATCCCCTAAAAAAATACCTAATTAGACGCCAATTTTTTCTTTCGCAAATATGCCAATTAAACGGACGCAGTTCTATAAGATGAAACTTATCAACCGAATGCCGCCCATTGAAATTTCTTCCAAACAGTCTCAACTCGGTGAAAGAGGGGAAAAAATCTTAACTTGAAGGTCGTCGGGCCAAAGGACGAAAAACCTAACCCGAGGCGGCGACTTCCCGTAACCCGAACTCGTTCGACACGGAGGAAGGAAAACCCTAACGAGAGGTGACAGGGTTAGCGAAGCTTTCGCCTCGAAATCACAGGCAAAATCGCGAGCACAATCAAAGAAGGGAGATAGGACTTGGAGAGAGATGAGGTGGTGGCAAAGGGGGGCTCCAAGATGGCGGAGGAAGCGCTCGTGCTTTTGATCGAGAGGCCGGCGTGGTCGTCGACCGAAGCTCGGGTCTAGGAAGCCAACTTGGAGAGAGAGAGAGGGAGGCCAAGTCGTGAACTTGGAGAGAGAAACAGAATCATGAACTTAGGTGGGTATGGGAGAGAGATAACAAAGGGAGATAACAGGAGATCACCTCCTGCGTTTTTCAAAATTCTGATCGGTTGGACCCGACGTGCCACACGTCGATTAGTTAATGATTTTTTATTAATCTAGCGTAGAGTATCTCACTCATGCAATATTTTCTCTATTTGGAGATCTTTTCTCATGCCATTAAAATGAATACAGGAAAACTTATCTGTTGGTTTCTCAAATTGGCATCCGATTGTATTTTTTTTACATGAGTGAGATTTTTTTTTTTTGCTTGTGGTTTATTTACTTTTCGTGCTGCATTTGTTCACCGTATGTGTTTTCGGTACTGCATATCACCATATGTATTTTAGGTACTGCATATTTTCTTGAATGTGTGGTGTACAAGTGTGTTGCGTTTGATTTCTCATGCTAGAGAGACACTTCCCAGTATCATGCTACTTTTGATTTCTCATGATTGTGTTCCAAAAGAGTTTGTTTTGTATTTGATCGGGAGGGACCTACAGAATTATCTCTTTCAAAGTCATATATCCCATCAATTAACTTGCACGTGTAAAGTTATTGGATGGCTGAATCAGAGGTAATTCTTCACTTATACTATGTGAAACATAATTTGCTTTCTTAAATAATGGATGAAATATTATTTATCTTGTAAAAGCACTACGTTAATTACTTTTTGTCCATTTGGTTGTAGCATGAAACTTCCCATCTTGCACATGTAATGCGTGATTTGAAAAAAGGTTTTGAGTTTGCACTAGGGATGGTTTTTTCAAATGAACTTGAAGCATATCATAAGTATGTGGCCTATGCAGTTGACAAAGGATTTGGAGTGAGGAAGGGTAATACGGTTAAAAATAGAAAAGGAGAAATAACTCGACGGACTTTTATGTGTAATTGTGAGGGGCATTCTGTCTGCTCATCCGATCAAAAAAAAAGTATGAGAGATGTGAAGTCAGATCTGGATGTCTTGCTCACATCAAATTTAAGGTTGATAATGGTGTCTGTGAGGTGATAGAGTATGTTTCCGAACATAATCATGCATTTATACCGGAAGATCAGAAGCATTTAATTAGATGCAGAAGAATTATATCTAATCCTTGCAAGGGTGTGATAGTTGATATGATTAAAGCAGGCATGTATATATATGATAGGATTGAGTATTGTAAATGTACAAAAAAAAATATTCATTGAATGAAAGGAGAGTTTTTCTCTTCGGAAATCACCACTTATCTCTCTCTAGATCCTTCTTGGTTAGCCGTATCTATTCGTGTTTTTCGATGTTTAGTTAATGTGACTATTCGTGTTTCGTATTTTGTCATTTCCCAGGATTCTATTTCCTTGGAATGCTAGGTAGATTTATGAGTCGTTTATGAGGCAAGTCAAGAGTAATGTATTATGCTTATATAAAGGCAAACCTTATAGTAGTTGTGTAGTGCAATAAGAAATAAAATAGCATATTCATCACATTCCTTGAGTGTTCTCCTTGTGTTGAGAGTTACCGACACCCGAACCTCACCGATGCTGCTAAGGCCTAGCCGACACTTTTGAAGCCTAATCGGCACTTCTGAAGGCTAGCCGATGCTTCCTAAGTTCAATATGGAGTATCAGAGCCTAGGTTATTTGGGACCATTGTTCGTGTGCAAGCGGTCGGGATCGGAGAATGCCAAAATTCTGCCAATACACAGTCGGGGACTATGATCGATTGGTTTGGAACCAAGCTTAATTGGTGTAGTACCATGCATTATATCTAAGTCAGATGGCATATATTTCAAGTTCGAAGAACAGTGTCAAGAAACTCAACAACTTCAATTATAATAATTGGAGTACCCACATGCAGTTTTACTTGCGGGGACAAGACTTGTGGGATATCATTAGCGGCGACAACATCACACCACCCATGAATGATGACGAGTTAAGGAAATGGAACATTAAAGCGGCTAAATCTCCTTATGCTCTTGCAAGGACTGTTGAAGATGACCTAATGCAACACATCAAGAGCGCGCAAACTACAAAGGAGGCATGGGATAACTTGGTAGCACTTTTTGCGAGGTCAAAAGATGCCCAAGTGGCAAAGGTTGGAGAATGAGCTACTTTTGATGTCGCCACAAAATATGACGTTCAGTCAATATTTCTCCAAAGTTAAATCTATTTGTAATGAAATTTCAAAGTTGGATCCTAAGAATGCCATCTTTGAGCCAAGAATGAGAGGAATTATCATTCATGGGTTAAGATCGCAGTATAATGGTATTGTTATGGCAACCCGTGGATGGGCAAATGTGCCAACTCTGACTGAGTTAGAGAATTTATTGGCCAACCAAGAGACTTTAGATAAACAAATGTCTAAGGTCTTGGTCAAGGAAGACGAAAGTGTCCTCTTCAGTAATAAAAGAGGGTTCAAGAGTAAGAGGAGGACTAATGCAGGTAATAGAGATGGTAAACAAAAGAAAAGTTATAGAAAACGGCAAAAGCGACCGGAAGGGGCAAGCCATCGGCTAGGGGGAGCTTGGCAAAATTGCGACAAAGATAGCAATGAAGATAAAAGCAACAGAAGACGAAAGGAATGATGTTTCATCTGCGGCAAAGTCGGTCATGTTGCCACAGATTGTTAAGTTAAAAGAGTTTAAGGCAATGTTGCCGCATCTAAGAAGAATGATAGCAAAGAGGAGTGGGATTTCCAAGCCTCTATTGCCGTCGAGGAACAAGAAGAGCTCGTGGCCATTTCTGCTACCAAATTAAAAAGATGCGATGTGTAACGGCACGGGAACCACGCGCTTCCGCTGCGCCACTTTGTAAGATATTGTCCACTTTGGACATACAGTCCTCACGGTTTTGTTCCTCCAAACGTCGCCCATACAATACTCGGAAAAGGCCTCTTGCAAGTCTAAGGGCACCCCACGGCTTATAAGGCCTTCCCAAGACCTCCTCCTAGGCAATATGGGACTAGGGAGGAGTTGTGACACGACGGCTCTCATCACGATAAGTCATAAATCGATCAATCATGATGTTGATTTGATAATTTATTTAGGGTGTTCAAATCATATGGTCGGAGATCAAGGCAAACTTAAAAATATGTCTGAGTACATCAATGGTCGAGTAGTTGTCACCGCTGATAACTCAAGATTGCTGATTAATCATGTCGGCCAAATGGTGATAACACCCCAATCCAACTCACATCAAATTGAGCTGAAAAATGCATATCATGTACCCAGGATGAAGAAAAATCTATTATCCATGTCAGAATTCACAGACTCGGGAAACTATGTGGTGATTGGCCCACAAGACGTTGTACCGCAATGTGAAACCCATTGGTATACCAATCATAGAGGGGTGTCATTTTAGAGTATTCAGATGCGTTTTCTATGCATTTGTGCCATATCATCTATGCAGCAAATTTGATAAGAAGGTAATTCACTGCATATTTGTGGGCTACAATGATGATGGAAGTGTTGTGATCCTACAACCGGGAGTTGTTCCACTTTTAGAAATGTGGTATTCGACAAACTATCATCGTGGTGGTCATCACAAGCTGCTGAATTACCAAATTCAAAGCAAGTGGAAGAAGAGGTTCATGAAAAAAATGAAATAATTTGATGAGAACCAATCAATTGCAGAAGAAAATAAATCGGCAGCTGAAAGAGAAAAAGTAGGAGCATTGTCACCAGAGAAGTCAAAAAGCCAACTGAGGGAGAGTGTTCCCTAGCCGAGTGAGAGGCCCTAACCCTGACCGAGGGAGAGCCGCCAACCCAGACCCCGACCCCGATCGAGGGAGAGTGGTCACTGATCCGGCCTCCTCTTCGTGGCTGTAATTTTGGCCCTCGAACGCTTGAGCTGAACCACGATCTTCGAGAAGCTGAGGTAGAAAGGCATGGCAACCAGCACGGTCTCAACAGCACATGAGCAACGCCAAGGACGTAAGGGTTTTTCTGGTTTTTTTTAGAAATACATATCATACGAAGGAAGAAAGAAAATTTCGGGTTTAGATTTCTCTCAAACAAGTGAGAGAGAGAGATTCAACTATTACTGAATGTGGGGCAAATGCAAAATTATGTACTACAGTTTCAAATACTTGTTGAGAGGCGCTTTCCCAACATCGTGAAGATGATGACGTGGAACACTGCCACCATAATAATAAGCACCACGGGAATCGAGGCTTCCTTACAGTTCAGCTTGGATGGAGGTGCAACAAAGAGCACACATCCGAGCGCCGCGATATGGAAGCTGACGAGGTGACTGAGCCACATTGCAAGAAACAATTAATCGACGTCTTGAGAATGTCGAGAACGCCGACTTCATTTTGGGTTCCCAATCGATGTAGAAATGATTAGCGAAGACTCTTTAAAACCTTTCTAAGATTTTAATCAAAGTAGCCCACCCCAATTTAGAAAAAGGGAAGACTCTCTAGGCAGTGAATTTTTCCAAAATTTCATTTTTCTTTTTCAATTTCGACGTATTTTATATTCGATTTCGAAAGCATGCTCCTTTTATCGGAATGTCTGGAACGATCCCGAAGCCGCGATGTGGGCGAATGGAGCCGAGGCGCTGCGGGGCTGGGGAGAGTCCCCTGGGATTGGTTTAGAAGAAACACCTAGGAAGGATTCAGGGCATCTGCTCCGGGTATGGACAAGACCCGAATAAAGTGCCCCAAAAAGATCAGAATGGGCATGAGAATGATCCTCTAGATTAGGACTGCAAAATTCATTCTATCAACACCAGCAGTTTGATATTCCCACGTAGCTGTCTGGTCTTGAACTCTCCTTTTTTCCATCACCTTCTTGCTCCTGATGGCAAAAGGTGCAGAAACAAGATCAAGCACCGTCAATCTGAAATCTCAAAGATTCCCACCATGATTGATGGGCGGCTTCAATGAGACAAGCCAAGAAAAGGGCCTGCCGTTGATGTCTCTCTACCCTCTTGTTCTTTCTTACTGTCACGATAAGAAAAGAATGATGCTCATGATCACATGTGGGAGATGGGCAGCCCAAATAAGCCATCCCGCCTTTTTTGGACAACGTATCTTTCTCAGATGAGATTTGTGAGATTCTTTTCTTTTTCTCTTCTCTCACTTTAAGGAAGATGTTCTTTTGATGTGGGAGAATTCTAAAATGTATTAGGACTGGTTAACCGATGAGCCACGCCCATGCCTCGGCGGTTCTATAAAATGGCAAGGAACGTTGTGAGGATGAATAACATAGACTTGTGAGAATTGTGAGTCTTTCATAAACCAATGGAATCGAGCCCCTCCTTGAAGAAGACGGAGCCGGTCGCCAACAGCATGCCCGAGGCGCTCAGCCAGAGCCGATACCACATGAAGAGGTGCTTCGCGAAGTACATGGAAAAGGGGAGGAGGACAATGAAACTCCACCACTTGATGGATGAAATGGAAAGCGTCGTAGATGCCAAGACGGAGAGGGACCGCATCCTGGGCAGCGATCTCGGGTACATCCTCTCTTACACTCAGGTTCGTTCATCCCCACCTAAGACGCTCTCTCTCTCTCTCTCTCTTTCCTAATGGTCTCCGTCGATATGATTATTGACTCTTTCATCCCAACTGAGGCATCGCAACACGAACATTTTTCCCAGGAAGCCCTTGTTGTGCCCCCGCACGTTGTTTTCGCTGTCAGACGGAGTCCTGGAAGCTGGGAATTTGTCAAAGTCCGTGCCGACTCTCTGTCGGTGGAGGGCATCAGCACTGCTGATTATTTGAAGTTCAAGGAAATGATATACGATGAAGAATGGTTTGCAGTCTCCTTGGTTTTAGACATCGTCCACTCATCTTATGCTGTTTGGAACCATAGTACATGACCTACTCTTGTGTTTTACTGGCTCAAGAGCAATTTTTTCCTCTCTTGGCAGGGCAAAAGATGAGAATGCGCTGGAAGTGGACTTAGGAGCCTACGAAATTACCATTCCGCACCTGACCTTATCTTCATCTATCGGAAAAGGAGTCGATTTCATCTCAAAGTACCTCTCCTCAAAGCTGAGCGGAACGCCGGACAGTGCACAACCCCTTGTGGATTTCCTAGCATCCCTCAATTATCAAGGAGAAGTATGCAAAACTGATTCACACTACGCGAAAACTATAAGTGCAGATGTAATTCCTAACCCGTTTAATGTTCTTCATTTTCAGAATCTCATGATAAATGAAACACTTGACACTGCACCCAAGCTTCAGATGGCCCTGATTGTAGCTGAGGCATCCCTTGCATCACTTCCAAAAGACACCCCATTCCAAAACTTTGAGATGAGGTAGTTTCTCACTTTTCCTTGGATAAATCCAGTAGGTCGCTCACCAACATTCGATGCCACGCACATTTTCACTGTTTATAACAATCATTAATGATAGGTTCAAGGAGTGGGGCCTCGAGAAAGGTTGGGGCGCTACGGCGGAGAGAGCCAAGGACACGATCAGATCGCTCTCGGAAGTACTGCAAGCACCAGATCCAACGAACATGGAGAAATTCTTTAGTAGGCTTCCAGTGATATTCAATGTTGTGATATTTTCCCCCCATGGTTATTTTGGCCAGGCGGATGTGCTCGGCTTGCCAGATACCGGTGGGCAGGTAAATATCCTCGTCAATCCTCCTATCCACCCATGTTCTCTGTTACATAGCCTGCTAAACATTTAGCGACAACAACAGGTAGTTTACATTTTAGATCAAGTGAGGGCCCTGGAAGAGGAGTTGCTCCTCAGGATTAAGGAGCAAGGGATTAATGCGAAGCCGCAGATACTCGTGGTCAGTTTCGGAACATGGCGAGCAACCACTTTCCTGTGAATATATGCCAGTTTAAGGAGTCGCTTTTCATATTGTCTCTTCAACGTAACAGGTCACACGACTTATCCCCGATGCTCGTGGTACAAAATGCAACCAGGAAGTGGAACCGATCATTGGGACCAAGCACTGCAACATTCTTCGGGTGCCCTTTAGGACTGAGAAGGGGGTCCTTCGTCAGTGGGTTTCTCGTTTCGACATATATCCGTACCTTGAGAGATTTACCCAGGCAGGGATTCAAAATTCAAAATCAACCATTATCCCTGATCAACTTCTTTCTTGCATAACGGTTTCCTTCCTTCTGTCGTCGCTCACCAGGATGCGACTGTTAAGATACTAGATCACATGGAAGGGAAACCGGATCTTATAATCGGAAACTACACTGATGGGAATTTGGTAGCGTCGCTTATGGCTAGTAAACTCGGGATAACTCAGGTGCCTTACTGCTTCTTCTGTTCACGAGCTAAGTGCTAATTCCGATTATTGACTACTCTAGAGTGCTGAAAACCCAGGGAACAATCGCGCATGCACTGGAGAAGACTAAGTATGAAGAGTCCGATGTCAAGTGGAAGGAGCTAGACCCAAAGTATCACTTCTCATGCCAATTCATTGCCGATACGATAGCGATGAACGCAACGGATTTCGTCATAACAAGTACATTCCAGGAGATTGCTGGAAGGTCAGAGGAACATCCTAATAACGTAACCTTCGGTTTTTCAGCTTAAACATATAATCTTCCATGTCGTTACTGCAAAAAAACCACTTTCAAAGTTAGTCAAATGAACAACAAAAATGAAGTATATTCCTAATATGCATCATCAAAGAGTTCTCAAGATTAGGTGCTACTATTTGCAGCAAAGATAGACTTGGGCAATACGAGAGTCACGCAGCCTTCACACTCCCAGGGCTCTGCAGAGTTGTTTCGGGCATCAATGTCTTTGATCCTAAATTCAATATTGTTGCTCCGGGGGCTGATCAATCTGTTTATTTTCCTTACTCGGAGAAACAGAGAAGAGTCACATCATTCCATCCTGCAATCGAGGAGCTACTGTACAGCCGTGTGGACAATGACGAGCACATGTAAGTATTGCTATTCCAGGCCGTGTCCGGAGCTCCAAAACGTGTGTGTCAATTTATCTTATTACACTTTAATCACCATCGTATTTGACCGTTGTCGCAATAGTGGGTATCTCGCGGACAAGAAGAAACCTATCATCTTCTCTATGGCAAGACTCGACACAGTGAAAAACATAACTGGTCTAGTAGAGTGGTATGGGAAGAATGCAAGGCTCAGGAATTTGGTTAACCTTGTCATTGTTGGGGGCTTCTTTGATCCTTCCAAGTCCAAAGATAGGGAAGAAATGGCTGAAATAAGAAAGATGCACGGGTTGATAGAGAAGTACCAACTCAAGGGTCAGATCCGATGGATAGCAGCGCAGACAGATCGGTACCGAAATGGAGAACTCTACCGATGTATTGCAGATACAAGGGGAGCTTTCGTGCAGCCTGCTCTCTATGAAGCATTCGGTCTGACCGTAATCGAGGCAATGAACTGTGGGTTGCCCACGTTCGCCACCAATCAAGGCGGCCCTGCTGAGATCATTGTCGATGGAGTGTCTGGATTCCACATTGACCCCAATCATGGGGAAGAGTCCAGCAACAAAATTGCCGATTTCTTCGAGAAGTGTAAGGTGGACAGTGAGCATTGGAACAAGATATCTGCAGAGGGCTTGAAACGCATTAATGAGTGGTAAGTGTAATCTTCGCGAAAATCCCGCACACTTCCATGGAATTGACTTGACCAAAACTCATTTGCTTTGCAGCTACACCTGGAAAATATATGCAGACAAGATGTTGAACATGGGAAGCATCTATACCTTTTGGAAGCAACTGAACAAAGAACAGAAGCAAGCAAAGCAGAGATATATCCAGATGTTCTATAGCCTTCAACTCAGGAACACGGTAACTCCTCTGCTCACTTCCCCCTTTTACTCTACGAGCATGCCACAGAACTTCATGCCCTTCAGAAAAATAAAGGTCTGGAATTCATTTTTGATGTAACAGATGAAGACTGTTCCCATTAAAATCGATGAACCCGAACAACCCGCACCAAAGCCACTGCCAAAACCTCAGCCCACAATGAGGTAATTTCCTGAGATGATTGCTGCAGCTCTTGACGCATTTCAAGTCTCGATTGAATGATAGGATCAGATTCCTTCTACCACATGCCTTATCGGGATTTCCTGTGGAAAGCTGAGGCATTTTGCTTTGTTGTTTTGCAGCACAAAGAGGTCGCAGTCGCGGTTGCAAAAGTAAGGATCCAGTGGCCCTACGGCTACCATTTTAAATAAAATTCACTCTCAGCGATGCGAGCGACAGCATTCTGAAACCTGATTGCGCTTGACTTTTCAGACTGCTGGGATCCTAGAGGAATGGAATAAGCGATGAAGACATCGATTCAAACTGCAGGCAATCCTCTGCAATTTAGAGCCTTCCCGGTCATTGTCTGGCTGCTGAGAGTATAATCCTATATGCATTGAGCACCAAAATGTCATAATATGAAACTAAAGAATGGAATAATAAGACGTGCATTCTTGACTACCTCTTGCTTCTTTACGCGCATTCAGTTGCATCAATGAACTCGAATCACGTATCTAAATACAACACATTCACGTTGGGAACACTAGCAAAACCTTCTGCCACAGAGTATTCGGCAGGCTTGTTCTAGTAGCAACCACGATAAGAACTACGCACTGTACAGACGACATGGAGAGAATCTACTAATGCGTTAATGTTGACTTCATGCAACATTGGGCTCCCCCCTGCAATCAAACTGAATCACTTACCCATTTTGACACCCTTTCCCATTTGAATATTTGATTAACCTTTCTGTTTCTTTGGTCATGTTCAAGCATTTCCGGTTATATAAACGATAACAGAGCTCAAATGCTATGCAACCCAGAACATGACTCGACCAGAGGAAAACCTTTTCCTGGAATGTCCTGGACAAAGACGACGTAGTTTTGTAATAATCTTATTTTCTTAAAACTACGTAAAAAGCTTTCGTAGTCTTAGGTAACTCAGCATGGACCATAGGTGGTCACTAACAAATTTGTGTGGCCCACGTTGTTGCATGTTGTAGCAGCGTATATATAACAAAAGCCCGATTTCTCCCGAACCCGTTCAGTCTTCGAGCTCAGCTTTGTCATTCGTATATTCTTTTGGGCGACACTATTTCCACCTTCATTTTAGTTAAGACACTCCTTTTTTATTTAAATGACCGAAACCCTCCTTTTTCTCGTCAATTTATTGTTTGTTTTTATATCAAGCTAACCAAATACCTATATTATTTCTATCATCTTTCTCGTTATTTTTCCAATATAAATGCTTCATATACTCAACAAGAGACAATTTTATCTTGCATCCTGCTATCACTTTGCCTAGTGAAATTTGTTAAATCTAATTTATGGTTTCGTATTTTTAATCGCAAAAGCAACATAGGATATTATAATTTCCTATATAAGACTTCTTATAAGCACACAATGAATTACCTATTTTTTATCAATATTTTGATACTATATTTCAAAGTTGAAGATTAAAATTCAATCTAATTATCTAGCCAATCGTAATCAACAATGGAAAAGAAAAATTGAACAAAATATTGAAATGGCTAATTTGTTGGAAACATAATCAAATGTCAAGTATGTTTATGTTTAGAGCGTATCGATCATATGAACAAAACATCAACACAAAAAGGAAAAAACAAGAACTTCTTGTTGTTCTATTATCGATTATAGAATCAACCTTAGAGCAAGTATATCAAAACTTTAAAATATGCTTAAAACTTTCTTTTGAAATAATTTAATGTTGGCTTGATAGTGAAGAATCTATAACAAAATTCTCAATCTCCATCTTGCAATTCGGATTAAAATTCAAAAAGCTCAATAGAAAGCACAAAATAAAAAATACTTAACTTTAAAAATCCATAATTTTTTTTTTACAAAAAACACCGACAAGGTCAAGATTGGCTAGATATATATATATATATATATATATATATATATATATATATATATATATGTTGGATTTTAATTTCCAACTTTGAAATAAAGTTTCTCTCAAATCATTTGATAAAAAATAGACAATTAATTGTGTATTGATGAGCCTTATAGCCATCATTAATATAAAATTGTAATAATCTATGTAGGTTATATGATTGAAAATATGAGATATATAATAAAATTAACCACCTTCTCGAGGGAAAGCGATAAGTTAATGCAAGATAAGATGAGATTTTGTTGAATATATTGGAGTATTTATATTGTGAAACTGACAACATGGACGATAGAAATAAAGACAATTTTGTCAAATAGTTTAATAGAAAAAGAAACAATTACTTGAAGAGAGTGAGAGATGACGGCGTTTTGGTCGTTTAACTAAAACAATGAGTGCTTTAGTCAAAATAGGAGTCAAAATAGCGCCGCCCATCCTTTTCCCCAATACATCAATTTGAAACTGAGTTTCCAAAACCCAATAATAGTGACCCAACTGAATGAAATCAAAATTCAGAAGCCACAAAATGAATGACCAGAAAAAGCTATTTATTCCAGGGACCATGTATCAAAAGAATATATATATATATATATATATATATATATATATATATATATATATATATGTGGCTATGAATGTTTCCGGCTTGAAAAGAATTTTCACTGGAAATGTTCTCTAAGAAGTGGCCACCACGATATTGCTCATCTGATGCTCGGATTACTCATAGAGGAATTCTGACTCCCCAGGGCTTCCGTCTAAAGAATCTCAAACACAACCTAGAAAGTGATTGACTGCACCGGCCATCGGAGAGCTGCCCCTAACATATATTCAAAGTCATAGTTGAGTAGACCACAATGAAGAGACAACAAAAGAAAGCAAAACAGTAAGTGAAGAGAGTCTTCTATACCGAGACCCCCGTATTTATATCGTGACTTTCTGTACAGTTTCTTTACAGCAAATGAATTCTAGAAATTTCTCATTCTAAGAGATCAAGGATATAACGACTAGAACGGGAAAAACAAGTATAAGACCCATAGTCATCGAGGATTTGCCTGTGCAAGTTTAATAAACACACAAATGTGAAGAAAATGTTCAGGGTGCATTAAGTTGTTCACAACCCAAGAGAAAGGTATCTCCAATTTTGGCTCAATGCCGTGGATTCTTAAAAGCTTTAATTCAGCAGTGTTTGATGAAAAATGAGGCTTGATAGCTGCACAAATTTCTTCTGTCCTCTCTTCGGCACTTCCACTCGCATCTTGGTTGTCCTCTTGAGAAACACAAGGAGCGTTCTTGTCATCCTCAACTTCTGTTTTAGACAAATCCTCATTGATGACTGATTTGTCCGTAAAAATCTCTGGTAAAAGAGTCTTCACTGCATCACCTAGTGTGAAGCATTTCCCTACATTCCACGAGCTAAATTAACAATTTTATAAAAGGAATCTCAAAATTGTTGAGATAGCTTGTCAAGATATACATCTATCCTGACAGAGTTAAAGGAATGAAGAGGTCAACATATTAAACAGGACTGCAAATGGACACAACATAAGAGGCATTCATCACACAAAATGAGGCGTACATAACATGAAGTCGCTCTTGGTATGGGAAGGCCTTAGAGTGAGAACCATTTACTTGTGTTTTTCCTTTAAGTCAAACACCAGGTAAAACACAGGCGAAATGCTGTCAGAACCATTTTACTTATCTCTGGCATTCTATGAGTCAAACACCTGAACCTGAACTTTGAAGCATTATCCCATCCATTTTGACTGTCAGAAGTTTAAACATCCTTCATTTGACAGTCCTTTGGACTTGGGCAATAGAATCTAGACAAGCATCAAGTCCCTGGCTGCATCTACAGGTGTCAAGGGTTCCGATTGGAGCAGACATTAGTGGAAAACCGAGCCTGCCCAAAGATTCCATACATGAACAGGTTAACCTCAACCGATTAGCCGAAATAAATATTTCAGGATGAATCGGGTTTCTGGTTCCCCATTAGTTTTAGGCACTTCACTTTTTTTCATTTTCAAAAGTTTTAGAGGTTTTACTTTTAAATTGAAAAAGTATGGCAAAAATTAATCGGTACAGTAGTAACACTCAATAAAAAATACAGAATTAGATCAGCTAGATTTTAGATGAGAGGTGGTCTTCATCTTCTTCATTCTTTGTTAATGCCTGCGAGGAGAACACAAACAGACAGCAATTTGATATTTTGTTGTTCATCAGAGCAATGTGATTACTGATCAACCGGAAGCGCCTGAATACAGGTTATGCCTTGGAAATAAACAGTCTGGGAGTAGAGAGAGGAGTCGCTGATCTGCTTCTCATTTCATCACTGAGAGAGAGAAAGAGAGAGAGAGAGAAGGAACAAGGTTGTGAAGATCTCATCGAAAATTGCCAGACAAGTTGTCGGACATTGTCAATCTTTCTGGCAAAGTCCACGATTGCTTGCTTTCTCATCAAGCAATTTGCTCAATCGCCAATCCTTTTTTTGCCAATTTTTTTTCCTTTTGCAGATCTAGGGCAGAATCTCTTGCTATTCATCTTCTTTTTTCGACTGGATATGTTCCCTAGATTTGTTTTGGTTGTCTGATCTGTTGGGTTTTTCGCGTTTTTCTTTTTTCCTATTTTTTGGGTCGTTCAGCTATTTCAATTACCAACCAGATACACAAACTGAGCCTTACCAGTAGGCTGTTTGGAGTAGCCCGAACATAAAATTATGTTATCTGACCAACGGAAAAAAAAAAATTCATAATAGGGAAATGACTGACAAGGAATGCTGTTATCATGGAGGGGGAAATAAAATGACAGGGCAAACCACCAGGTATAACACAAGGGTAATGCTGCCAATTAGGTAAAATCAAGCCTGTCATGGTTTACCTTCTTCTTTGAGAACCTCAACAGCACGATTTATGTAAGAGATCTTGTCCCAGCTATCAATTTGGGGTGCATCCTCTAACTCATCAAAATCTTCAGTAGCACTGCAAATATACAGTCGGACTGGAATTCTGCCTGAACGGATAAAATGGCATATCATTTAAAGACAAGCGTAACAGAGAAAACAAAAGCCATGGGGCAGAGATCATTCTTTTAGAGGGAATGTTTACCGGCAATACCGGCCTGAGTTCAAAAGCACATACATGGATATATAACTCAATAATTCTTCACAAATAGGATATGCCTTAATATTTCTTATACAGTGAGGATTCTGCAAACCTGTCTTAACTTGTCCAGCCACATCTGTGTCAGCATTGCTTTCTTTGGATCTTAATGAAATAGAATTTTTCTTTACAGTGTACTCATCCTCAAGTACACCAAGTTTAAGCTTCAGCGATACCTGCTGGTAGGCTTCCAGATCACCTGAATAAGATGCAATACAGCCTTGATCACGAGATGCCTAATTGTTCAGTAATTTCAAACCACTAAGGCTGAAAAAAGTCCCATGTAGATAATCTGAAGACATATTTCTTGCTTTCTGACGTGCTTATCTGATTATCACCATACTAAGCCGCTCCTGCTATTGCTCCATATATATGGAAGGAGCATGAAGAAGCCTCAAGGAAATATGTTAGATTTTATGGAACCACAGCCAACTGCTCTAAAAGCTTAAGCTTATAGAAGAAGGCATGGTTTAATATTTATATATTCCAACACTCCCCCTCACGCTTAGTCTGGTCTTTTTACCTAGTACTAAGTGTGGAAATATTTATTGGGAAGGCAAATATGGGCCTGGAAAGATTTGAACTCGGGACCTCATGCTCTGATACCATGTTAGATTTTATGGGACCACAGCCAACTGCTCTAAAAGCTTAAGCTTATAGAAGAAGGCGTGGTTTAATATTTATATATTCCAACAAAATATAATTCACGGGTATCTCAATATAAGAAAGCAAAACGTGAATGCTCATCATAAGGTTGCTCCTTCCTAAACAAACTGCGGAGGTCAGGGAAAAATTGACACTGCAGTGGATTGAAAAGGCTGCACAAATTTATTTGACAATTCACCCCAGGTCCCATAATGTGGGAGGCTGGTGCAGTGATGTGCACACTTGACATATATAGGACACCTAAATTCATCTAGGTGGCCCTTCAATAATCCTAATGGAAAATTAACAGCTAGAAAAAGCCATAAAATAAATAAATAATAAGGACCCTTTTGTTGCAACTTCTGATGAGGAAAAAGCTATCTATTTTCCCACCAAAATTTAAAAATTTTTCCAAATATTTTAAAAAAAAAATACTGAAAAATTACATGCCATTCTACATATTCATCTTTGTATGTTTCAAAAGGCTTTGGCCGTTTTGTGTTAAATAACAGTCAAAGTATGCGCCACAAGATTTGCACAACACCAAAAGTTAAAAGCCAAAGTCACTCCAAACAGACCCTAAACTATTTAATTACAAAACAAACGAACAAAAGATGTACCAGTAAATCAAAGTACTGTCATGGCATGATAGACATAAATTTTTAAATGGATTGTACTAGACAAAATTGCAATAATGGAACTCCTCTGTTAATACAAGTCAAAGCTACTCTTCAAGTGCTCTTCAGGATTTACAAATTAAGTTCCAAATAAAAAGTTGCAGAGATGTATCAAATATGAAACAAAATCATAGGAGATGTCCTTTCATTTGAAAATACTTCACATAATTTTTACTCAAAGTGATAGAAACTAATGACAATAATGACAAAATTCTCCTGCCAATGGGGAAAATCTCACAAGAAATCTTTCCATAGAACTTCTCAAAATTCTAATACAAACTGCATGGTGGGAAATCAATACAAAGTAATGAAAGCACTAACCAGATATAGATTTCTAATCAATAAAGATCAAAGTCATATCAAAAGAAGCAATTAAAGGAAGAAACTTATCATTACCAAAAAGATAAGGAAAATGCTAATATACAAAACATTCTGGATACATGTTCTCCAATAAATACTTCAGGAGAAAGAAAATATCCATGCTAACAGAAAATTAGGAAACTTTGGACTTTTGGATGGAGACATCAAAGACACCCTATAGAAATTAAGGTACCGATGAGTCAATTTTCATTTGCTCTCATAACGAGATTAACCTAAAGCCGAATCATAGGTTGGAAAAGGATTACCCCGTGATTTTTTTTCCACTCAGGGCTACAAAGATCATCATTATACTCAAATTCATCTGACCTCCAGCTGCAGAGTTTATAAGATTAACACCAGTTTACAATAACTGAACGTTTGTAGCGAAAAGGCTTTTGGCTCTTGAAATAGGATGCATACCATTCATCACACTTTGCCAAAGCTCCGATTGATCAGACTGGGACATATTCATGACATTTTTGCAGTTCCCCGTGATAATATAAGCAGCCTGCAATATAATGGAGTGTATCATTTGTTAAGGACAACATACATACTCTCCTTCACAAGTATTTCACTTACAAAACTAAACAAATAACTGCCTCCGGTATCATTTCTAATATTCCCTACTATGACCAAGTAGTCTTAAACTAGCCAATGAAACTTGCATGACTTGCCATGACAAATTATCTCACATGTTTCTAAAGAGAACAGGCCCATCCACAGGCTAAAGTTGAAACATAAACCGAGCCACACGTGAACTAAAAAAGAACACTCCAAGCCCCAAGGTCATGCCAAATAATAAAAGTCATTTTAAGTTGATCTTCAATCTAAATCAAGGGCTGCAAGCCACCAGCAAAAATATTTTCCAAGCAAGACAAAATACCCCTCAGACTTTACATGGAGAAGAGCATCAATTTTTCCCCTACAAATAACTGAAAAGGAGTACCAATAGTATAAAATGCAATTTCCAAGCTATCCGCAATGGAGTTCTCTTCTATTCTATCCAACATCCTAAGCGAACAGGCCAATTACAAACATAAACAGACCTAAACAAACAGGCAGCAAGAATTAAGAATCACAAACAAAAACATATAGATCTTTTACAATTTACAAATACTTTAGAAATTTCGAAATTGTCCATAAAACTCTCATTCAGTAACAACCACTAATTAATACTATTTAAAGTTGTACAGTCCCACAATTCCTCTTGCAAAGAGCACAAAAATATGTAAGCCAACCTCCTTAAGAGAATTGATAAAACTCCATTTTACACTATCTTCACCTTCGCAGGGGACCAATACATTGCTTGGATATCCTCTGAAATGTACCTGCAGACAATTGATGTTTCAAGAGATGGACATGACAAGATCTACAAATTGCATTTACGAGTCCCTACCCAATTCTACCATTAAGTCCACTGCTTGGCCATAGTGCCATTATTCTAGAGTACCTTAATAGCAAAAAACCTAACATGTAAAGAATGATGGTTAATTCGTAATACACTAGCTTTGACTAGCAATTAATGTTGAGGACCGTGGTGAAAACAGTATACATAAGAGGCACACATGCAAATTAACATTGTGAAAGATGAAAAAGCACCGACATAGTACAGAGAAGAAGAACACACTAAATAACAAGGCGCACCATGTAGTTTTTGTTTCTTTTGACAAAGAAGAATTCTCGCCAACTAGCTTTGTTTTATTTGACAAAATCGAACCATCTGATCTAGTGGTTTTTCAACCCATTTTAGTGAGAGGACATTAAAGAATTAGAAAAATTAGTCAACCAAATGCAAGAAAATAATGCACAAACAAAGAAGAAGAAGAAGAAGGCGATGATGATGAAAGAAGATGTATTCACATAATGATGACAGATATGGCATCACCCGTAGAGCGCTCGGGCATGAAGAAGGAGAGAAGATGAAATGGAGATACCATCGCTGACCAGTAGAGAAGCATGTAGACCAACAAAAAGGAAAAAAGAAAGAACGAGAAAATGGAGATGGATCTATTCCAGAAAAGGATTCATAAGTTGAACTTGTAAATGGCGACTGAATTATTATCTCTCTCTCTCTCTCTCGCTGACCAGTAGAGAAGCATGTAGACCAACAAAAAGGAAAAAAGAAAGAACGAGAAAATGGAGATGGATCTATTCCAGAAAAGGATTCATAAGTTGAACTTGTAAATGGCGACTGAATTACTCTCTCTCTCTCTCTCTCTCTCTCTCTCCCTCCCTCCCTCCCTCCCTCCCTCCCTCCCTCTCTCTCTCTCCCTCTCCCTCCCTCCCTCCCTCCCTCTCCCTCTCCCTCTCCCTCTCCCTCCCTCCCTCCCTCTCTCCCTCTCCCTCTCTCTCCCTCCCTCCCTCTCTCTCTCTCTCTCTCTCTCTCCCTATCTCTCCCTCTCTCCCTCTCCCTCTCCCTCTCCCTCTCCCTCTCCCTCTCTCCCTCCCCCTCCCTCCCTCCCTCTCCCTCTCCCTCTCCCTCTCCCTCTCTCTCTCTCCCTCCCTCCCTCCCTCCCTCCCTCTCTCCCTCCCTCCCTCCCTCCCTCCCTCTCTCGCTCTCCCTCTCCCTCTCCCTCTCTCCCTCTCTCTCCCTCTCTCTCTCTCTCTCTCTCTCTCTCTCTCTCTCTCCCTCCCTCCCTCCCTCCCTCTCTCCCTCTCTCTCCCTCTCCCTCTCCCTCTCCCTCTCCCTCTCCCTCTCCCTCTCTCTCTCTCTCTCTCTCTCTCTCTCTCTCTCTCTCTATATATATATATATATATATATATATATATATATATATATATATCCCCTTTCAACAGATCACTTCCCACAAATGATGCCATGGGGCAACAATGACAGGGACATCATGCCTTTCCAGCACTGCCGGCATAAAACACTTCCTTGCACTGGTGGTGGATGGGGCAAAGCCCAAGAAATCACTATATCAAAATTCAAATCGATATCTCCGTTTCTTTCCACATGTATGAATTGAAATTCCGTTTCAAACACATGGCATGCAATTACCCTGTATACATCTCTTGATCCAACGTAACATGCCATACATTGTCCATTGAATCATTGGTGCAAACCGCAAACCCCAATAACTGAATAATAATAACCCTGTTCCTAGTTACTGAAGGCAAGCAATGAGAAGAAATTCCATACCGTCAAATTCCAAGGTCTCTGCGGTTCGGGGCATAAAAGATCAAAAAGAACTCCCGTCGGAATGAACCTGCGAAGCAATGCACACAATTCGATCAGTTCAACCAACGATCCACAGATACACGGACAAACTCGATGTCCACCCAGTCAAACCATCACGCTGCAACAACACAGAATCAGCAAAACAGGCAACAATCCGGCGACGGCCGAAAGGAAGAGCCGTTACCATTTCAAGGGCAAGCCATTGTAGTCGAACCAAACCGTGTCCGCGCCGGGCGGGAGGGCGCCGCCGAAGTGGGGCTTAAGGTGGGGGATCAGCAGCGGGAGATACCCAACCCGAGAAGCCAGAACCTGAGACGCACGAACGTTTGGGAATTAGGGTTTCCCGAAGGCGAAGGCGAAGCAGAAGCAGCGAAAGAGAGAAGAGGGACTGATGCGATACGAGGAGAGGCGGCGGAGGAGGGAGGGTGGTGACTTCGGACTCGTGGAGATGGATCTGCAGCGGGATCGCCCCTTTCCAAACGTACTCTCGCGCCTCCATCGTCGTCCCCGTTCGAGGTCGACGGACGAAGGAACAGCGAGCTCCGATCTGAGCCCCGAGCTGACCAAGCTACTACTGCTCGGCGGAGACCAGGCCTCCCAGCAAATCAATTTCCTTCTTATTTTCAAAAAGTCCCTGAGCTTTTCTTATTGCTATTTAGTACCACCTTTGAACTTTTTTCATTCAATTAAGCCCTTGTGCTATTAATTTGATTCGTTTTTGGTCCTTCCATTGAATGGATGATGGAAAGGTTGACGGGAAATGCGCGGCCAGTTCCAAAAAAAAAAACACAGCGAGAGCGCCTAATGACCTCACTCCAGTCAAGTGAGAAGCATTCGAAAGCTAATTACAATCGAAAGTGCTTCAATAAAACAAGTAATGTGTCTTTAATGGAGAATTATAAATAGAGAATGAATATTGAATTGTGTGACTAAAAGCAGTTTTTGTGTCATGAAGTTATGCATTAACTAAGGGATAATACGGAAAATTAAAATTTCAAGTTAGATTCATCGCGATTCTATTGATGTGGACGAAATATTCCATTTTAGCTTCCAACTCGTTTTGTCAAAATTTTAGTTTCTGATTTATTTTGTTCAATGCCGGCTTCATATTTTTATTTATTTGCGACGTGTCGAATTTAGATTGAATTATAACGCACGATGTTCCGTAAATTTATGTCATGAATTCAAACATGACATGTTAATTAATTGAATTACTCAATACAAACACATTTACAAGATCCACCCATGGGTGGCTCAGTTGGTTATGGTGCACTTGGGATTGTGTGATTATGCGCACCGGTCTCGGGTTCAATTAATTAACATATATTAGTCTCCTCCGAGGAGTAGTCGAGGTGCACGCAAACTAGCTCGGACACCTCGGTTATAAAAAAAAAAACGCATTTATAAGATATGAATGTTTACTCGTGTCTATATGATGTGAGATTTTTTTAAATGTAACTAAATATGTCATGTAACGTGATAATCATTTCAAATTACTTGATTAAACGAGGTAAAAGGGTTAATTCATCCTTGCACATGTTTATTGTTCATTAAGATTATATGGTTACATTAGTATGCGTAACGTATGTTTTGTCTATGGATTGTATCAAAAATCACTAGTCCTCGATTATGGGGACAAAATCAAACAAACAAATAAAATTCAAGAACGAAATATTGATCACGAATGACAAATCAATAGCTTTAACGGCCATGTCAGCAATTCTCGTTGGATCTTTAACATTAAAAACGTTCGGGAATGACGTTAAGTTATGAACAAGCTCATAGATGATATTAAATAATGAACAAAAGTTCGAAGGCGTCGGTGCTATTACTCAAAAAGAAATCTTAATAATGGTCAGTGTTTCTATATAACGAAGTATTGTCGAAGAATGATGCACACATTAATTGCATTTAAATACAAAATATTTCTATAACATTTCAATTATGGAGATATTGTGAAGGGGAAAATATACTTTTAGCTTCTTTTTATTACTACCCAAATATGGAATCGATAATAAAAGTACAATAGAAGTTACCTCACTTTTTGCGTTATTTGCTAGCGAATCGATAGGTTCGCTATAGATGGTCCATCTTAAATCACAGTCAAGAATAGACCCAAGGTTTACGCAGAGGATTCGAAGTCGGAAGAAAGGAACTGGGCAATGTTCACGAACGATCGGAGGCAAGAGGAGCGAACGGGAAGATATGGAACCCCCAGGTTGCAGTACCTCCAGGTTCAGTCCTCATAAAGATCACACCTTTTCCCCCTTTTTGTTCTGTTTTCGTCTTCTTCGGTTCCTGGGATTTTGGCAATCTGTCGGCCCGACATGGATTTTGGGGTTTGATCCTGACTAGTCCTACGAAACTGACTGTGATTTTGGGACCTTGAAATGGTACTCCTTCCCCCGAAAATGGTGTTCACGCCTGCCTCACTCAAGCTGCCAAGAGGATAGGATCAGTTTCTTCCTCTTTGTTTCGTTCCTTGAATATGAAATGCAGGCGACCCACTTCCTCGTGCGAGCTACTGTACCTGTTTCTCATTCTCTGGTGGAGGTTAGGGTCCAACTTTTTTGTGCTTAATGTCTTTTTCCTTGTTTTGTTCCAGGATTTGGTGAGCCAGTTCCAGAATGCTACGACTGAAGGTAATAGTGGATCTTTGGGGCGTGCATCATCTGTTTCGGTGAATTCGATTCGTTCTCACCCAGTGATTGCATTGTTCACCCGCTATTATGGATGAGGAAGGTCATGCCAAGCTGGGGTTTTGCCCAGTAGATAAAACTAAAATCTGGGTTCTAGCTATTGAATGTACATTCGCATTGATGATTTGTCGAGGGGTGGTGACTAGGGAAATATGGCACAGGATTATGTGTTTAATGAAGAACCCCTGGTTCTCTGGATGAATTGCAGCTTATAATTGGACCGTGTTTTCGAGTCTCCTGTGGTTAAGTTAATCGGTTTCTTGATCTGGTTTCCCTTCCTGTAGTCATGAAACATTGTAATTGGTTTTGTGTAAACGTTTTGTGGCGATGCAGCTTTTTGCATTTATTGATGGACAAAACCTTTAATGTGAATGATTTCATCGTGACTTGTTGTTTCCTTGTTTCCAGAAACGAAAGAAAAAATCGCTGCCAATTTGGCGAATTTTGCTTATGATCCCTACAATTATACGTTCTTGCGCCAGGTCTAGAATCTTCATGTTCGGATTGCTTGAAAGGATAACACCTTGATCTGGTGAATTATATTCAACTAATTCGACCTTTACTCTGAAACAGCTCAATATTTTGGAGCTTTTTCTGGACTGCATGACTGAATCAAATGAGAAACTCGTTGAATTTGGAATTGGAGGAATATGCAATTCATGCGCAGGTAATTTCAGCAATTCCAAGTTGTAGATGATAGATCCATCACGCAAGTTGTGGTTGAACATTTTATCTCGAAAAATGTTAATGGCTAGTCTTTGGTCTACTTAATCGGTCCTTTTTTCTCTACAGAGCCAGCAAATGCTGCAATCATCACTCAGAGTGGTGGGATCCCCCTCATCATTCAATGTCTGTCAAGCCCTGTTAGGAATACTGTGAGTGGATTACCTGCCTTTTTTGTGAATGCCTCAACTCTTCAGCCTTTCGACCAAAAAAAAAAAACTCTTCAGCCACAAAAGAGTAAATGTCAGTTTCAAATTGAGCTTGAGATCGAGTCCTTAAGTACGTGCCTACTACAGCACAATGTAGTGACAAGCTTTAGTATATTCTGCAAACAGAGTAAAGTCACAGGCATCTTTTTCAGTTGTGCTGAAGTGAAAATGTGATGCTTTGAACTGCTTCGTTTACATTTGCCCCCACACCGTGCCCGCCCCAAAAATGAAAAAAAAAAAAAGGCTGCTTCACTTAGATGGAGATGGATTGCTAACAGTAATTGGAGATAACGAAGTATGTAGTTGGTTTGTTGGTATGAGTGTGCTTTTTAAGTTTACCTAATGATTTACAGGTAATGTATGCCCTCGGATCTCTTTACTACTTATGCAGTGCACCCAACAAAGAAGAAATTTTGAAGCCAGAAGTGATTGATTTGATCAAGAGGTATGCTGCCGCTGGGGACGTTAGCATCAACTTCAGCAATCTGGCTAATGCATTCCTGGAGAAGCATGTCTCAGGAAACAAATGAAAATGGTCATGGCTACTGTCATGTTAATTACGCAAGATCACATATCGAACATGCCTACTTTTTCTCGTGTCCTTGCCAGTAATTGCATAACTCCTGCCAATGGTCATAACTTCCATTCACTTTGCTGCTGTGACAAGATTTTGGTACAAAGTACTAGCTGGTAAAGCTTTATAGGGTCAGGCAAGTCATGTTGCCTTCTGAAGCAACAGGATCTCTTGGTACAAATGTAACTTGAAAAGGTTCGATACTTCATTTACCTTTCTGACATTTTGAAGATATAACTTCTGTAACGTATTGCTGAACTGCCGTATCCCCATCTTCTAATGAATCTGTTGTAGATTATCAAAACGTCATTTGATTGGTTTCTCGTCCCCTTCTGGTGATGTTTAGAACCTGTTCCCGTTGCATGTAAGATGACTTAATCGGACTAATTAGTGGATTGGACAGATAATCGATATAAGCTGAGGTCTGAAGTTTGTGCTGGCCCTTCACAGTGGAGCACAGTCACAACTTTTCGACGCATTCATGGGATTTTGGATAGATGCGACCATCATCTCTCTTGATAAGTACATGGTATATACAAGTTTGCAAGCTAAGACGGCTTGGAATAGTGTCTCTTGTAGGTAAAGTATCTTATTACTCTGTACTCTCTCGCGTACTTGGAGGAAGTTGGTAATTTTTTCCCTGTATCTCGGACAGAATTGCCACATAAACCATTGTAATAACGAAACAGGGGTGACATGATGACGTCTTTATAAATTGATCGTTCCATTTTAAAGTGAACAAATTCGTAGAGTTCACAATCCCTATAGAAGGTATCCTCCATTTCTGCAAAATCATCTATGCGCAACTATTGCCAAAACTGTGAAGTTACAGCTGAATTCAAGTGTCTGGATATTTACCATACAATGAGAGATCATTTGCTTAGAACTTCAGCCAAAATCCCCTGCCCATGTGCATCCCTGCTTCATCCTTAGAGTGCAATTTAATGACACCCTGCCCTTAACCCTTCTCTCATGCAAGGGTCGATTGCCTTTGCTTGCATTCCTATCGTCTAGGCGAGTCTACTTTTTTTCATTATTTTTGGTATGGATCTTCCGGTTTTGTTGGCGCGTAGAACTAATCAAAGCTTGTTTTCCTTTTCGTAATCGCAAGGGAGGGTGGGGTTTGAACCCACTGCCTTGGCAGAGTAGAATTGACTGAAGTTAGATGAAATTGTGTTACTAGCTGCCTAAATACTTTCAGTTTGTAGGCGGGGCACTACAAGGAGAGAGAGAGAGAAGGCAGCGACGAAAGTTACCTTCATTGCATATGTCTCGAAATTTTAAGCTGACTAATGCAACAAGATCTACAATCAGGAAGTTAAATAGAGTCCTCTAACAAACTGCCCTGCGGTCACGTACAGAAGGTTTACAATCTCAAATAGCAACCGCCTTGTCCTTTCCATCCAGGAAAGTAACTCCAGCACTCCTGAATCCAGAAAATAAAAAGAAATTGAAGTATGAGGACATATTTTTGTTTGAGTTTACCCTTTAAAACAAATTGCCAGTAAAATAATGCATACCAAGGGCAGCTCTCAATTGAAGGTAATTCAGGCTTCTCCTGAGTTTGGAGAAGAATCCTGCAGCCGCAGAACCTGAAAAGCTAGAAACATACTATTAGACAGTGTCTTCTTCACAAATGGAGGACGACAATGCAACAAAACAATGCACCCAAGATTTCATGCTCCAAGTAATCGCTCAATTAAGAACCATACAGCTCGGCCCTCCTGCCTGCTGATACAAATCACAAGCCGCTTGACAATACTATGATCTTAGTCCTTCCTCATTACTTCCTCCTTCCCTCTCTCTACCCGACAACCCCTTGCCATTCTGGCCTGCATCCGTGAATGTGCACACTTGGTTATGCGCACAAGGGGCACTGCTGCTCAATGTATGCTTACTACATGCAGAAGCTCATGGAGCCCATTTCCAGGAACTCCACCATGTGGACCTCACCTCGTCGGATAGTTTTGCACCATTGCTATCAATTTGTCTAATGTAAAAAAAGAATGCGGAATTTGATCAATATCCTGGACCTGTCTCTTATAGGATGAAACTATTCTAGGCCATATAGACTTACTTGCAAAGCAACAGCAATAACACAAGCTCCAAATTTCACTCAAAACCCAATTCAAGAGCTGATCACATCAACGAGGAGTAAGTTATGGCACAATGCAAGTAGTTTTACCAGACTGAGTAGTTCGCTCTTGGAAAAGACCATATAGTGCGAATCTTGCATAAGTTAACAGCCTCACTCGTTGAGAAGCACGTAACTTGCGAATGGTGGCCCTTAGTAGCCCACTGGAATAGGGAACCAAAATAATAAGACTAAGAAATGTAGAAACTCGCCTCACATGGTAAAAATAGTTTTAGTTCTTTTTCGTACTCTGCACGGATGACTATTAGGAAGTCGGAAGGCAGAGCTTCCATAAATGATGACACATCCTCCATTCGTAAGGATTTGAGATCTTTCTTTAACTTCCTTTTCTCCTCAACTGACATAGCCTCCCCAAGAGCTGATTTACTGTCCATAGCATTGTACAGTTAATATTCTCTCTGTTTTGGAATGAAAAAGATAGGCTGTTTCATTGAGGAGAAAGTTAACATCAATAACCAAAAAGTATTGCTACAGATACAATTATAAACGCAGGGAACTCCTTCAAAAACTAACTTGAATGAAAAATACCAGAAATCTACATGATAATTTTTGGATTGGTGGCCATTCCAGATTTTATATTCTTCAGGTAGACCACATATCAATGCGCATATAACCAAACATTAAAAGATTAGCATAGGAAATCTACAGTACTCTAGCCCTTCAGGGTATTCAAGAACTAAGAGGACATCCGTAGGAAGTTTCTTGGTTTTACAGTGTGCAAAGCCTTCTGGCAGTTCACGAGCCTTGACAACTTGCCCCTACCATTTGGGATTATTAGATTAGAGAACTGTCACATGTTTACTTCAAAAGCAGTGTTAAAAACTCAAGTTCACTATTGTGTGACTCTCAAAAATTGGACACAAAATAAGGATTTAACATACAAAGAATGCCATTGGGAAAATGTGGAACACTTGGAAAGCCTCCTCCTCTCGTCTGCCAATACTTTTTCTATGAGAAAACCTTGGAAAATTTCCAACAGTGAGATTTCCTTCCTTGTTATATAATGTGTTATAATCTCGCATCTGAGTGGAATTATCTCCCTATGTGTAAATTGTATGGGATCTAACCCAAAATGAACACTCATCAATAAGCACTATGTCTCGTAAAAGATTATCAAACTATTGCCACAATGAGAATCCATATGTAGCTTGTCGTCTCCTTATCTCACTCTTTGACACCTACATGTACGAATGATTGGGGAATTTGTACTCATGGTCCAGGCATGTGTCTGTGCTCATTGCATAGTCAATGTGCCACAAATTGGACCAAATAGCAAAAGAATTTTGTCATGGGTGTTCTAAGGGCAATCAGTGAGTCAATATGCACAATGTTCAATTCATGAAAGTGAAAATGAAAAAAGATGAACAAACCTTAGATATCCAAGGAAAATAAACACCGAAATCAACAAGTTCGCATTTCCAAAGTGTACTTATTGTACCTCAATCAATGTGGACACCACTGAACAAAATCTATAGGAAAAAATAGAGCCTGAGGGTACACCTGATGAAAGACTTGCCAGTTGCCCTACTAAACAAAAAGAAATTGTCTCCTGAAAGATGGGTAACAACTTGACAGGAGTCAAAGGTTTGGCAAAGCTCTACTTGGGATAGGTATACTGCAAGAAAAGTTACTGTGAAGTAGATATTGTAACTGGCCAAAAACAAAAGGTAGGTATTGATACGATTGGCAACAGCTGGCTAGGTAGACCATTCAAAGGTTTTTGCTCATCTATACCATTATTATGCAACATAGCAGCCAGTGTTACATAATATCGTTGAAAAAGTTCCTCTGGGAATTTGCTATTAATTACCTACTAAGTCCTCCGCAAGTGTTGCTCGTAAATAGCATAAGCTATTGGAAGCACTTTAATTTTTCTGATGAAAAGTTCCTCTGGGGATATGCTATTTATAACCTACTAAGTCCTGGGCAAAAGTTATTGGAAGCACTCTAATTTCTCTAATGATAAGAAATTGAACCACTATATAACTCATAGTACAAAATGAATCTTTCACAAGAGTGTAGGATTAGAAAAAAATAATCACCTGTCGATGGTTCTTCCAGTTAAAATGAGGGGGAAATATCTAGAATACTTGCCAACACCAAACCGTTCACTAAGCTGCTGTACTCTAGCCGAATCGGAAAAAATCAGAGCTTTCCAGAGCTCACAATAGTCCATTCTAAATTGCTCATCCAGTTGTTTGTAAATCCCATGATCAAGAATAACTGTGTAGGAGAAAGTACTTGAGCAGCTTCATGTATTGAAAGACTCACTGGCGAAAACTTCAATTGAAAATGTACTAGGAGATAAATATATATTAGGCCTCACCTAAACAAAATCCAGATTTGCCCTCTGGAGAAACTAATATATTACCAGGGTGAGGATCTCCATGCACGAACCCATGAACAAATATCATTTCAGCAAAGACTTCCACCAGCGCTCTTGCAACCTTAAAGGCATAACCAGGAAATTTATCATAACCAAGAGAAAACCATTGGATTCACATTAAGAGAGGGTGCTGTCAAGTGATTTACAGCTAATTTGATATAAAACGATTCTCTATTATGAGCAAACTTAGACATTAATATACAAGTGCAAGACTAGCAGATTGCACTTCTTTTATATCAACAATTTCGAGTTCATCTGATGTTGGGATCAGTTTCATAGATGTTGATATTAAAGGTTTAACTCGATATCGTTGATAAAAAAGTTAACTCATGATCGTTGTTATGGCTTTAGTTGAGAACAACTAGTTTCCCTCGGTTGCATTTTAGTCTCTACATTTCTAGAATGTTCTTTTTCGCAGCAAATTTTAGAAACAAATTCTTTTTGTATTTTAAGTTCTTGTCTCTTTCTCTGTCTCTCTTTTGCATTAAATCAATTCTGCAAATTTTGAACTACTAAAATTAATAAAGGTCACACCTATATGTTATTGAAAGATTGAACCCTCAGCACTATGCTTTCAGATCAGTTGAAATCTCAAACAAAATTGACATTATTCCTGGGTGTCCTCGACTTTACGCATTTGGAGACAAATGCGAGTTATCATAACTATAACTGGTTGCTGATAAGGGAAGACAACAAACCTTTGTTGGATCTATTCCCATCTTTGCCAGATATTCTGAATCATCGACCTACACATTCAGGAAACTTATTGTTAACAACACACACACACATATATAGCTGCAGCATGTAAGACAAGGTAACCATTCTCCTAGGTGCTTGTACAAAGCAAGATTACACAGGTTGTTGTCCCTGACCAGTCAAGGGGATTTAATTTAGTAATACAACTGCTATTTGCAGTGAGGACATAGGACTAAAGCACCAGAACAGCAACTGCTGCCTGCTATCATACAACAAATATTTTGGTGGCACAAATTTATCAGGTGCATGTCCATGTACCAGCAACCAAGAGGCTCAATGTTCAATGATAGACAAGAAACAAAACCATGACACATATAAATTGTAATAAGAACTGTGATATAATGCACGGTCATTTTCACAAAAAAAAAATTATCTATGCCAATTTTTGCATTTTCAAAGTAACCCAATTATATTTCATAAGCATTAACACAAGTCAGACCTCAACGCATATGATTCTGACACCCAACCCAGCCAAAATATCTGTCAGACATTTGATGGTAATTACAACCCAAGTAGGCAAGTACAAGATTTCATTTGGCCCAGACCACTTGTTCCAAGTCCAAACTTTTATACAGGCCTGATGCTAATATTGCAGTAATCCAGGTACAATAAAAACATGTCATACCTTGTTTCCCCTGCAAAATTCCATCGTCAGAACCTGGCTTGTTGTCAACTCCTGCAAATTTATCATGAATTCAATAACAGCTAAAAACTCAGATACGTACATGAAACTGTTCAAAGATTGCAACTGAAAATTGAGAATCTGAAAAATCATACCCACACTACTTTAGGGACCTTGACCTTGTCATTGGAGATAAAGTTCTTGGCAGTTCTCTCTGCATTTTTTCCCTCCTGGATAAAATCTTTATAGACAATGTCAATGGCGGCTGGTACAATCCTCAATCAAGCCACTTATTGGAGATAAGTGGATTGTTATTACGGGTACAATTATCATATCTTCACAAAATGAACCAGCCAAAATGCCTATTATGATATACAACATTTAGGTTGACTGATGCCTACTTTTGCTACTTGAAATATAGAATTGGGCAAACTGGTAACTACCATCAAAGAAAGAACTATAATAATACTTCCATTTTTTCTCCAGTTCCGTTAGAAGAAATTAGATGTATAATATTATAGTAAAGTCAAAACCTGGACCAATTCGGCTGAGTCTCATTTATTGTATACTCCGATTCTAACTTTGTCATGGCCGGAACAGAAATAATATCAGCTCTATAGAGTTAGTGAAAAATATTCGAAATATCTATAGCAGCAGCAAATTCAGCAAACATATGGTATCATAAATCCAAATATTGCTATGTGGTCCAGAACCACACAGGTTTATGAAGCAGGATCTTCATGATGATGTCAATGAGTATGTAGAAAAACCAATCGAGAGAAAAGGACACAAGTGTCATAACTTTAGTACAGCGCATGCCACAACTTATGTACAATGCTCATTTGAATGCCATAACTTTTTTTCCGATCACTTGAGCGCTACATAACTTTTTAGTCGATCACTTAGCACTTGAGTGAACATTTTTAAAAGTTATAGCACTCAAATGATTAACTGAAGGTTACTACACTCAAGTGAATGTTCTTCAGAAGTTATGGTACTCAAGTGGTCGGAAAAAAAAAATTGTGGCCCTCAAATGAGGGCTGCACGAAAGTTATGACATTTGTGGTGTCCTTATCCCGAACAATCGATGTTCATGGAACTTAATTAAAACAACTTTATCGTGAAAATTGATATGAACTTCAACTACTCCACCGTATTGACCAAAAAAGTGAGTGATGTCATCATGCGCAAGCAAGATTTGAACCTAAACTTTAAGACATTGCTAACAATCTTGTAAGATTATAGCATTCCATGATTCTATGGCATACAATCTAGCACCAATTCATCTGTATGTAAGCAGATAAT
Organism: Rhodamnia argentea; assembly: GCF_020921035.1. Classification (NCBI taxonomy): domain Eukaryota; kingdom Viridiplantae; phylum Streptophyta; class Magnoliopsida; order Myrtales; family Myrtaceae; genus Rhodamnia; species Rhodamnia argentea. The sequence continues at coordinate 10,743,970 of NC_063157.1, read as the reverse complement.
AGCATTTCGACAAAAAGAACTTTGGCTAGAGCAAACGAGACAGAATACACAACAAGATGCAACTCTAGAAAACTTTACTAATAGTAACCACTTTAACATGAATTTACAGTTGAATTCAATGTAGTTATGCAGAAACATCACACAACCCATGAAACCACTAGGGTGTGCTTGGTGACCCCAGAATCCCAACAAAAGCATTAAGTATACTTCACTTTCTTTAGGGCTCTTGAACGTTAAAAAAGGAATCCACAAACCGAGGTTCTTAACTTGAACTCATTCCGTGAAAATGGGTGTCCGATGTCTATTGGCAAGTGTGGTGGATCAAAGGCACTCTTTAATGAAAACTAAAAATTCTCCCCCATTGTTAAACCTTAAGGTATTATATCACTTTCAACACAGATACTACACTGATGCTTACCAAGTTCTAAGGAGATAGCTTTGACAAATTCTCCTACCAGCCAATCAAATCGGTACTCTGGAAAGAGCTGTGAAAGAAGAGAAAGGATCATTTTTCTCAACTAAGAAAATAGGCGAATATACTGAAGAAATCCACAGCACAAACGAGCACTCTAAATAACCAGCTCATTTAAATATCATATTTGTGCCCTCAAACCAAATGGCATAAAAAGTGGTGGCTACTTCGGATGATCATTCTGATTAACTTAAGACAACCAAACATGACAAGGGGATTCCTTAGCAGTCTAAATTTAAATTGACCAAAACTGCACAAGAAAAACCACATAATAGATGATGATGAAGCCCTCAGCTATTTCCACAGCACAAATGAAAGTGGACACAGCTTTTACATTAAAAAAGCAGAAGTATACTAACTGGTACATTAATGCAGAATCCATGAACCCTTTTTCTGTTTTCCTCAGATTCCAGAATCTGAACCATTATTTGGTTTTTATATCCATCTTCACATACATCGATTTTAGTTGTTCCAGCTTATACATATTCTGGGTCCTGCAGAACCGGGTTAAAACAACTAAACAAGCATGGGGTTCACTTCTCTTCCCTTGAACAAGACACCCATAGAGACTGCAGTATCAATTGCTTCAGCAGTCCAACGTCACTGTGACAACTAAGCATTGTACAGACATCATTTCAGAGCAAATAATCCTCTTTCTGACATTGATTAATCTATGCCAAACCTCCTCGCTCCTCATAAAAGGAAATCTGCAATCATAAGCTAGAAAAGTGTCATGGATGCCTAAGGTATCTACGGATCAATTTATGTCACAAGCTAAATTAAAGCTACCACACGTCCATAGTTCTAACATGTTGATATCACTCCAGTTCATAGCAGGGCACGAGTTCCTCGAGAAGTTTCAGATAAGGCACAGTCACAACTGTGCATGTGCAGCATTAAGGATGCCGATGGTTTTCATGGAAAATCTCACATAAGGGAGAAAGTAAAGGTCGAGTTTAGATTTCGGAATCTGTAAAAGTAGGATAAGCAAAGGCACTGATACATATGACAGATGTAATGTTAGTGATCTCAAAGGGCATTTCAGTCATAATAGCTTGCTGTTTAAACAACTGAGACCTAATACTCATAAATATCACATAACCAAGAGAAAAATTGATAAGAGCATAAGATGAGCATAAGATGAGTCACATGTTACCTTTTGCTCAGAATACAGTATCATATCATTGCTAAAATGAAATGCAGATATGCTGCCCCACGTTAAATATCAAAAGAAAAGGAAAATGCACGATGTTAATCAGACCACATGAGAAACTAAATGCTTCTCCAGATACTACAGAAGCCAAAGTAATGGACCTAGGTATCTCACAGGACCAGATAATAGATATTACACTAACAATTCAACAAGGGGTAGGAAAATAGTACTAACCCACGTGATGGACTTTGAGAGGAAAGACATGATCATCGTGTCTAGTTTCATCTGGCGGTCTAACCCTGGGTATTGTACCTGTCATCAAAATAACAGCATGAAAGAATCAATTTGCTATGCCCTGAGCAAATAAAAATTCTAGAAACAAACTATTGTGCACCATCATTATAAGAAATATTCTACTGTGAGCACATGGACAGATGGCATCAAGCTTTTTCTTCGCTTATATCTTTTGGTTTTAATAACACTAAGCAAATCACAAAAGTGCACACAAAAATATTGATTTTGCAAGTACAAATTTACCTTGTTTATTTCTTTTCCATGATCAACATTCTCAAATACCAGCAAGAACTGATAGTTCACTGCTCATAAGCAGGAAACCAGTCATAGTTTTCCAGCAGAAATTAAATTCCGATCCATAGCTTTGGAAGGAAACGTAGATAGAAATGCCAGTTACACAGGTCAGGTTTCAGATGTAGATTAAATCGTTTCAATTAAAAAACAGTCTGTTTCGGAAATGCTTGGGCCATGTTGGCCAAACACAAACTTGGATAAATCCTTTTTCTCAGACATGTACTGTTAAGGCTCTTCATATTTTTTTCTTGCGTTCACAATTTGTGATTGTTTAGAGAAACTTTAAATGAGTTCATTTACAGTTGCCCCATATAGAAACAATTTTAGCTTCTAAAAGACAATGAGAAAATTCTAAATGAGTTTGAAAGCTAATATGTGTAAAAATTTCAAGATATGAGGTGATCAATATCCAATAAGAGTCTTTACCAAAAAAAATATCCAGTAAAAGTCAAATCCAAATGTTAAGTAAAATGAAACAGCAAAAGGAAAAGAATAAAAGCCATCCCAAACACATAATAAGCATTTTCTGAATCAACTGTGCTCTTTCTATTACCAAAAGAGTACATTGATGTGAGATAAAAGCAGATAACAATCCTAACAAGTCACATTCAGATCCTTTCCTAAGATCGCTCAATATCTGTCATATATATACACAATAACGAGTGTAAAGCAAACAATCATGTCTTAGGCTTTCTATTGTGTCCACAATCATACCCCGGATATGCCCCTTGCAAGACAATTTCCACTAATTTTGACAAATAAACATGCTCGATAAAAATGTGAACAAAAACCATTTGTACCAAATAAACTAATGTCCTAAAAAATACATACATGGTGAGAACATGTCACGTTGACGAGTGCCCTGAGGATCGTAATTGGAAACTTTCAATTTCAAAACACTAATTATGTGCGGTAAAGCAAAAGTTAGCACTGTAGAATTGAAGTCTCTTTTTTAGTTACTTAACTAGTGCCCTCAGGCACTTATTAACAAAATCAATAAAAAAAATCGTACCTATCTCATGGGGGATTTATATCTCACTAAACAACGACACTCCACCATCATTAGGTATTAGATTGGATGAAATGACTCGATATGCAACTCCAAAGGCCACAAACTACCATGATAGCCATAACCAAGGGCAACCTAGAGGGCTGGTGTATGGCGTCGTCCCCTGGTAGCTAGGTGCTTGTGAATTTTTTGGTGAATATATGAGCTTTGTGCACCTGGCTGCCACTTTATATACCCTACTACCTAAAATTTGAGACGAAATTTCTTTGTCTCACCCATCTTCAGATAGGATTTCATAAAAATTCTTATCTTGTTGCCCTCAACTTGAACCTCTGTGTGCATTCATTGGTCTGCAACTGTTCAAAGCACCAACTTGCTAGACAAGGATGAAAAAATGTCTAATAGATCGCATGCCCTTAATTTATAACAACCTGCCAGGAAGCATGTGGATTTTATTCCACAAAGATGTGGCTGAGGTGTGGATCGTGCAATGGGTTTTCACTTGCATATTATCCCACAATTAGTTCCAAAAACTTTGATCTCAAAAGAAATTTTAATTATAATGTACGCATGTGTCTTTCGAAGTGAACAAATGTGTGCAAGGCAGGGAAGGGGAGAAGGAGAGACAAGGGACAAGCAAGTAAGAACCTAAACAAGAATCATAATCTATGAAAATAAGTTCTCAACAAAGAAATTCAGCAACAAAATGGAGACAAACGACGATAAGAAATTCAGTAACAAGAACCATAGCGACCAACCTTAACTGCTACTTCATGACTGTCTTTTAGCACTGCATGATGAACCTGAGCTATAGATGCAGCAGCTATTGGCACTTCATCAAATGAACAGAATCTGAAATTGCAAGGTAATGTGATCCTTACGTTTCAGAAAATATATCACTGTGAAAACACTAAAATTTCCAGGGAAATTCAAGTTATTAACCAACGAAATGATTTCCTTTCTTCTAGGAAGCCATGCTGAAAGGGGGGAAGCCTATGTCGCATCAGAACAAGAACAGAAACAATAAAAAAAAAAAGTCGTACGTTTTTTTTTTTCACTTTGTGTGTGTGGGGTGGGTTCGGGGGGTTGTGTTGTTGTGCACAACACAGTCTAAGTTTAGTAATCCAAAGATAGCATTTCCTATTCAATCATCATGATACATAATTGTGTCACCCTGTACCTTTGAAGTCTAAAGCCAGAGCAGTCACCCAACAGCCAAATCTTTCAGTAGGAGAATCTAGGGTATAGCCAGCTTACTTATATGCTCTTCAATAGATAGATCAGTTGAAAAGACACTCTTTACAAATGTTGCAACTACCACTAACATCATTTTTAAACTACTCAGACTATATCAAGTGGAAGATTAAAATTCAATCTACCAGGCAACCTTAACCAAGCCAAAAGCGAAGATAAGTTTCATAATCCACTAAAGTGCAATCAAAAGGACACAACTTGCAAAACTTTGGAAGTTCGATATATGCTTAAGAGTTTGTTAAGGTACAGTAACAGCTGTTCGAACTATCTATTTCTGAAGTGTAATAAATACAGACCTTAGCGAATATATATTTAAAGAGAACGTGCATTCATTATCTGCATTTACTAGTTAGTAGTCGTATGAATGAGAGAACCCACAGATTGAAAGACCTAAACTTGAAGGATCTTGCAACCAACGAAATAACACCTTATTGGGCCTATGCATATACCCACAAAGAAAAGGATATCTTCAAAGAAGCAGAAAGAAGCCTCCTAGTAAATTTAACTATCCAATTGTATAGGACCACCTTTTCCTCAGTTAAATGTCCATAGTGAGAAAAAAAGAGGGGTAGGGGTCTTATTAAAAGTCCATGCGATGAAAGTCTAGGAAAGATTCCCTTATAAACTTTCAACTCACCGAGCACAAGAATTTCCATCTTAAAAAGTTATTAATGTTGAAAGGATCAAACCAAACGATATGTTCAAAGCAAAATTATAACAGAGAAGTGAGAAGAAATACCAGATACGTATTGATGGAGAACTTACTTGCATGATAAATCTTGTCCAAAGTTGTTGATTAGTACATCTCTTATTGCCTTGAAAGAACAAGGGACTGCCTAAGGCATCATCATTCGCGTGTAAAGAAGAAAATCAATTACCGAGGCTGTAAATAATAAATCAAAGTGAAGAAGAAAAGGACAATCCAATCAAAGAAGAACGAAACCTTATCCTGTAATGAGGAAAGCTTTGATATATATTCCTCAGGAACCTGCCTAATGGCTGCAACAAATTGACCAGCTTTGACGTAGAAGCCTTTGTTGGCTTCGCATAACCTCAAAATTCTCTTAGCTGACCGTGAATGTACCTGAAAGCCAACCCTGAGCAAACTTCAGTGCACAAACACACTCTGGCAAAATGCACAGGACAACCGCGTGAAACAAATCTGTACTATGCCAATTTGTTGCCACGCAAATGAAGTAGTGAGACGGGCAATTCCAATTTGCAACTTTAGAAAACTAATGCAGTTCATTGAGATGGATTGTTGCTATATAACACTGTGAACTCAAAATTGAAATATTTAACGAAGTACTTAGGGACAAAGCTTGGCTATTATATGCCTGTTGCTCAGATCATATGCCATGAGCATGGAAAAGTAAGAGGTAGCTAAGTGTGCGCACTTGCACGACGTCTTGTCAACTCAATAACTTCTTCTGCCTCTCTTTCCCTTTTCATATTCACTAAATGCTACTCGACACACAAACATTTTAGAGCTTTCACTCGTTAGCAAACTAAATGCACCGATTCCCAACTCAATAAATACTGAAATACACCAACCGTCTTCGGAACTCACTGTTGCAAGCGACAAAAAACTAACCTCAGATAATTTGCGAAAATAATCCTCGGAGTCCCGCGAAAGCCCGCGCAAGGAGAGCTCGTAGTCCACAACAGTGATCGCGATCTGTGGAGCAAAGTCCGTCAATGGCGGCGCCAACAGCAAACAAACCAGTAGAATAAGGAAGAGAGAGAGAGGCGAAGAGAAATCGAGGACCGTGGAGACGGCACGAGAGGAGCGCACGACGCCATCGATCAATGCCCCGACCTCGCTGTCGAAATTCGAAGGAGGAGAGGCGAGGGAAGGATGGCGAGCGAACGAGAGAAGGTCGGAGGCGGAAGCTGCTTGGAAGGTGAGGCCAGTGGCGGTGAGCAGTAGAAGCGAGGCCTTGGCCTTGGCGGGAAGCTTGGGAATCCGCGGAGGCTTCATCGCTCGAAGAAGATCCTCCAATGGCGGCATCGCTCCCTCTCGCGCCTGTCGAGAGAAACCGAGGGCACAAACCGGACGACCTCTCTGTCCAATTCCGACCGCCTCGGCCTTTTTGAATTTTTCCCCCTTAAAAATTGCCAACGTAAGCGGTGGATTTTGCGAAATCAAAACACTTTCGGAGATGTTTTTTGCGAAATTAAAACACTTTCGAAATTAATCTTTTATATTAAAAAAGTTAATTTAACAGTAATCCTCGGAATGATTTCAGTCATATACATGAAACCGTGTCAATAACAAAAATTTCACCATATATATGTAATACGGTTACGCAATCTTTCTATCTATCGATTGCGCATGATATCGCATAAAAAAAATGTGATTTAGTGAACAAGTTATATAGGCAAATAACTTTACAATGTAATCGTCTTTGTTACTTTCCGACTTATTACCTCATGACCTCGTTTACTTAGCTCTTTTCCTCACCTATCATTTTCATTTCACTGTTATGCTTACTAATCTTAGTATTCACTTTCGGGAATCTAGATGAACATAGATTTGTATAGTTTTCGTGATTTTTTTGGTATGGATAGTTAAGACAAGAATACACAAAAAAAAAAAAATGCATTCGTGCAATTTAATCCATCTTTCCAATATTGGCCAAAAATCGCTAACATAGCCCGATTGGTGTAATAATTTTTAATAATGTTTTGGGTCGGCAATCAACTGGAGGAAGATGGAAAGAAAGAAAAAAAAAAAAGAGAGCAAAGAAAAAAAAGGAAAATAATAAATAAAATTTGTCCAAGTCAACTCTTTCGATTTTCAGCCAAAATTGATCGGATAGATTGAATTGTCACAAATATAAAAAAGTTTAGAATTTGATTGGCAAAAAAAATTTCCTTCTGAATTATTATAATAGCAATAAGTTTATGACTCTTTTTTTTTGTAATTTTCCATTATTTAGAACATCAATGCAAAACTATCATAAATAAGCACTCGATAATCATAGGCATAATCTATACTTATTTTCAGGTTATAACATTCCTTTTACGGATATTAAGTATAAGGAAAAAAATTTATTAGAAACTGGATATATCTACAATATAAAATAGGGCAATTCCGAAATCCAGTGAGAAGAAAGTGAAAACCTCTCAGACATTTTTCCTCGTCTAACATCAGCTCCGCCTCCCTCTCCTCCCAAGTCTCTCTCGCCTTCTCTTTCCTCTTCTCTCGCCCGCACGGCGCCGTCGCACTCTCGAGCCGCCGCGACCGCCGTCATCGGACCTCTCTCGATCTCTGACCTCCGCCCGCGCCCGCGCAACTCAGCCGCCACGCCTCGCTGGCCGATTGGCCGGCGAAACCTGGGTGAGTCTCGTCCCCCCACTTTGTGTGCGCGCTTGTCAGATCGCCGGGAGCGGTGCCCCGCCCGCAGCGATTAGAACCGCCAGTGTGCACGAGGCACATGGCGGGGGCGGGGCAGATTTTCTGCGTGAGCGCGATCCCCATGCGCATCCCGTTCTGTTTCCAACCCTAATTGAAGGGACCGACTATGGCATGTTTTAGTACTCGTCCCTCTGCATAGTGTCACTATCTCCTGTGCACTTCTTTTCAAAATAGCACTCGTCTCTCTTTTCTTTTTTTACTGTGAATATTGCCTCCTCTCTGACATTCAGATCATATTCACTTAATATTAGCTGATGGTCTTCTCTATCAAGACTCTGTATGCGTGTTAGGCGCACTTGAAGATGGGTGTTTCTCGATATGTGGAAAGGATTTGATTTTGTTGAGGATTCCAGTTGTGAAAAGGGAGGCCAAGGCCATTGGATTTATTCATTCTTGGTTCCTCAGGGCATAACCGTGAATGTTTGTGCATCTATTACAGGGGAGCTTTCCCAATATTCTGCAGCTGAAACTTCTGAAAGATCACAGAGAACCTTGCAGGGATTAGGCGTCTGGGTATTGCATCTGAGAAATGGATCCTAATCGCTACGGGCATCAGCAAGGATGGGAAAATAACAGCGTAATTGTGGTTTCCTCCTTAATAAACACCTATATGGGATCATTACACAAGAAAATTCTAGGGCTCATGTGCTTGTCCACATTTTTGGGCCTTAAAGAAAAATGATAACGGAGTGGACCTGCGTGGAAATGAAGTGGAGTTTGCCTAACCTCATTTCATGTTGATTATTTGTTGCTGACTAGCTTATTCTCTTCAATCCACAGGCTTTGGAGGGTTATAGTTCTGCACATGAGCCTAATTTTAGGTGAGTACTGACTAACTTTCTTGGCTCATTGGTAAAGCATTATTGATTCTAATATTAGTGGTACCTGGATCTTTTCACCTGTGTTGTGCTTTGCACACATGCTCCACCTTTTCTCTTGCTAGTACTTCGAGTTCAACCGATATTTCGTTTCTTAGTCAAATTACATTTTGCTGCCTTCATTTCATCACTTCCTTTTCTTCCAGGGTTGGTTCGTATGATGAGAGAAGGTTTTTAGATGACAGATATGCGTACCCTTTGGAGAGGGACGCATATCCACCTCCACCGTCTACTGGTGGGTTTTGGGCCCAATCAAGAAGGAGGAATTATGAAGATGAATATCCACTTGAAAGAGAGTCTAGGAGACATGAGAAGCCATATATTGATGCATACAATGAGATGGATACATTTCATGATCGCGATTCATCATTTCAAGATTACGACAAATTGCGAGATGGCTATCATGGAATTGACAATTTTCGTGATCGTGATCTCGATCGGCCTGCTAGGTTTGGAGGACGGGATCGTGATGACTATCCATATGATGACTATGGCCATAGGTCACGTACTTCACAGCATAGAGAGGATAGCCGTGAAAAGGATTCTAGCCATGGTCGACATAGTTATGACTCTGATTATGACCGAAGCAATAGGAGAGATGTGAACTTTAGGAGGCGTGATTACCGTGACCGTGAACATGACAAAAGAAGTTCTAATCGAGAAAGGGATTACAGCCCATATGGAAGATATGAACCATCTCGGTCTCGTTCACGATCCCGATCACCATCTCGATCTAGGTCCCATGGACGTGATGATCATCTAAAGTCTAGGTCTCCCAGAAGTAGAAGCCGTGGTCGCAGTCATCGCGAGGACAGCTATGATGATGATCGATATGATAGGGCTGAGAGACGGAGGGACCGTGAGGACAAGCGCCAACGTGAACATTACGGTGTGGTACGTGAATTGTGTATTTCCCTTCTTTTTCACTTGTTCTTTTACATTAGTGGATTGGACTTCATGATGACTCTGCCTTTCCTAGGCCCCATCTGCTACTGTTGTGGTGAAAGGTCTCTCGCAGAAGACAACCGAGGAGGATCTATATCAGATTCTTGTATTGCCCCTCTTAACCCTTGCTGATTTCTCTTCAGTTCTTACGTCATTTAAATTTGCTAATTCCAACTTTATTATTTCTGAAATCAGGCTGAGTGGGGACCTCTCCGTCATGTACGTGTGATTAAAGAACGAAATTCTGGCCTGTCTCGTGGGTTTGCTTTTATTGATTTCCCTTCCGTGGTATGTATCCTTGCCATGTATGATCCCTGGATTTATGATTTGAAGCAAATAGATGCAGGCAACTAGAGATATCTTTTGCACTTATTTTGCCTAGTCCTTAATCTAGTATTAAGCCTTTATTCTGTTCATTCTTTGGAATTTGGATCCCTTCCCCACTCTTAGGATTTAAGTTATGAAAAGTGGATGCTGATGCCAATTATTTTTTGTGTGTAGGGGGCAGCAGAAGCAATGATGGAGAAAGTTGGGGATGATGGCCTTGTTGTTGATGGCAGGAAACTTTTTTTTGAGTACAGGTATACCGTCTTATCTGGAGATTCAGTAGATTAGTTTGTTTCCTTTGTAAACACGGTGCTAGTTCTATCGAATAAGTTTCAGTTCTGATTGTTTTATACGAGCAGTTCAAAGAAATAGAGCACATTCTAAAGCACAAAATGTTATTCAGCATCATCCCTGCTGTTGGCTCTCACATTGTCTGACAGATATTTGGACTTGCAACTTGTATTACTTTGCAATTATATTTCTTTGTTTTGGCCAGTTTAGTTACAGTCAGTTTCAAATGTCTTGCTGCAGTAGTAAGCCAACTGGAGTTTCAGGAGGCTTTGGTCAAGAGAGTACTGTCAAATCAGGCCATGGTAGCTATAGGAGTATGATGGTGCCTTCTGATTGGATGTGCACGATCTGTGGTTGCGTTAATTTTGCAAGGCGAACATCTTGCTTCCAGGTTCGTGTCTTCCTTTAATGCTTTATAGTGATCCTTGAATTGTGATGGGTTAAGTCTCCTCTCGGTCAGTTAATGGATGGACGCCATCCTAGTTTAGTTTTTACTGCTTCAATGGGGAAGTGGAATGGTGGTGCCTGCTCTAGTTTACGTTTTTCGATAATCAGTGCAAACAGTGATTTTTCTCCTTAATTCACATTTGTAACAGTTACTCCAACTGTATATTGTTTTCTGATTATTCGACTTTCAGTGTCATATTTATTTTTGCATCAGTAGGTGTGCCTCTAAGTCAATGCCTTTCTTTTCTGGTTTGGTGATAGCCTGTATTTAAAAATATATATGGAAAGAGAAATATTATCGCTTTTCTGGTTTGTGTATTGTCTCTTTTGCTAAATCTGCTCATTCCTTTTCTGGGATATCAGTGTAATGAGCCACGAACAGATGATGCTCCGTCAGCAGATATGATATCGAGTCAATCAACATTAGCGAAGAAGGGACTGGAGGCAGGTATGTCCATGTTGCCTGATCGATATGCAATATACCTTGAAACATTTTTGGGTATGCTAAGTCAGTTGAGTGATCAGGGCCAACACATGTTTTGGTGGTGCGCGGGTTGGATGAAAATGCCGATGAAGAAATGATTCGATATGAATTCTCCAAACACGCTCCAATTAAAGTAATATTCATTGTCATCTTTTTTTGGGCCTTTACCTAAGATACTAATACCTGCGGCTGTTTTTACTCATCTAGAAAAAGCTAATTTTATTTTTTGCAGGATCTTCGTCTTGTGAGAGACAAATTTACTCACGTATCAAGGGGATTTGCGTTTGTACACTTTTACTCGGTGTGTTTATTCTGATGCATTTCTCCATTGTATTATTTCCTGTCAACAATTTGTCTTGCTTCCATATGTTGTGTTTGTATCTTCTTTCTTCATAAAAATACCTGTTCTCAAGTCTGTAAGGAATAAAAGTCAGGGTCTAGGGCTGCTAAGTTGTTAAGGCGACTCCAATATTCAACTGCATATACTATCAAAATTTAGTGCATGGCTGTCTTTGGGAATTTTTATTACTGTGAAGCTTTAGGAGGACCTGTTTATGTGCTTAATCTGGCCTATGCATGAAAAAGGAGCCAACTAATCAGGGATAGGGGGGAAGATGTTTAATCGAGTTCTCACTAGATACCAGAAGTGGGGGTAAATCTAGAAGCATGTCTTTGTACAAAAAAGATCATTCCCTGTTCGTAGTTTTTCTAGTCAACAATGATTTGCTTCGGCTTACCTCCTCCGGGCCATTCTCTCCATGCAATTCTTTAAAAATTGGAAATGGAGCATACAACTCAGATTTGTATCTGATAGCCTGTATGCACTTATTGGCTACCTCTCGCTTCTAGTTATGACTTTCCACTAAAAAATTGAAGTTAAAATCGAATCCAAACGTGGAAAGTTATGAGTAAAGTTAAAGAATTCACGTATTTTAGATTAAATAAAAGTCAAATGTGAGTTCTGGAAAATTTGCAAATTGTCAAAAGTTAAAAGGAAAGTGGAATTCACTTCATACAGGTCTTAGAATGAGAGTAAGAAAAGAGAGTCTATACATGGGATACTATGAGTAAGGTTTTTCTCCACCCGCAGAGGGAGTTGAAGCTTATTTGTACGGCAAGAGGTAAAATTATGAGTGAGTCGTACTGTTCATCTAAAAATACAGGTTCCCGCATTCAGGGTTTGTTTACCTACTGTTGCGGTCCAAGTTTGTTCGCTTGCTCACAAAACAGGCTGAGTGTTCTATCCTCTTGCTCGAATTGTGTGGCCCTATTCCATCCCACCATGTAGGCTTAGTTTAATCAGAGCATGTAATGGACTGTGATTTATTTTATTTTATTTTATTTTATTTTTTTGGGGGGGGTGTTGGTGGGGGGATAACATGTTAAGCGATAGGCCTAACGTCACACTTTCAACCACTCATTTTCAAACACGAGCTTGCACTTTGAATTTGTCAACCTTCCTTGGTTTTCTTCATTCTGCTATCTATTACCATGTGATGTGACAAATCCAGTTCAATGGTTTTTCAATATTTGAATCTACTTTTTCTTCATCATGAGGAGCCAGTTGGCAATGTGATGGTTGTTTCATTGGATATATCTGAAGCCATGTGGTTTTGCCTTTTGTAGGTTGATGATGCAACTAAAGCTCTTGAAGCTACAAATGGGACAACACTTGAGAAGAATGGGCAGATACTTCGAGTAGCATATGCAAAAAGTGTTCTTGGTCCAGGATCAGGGCCGTCAGCATCGTCTCAGTCGAGCAGCCTAGCTGCGGCAGCAATTGAGGCAGCGACATTTGCTCAGCAAGTAATCTATTTATTTCTGTTTTGTTTTTTTCCTTGTTTTCTTGCTCTATAATTTTTGGTTTATGCTCTTTTTAGGATGTTATTGATCAATCAACTAGTTGACTTATTTCCTGTATCCATGCATGCAAATGGATGTGGAACGCCCTTAGTTTGAGATTTGTCATTCACATGATAAGTTTAAATACAAGTGGGATAATAATCTGATTGCTTCACTCTCTCATTCAAGTATGATGCTGTTGGATGGGCGCCAAAGGAATATAACCCGGAAGACAAACAATCCTCTGGTGGACAGGAACATGGGAGTGGAGACATCTCTGCTAAAAAAGATGGTTCAGCTCCACAATCTGGCTTCGTGTGGGATGAAGCGTCTGGTTACTATTACGATGCTGGCTCCGGGTTCTACTATGATGGAACTTCAGGTTTTGTTTTTTTTTTCCCCCTTTTCTCCCTTGATTCTCTGATAAATCCAGGTTTCTTTTTGCTCTTGGGCCTGCTATCTATCAGGAAGTGGATTGTTGCTTCTTGCATAGGGAATTGAATAGTTGTTAAACAAATAGTTGCTCTCTCTTGTGTGAACTTCCTGATGAGCTTCTGGTTCTTGACAATTTCGTGATCTTTAGTGGTATCATAGGTTCAGTTCTTTCATTGCAGAGAAGCTTTTTGTTTTCTGTGTGGAGGATTCAGTGAGCGAGAAAATGTTTTCTAGTTTATATGCTTTTTATCTTCCAGAAATTATTTTTCACAGTCCTCTTTTCTAAGGAGGTTGTGGAGTGGGTTAGTTTGAAGTTATTTGGCTTACTTAAGCTTGGCATGGATTGCATATATACGTATCAGAGACAGTATGCAGTATAGATTTCCCCGTTCCTCATTATTTTAGTGCTTACTGCTTAGCTATCTTTCTTATGGAAACTGGTTATGTGTTGTTTGTACCTAACCCTATGTCTTGACCGCAGTGTAAGGATCTTGTTAGGATTCTACCGCAGGCAAAATATCCAGATTTATCCAAGAAGATGATAGTTTTTTAGTTAAAGTCATGGTACCTTTTAGATGAATATACATAATAGCTAGCCGTTGATAGTATTGATTTTTTGTTGTCGGAGGAGGAGTTACATAAGTGGATATGATGCATCACTTCTTACTGTTGGTTACCTGATTCCATAAGAACCTTAGGCTTCTAATAAGGATCACCAGAGTGTTTTTCATAATCAACCGCTCTGCCTTTCCGGTGGAAGAAAGAGACAAGGGAGGATATTTTTAGTTTCGGTGGAATGGACTAATTCTTGATTCCATTTTGGTTGGGTGGATCTGCAGGTCTTTATTACGATGGTAATAATGGCGTCTGGTATACATTTGATCACCAAACTCAGCAATATATTCCTTGCACCGACCAAAATGCCAGCTCCACATCTAATAAGATATCTGAGCTGACTAAAGGATCAGATAGTTCCAGTACTAGGAAGGTTGTGATCTCTGCGCCAGCTGCAACGATAAGCTCAGCTGAGAAAGCTGCTTCCCTACCGGATGCAGTCCAGGCTGCTGCAGCAGCTGCAATAGCTGCAGAGAAGAAAGAGAAGGAGAAGCTGAAGGAGATCAAACTTGCTTCCAAAAGTAGTATCATGGCCAGCAAAAAGAAGATGAGCAATGTGTTGACAATGTGGAAACAGAGGAGTCATGAAGGACAAGCTACTCGTGTGGCCCTGAATGACAACCCGCTGTCTGCTTCTGCTGACGACAAATCATTTGGTGTTGGACAATCTGTCAAGGGGAAGGTTAAACCCGACTTGAATACCATAAGGAATGGTACCACATCAAATGCAGGAGTTAGCACTGCTATACCTGCGGTCCAGAATGTTACTTCGGAGGCTCAGGGAAAACCGTGGCCTGTTAGCAATAGCTCAGGCGGGGCTTTGATGGGTGTTATTAGGGGCTCCGGAAGAGGTTTATTGAAATCAGATGTTTTTTCAGGGTCATGTGGTGGAGTTTCAATGTCTTCAACTTTTGCTTCTGCTGCAGGTTCATCTTCTTTGGCAAATACTGATGCATCAACCGGCATCACTCCATTCAAAACAGATGTATCTGCTTTGGGTTCTTATACACCACCTTCGGCTGCTGGAAGTGGCAAGAGGAGATTCTCTGAAATGCCTTTGAGTTCTGCTTCTATTAACAAGGAACAACCTCAATCGAGCTATAGGGATCGAGCTGCTGAGAGGAGGAGCTTATATGGTTCTTCTGTTGGAGATGATATGTTGGACCATGACACCATGGATTTGAGTAAGCTTGCATAACTTTGTCATTGGTGTTAATCCCTTCCTGCCGTCCTTCCTTTCCTTCTCCTCCTTCACTTCCTTTTCCTCGTTTCTTCATAGTCCAGTCTTGTTTCATAAGTGCAATAATGAGAATTTTAATGTTCATAAGGGCACTATCCTTTTTACCCCTTCCGAAGAAAGAAACTAGGCTTCGTTAGTCCGTTGCTTGCATGTAATGTTGATAATGTATTAACTTGTGAGAAATTCTGCCCATCATTTCTTCATCTCTTGGAGATCGAGATCTGGCCTTCAAAAAGAGTTCTTTGGATTCAATGCCATTTCCCCCTGGAGTAGGGGGCTCACGTGGGGCTGGAGATGCGAGTGTCGCTGCTCAGAGCTATGAGGTGATTACAGCAGAAAAAGCAATTGATGAGAACAATGTAGGGAACCGGATGCTCCGCAGCATGGGCTGGCATGAAGGCTTGGTACTGTTTCCCACTTTTATTTTATATTATTAATATATTTTTGCTTTTATGATGCCACTGGTAAATACTATTGGCATAGCCCCCCACCCCAAGTAACATCTTTAATAACATCAAAGCGGGTATTTTTTCTTGTAGGCTGACATTTCACCCTAGTTTTATGTCAATAAGTTAGACCTTTTTACTCAAGAATCGTAATGGCCTTGGTGGTGGATTTCTTTTAGGCAGAAGCGACCCTGCATATGACTCCAAGAGAATTTTATAATCAACAAAATCAATTATTGGCCACAGTGAACTATGGAATACAGCCTTCATTTTTGGGTCAAAGAAAGCATAGCCTTTAGAGCGCTTAAATTTTGGAAAAAGATAGTTCTTTTTCCCACTGAAGCATGGGGATTTCAGGCTAGTTTACGTGCAGACTATTGATTTGACCAATGTGCTTGAAAGAATGGGCACCATGTTTTCTGAAGCCCCTTCTTTCGCAAAGGACTATTAGCCTGTGCATAGAGTGCTTGATTTTTGGGACCAACAGGCAAACCTGAAATGGGATGTTGTAATGCTTGTCAGTACTTGCCGCTGATGTGTTCAGTGTGTTCGTGTCCTCTTGTATTTGATATGATGCCCAGGGACTGGGGAAGGATGGCAGTGGCATGATAGAGCCTGTCCAAGCACAAGCGATGGATAGGAGAGCAGGTCTTGGTAGTCAGCAAAAGAAGCTTGATCCTAGCCTAGAGGTGCAAGCTGGGGATAGCTACAAGACTCTTATTCAAAAGAAGGCCCTTGCTAGGTTCCGAGAAATGTCTTAGACTGAAATTTGCTGATAAACAATAGCTGATCTTAGTTGTTGTCAATGTATTTATTGGAAGCAAGCACATTGGTGTTGGGTCTCGGACGGTTGGTGTATGGAAGGAAAGGTAAGGAGAGCATTACATTTGCTTGTCATTCCCCTTTGAGAGTTAAATTCCCGAAATATGTTCTTTTTTGAGAATCACTGGTCGAAATGTAGCTTACAATTATTTTATGTATTTGTTTGAACCATCTTTGATCAGTTGAATTTTGAACCTCTCTGTAAATTTTTTGGATTAGTGAATGGCCCAATCAAGCAAGCTCGATGTGTTGGTCTTTAGATGGATTGGTGTTTGGAAAGTTAAGGAAAGCATTTACTTGTGATCCCCCTTCGAGAGTTAAAATACGAGAAAGATGTTCTCTTCTGAAATTTTTTTATCGTAATGTATTCAGTGTTTTTGTTGGACCATGCTAATCGTTGGAGTCCTGAAACTTCACCTGTAATTTATGTTATTGCACGCTATTATCTCTATCAAAGGTTTGAAGTACATCAGATGACCAGGATGAAGGTTGCGCAATGTAGAGTTTCCATTATTTAGCTATTTTCACCCCAATGAGGATTGTGCGATACTGCAATGTCAGAGTTTCCGATACGATGATTTAATGCATTTGTTTGAACCTCTTTCATGGCAAAGATGGTGACTGAGTAATATATCAAATGAAAGTAATGAATGTCAGCAAGTCCAAGTGGATTTTCTAAATAATGCTCACTGAAACTACAAGAGTGCACGATGGGCGTCAGAAGTCACAGTTGATAAATCTATCTTTGATTTCCACTCGTCACCACATTACATGCAACACGTTGTGGCTCCCAAGATAGGAACCAAATCAATCGAAGCCCTTATCTTGAATTTTGCTGTCCTTATTTGCAAGCAGTCATTGGCATAGCACGGATCACATTTGACACCATAACATAAGAGCAAGGATTGGTTCGGGACAAGCCCTTTGATAAAGCAGCTAATTTTATGCAAATATGTATGTGAAAAGATGAAATGGAAACACTTGAATCTCAGTAGCGAATCGAGCAAATGGAGTTTTGAGGAAAAGCTTGTCTAGAATGGAAGTTTCAAAAGAAGAAGCACCAGGAAAAGAGAATGACCACAAAAAGAAATACTAGGTAGGACCAGAAGACCATGAGGAAAAATATGACTGCGGATTAGAAGGGGCGACATCTTTAAAAGATGTGCAAGAAGACTATCATGAGATGATAAGCTCTTGGAGTTTACAAAAGAATTAATGTAACACCGAACATAATAGCACAGACCAACTCCGTCTAGTCAGAAAAGATTAGATTGGTGTTCATTATAACTGAGAGAGAGAGAGATTCCAGTCTTCACTGATTAACGAGGAATTTACTAGGTTTGTATGAACTAACTCCCTAACTTCAATTGGTTTTGCAGTTTCACAAGTGGTGTTTCAGTCTAATTCGTTTTTATACATAGGCATCAAGAACTAAAAGATCAAGGAACTCGAGTGGAAGACAACTATACAACGTGAGGAGAAAAAGGAAAGGAATGAACAGAGAGTTGATAAGAATTCATGAACAACAGGATGCAGATCGGGTTTCTTCAAAGCTTCTATCCACTAGAACCATCCCCGCCGGCGCTGAATTCTGCATAGCCTGAACTCTGGGCAACCTCTTAGCTGTTTTCAGCACAATAGCAATAGCAGTTAAAAGACTGTCCAGAATATACGATTGCTACTAAGACCGCAAGAAACCCCAACATTATATCATGACATAACCCCAAAAAAGAACAATGAAGGCAACAAAATCACAAAACCACCTTTGCTCATACAAATGCAGTTTTCTCAATTTCTGCTAGATTTGAGTTTACATTTTTTTGTCAACCACGCACAATGCCCACCCCTAGGGCTTCTTAGACATTGGGTGGGTTTGGTTCAACATTTGAAATGAGCTTTGAGGAAATGCAAATGCCTTCAACCTAAAGGGGTTTAGGAAAATGCTAATTGCGTTTGGTAAAATCTCATTTGAAAATGGGCTTTGGGTTGAATGGTGTTTCACAAAAACAACATTCCAAAGGGGCTTTCAATGCAATTTTTTAATTTTTAATTACAAAAATTATCCATTGCCAGACCAGCGAAAAAGATAAATAATAAAAAAGGGGGCAAAAAAGAAAAAATAAGGAATTGATGAGGTTAGTTTTGGAAGGAAAAAAATCTCTTAGCATTTGGCCAAATGCTGAAAGCCCAATGCTGGTAGGGACCAGGATTGGGCTTGCAACTTTCCCAAGGCCAAAATTTAGTCAAATGCTATCTCAAAGCTTAACCAAATGCTTCAGCATTCTCCCAATGGGCTTTGGAGGCTGAAAATCCCTTGGGAATACTGAACCAAACCCACCCATTGACTTGGTCACCTTATATTATGAGAAGGAAGGGGAACAAATGCTAAAACACATTATTCGTTTCTTTATTTAATGCTTCCATTGAAGAATAGAGGCTTACCTATTTCATAGAACAGTTTGCTGACATTAGTGGCAGTCTTAGCAGATGTTTCTATGAACACGAGTTGCCTTTCTTCTGCATACATGCGTCCGTCCTGCAACATCATAGTATATTATGAACACGCAGAGGTTTGTAGAGCTGCAATGCAGATACTAAGATGTAGACCGACTGAAAATAATTCGGCAATAAGACCAATTCTGGGTAGAGCACCAATTTCCAAACTCAATAGAAAACAAACAAGCTGGAAAATTTCTTTGAGTATGTAAAGTCGTCAAAACCCAAAAATTTAGAAAAGAGTGACAGTATAACCTGACTTTCATCCTTGATGGTAGATAAAACTAACTCTACAGTAACCAAGAGTTCTTGCTCTTTGCATACATGATCAATCCCATTTCAGAGAAAATGATTTATCAAATGCCTTTACAGAACTATTAGGAATCGGAAAGATTATGACACTGCAAAAAACAAATAGGAAAAGATTTATAAGAGCCTTACACATTTTGGGTAAAAAATGCTAAAAAGACCAGGCCAAGCACCTAAAAAAATGTGCTAGGTGGCAAGAGATTTACCTTCCATTGCACCCGGAATCCCTTCAAATCAATCAAACTAGTCAAAATCTACAAGACTTATTGAAGTGGCTGCTGACAACTCGTCATTGAAATAATGAGGACAAACAATGGAACAGCCAAGAAAATGGACTCCCATTTTCTTGATGGGGTGACAACCCACTTCTTTCTTTAACAAGCTAAATGAGACAGAGGACCACAAGAATTACCGAACAATGAACCAAAATGAATGGCCCATCAAAATCATCAGAACAATTTAAAGAAATATCAGTGTTTACCGCAGCTGCCACTTTTCTTCTGTCCTCCAGATCTGTCTTATTCCCAGCGAGCGTTATTATCAAATTGGGATTTCCTGCAATAACTCAAAATTCACAGTAAGCAACACATTTAAAGTCTAAAACAATCACAAAATCATCTCTCATCAAAAACAGTAGAAAATTGTAGAATAATGACGGTATTGTTACCCAAATCACATCATAAAAATAGGAGTTGAATGATGAGTAGTGAAAAACGAGGTTCTGTACCACAGTGCAATAGGTGAATTGGTAGAAGCACATATGCATCAGCTAGAAGTAGCTGCCTGCTTTTCTAAAAAGGGAAAGAAAGCTGACTAAAAAAATTCTAAAGGAAAACTAGCTTTTTACAAGATAGTGCAGAAGGCTGCTTAATGGTTTGGTTCACAAACATTGTAAAAAGAACAAAAAAAAAGAAAAGTACATTGAGTCATTCTTGTAACCTTCAACAATCAACATCAACTCTCCAAGACTCAAGGACTTAATTGCACTTCAAAATCTTTCAAGTTCACATTGACATCCTTGCATCATTTCCAATAGATTCTAGAATAGTTAGAAAAAAAAAAAATAGCAATGCATTTTGCGAAATGATGATATTTTTCATATGCAGTTACTAGAAGTATCAATTACCAAAAGATTGGAAAGACATTTGGATACCACAATAAGGTATTGCAGAATAAGATACAAGCACTGTAAATTTTCTCTTTACAAGGTAAACAAGTTTGATGGTAAGCGAGGCACCTTGCTTGTGAAGTTCCTCCACCCACTTCTTAGCCCGTTCAAATGATTCCTACAATCCACGAGAACATTAGCAGAATGAAATTAAAGAGACCAATGCTATACCATGCTATGTCGGTGTCCTGTTTGAACTTTCCATAATTACTTTTGTACTCGTTCTGTTCTAAGTCATTCATTTAACATTACTTCCTCATTTCCTTTTACCATGCTTCTATCCTAAGGTTCAAAACTTCTAAGCTACTCCTAACAGGAGAGGTAATTAACCTTCCTAATTGATTGACACAAGCACAAAAATTACAAAAGATGAACAAAGACAGAAAGGGAAGATTTCATACAGTGCTAGTGATGTCATAGACAATAATAGCTGCGGCAGCACCTCTGTAGTACATAGGAGCCAAGCTGTGGTACCTTTCCTGACCTGCAGTATCCCATATCTCAAACTTCACCGATGCATCATTGACACCCACTGTCCGCGAGAAGAATGCTGCTCCTATAGTTGATTCCTACCATCATGAGTCAGTAACGACAGAAATAAAATCACTGAGAGCAGGAAGAGCAGACATTCCAGCAGCTTTGCCAACTGTTGACTTCTCAAAATTAAGCCCTAATATATTTCTCAGCCAAGACGGTTGGATTGATGTAATAAGACCCAAAAGGTGCCCCGCCATGGTACCGCCCCCTCCCGCTCTAAAACAAACATCTGTGGTTCCGTCACAAGCAGAATAGGAATGGGATATAGCAACCCAGAGAGTTATAATGGGAAGAAGTAAAGTGAATGCCCTCCAAACCACTTGAAAACATGCAAAATCTTTTCGTGACTTTAGCATAAGATGGAATCGGAGGCTTGTGAAGTTATTACCTAGGAAAAGAACAACTAGCTTGGTCATTTCCAAGCATGCACACTTCCACTGGATAGCTCTCTTTCCACCCCTATCACCATTTAAGAAGAAAATTGCTATGTCAAGAATTCTACACTTACTTAATCTAATGAGCTATCATCCTTCACATGTTAAGAGTTTTACCACACTTAAAAGTGCAATCTTTATAGTACTTAATTTGGTGGATCTATCTATAGATGATAAAGTGATCTGAGATTATATATATATTTTTTTTCTTGAGTGCATTTCTAAGAATTAAAAGTGGGTGTTTATTCAGTGTTCCTTCTTATTACCCTTGAAGGGAGAAGTGGGCGTTTGGAGTTTTGTGTCAATTTCCAAAACTATCCGAACATAGACATGCATAGTGAAGTGGAAAAGTCTGCAATGAACATATGGTAGTTTCTATCATTTCACTCTATTAAACATACCAAATTTCATCACTTTCTCCAGTGGAGTTCTGATCTAGATTGGCAAGGGAACTTGCCATATATTATTTGTTTGGAATACTTCATTGTGTGGACGCTTCTTGCTATATATGCAGAAGACGGAGATAAGGAGTCTTATCTCCAAGGATTACTTCAGGAGTCTCTCTCCACGCATGAAGTAAATACTAATAAGTTCTTCAGAAACCTAACAATATTGCATCCTTGTTTACATTCTTCAGACAAAAACCATGACAAATTACAGGTATCAGACAAAACAGTCGGGCAGGATGAACCATAAGTGATTACAGTTGCCCAGAATTGGATCAACCTAATTTTTAGTACATGTAATTTGATCTCTCAAACCTCCTCCCCGCCACCGCCATCACCAACCAAACCCACCCTACCCCCCAACTCAAACAAAAGCTCACAAGTTTCAGGTTTCATCATCAATATACAGAAGAAGCAACAGAACATGCCGAGAATGACCCATAAAATCAGATTGCGAACTCAAACAAGAAGAAGGACGAGAAATGGGGAAGTGAAAGAAAAAGACCTGAAAATCAAAGAACTGGTTCTTGACGAAGCGCAAGACCAGGCTGGATTTGCCGGAACCCATGTCTCCCAGCAATACCTGAACAATAAGAAGAAGAAGTCGTCAACGAGTCATTCACCTTCTACGCGAAATCGATGGGAAACACAGAAAAAAAAAAAAAAAAAAAAAGAAGAAGAAAAGAAAAGGGTGTCTTCGAGAAATCACGAGCTTCGCGTTGATGGCGTTGCTGTTATGTCCAAGGATCGCCGGTTTGGCAGGCGAATTCGAAGAGACAGCTTCTCCTCCGGCCATGAGAATCAAAATCAAAGCTCTCAGCGTAACCGCCGAAGAGAGATACTTTAGCACGCAAACCCTCCTCCGTTTCTTCGCTTCCAGCACAAGATGCACATGGGCAGCTCGCAAGTCGCAACGCAGGAGAGAGGAGAGAAAGACGACGACGACGACGACGGAGAGGACGGAGAGAATATTATTTGGATTATCCAAGGGATGAAATTTGGCCGTTGATTTCCTTGAAGTACGCCAAATTGACGAGAAACCGCGTTGCTTGTCCTTCGTCTGGATACCTTGTACCATCTTAAAACGTGTCGTAACATTAAAAAGCTGTTCATTTTCCTTTTGATGCTTAATTTTTTACACGTCCCACCCAATATTCAAAAATATTTTTGTTAAACAAATTCATTTACCTCCGGGCTAATATTCGGATTATATATTGACCATATATATATATATTCGGATTATATGCCATTTTGATACCATTTGTCCGTTATACGTTAATGAGATATTATTCTATCAACTAATAACGTGCGAGCGGAATTTGTTTTATTTATGGATAAGCGTATTAAAAGTTCTAAAACTTATCTTGAAATGGTAACTAATTCTTAAAGCTTTCAAAAAATGCAATTAAATCTTAATACTTATCAAATTGATGTAATGAAATCCTTTTGTTAACATTGTCAATTTGTCTAACGAAAAATGCTTATTTGACATTGTTAAATAAATTTCTCTCTCCTACGTGGCATTTTCATTATTTTCTTCGACAAATCTCATTTAAATTAGATTGAAAACTAAAAAAAAAGGTTAAAATTCAATTCGAAAAAGAAATATTCTAAATCATTAGAGTTTCGCTTACGAGTGAGCATGGTTGAAGGATAAAACTGGGAATCGAAGAACCAAACCAATGGAAATAAGGCGGGTTCTAAGTTCCAAGATATGTATAGTAGATTTCGGATTCCAAAAATTAGGAAACTAGCTCTGACGGGTAACTTCCAAGTTCCAAGAGGTGGAACGAGGAACTTAGAACAATTCTTTATGTTTTTCTTGTTCTATATCTTTCCGCAATCCCGCAGTATTCTATAACGTTCAATAATGAGTGAGTAATCTAGAACCATTAGTCCGAGCTTCCAAGACTTTTGTTTTGTTAATGTTTCATATTCTTTGTGTTTCTAAATATGAGTTATGGTCAGTAGATTGTAACGACAAATATTGGTCATTAAAGATTATAATTCTCAAATAAAAATACATGTGAAACCCGGTAGACCTTAGAACCGACTACGGAACATGTGACCGGGTAGGTTTTAGATTCTAAAAAAATGAAGAACTGATTTTGACGAGTAGGTTTCAGGCTGAAACCGCTCACCCTTAAGTTCACGTAAGAAATTAATTCAAATTGATGCTTTATTTGGTGTTTGTTTTATCAACTAGGAAAAATTGTACAAAAAGTTCTAATTTTATTGCACATTTGTCAATTCAGTTATAAACCTTTTAATTTTGCCAATTGAATCTTAAACCTTTTCAAGTTTTATCAATCGAGTCCATCTAGCCAATTTTGACTAAAAATCACCGACGTGGATGTCGGTCATCCTATGTGGCACGATCGGCAATTACTTGGACAAATTTTAATTTATTTTAATGTTTTTTGAATTTTACTTAATTTTTTCTTTTTCTTTCCTTTATTCTACTTTTCTTTTCTTTACTTTGATTTTTTTTCCTCCTTAGCAAGGGTCGTCGGGCCACGCTGGCCTCTAAGTGAGGCCATCATGGGTGTGGCCAAGTGCCCTCACTTATTTTAATATTTTTTGAATTTTACTTAATTTTTTCTTTTTCTTTCCTTTATTCTACTTTTCTTTTCTTTCTTTGAAATACAAATACTGTTTGATAAACTGTAATTGAAAATTGCATTAGGATGCAACTTTGAAGAAAATACTATTTGGTAAACTTACATTTGTAAAGTCCTTTGGTGTGCCAATTTAAGTTTTTTTAACTTCAATTTGTTTAAAATTAGGAAAAAAAGCAATGACCGCAACTTTTATATTTTCGCATTGAGAGCAAAGTAAAAGATATATATTAACAAATTTATATTTTCACAGAGATTGTTTTCTCATCCTCAAGGTACATAGGGAGGAGGAGTCTTCCTGACTGTGTCAACTCGATATCGATGGTTTGGAACCGAACCAAATAGATAAAATTCGATTTTGTGATCTCTATAGTTGCCAATTCTTGTTTGGATGGACAGACTTTTTATTAGAGAAGAAAATGAAACATGTTCAATCCTGGTTTTGAAGTTTTACTTCAACAATGAACTGTTTCTCCTATTACTATTCCTTAGTCCGTCTTCCTTCGTTTTTCCTGCCGCGTCAGCTGATGTCTTCTTCCTGACTTGGAGCTCCATTCGCTCTTTGATGCTGATTGGTAACGGCCGCACGTTCTACTGATGCGCTGAACAAGTTTCCTCTATTCACAGAGTTTGCAAATTGTAACTGGATTGATGTGAATTGGCACAAGAAACTTGATCCTTATTTTGAGGAACTAAACCGCGTTCTGACGTAAATTTTCCATTGCTCAAACCTCATGGACAGAGAGGACAGCATCGAGATAAACATTCCGTTCTCAGATCAGATTAGGGGCTACTTTAGTTTATCCATCTTTGCCGGACTTTCTGGGCCAATTCTGATGACAATCAGAAGGCATATGTGATGCCGAAATCCGGAAAAGAAGTGGTTCAAAATCTACCAGAAATATGATGGTACCTACTTCGCATACCCCTCATCAATGCAACAACCGTCCACCACATGCAAACTTTCCAACATCATCATCCCGTCAAAAGGAATTATGTCAAGCATGTTCGGTGGTTGCTGCAACTCCCATACTTAGATAGGTCAAAAATTAAAGCTCTGGAAACAACTCCTAGAATCCTTGAATTAGATATAGAACCCACCTAAATTATTCCCTTGGAGTCGGCTGAGACCTGATACGCGCAAGCTGGCTGTATCTCCGTCATTGTCTTCTGCATAAATAGATGCTCTGGTTAGTTGCTGAACACAGACCACACCATCCACACTTGAATCTGCAGGACCCACTATGGCTTTCATTCGTCTCCTCTGCCTCATTGTTTTGTTTTCCAGTGTCAAGTTCTCTCTCGCCAATGACCGCGACTCAATCACATTTCGGCAACAACAAAGCACTTGGTCATTGGTGGTAAAGACCGTGACTCAATCACATTTCGGTAACAGTAAAGCACTCGGCCATTGGTGGTACAGCACTCAGTCATTGGCGAGAGAACTTGACACCGGAAACCGAGGCCGAGTGCTTTATTGCTACCGAAATGTGATTGACTGATTTCGCCGCCAGGCTGCCTGTGGATGAAGTCACTTTGATGCAGGACAAGCCGGGTTTCGTGGTGGCTCATCCAGAGCAGGTATCTCTTGTTGGTTCCTCCGATCCATTTGATATGGACGACATCACCATAGCCACTTTTGCAGCCATGCAGAGAGGAATCTTTGTCAGCTGCTCCGCTGGGAATGATGGCCCTGACTCAGGCTCATTATCCTATGTGGCACCCTGTGCTCCCTGTCGGAGTGAGCAGCATTGATGGGAACATTGTAAAACTCGAAAACGGAGAGGAATATGAAGGTGAGGCGATCAAATCCACCATCATGACTTCGGCTAAACAGCTGAACATCGTGCAAAACCTTGTCCTCGACAAAAGGCTGCAACCTGCAGATGTCTTCGCCATCGGCGCGGGTCATGTGGATCCTGGAAAGGCCGTTGATCCTGGATTGGTCTACGATATTCAGCTGAACGATTATATTCCATATCTCTGTGGTCTCGGATACACGAACAAGCAGGTGGCTGTAATTGCTCACAAAAGAGTAAAATGCTCGCGTCGCGTTCCTGAGGGAGAGCTCAACTACCCTTCATTTTCATTCACGCTTGGACCTGCATAGACATTTGCCAGTACTGTGACTAATGTTGGCACAGACCATTCGTCTTATGTTGTCACGGTTGTTCCCCCTCAATGCGTCCACGTCAGCGTGAAGCCCATTCAAATTCTCCAAGTTGCATCAGAAAAGGAGGTATTCAGTCACATTCAGCCGTGCCAATTCCACCCACATGGCCGCTGCCGGTTTCGCCCAAGGATACTTGAGGCGGGATTCCTCGAAGCACTCTGTTAGGAGGGCAATTTCGGTTAAGTTCAAGTAAGAGGTGTCTGCGAGCAGAAATAAAGAAATTCATTGGCTTGTTGGATTGTTTTTTCTGTCTTACCACGATTCCCTAACGAAAGAAAGCATAAACCACAGCATCTAAATCTCCCTGTCCGCATGAAAATTGAAGGAAAACCATTTCCCAGATTACTTCTGATCAGCATACTATAAACCATGCATAAATTTGTCTTCATTCTGGACCTGACAACAGAGATGTACCAGCTAGTTTGGAGTTGATGATCTTGAGGCAGAGACGTTGGACAAAAGAGTATTCCGAATATGCATGACACGGTAACGTTGAGCATGTGGTGGACGGATCCCAAATCCAATCGCTTGGTGTAATCGAATGGGCCGGTTTTGGGCGGTTCTCGATTGTAGGTGCCCAACCGAACTGGACAGACATTTTTTTTTTATAAAAAAAAATTCTTTTCTTTTAAAGAGTAAAGACTAAATAGAATGAAATTATCAAAACCCTAAATCGGACTAGTCCAACCCAAGAACCGGATTGGGACCGACAAGTCTGGTTCCCAGTTTTAGGGTGGAATCTGCCTAACCCGAGAACCAACCGGTCACCCATAACGTGTTATGTGCAAAATATAAATAACCATTACGATACTTTGCTTAATGTTAGCACCTAGCTTTTAAAAACTAAATTTAAGGGAAATGAGGTTATCTGAGATGAATGCCGGTACTTCTATTAGAAAGTGTGAGTGTGAATATTGTAAAAGCCAATCTCGAGTTGAAGAGAAGAACACTACCACTAACCCTCTCCCAGAAAACTTTCGTTTTTTCATTGTATTTTCATCTCTTTTGCCCGTTTCGATTCCTTGTATTTTTCCTTACATATCATTTCAATTCCATGTGTTTCGGTTTCTAGTGATCTCAATTCCAATGCGTGATGCAATTTCGTTGCACTTACATAAATACACTTCTCCATCAGAACCACTGTCGCGCGCTTTGTGCTCGAGCATGGAACCGTGAAACAATCTCGATTGCTCTCCAATCGTTTGAAGCACATATTGCCTCACCGAGAGCGGACATTTGGTTAATGTTTTCTCCTTGCTTATCTTGAATGACTTGTATTGCGCAAGACGAATATTTATGTGTATTTTTCTTGTACAAGTATTATTCCTTCGCCAAATCTTCCTTTTTATCCTACACAAGATGAAATTTCGTTAATGTCATATCTTTGGATTAACCCACTCGAGTTATTATCAGCTTTGGCTCGTTCTATATCGAGTTTTACGATTTTGTCATTCCAAAGCGCGTGCTCAAGAGGGAGCACTCTCAGGATGTGTGATCTCTTGGAAAAGAGCTCACTTGTACACTTGAGGATAAATCCATGAGACTCCATATGAGACGAGTGAAAGCGAACAATACCTCAAGTGAGTTAATCCAAAGATTTCACAATTGAATTTAGTACGAGATATGAAACAATACACAATATAATTGCTTTAGCGCTTAATGTAAGTCTTCTGTGTTTTTCTCCTTGGTATCTCAAATGGACTATTCTCAATCAAGATCCATAATTTATAATCACTTTCATTGAACAAACACTTTCACAAGACAGAAAATTAAAACAGCCACTTATCCAAAGTCAAGGAACCAATAAGCATATTAATTTCCATCAAATTTTGGCGGTCTACTACTAGATTGACCGTCTTCTATGCTCTTTATACCATCTTCTCTATGAAGTAAAACGCTTTAAAAAAATCTTGAGCACACGACCACACTTTAAAACACTTGAAATGGATTGAATATAAGAACCAAGTAGGAGGGTGAATTGGTTATCATAAGTACTTTCTGAACTTTTTCACGTTTAAGTGCAAAAACTGTAAAGGGTGAAACAGTGTTTCTTGCAGAAATATGCAATGCAATGAAATGCAAAGCAACATCTACGAACAGAAATGTAAAGAAAGAAAGAGATGGAAGATTCTGCAAAGCAATTTAGTGGTTCGGCCTTTTCACTCGGCTTACTCGGCTATCCAGCTCTAACAGCCCAATAAAAGACTGGAATCCACTAGGCGAATCCGGATATCATCTTTTGCATTAGATTTCTGCTGTGGGCGACGCATGCTAACAAATCAAAACAATAGGAGAAAGAGGTAAGAAATCAAACTTCTTAACGCACATCACTGGTTGAATCTTCAAATTATCCTTGTCCGAGAGGATTTATTTAGTAAATGTAAATAAATTTTATGGGTGGCACGCCAATGCTTCACATCCTTGAGATTTGAAGAGGAGATGAAGCTTGAAGGCCCTCCACCTGAAAAGAAGCCAGCTCTGCATTATGCATCAGCCCAGCACGGTTTGATAGCAACCTCTGACAATTTTCAGCTGCCATCACTCCGGCCGAGTAAGCCCCGTGCACTGATCCCTGGTGGTCCATGCTCACGGCTTCCCCTCCAAAGAAAAGATTGCCAATCGGCGCTCTCAACCTTTCATACAAGTCCATCGGAATTCCCACTAGATCATAAGAGTAGCAGCCGAGAGAGTCGAGGTCTTTACCCCAATGGGACACGAGATACTTAACCTGCGTCGGATGGAGAAAAAGATTGTAGCACAATGACTGAGTACTATTCCAATTCAGAACCAGATCAGATAATGGTAAACAAGGAATCTTTGAAATATGAAAGTGTCTAGATCCAACTCGTAAAAAGCAATCATAAGTATTATGGTGGTGATTATGCAATTAAAAATGATGATATGATGGTGATTATGCGATTAAAAAATGATGACAGAAACTGAATTAAATTGACATTTGCTACGATTTTCTCATCACTTCAATTAAGAAACAGTCATTCTCAAGCAAGTTTCCAACTGCAATACACCACATTTATGTTGAAAACAGGGTTACTCCACAGCCAAAAATGTGAACGCCACTCTCAGGATAAAAAGGAAAGTTGCCATCACGATCATCTTCCCTTGAACAAACAAGGAAGTCTAAACAATAACCAGCTATCGCAAAGATCAGAATAAAGAAAACAAGCACATATTGGGCAAGCGAAAACCTCCAAAGCCAAAGGTAGTCCCACGTCAGAGTTCCCCCTGTTCTTAGTTTCGCAACTCCTAAGATTTGTCGAAAGCTGTGTTAGGTGTTTTGATCTCCAGTGTCTATTGGTATGTTATGCGGTAAAACAGAAATTCATTTCATATGATGACAGCAAAATTCAGCCGAGTAACCCAGAAAGAATTGTCATTGTCAATGCTCCAAATGTCCGTCTATTGAAGTTTTGCCCATGCAATTTATTTACCTTCAAGGCAGATAAAATTATTTTGGACACCACAATATGATTGAGAAGTGAACAATTCAATGAGATGGACTTACTGGCTTAGTTGCAAGAGGGAACATTTTCTTGAGCAGCGACATGACAAAACTGGCAGCAGACTCATCAGATAGACTCTCGAGATAGCAAGCAGACCTCCCCGCAGCCATAAAGACAAGAACAGGATGACCAGTTGCCTTGTGAAGATTGAGAAAATAACCACAAGCATAAGAAGAGGAGGCGACAACACCAAACAACTCCATGTTTGGCCAAAAAACGTCATCAAATAGTAAGGCTATCTTATTTTCATTGCCCACTCCAAGATCTGTGATAGCTGAAACTTTCCACTCTGGCAACCTAGGCTCAAACTCAATTAAATTTGCTTTGAGAACACCCAGAGGAACTGTAACTATAGCTGCATCAGCAACAAATTTCTTTCCGCCCTCAACCACAACCTTGACCTTATTGCGTCCATAATATATATTTGAAACCCTAATCATCACAACGTAGAAGAAAGAGAAAAACGTTACAAATCATGAGTCCTTTGCATTGTGTCTGGATCTTTTTATAGATATACTCAAAGCAACTTTCCCAAAGACAATGCTTGAACTAGCAATATTACCTGTGGTTCAAACGAATATCAATGTCCTTGGCAAGAGCCTTTACTACAGGATCATAGCCTTGCACCATAAGCCCATGACCACCAGAAAGAACCTGTTCCTGCAGATCAACAGCAACATCCAACTCTTTAATAATATATGGGCAAAATAGTACCAAGTTCCGTTCGACCAGCCACACATGTTTTCATAGAGATCCAGAAAGGAGCAACGGATATTGAGTGATCTCCAATAACAGAAACCCAAGACAGTTTTGACTAGACATATGCCCTTATGTGGCCCAAAAACTAGCGAGTCAAAGGAAAGTGCTACAGATTAGCAGCACTCTTGCCTCATTGTTTAGATTATCGTCTTCTGTCAAAAGTGGACATTCATTTTGGCATTCTTCATTCAAGAATAAGGTATTTCTTCTGCAAATGAAGCAAGATTTTCACATGCTCCGAGACTAAATGTTAGTTCCAACACCACACAATTCATTCAGAGAAGACCGATATAGTTTATCACTTAAGAGTAAATAGAGCAATAAAAATTTTGAACTCCATCTATCTTCAGTCGCTAATGTCATATGGAATGAGAAATATTAAGAAGCAGCCATGCAACAACCAAAGTAACGAAATAGTAGAAGGTCATCTGATACACAACTTGCCTGATCCCAGCTTTTTAATGATATTTTATCCACATCTGCTGCAAACCAAGCCTCCATTCGACAGATAAACCATTGTAAAACTTCATTTGCAAGCCCTTCTTGTCTGCAAAACCAACAAAACAATTAAGAACAGAACAATATATCAGATATCTAACAGAAAAGACCAGTGATTTGCACG
Organism: Rhodamnia argentea; assembly: GCF_020921035.1. Taxonomy (NCBI): domain Eukaryota; kingdom Viridiplantae; phylum Streptophyta; class Magnoliopsida; order Myrtales; family Myrtaceae; genus Rhodamnia; species Rhodamnia argentea. Next base: position 10,712,218 of record NC_063157.1, on the reverse strand, counting down.
ACTGAGTCCTTTTCTCCTACCTCAGCTTTGGATGTCTGTCTAACACAATCAATATAGCTTGACGAACAGACATATCATCAGCATGTTCGTTCCTTACTTTATCTGTCTAAAGAAGCGCAAAAATACCAAATCAAATACAGTAACACTGCAGTGCATCATGAATAGTCTAAGAGAAGTTTAAAACTGCACCTCTTTGAGAATTATCTCGAACATTTCACCTACTTCACTGACCACGCTCTGGGGAACTTGCTGACCCTTAGTATCAAAAAGTATACAACTGAGACAATGAAAAACAACCATCAATACAAGCACAGGCTGACAATACAAGACCTCATAGAACTCAGAATGATCAATAACTGAAAGTGCCTTCGTCCCATCTGATATATGATTACACTGAGCCACTGAAGAAATTCCCTGAAGCGACTCAAACTAAGGAGGAAGCGACAAAGAAAGTGTACACCACAAGCTAAGAGATAACACCTTTTCAAATCATGGTCATAGAGGACAGAGTTGTCCCCACTAGTACGGTATAAAGTGAGCCCTAACCGGCGTATTAGAGGTGCCACAGGATTCTCATTGCAAACACCATGTAGCCTGCATAGAGTACAAAGCAGAACTGCCTCATATATACAATCATTCTTCATATAAAGCAGAAAGAGGCCTCCTGGATAGAGCACAGGGGAGGGACCATAATAAAAGTTAAAAACCTAGTAATTCCGTACATTTGAAGCACAAACTTAGAAACAGACAGAGGTGCATGACGAACATACAAGAGACATGTAATCAAAACGATAGGAAAGTGCTTGTTTACCATGAGGCCCCCATATCCACAGGGAACCCAAATGAGTAGTCAGTATGAATGCGACCACCAAGTCTATCCCGAGATTCCAGTAAGATCACCTGAAAAAATGTCAGAGGATCATCACCTGAAGTGGGACAGAGTCATTCTACTCGCTAGAAGTAAGCTGATAACTTCTCAAATATCAGTACCTTAACAGATGCATCATGAAGAACACGGGCCGCTGCTATCCCAGATATTCCACCACCAATCACGATGACTGAAGGGGGCGAAGTTCGTTCTCTCTCAAAATGAGAAAATATGGTGCCTGCTCACCAGAAGAATAACTACTGATCGATATATTATCTAATGAATTATTAACAAACTGCTGAATTCAGTGCCTTCATATTATGTTTCTTGAAGGATTTTATGGTGCCATAAAAAGAATGAAATATCTCCCAGGACTATGCTATATTTCTTTGAGGATTGCCATCAGAAATAACACCAAGGAATAAGTCTGTAACTAGAAGAAGATTATCAACAAGTGTATATCGACGAAATTTAAGGTGGTAATGCAAGTGACTATGCAGATATATTTTTTTGGTCGAAACTATGCAGATTTAAAATTGCTATGTTTTATGTAATGGCTACAGATTCCACAGCACTAGACTGGTTTCAAAATTTGGTTGTTCTTCCGACCCAATTGAATAAATATATGTTTGTGTGGTAATCCTATGATTCCACATTCACAAGTTCTATAGTAAACTATTCGTCTTTTTAGGGGCCACAGGCTATATAGTTAAATGGAGAAAAATCACACAAGCCAGAGAGAAAGGAAGAGGACTAAATTCTGATTTGCAACTATTGCTAAATCAGAAAGAAAGATCAAATTGCTCATGGTCATTTCAAAGAGTATGCTTAATTTGACTACACAATCAATCAAGCAAAAAGAATCCTTTTTGTTTTTGTGGGAAAATTAGAAACAGACTAATAAATCGACAAAAACAAAAATGTTTCAATGGAGAACAAATTCAAAGGACCCACCGTCCAGCAAAGGGATTGATGACAATGATTCCTTGGGATCCATAGGAAAAGATTGTCCGAATCAGAAGCACCGGCAACAACGAGGAACAAACAAATTTCGTCTCGTTCCTTTTCCCTCTCTCTCTCTCTCTTTTCTCTCTCGAATTCAACGTAGGGACGGAGCGATGAAAACAAAGGAATCCGCGGTTTCTTCGATTAAGGGTGTATAGGAATTGGAAAATTGGAGACTAATTGGAAGGAATGGTAAAGAATGAAGAGGAGAAGGCCCGCGACGAAGCGGCTGAGATTGGAGGAACACCGAAGCTTGTCAAACCAGCTCATAAGGAAGAAGATGGACCCAAAACCGCCTTCGATTCTGGCACCGGGATTTCACCGAGGATCAATGGTGGGTCGTGAAGCGCCGGTCGCATGGATCAATGGCGCGAGGAGCTGGGATCTGTTCTTCGCCTCTCCGCCTCTTTCCTGGGTGGGTTCCGGGAGATTGCAACTGGGCGTCCGTCCGTCCGCTGCGCGCGTGTATTTATAGGCGATTGATGGGCGCCTGTGCGTGAGCTGTTCTGATGCTCGCAAGTTGCATGGATTGAACGAAGGAACGAAGGAACGAAGGAGAAGGAGAAGACGACAAGAAACGCCAGAAAGAGAAAAAGATCGCCGACAAGCCCCTGTACCTTTTCCCTCCGATTTATGACGTTCCTGAATAAAGAAATCGCGTAATTTTCGGCATTCACAATAATTCTTCAAAAAAAAAAAAAAAAGAGCCATTCTCAAATTACTTTACAAATCGATATTAGTATTTTCCCTTTTTTTCTTGTGAGATTATATTTAATTTACCTTCCTAAAATGTAATTTTTGTTCAAACAATTATAGACTGTGATAATTAGGCACCTTAAAAGGTGGAGTTATTCTATATTTATGATGGTAATTTTTCTATGGCCGCGTTTGGTGGATTCGAATCCCTTAAAACTGGGGATCCATGTTAGAGGTAACATAACCACTAGTTGGGCCGTCCATTTCCCATCGAACGGTCAACAATCAATCATGTCAATCAAAAAAAAAATTTCCACCCTAAATTTTTCCCCTCTCAAAATTTGAATTGACTGATTATTGATCATCCAATGAGAAATGGACGGTCCGATGAGGAGTTATGTTACCCCTAACATGGATCCCCAATGTTAGGGGATCCATTTCCAGTTTTGGTACTATTTCGATAGAAACAATTTTGATTATACAATTCAATTGATACCTCAAATTTTTTTTTTTTATCTTGTCTTATCTCTGACATTCTCTTTTTATCCGATTTTTGCTCTGCCTTTCTATAAAACGCGAGAATCGAACCTCACGCCTATGATAATGGTGGCACCACCTCTAATCTCCTTATCAGCACTGCCGCACGCATATTAGCAACGTCTCGAAATTAATAAAAAAAAAATTCATGACCCGGAAATATTTTTGGTCCGAAAAGGAAAACAGCTTGAGAATTTCATCTTTCTTTTTTTTGTTCCTTCGTTTTCTTTTCCCATTCTTTCTTGTACACTGTCGGGATTCTAAATCCCGGCATCCTGTCCCCACGGGCCCCACCCTCAAATCCCCCAGTCACTAGCCGGCTTCATTATTATTACAAAAGATAATTAAATTAAATTAAATTTCTTTTACTTTTTGTGATAAAGAAAGTCGAGGAAGGAAGACAGTCACGAAAAAGTAGCGCCACCGCTGGCTCGGCTTTGACCGACCCGGGAAGGAAGGAGCGGACGATCGGAGCGGGACGTGACGTGGAGGTTTGGGACTCTCGGCGCAACTACGTCGTAATTGCTCCAATGTCCTTTCCGGTAGATCTTGTCTTTTTGCTCGGTCGGGTACTCATTTTTCAAACCCTATCAATGTCAGAAAGCGCTTTTTTTTGTTTGTTTGTAAATGACCAGAAAACTTGCTTATCAAAAAAAGGACTATCATTAGACGTTAAAGAAAAAAAAAAAAAAAAGAACTATCGTTATTTACGATTTTAATATTTAGTTTTTTTTTCTTTTTTTTTTTTAATGCTCGAGAAGTTACTTCGAATTTCAAAGGAGTAACCGACGAGCCGACCTGGTAGGGCAGCATTGGACGCCACCAACCGACTGAATTATTATAGAATATTCGATTGAGTCTCCAAATTTTTCCAATTAAATCTCTAAATTATATATTCTTCTATTCTAGCTAGTCCTTAGATTCCCAAATAGGTGGTGATGGGGACTGCCACGTCGTCGTTGCATCAGCACCGACTGGGCTTGTTAACGATGACATTGATTTGTCTTGGTTCGATTTGATAGAAATTACAAACAAAAGATTAAAGTAGAAAGCAATTTGATTTGAGGGGGGAGGATTGTGGCGGCGACCGCAGCCACCTGCGTTGAAGGCGACAACCCGGCCATGCAGCGGCAGCCCAACCATGGAGCCGACGCCTCGGCCGTCTCTAATTCTCGGACGAGACAAGCACAAGCGCACAGAGAGAGGCAAAAAGAGTGTTTGTCGTCGATGGCGGAAGAATAAAGGCTAATCTCAAGGAGTTTGGTTCGAGATGCACCAAGCCATGGTGATCATCACCAGAATGTGATGGTGGCTACGGCCGCTGCGCCGACCGCCGAGGGGCGATGGCTGCAGCTCGGCGGTGAATTATTTCTATAGTCATCCTTTGGTCAGAATTATTTGTCTTTGTCTGAAAGGATAAGAAAAGAAAAAAAAAAGCAGTGTGGGCTCGTGATATGCCTCCTCCCAATTGCAGCATGTACCTTCTTCTTCATAAAGTTCCAAGCTTTTTGGTTCTCTTTTGTATTTCGTGTCTGCTAAACCATTTCTCTTGTAGATGTAACCTCTGCTTGCCCGGCGAGGGGCGAGGAGGCGGCCGACCAGGTCCGCTTGCGGCGGGGGCCACGACCTTGCCTGTGGAGCTACCCCTCCCTTTCTCTGTCTTTTCACCGCTGTTGCTTCCTTCCTTGTTTGATTTTTCTTTTTCTTCCTCCTATCATTTTTATATTGTTAATTTTCACCTCGTAGACCTAAAAGCCACATTAGCTTTTTCGTTGATATTTCAATGAAGGGACTAGATCGAACAAAATTTTTTTATAAAATCTAAGGATTTGATTGCACAAACTGAAAATTGAGGAACTTGATTGAACATTTTGCAACAGTTTAAGTACTTCCAGTACCTTTAATTTCATAAAAATAATTCAAGTCACATCAATATGATTTCCTTCTCAATAAGTCCTGGCCAAGAAGTGATCGAGGGTGCACGAATTGCTTCGAATTTCAATCTTGATTTTTCACCGGTTGACATCGAACCAATAAGCAAAAAAGAATTTTAATTTTTGTAGTGGGCGATCTAGGACTAGGGATTCGAATCCTAATGCTACTTCTAATCACCAGTGTGATATATTTAATAGGGTTAATACTACAAAAACCCCAAACTAGTACACAAGTGACAAACTGGAACACATGTGATAAATTTGCTCTAAAAAAATCACAAAAATCTCAAACCGGTACACCCGTGACAAATTTACCCCAAACTAATACACATGTGATAAATTTACCATCCATTAATTTTCGTTAAATTTTAACGTCAAATCACTAAGTTAGATAACGCGTGGCAATTAACGGGTTTTTCATTTTGGGATTTTTACTCTCAATTTGTCATAGGTGTACCAATTGAGAGTTTTTTGTGGTATTAAATTAATTTTATGGAAACTAATGGAGGGTAAATTTGTCACATGTGTATCGGTTTGAGGTAAATTTATCACAAGTGTACCAGTTTAGGTTTTTTGTGATTAAAAAATTAGTTTGGGGTAAATTTATCACAAATGTACAAGTTTGAGATTTTTTGTGGTCAAAAAATTAGTTTGGAGTAATTTTATGATAGATGTAATAATTTGGGATTTTTTGTGATCAAAAAATTAATTTATGATAAATTCATCATAGGTGTACCAGTTTAAGATTTTTCACGGCATTAATCCTATTTAATAAGAGGACAGTTCTACTGTTCATTAGGAGAAAAATGGAGACCCTATTCCATGCTGGTAAAAAATGGAAAGCATTGGTAATTGTCAAAACCTTGGGGGCAAAATTTGACTTGCAATCTGTTTGGCGGGTAGCATATTTGTAAATTACCAGCATTGTCGAAATTGCCAACTATTACAGGATCTTTTTAAATTACCAACTATTTTAATAACTTGCCAATACTTATGTAGCTTAACACTATGCTAAAGTTACTAGCTCCATCGAAAAATACCAATTCTTATTTAAGTTGAATTGCCAAAGTTTAGCTTGTTGTTTATTAAAGTTGCCAATGCATTACAATTGCTAGTTGTTAGAAAAAATTACCAGCATTAATTTGAGCGATTTCTCAACTTTTTACGGGTTGAGTTACCAACTAATTCTAACTTTATTTATTCTTGTTTTGAGTGCGCTGCTCACGTTTATTCGTGGGTTTGCGAAGGTTTTAAATATACAAAATCATATAGGAAACTACTAACTTTTATTTGCGTCCTCTTACCAATTTTTATTTGATTTTTAGCAATTGCAAATCATTCCAATTAACAAATTACCGAGATGTTAAATTTACTACCTTTTATAAGAAATTATCAACTTTTATTCAGTCACCACCCAAGTTTATTGTATTGATTTGAAATTACCAAATGTTCTAATAATTTACGAACATTAATTTGTACAGTTTACCAACTTGTTTAAGTAACTAGCTCCTCTAATAATTATCAACTGCTATTTTTAAGTCCACTTGCTAATGTTTAATGGGTAGTTTTGGAAATCACCAACTGCTTTTATAACTTACCAATAGTTATTTGTTAACTTACTAACATATTAAAGTTCCGGACTTTTCTATGACATTACCAATCGAAGATTATTTACTTGTCCAATGACATTTTTTTTGCTCAAAACTACTCCAATAATTTACCATCCTAATTATCAACTAGTTGTCAATATTTATTTGATTATCGCAAAAGTGCCGATGTTTTAATAATCCATCAATATTAATTGGGAGAGCTTACCAACATGTTCAAGTAACAACTCTTATACAAAATTACTGGATTTTCCAAAATTAACAACTAGATCGCAGCAATTTACCAAATCTTTTTTGTGGAGCTTAAATTACCTTACTTGAAATTATCAGTTTTTATTTGAGTTACTTACCAACTTTTATTGAAGTGTTTCCAAAACACCAACTATTCGAATAATCCGCTCATTTATACTTGAGGAGCTTTTCCAACGTGTTAAATTTATAACAAATTAATATTGGAAAATGAACTCAAATAATAGTTGAAAATTTCACATAAGAGCTAGTGTTGATAACACCCACAAATGAATATTGGTAAATTATCGAAACATATAGTGGTTCGAAACAATAAAGTAAATGTTGGTAACTCGAGCAAATAAGAGTCAGTATAGCTAAAATTAAATGGTAATTTGATTCGTATTGAGTTGATAAATCGCTCAAACAAATATCCATACTTTGTCTATAAAAGTCAGTAACTTTAATAGAACACTAACTTTCACAACTAAGTATTGATAGATTCCTGAAAAAATTGACAATTATGATACAATCAAATAAAACTTGGTAAATGGATTTAAATAAGAGGTGCTTTGTTATATGAAAGTTAGTAACTTTAGTTCATAAGTAAGCTACACAAGTAACTATTGGTAATTTATTAAAATAGTAGTAAGTCTAGGATAATATGTTGGCAACTTACTGACATGTTACATCTAATTAACTCCTACTACTTTTGAAAAACTATTGGTAAGAAACAAACGTTACGAACCAAATAGATTATGAGTAAAAATTTAGTCGAGGGCAGACCGTGAAATTTACCGACTCGTTCGCGAAATTACCGGCACGGTATAGTGTTCTGTGTTTTTTTTTTTCCGAGCTTGGAATGCTAGAAATCGACTGTTAAAGATGTGATAATCAATTATCAAATTGCTTGCACCCAATCTTTCACTGGGAAAACATCTAACATGGTCTTATCCAAACCCCACTCTGTGGTGGCTACAATTTGGTGCAGTTGCCATCAACTCTGTCGACCGTTATAGGTAGGAAGGGGTCGCCCCTACTAAGGTCGTCAGTATACTTCAATTTTCAGTCTTTTTTCTTTAACCTTTCAACCTATTCTTTGAAACTCCGGCTTATCTTTAACACAGACCAGATTGTTTTATGATCGAACGACCCCGTTTTGGGTTTCAATGGATTCCATCAGTCATATGGACGGGAAAAAAAAAATTAATGCAAAGGGATAATAACATAAATGGTCCATGAATTTTGGCTCATTATGCAATATGATCCATGAATTTTTAATTTGTCTAATGTGGTCCATGAACTTTAGTCCTATGTGCAATGTGTTCATTGAACTTTTAGTTCGCTTAATGTGGTCCATGAACTTTGATACATGTTCAACTTAGTTCATAAATTATATGAAAATGTTCAATATTGTCTTTCGATTAATTCAAGTTCAAGAGTAATATTGAACATTTTCATATAGTTCATGGACTAAATTAAACATAAACAAAAAGTCCAGGGACCTCATTGACAAATTAAAAATTTGGAGACCACATTGAACGTATGAATTTTTTTTTTTTTTTTGTAGGCACAAATTAAAAGTATATGGGCCACATTGGATTACAGCTTAGAGACTACATCGATCAAATTAAAAAATTCATGGAGCACGCTGAGCATCGAACCAAAATTTAGAAGCTATATTGTGTCATTTTCCTTACAACAAAAAGGCCAGCTTGGATTCCTCCGTCCCCTAAAACTTAAACGTAAAGTCGGATTCCGAGACGTCTCGTGACTCCTAGCCCTAGCAATCGTATTAACTACGTTGTTATTTTTTCTGTTAGTATATAAGGTCGACAGGCCTATATGAAAGTGCATGCAATAGCTAGCCATTACCGGTGCACTAGATAGACATAAAAGATTAGGACATTACTGACATTCTAGAATTATAAAAACACAGAGATTCGTAGCGGGTCCACGTTCACGGGGGCAAAGGGAGGCGAATGATTGCACGCGATTGGTGTTCCCAGTCATCATCAGACGGGATCGAACAACCTAATTTCTTGGCCCTCTTGCCGACCCTTTTTTGATACGGGATCCAATAATTGACGTCCTTCTTTCCACAGGACTCGAATAATTTAGAATTCTCAGCCTTTTTCGTCCCTAGTTGAAGCCTTAGATTCCGCCTAGGGAAATTGTCACGTCTTTATCGAACATAGAAAATGGGGAATGCATCTTTCCAGCCGTCTCCTGGACCGCATGACGTGCTAGGCAAAGCTCGGGTGGATAGTCCGAACCCGACATTGTTTGAATTGATCGGTCAAGAGCTCTGATTTAACCTCCCAAGGTTAGCGCAGCTGGTTGAGACGTTATGGAATTTTCAGCTAACAATCTAGAGATCACTTATTGAAATCTTGCAAAATTCGTACAAACTGCTCTGCATCAAGGTCTCCTGTGCGGGGGTGGACTTAATTTGTTCACGGGACTTATATGAGTTTTCTATAATCCTCTAAGTAGCTGAGCTTTGGTACTCGTGCCCCTAAATTGCCAACTAAAATATCACAAATGAGAAAAATGGTGGATTCCATATCACTTTTTTAAAAATGAAATCTATGTGCCTATGTACCTATTAAAACCGTTCACGTTAGCGCCAACCAAACTACGTAAGATAACCGGCGTCCACGTTAGCGATTTTCGATTAAAATTAGTCGAGTATACTCAATTGATAAAACAAGAAAATATTTAAAACTCAATTGGCACAATTAAAAGGTTTAGAACTAAATTAATAACAGTGCAATTAGTTTTAGGATTTTTTGGATAATTTTTCATTACACGATTGGTTAATTTCCTAAGTGTTAACTTTTTCAAGTTACGAACTTTATAGTCAAAGCTACCCCTCATAAGGTAAATTACTAATAATTAGTGGAAATAAGTTACGGAAAATAAAGATAAATTAAGACCCATAAAATTAAACTAATACAAACATTATGATAGTTTTCGGAGATCGGTCTCCTTTTCTCTTCCTACGGGACCCTAGAAGGACCGCACTCCGAATGCAGCCGGTCAACCTACCGTTTCCCATGTGTTCATTTGTTGTCTGAAACGTTTCTCTTCCTACGGAGAAAACCCTAGAAGGCCCCAGTCCGAATGCAGCCAGTCAAACTACTGGTCTCCCACGTGTTCGTTTGTCGTCTGAAAGGTGCAATCATCATTGATCAATCTACTCTTGAGGGGGAGAGAGAGAGAGAGAGATCTCTCCACCTCCCTCTCCCTCAGTCTCCCTCTTTGTTTCCATACCTTCATATCTTGCTTTTTTTTAAGTTTTCTTCCCTGAATTTGTGGACAACCCCGTCTAATTTTTTCCACCTGGAGAGCCTTGTTCAGTAAGCTTGGAAATTCGAAGCGCGGGCATCGCAGAAAAATTTGCTATTCCAAATCTGCTCGTTCGCTCCGACTCGGTGCTTGCTCCGTATAGTCAAGCGCGACTCCACTACTGCTTTGCAATCGGTCAACCTACTGTCTCCCACGTGTTCGTTTGTTGTTGGAAAGGTGCAATCACCGTCGATCAATCTACCAAATTAAGTTATTTAGGAACTCGTGATACATCAATAAATAAGGACATGGCGATGACAATTCCACGAGCTGGACGAGAACAACACCGTCTCCACCTGCTTTTGTTGACCAACCAACCACTACTGAAAACTCGTCTACCAACTTAAGTTGTTTTTCTACCCAAATATGTCGTAATTAATCTCGCCTGTGAGGCTTTTTGGGTCATTACAAATTGCCCCTTAAGGGTTTGGAAGTTCCTTTCATCTTTTTGAATACGTGGTAGTGTTTCCCTTGACATTCAATGTAGAAGCGAAAAAAAAAATCGATTACGTGTAAGCAAAAAAGTTTCAAAAGACGAAACGAATACACAAAAGAAATGAAATGGACGACAAAATTATGGTTGCCAGCGGCCGGAAGAACGCGAGTTGCAGGAGCATTGGCTAAGTTGATTCGTCCTACGGGATGAATATAAAAAAAAATCATATTTTTACTTCTTTTTTTCTCATATTCTCCTTTTTTTTTTAAATATGTTTCTCGATTTTTTATGTTTTATTTTTTTTACACTTTTAAAGATAGAAAATGCACATTATCGCCAAATCGTAACAGATTGTGTTAGTTAATGGTAGAAGGACTCGATTGTACGCATCATGTAAGTTAAAGAACTTCATTTAAATTAAATAGAGGACTTAATTGCACAAAGGGCATAACTCGAAGTACCAAAAAGTTAATCCTCCTTTAATATAAGTCTAGGAAAAATTGTCCAAAAAGTCACAAACCTATTGCAGTTTTGCGAATTTAGTTTTAAACCTTTTTAATTTTGTCAATTAAGTCCTAATCTTTTCATGGTTTGTCAATTGAGTCAATCCAGCTTAATTTTAGCGGAAATTACCGACGTGGATACTAACCGTCCTACACAACACGATCGGCGCTAACATTGACTTTTTTAATAATATTTTAATGTTTTTGAACTTTTTTCATTTTTGTTTTCCTTCTTTAATTTTTACTTTTTTTTCTTTTTCCTTTTCTTTTTCTCCCTTTTTCCCCTCCGACGGCCATCGACGAGGCCCGCCGATGGCCGATGAAGGGAAAAAAGGAATAAGAAAAATTAAAAGGAAAAAAACATAAAAATTGTCCAAGTTAATGCTAGCGTTCACGTCGGTGATTTATAGCAAAAATTGATCGGATGGACTCAATTGACAAAACGTGAAGAGATTTAGGACTAAATTGGTAAAATTAAAAGATTTAGGAGTAAAATTGATAAAAGATGAATATATTTAGAACTTCTTGGATACTTTTACTTATACGTTGACCTAGATTTGGTGAGTTTTCGTTTCGCTTTTTTGGAAATGTCTAGTAGTATGAATAATAGTTCTTTATTATGTCGGATATCCTAGTTTTTCGATAACATATGGCTACTAGTGTACTTGCCCATGCTTGGCATAAGTTTTATATTCCATTTATTGAAAAATCTATATTTACTAAAACTCCTCATCTACTTTTTCACATTCACGTTATCAGAAAATTTATTTTCCTTCGAAGTCATATCTGTGAATAACCATAAAATTTAAATGATCAAGGAGTATCACGCAAAAATAATATCGTCTGTGAAATGATTGAATGGTATAAGATCACGTGCTTTATACATAAATTCGCCAAAAACTCATCAAGTATTTGTATGTCCTATTTTACTGAAATTGAATTTCAGATAGACTATTTTTCTTTAATTTTAACTTGATACAATTGTTTTGTCACTTCTAATCAATCATCATTTTTTAAGCAAGATTGACTTAACTTGTATTTTATTACGTTACGTATTGGATTGAGCCTAAATACTCTACGATCTACGTTATAGCATTGGTACATGTTAGTAAATATCTGCTATTTCTCTAATATAATATACCAGGAAAAACTGCCATAAAAATCATAAACTTATTACATTTGTATTAATTTAGCCCTAAATCTTTTAATTGTACCAGTTTAGTCTTAAACCTTTTGACCCGTAGCATATGTCTTTTTGGCTAGTTTTGGCTAGATATTGCTGACATGGATGCCGGATGATCCGTGCGGCACGGCCGGTGCCGACATGCATATTTTGTAATAATATTTTAATATATTCACATCAACGCCGGTCGTGCCACGTAGGGTGACCGGCATCCACGTCAGCAATATCCAGCCAATATATTGTGTATGGTATAGTGACTTCACTGTCGTTATGTTTTTTCTAATCATGATATCTGTTTTGCATAGGTAATCTATACTATTATAAATTTTACTTTAAGCTAGGGGTGAGCGGTTTCGGTTTCTTACGGGTTCCACCTAGAACCCGGAACCTACCCATTGGAATAGGTTCCTCATTTTTTGGAACCCGAAACCTACCCATCATACCTTGGAACTTGGAACATACATTGTCATAGGTTCTAGGGTCGGTTCCAGGGTACTCAAGAACCTATCAATTTCTTTTATTTTTTTCATTTTTAGTTAAACAAAAGGAGAGTGAATGCTACAACATCTAAGAAAAAATAGAGGTGAATGGTTTTAGGTTCCGTACATGTTACATTTAGAACCCGAAACCAATCTATTGGAACACGTTTATCATTTTTTTGAACCCGAAGCCTAAAAATTTGTTTGGCTCCAGATTATACACTCATCATCGGATGCCATAAAACATTGTAAGATCATGCAAAAACATATACCAAGAAAAATATAAAAAATTATTTCAGGATCTAGGGTCCAGATTCCAAGTAGTGGAACCCGGAACCTACCCGTTGGAACAGGTTCCTTAATTTTTGGAACCCGGAACCTACCCCGCATACCTTGGAACCCGGAATCAGATCGGATCCTACAGGTTCCGGTTCCAGATTCTCGGTTCTACCCTAGAACTATGCTCACCTCTACTTTAAGCGACAAAGTCAATTTCTCTCTCTATACTATTGTATAGATATATTTGTACTTGTTTTTTTTTTTCTCCCCATAATATGTGTCGTGCCTAATAGAGTCATTCTTACTTATATTTGTAAGCTTAAATATCTTCTCATTCTCGTAGAGTTACTGTTACTACCTATTACGTAAACTGTTATTAGATAATCCGATATCTATGACTATGTTGATTGTCTAAAATATTCTTCTCTCAATATTTTCGTTGAAGGAAAAAAAAATCACTCTACCGCATATTTGCGGTACATAGTGCAGAAGTCAGTTTTGACATACGATTTTGTCTTTGTTTCAAGCGATGCAACACTATTCATCAAAGAAAGAAAGGGTAAAAATCAGACAAGGAAATGTTTTTTTTTCAATTGTCTCGACTTAGATTGACACTTTAACGTTGAGAAAAAGGCATTAAAAATCAAAACTATACCCACTGTGACAAATTGACCTTATATATTTTCTATGTGACATAAAAAATTACAAATTATGTCTACTGTGATTCATTTATCCTAAAATTTTTCTTGTGACATAAAAAAACCCCAAACTTATATTTATGTGACACATTTGCCCTTCGTTAAGGTTCCGTTAGATGATTTTTCAGCTAAATCAATGTCCTTTTTATTTCACTTAAGTCACATGTGCGTTATGTCAATATCGTTTGCTTTCTGACATCTTTGTAGATAGATTTTTAACGGTGCTCATTGACGAGAACTCAACGGAGGATAAATGTGTCATACGTTTATAACTTTTGATTGGTGTCACTAAAAAAATTTAGGATAAATGTACCACAATTGACATATTTTGAAGTTTTGGGTGGCTTTTGCCTTTTTTGAAAGGAAATCTTAAAATTGTATTAGGACAAGAAGAGAATCTTTTTACTTATTTGAATGCATTTAATGTTCAAGAGTAACTTTTACTATGTTCTAGTGTTCTTTCCCATGTTTCACATGGTTTTTATCGTTAATTATTTTTTAAAATACTTGTTAATTACTAAGTGGGCTTTACGTTTTGATGTTTTAAAATATGATTTACTTCCTAAACACTCAAATTACACTTTTACTCATTCCAATAGGAAAAGGGATTCTATGGTGATCGGTGAATCCCAATATTTTGAATATGTACATGATATAACTAGATATGTTAAATATTTCCCTCTTAAATGTATCATATTTTGTTTGTCTAGTCAAACTAATATAAAATTACGTATACACAAATAACGATTAGTTCGACATTATGTATTATTTGTCTCTACTTCATACTTGTTGTATATAGTCAACTTTATTGCATATATAAAACAATAGTATTGCTAAATCTTTGCACGTGAATTGAGATTTCAAAATATCTTCCTTTAATTTCCAGCTTTTTTGTAAAGACCCCTAAAACTTTTTTTGAAAAGGAAAAGAGTCATCCCGTTTAGTTTTCCAAAAGTCTATTTCATAATATACATACCTCTATACTTATATATATATATATATATATATATATATATATATATTCATATATTTGAAAAAGAGAAGCCTTATTCTTTTAGGTTTAGTGCGTATAATGTTCAATGGTCAATTTTCCTATTTATAGATTAGATTAGCATTTAAAATCGCCAAAATTTGCCTAACTTTTCAGAAGCCACCCACTGGTAAATGCTGTCTCTGATTAATAGTTCTATCTTTTCCCTCTAATCCCATATCGAAGATTCATAAGTGCAGTGCTAATATAAAGCTCCGGGAGTTTGGCCTTCCTATAGGAGCCTTTCATTCGAGTACTGAAAGGAAAAATTTAGCGACAACGGCATGACTACAATAGATAGAAAGACTTGTTTGCCAATTAAACTCAGAAAGACAGACCCTTTTGTGCATGGGCTCTCCCCTGATTTTTAGGTCTGAGAAAAGGCCTTCAAGCTTATAATTTTCCCCCTACCTCATCCACGTCCAAAGAGCTTTTGTTCAAGCTGTGAAGAAGCCACTTGCCCACTCTAATTAGCCACCTTTTCCATCAAACTCAGTATATTATAATATTTTCTTGAAAATTGAAAAAAAAAATACCATGAAATATTACTATTTAGACTTATTAAGAATTTGAAGCACTTTTTTTGGTTGAAAAGAAATTGAAGTAATTTTTTTTGTACATTTAATTTTAAGTAATTAGTGTCACGGTAAATTTGCGATTTTGAAGCAATTAATTTTTTTAATGTCAAAAGTTTAAGATGAGTAAAAGCTCCACCGAACACCGGTGAGATTTAATTTTTAGCTTGTTTGGGGCAGGCTAAGTTTAGGTTTTTTTTTTTTGTGTCACGGCTTATTTTTGTTAATTACTCACTTAATGAGTCATTTTTGCATTTCTACAAAAAATTATAAAAGCAATAAAAAAATTGGTGCTACCCCGAATGCTAATTTACAATTCTTCTGGAAATATTTTGGGCAGAAGCCAAAATGAAGAAAATAAATAAATAAATAACGTAGCGAAGCCAAGCGTCTAAAGTCAGCATGTGAAAAATGAATCTAGGAAAAGCTGTCGCACTTTATTTTATGTCTTTTTGGGCTGGCCAATAAAGAATAAGGAGGAATTGAGGAAATGTTTGGAATCCAGAAGTAGCCGTTCTGATACCGACATAAAGTATCATCTTTCATTTTCTTTTGGGGGGTTGGGGGATTTGGGAATTAAATTAAATTCAAAAAGAAATAGAAAAAGGAAATGATTTTGTTTTTTTGAAATTCTGAAACGACATTTGATTGGATTTGAATTTAAAAAAAAAGAAAAGAAGAAAAGGTGCCTCAATATTAAACTCAAAAGCACCTGTAACGGCTCTCTTACCCGCTCGTTCGTCAAAATTTGAAATCTCTCTCTCTCTCTCTCTCTCTCTTTCTAAGCTCTCTGCGTCAGCTTCTCGGTTCACGTGCCCCCCGCAACATCTCCTCCAGCGACTTCGGTCATCTTCTTCACGACCTGGTCAGCTCGTTTTCTCCAGATTTCTCTCTCTCTCTCTGCCAAGAAACCATCAATGGGTAATTGTTTCAGCAAGAAAAGCCCTTCAACGGTTGTTGCCTACGGCAGCTCTTCGGCCGTAAAGCCACCTCCCGATTCGAACCCTCCTTGCAGAATTGATGTCACGAAAGCGGAGCGCGAGCCCAGCAGCAAGACGTCGCCGCCGCGAAATCACCAGCGGAAGGAAGCCGAACAGGAGGGCTTCGTCAAAAAGGAGGTCTTCATCATCAAGCACCGGAAGAGCCAAGACAGGCGCACTTCTCCTGAAGAAAAGCTGGCCGTCCACGGCGTGGCTCCTGTTGTGGATGCCGGGAAATCCGGCGAAGATGCGGCTCAGGCGGTCAGCCCTCTGGCCACTTCGAGCAATGGCGGCGAGAGCTTGCCCGTAAATGGGGCGAGCGCTGTTGGCGTGAGTGCGGGCGTGAGGACGTCCAGCTGTACCAAGGAAGAGGTCGATGCCATTCTCATCCAGTGCGGCCGGCTCAGCCGCAGCTCCTCAGGGAGAGCCGGCGCTGCTTCCGGTGGCAGAGTCTATTCAGGATCCAAGAGGAGCTATGATTTCGATAACCAAAACGATGATGGTGCCGCCGCTCGGGCTGCCGATGCTGTGGGAAGAGAGCAACCCGAGATGAATGAGGATGAGCTTGGGGAGAAACGCCAGCACCGGCAGCGCCACCGCCAGTCGACGCCTTCCCGGTCTCACAGCCAGGGGAGTGGGTCGAGGAGGAGGACCCCGAGCAGGGAAAGAGAGCAGCGCTCCTCAAGTAGAGAAAGGAGGGTGAGCCGCTCGCCCGCTAGACGTTCCGAGAACACCTCTCTCTCGAATTCGAACGCGAGTGCCACTGCCGGGGGCTCTGGCAACAACAGTAGGCCCGGGAAGATGGTGTCGGTCCCTGCTTCTTTGGTGGAAAAGAGCAACTGTGGCGGCGATCCTCCGGAATCTCAAGCCACCGTCAAGAGAATATCTGTGAAGAGGAACGTAGGGGAAGCGCAAACAGTGTCGAGAAGCGCTGCGTCGCCTCGTTCCCGGTCACCTGCAAGGCAAATGTCTGGCGGCGTTGGAAAGCAGCAGAACAGTGAGAACCAACCTTCCCTCAGTCGCAACTCATCCAGGAAGGCGGAACAATCTCCGCACAGAAGAAATCCGCTCAGCGAGATCGATACCAATGCCCGTCAACAGCAACCTCAGCCACCATCCAACAAGAGCACGCATAAAGCTACGGAAGACGGCACAGTAAAGGAAGTCGAGGTACTTCTTACTGACATTGGGCTAAATTCTTTGAGAAATTATTCCTATTTCTTACCACATTCCTTACTGAAATTGGTTAGTGCTACCTTATCAATTCCAGGCTCGAGTGACGAAACCGACTGTGGATAGTAACAACAGCAGATTCGCTCATGGGGCTTGCGACAAAACTGGAGGCAAAGTGACAGAGGACAACAAGGGCCGAGGCTGTGATTCTGCAGAAAAGGAGCAACAAGCTGTCATGGAAGTTCTAAAGAGGCAAGCACCAATGTCCGGGCTTGAAAGAGAGAAACCACAGGGATTGGCACGAAGCCGATCCTCAAGGCTGTCTGAGCTCGAACTGAATCCTCAGATTGTGCCTGAACCCGCGTCCTACACGTCCTTGCTGCTTGAAGACATCCAGAATTTTCACCAAAAGCAAACTACCACTTTCTCGGTCCCGGCTTGTGTGACAAAGGCCTGCTCAATCTACGAAGCAGTCGCCGACCTCAACTCCAATAAGAGCTCCAATGCAACCTGCGCCTTGTCCGAGTTAAGAAAAGTTGCGTCCAATCAATGCAGCCACAACGGCTACAATTCCTCCTACTCAGGTAATGATCTCGTTAGGAAATCAGAGGGCAGGGACCCATTTGTGGAATCGGAGTTAGCAGTCGACGATGATCTAATGGAGCCGAGCATTCACAAGTATGTGACGGTGAAGAGGGGTGGCTTGCTGAAAGGGGATGACAAGGAGGAGATAGAATCCTCAGGGAGCAACAGCTTCGTCGGTTCTGGAACACAGCAATGGGGAGTGTCTTCTTCGTGGGAGCCTTGTTCGGCAGATTCATCCGATTGCTGGACTTCCACTTCCAATTCCAAAGCTGTTGTGGACGACTTCAACGCGTTAGCCTTCCAGAGGATTGCTGTATCTGAATCGGGTCGCCAAGCGAGCGAGTCCAGAAGGGACTTGAATGTTAAGAGGAGGGACTCCGGAGCTCGACAAAATGGGATCGGGAGAAGCAGGACATAGTCCATGGTTGGTAATCTTTATCTTATGGCGGATATCAGTGACTACTGCATTTGTAGAGCCTCAACAAGAAGCGAGACAGATTTGTTTCTATTTTAAGGGTTCGGTGTACGTTTATCAGCAGTTGCATACTTGCAGCATTCCAGTCTTTTCATTAGGCAACATTGCAGCTTTCATTATTTTTGCACCATAGATTGTGCATAAGTTACTCATTTATGTGCTTTCTTTCGGGAGAACTTGCCATGTGGTTGATTTTCCTCATCAGTTACTGTGATGTAGAGTTTTTAAAGTTTGTAAGGATTTTATCCCATCTACATAGGTCCATGACTCACTATGGCATTACCACCTTAATCACTGCACCAGCCAAAACTGAAAACAGCATTTCATTGTGGATAGATCGAACTGCAAGAATAGAGCAGAGCATTCGTTCGGCAGTGGTTTTAATTTTGCTGGGGAAGAAAGACATCTCAAGTGATAATATTTGTGTAAAGCGTTCACTTTGATGTCAAATTTTTTTTTTCGGATCACTTAAGTGTTAATTTTTTTGAAAAACGCTTATGTCAATGCCAACTCCGGTGAGTCCGGCCAAAAATCGTACGTGGCAATTTTTTATTAATTAACTAATCCTACGTAGCTTGCCGGATATCCTAACTAGCTTCCAAAGCACAAACGACATCGTTTAGCCAATTTTGCAGAGTGACTTCTAGTGCCATAAGTTGTAAATTATGATCGTTTGAGTATCAAGTTTTTCCGAAAGTGATTATTTAAGTGCCCTAAGTTATAAAATGCGATCACTTAAGTGCTATAAATTTAAGATATCCCAACCTCGTCAACCGAGCGATGTCGTTCTCTTTGCACACGTGGAATTGATTTTTTTTATTTAACAAAGCCAATGTCATTAAATTGTTTGAATTAAAAATGACATATCACTAAATTGTTTTAAATGAAAATTGGCATTTAAGATCGCTTTTTCTTTAATTTGGCATTTAAGTGAGCCGGCGAACAATTTTAATACTAAAGTGAGCACCATACATAAATATTGTCATTTGAGATGCCCTTTTGTCCTTTTTTTTTTTTTTTGGGTCGAAAACCCCTTCTGTCCTTTATCTGGTTAAAATACCATAGACACCGCATTCATCCGTAGACAATCCAGCGCTGTGGCATTATTATGCTATTACCAGATTTTGTAGTACCAACAAGTGACAGTTCACTTTCAAACCAGACCGGTGTCTGTCTGTCTACCTTTGCGCAATTCGATTGCTAAGGGAAAAGCACATCCTTTTCACTTGGGCAACACACAGCTCGAGTACCTATCGCTTAAACCCTCCAAGCAAACTCTCCTATGATCTGGCAGATCACTGCACTATTGTTTCAAGCAGAGGCTTAAAATTGACAGCGCCGTGACGAGGTGGGAACCACTTACTGATTAGTGAAGGAGCTTGGCCAACCGGCGCGGACAAGGCCTTCACTCATAGAAAGTTCCTCTAATGTGCACGACACCATTGAACTTGATCCTCTTCTCCAAGGTTCCCAGATGAGGAAACCCTAAGAGAGCCGCTGGCTTTTTGTGGTTTTCACATTCTTAAACAGGTAATGAGGCTTTAGGCAAGCCAAAGAGTCTAGGGCTGTAATACACTGCATAGATAAGCAAAGTCCATATGGATATCACAGAACAAGAAAAAAGTACCATTTTGCTTACACCATACAAAATCTATTGGTTTCAGTCATGTGGCTTCCCATCAATACCTTCATCAACCATAATTTCCAAAGTCACCTTGATGAGCTCATGCTAAATGGACATTAATAAAACCAGAGAGTTCAAAGAGGGAGATGATTGACACCCTGCCATAGACAACTTGCTGGAGTAACCAATTGCAGAATATGTCAACCAAAAATGCCACAACTGCGCAAACAAAAGTATATGTATCTGCAGAGCATTCTATTCTATCCTCCTATACATAGCATTGAGATGAGTGCTCCAACAGCTCAAGCCACTTCCAGTTGAGAAAAGAATAATTAACTTACCCTGTCATTTACAATATATCTCACCTCCTACTCTTTCCACTACCTTAATGGATGTATGCATGATCTAGCAACAATGAGTTCCAACTACAGAGGTAGAGCCGAGAGTGAAGCACCTGCTAGGCGATGAACACAGGTTTCACATACTTTGCATGTTGGGCATGCCATACTCAGCATAAGGATCATTCCAAGCTGTTCTGGTTATTGATCATGTATATGGCAAGCAAAGTAATAAAAGCACCACCCAGCTGTAGAGGCGAGAAGGTTTCATGGAGAAATATGTACCTGCGGGTACAGTTTTCGTTATGGCATAAACACGAGGCATGCAAAAATAAATTGCAGACAATAAAAGGCTTAGGTAGGGTGGACTGTACCCGAAAATTGAAGCAAACATAGGAGTAAGAAATGTGAGCGAGCTCAGTTTCGTCAAACTTCCTGCACGCAATAGCAAAACAGAGTAAACTGAAGTTGGGAGGAGATAAGAATACTTATCACACTTTCATCATGTGTAACAAGAAAAATAATCCACAATCTGAGGATAAAATATAAGACTAAAAACAACCTTTTGTAGCATTGTAGTAGAATACACCATAACTGATGGCACTTCCACAAATTGAGGTATAAAGTAGCGCTGATATATCAGTCATGGAAAGCTCTGATAGACCACTGGTAAAGATAGGATCATGATTGAGAATTGAGATTATTGCAAGAGGAAGACCGCCAATAACCATATGCTACAGGAAAAACAATCAAATTGAAGACGTCAGTTAATCTTCTAATTCTTCAACTCTTTTTACCGAGAGGGCTGATCTTGACAAGAAGAAGACCACAGCAATGGTCAGCTCTACTAAATAACCAAAATTAGAAGTCAAGAGTTAATCATGTGCTGTGAAGTTTTATAATTGAAATTCACAACTAAAATATGATATATTTGGGCTAAGCTTAAATGGAACGAAATTTCCTAAGTATGGATAGTTAATAATGTCTGAGCAGTGCAAAATCTACGCACTTATGTGCAAGGCAATTTAATGTTAAGCCCATATGACAGATCAATTATGAAGGTATCATGCAGTCTCCCCAGTGAATAGAGAACCAATAAGCTTCAAGGTGGTACACCAAAAAGTTATCATTTGGAACAGTAAAGAGATATAAAATCATTACAGCTAAAAAAACACCCCAAAAAATTGTGAAATCGAAACACACACAAGTAGCAAAACAAACCAACAATGGGCCTCTACCTAAATACAAAAAGTAAATTTAAGCAAATTCAATATCCTCCGGGCTACGTGGAACCTACCCATCCAGTAGCCATAACTGGATCAGAATACTTGGAGACCCAACGAACCATAACAGTTCCAATGGCCATGCTCTGAGCTGCAAGAAGCATCCACCACTCACCACTTCCCCACAGTGAAAAATTATTGTCGTCAATAGCAACTGCCGGTACCTACAACTCGAAACTCACCATCGAATAGTGCAAGAGCCATGTGAAATAGAGATTGCTTATCAGTAACGATCCTTATGCAACTCTAATATGACCGTAAAAAGAAAGAGAGACAGATATCATTGGAAAAATGTATTAGGCAGTGCGAACACGTAAAACTCACAGATGCTCACATCAAGCTATAGATCCATGACCAAAACATAAGTCATATGCTTCCTTCTGAAAGAATCTTTACATGAGATAAAGGTGAAAGTAATGCAGCTTCTACCAAGAATCAGCCAACTAACATTCAGCATGACAATGGAAATTACTTGATAGATTTAGGTTAGAGGTTAAAAACAACTGTAGGGAGTGGAGAGAAAGTTCGGTCAGCGGTCACTCTTTGAAAATAGTTAACGAGGATCTAAGGCTTGAATCAAACAATTGTAGCTGGGAAATTTACAGCACAGTCATCAAAATCATAAAAAATGTGATCAAAAGTGGCAATTATTTTCACATATGCTTTGGCTTATAAATGTAAGGAATAGGAATTTGAAGTTTAGTAAAGTAAACTGCAAGTTAGAATGTATATGATAAGGAGAACAAGTGGCAGATGTTCTGGGCATGGAGTGCAAGGTGGAGCAAGATTCTATCTGAAGCAATTATAACCATGAAACCGCATCCTATGAGAGACCATCATATGCACATCTCACGCAGACAAGTCACAAAACCATCAAAGAGTGGTCCAATGACGAGATAAAGAATGTTGCATCGCATCCCCGAAGCACAACATAACCCATTTAGTTTCTAAATATTAGAATCAAGCCAATGCATATTCACTAACTCAACACCCAGCGTAATCAAAATACAACTGGGGACACAAGAATTACCTCAAGAAGAAGAAGTCCCACAACACCAAGTATCAGCCCTGCACCTCCAATTAACCCAATGGATTCACCGAACAACAGGGCTGCAAGTATAGCCACTGTTAAAGGCTGAGAGTCAATGATCACCTGTAATAAATCCAGCTCCAGTAAGCCAAGCATAATAGCTCCTTCACTATCAACTGCCAAATCTACTATAACAGACAGGGAAGAAATATCAAGACAGCAGACTCCATTGTGACTAATCCCACTAAAAGACCAGTCTACCTTTCTATTACATATACTCATTCATCCATTAGTGGTGTGGAAAAGAATAAAGGCAAGATTTTTCAGGTAACAGTACAGGATTCAGCGCAAGCGACATCAGTCTTCTGACATGAGCCATTTCATGAAGAGCACATGTCCAAAGCAATATGCAAGAATTTCTGTTACTCAGTAGCCATATTCAACATCAAAGAACCTTATTGTTCACCTATAAAGTTGAAATTTTTGTTCCCTCTTCTTCTCATGGAGGCATTTAAACTGAGATAGAGAATACAGTGAGTTCAACATACGCTTCCGAGACCCGCCGACGTCCTCTGCAACCCTTGGGCGAGAAATCCCTGCCCCAAAGAACCCATCAGCAGGGGAAAATAGATTATCAATCAAACATGTCGATCTCACTTTATTCACAAGAAGGAAAAGCAAAAAATGGCACACAAAGAGAGAGAGAGAGAGAGAGGACCGACCTGAAAACAAAAGGCGTCCACAAGGGCAAAAAGAGTGATGGAGAGCCAAGCATTAAGGCCGGAGGGAGGCTTGCGGCCGCGGGAGGCCGCGAAGGCGATGAGGAGGAACCCTGCGGGGATGAGGCGGAAAGAGGACACGAAGAAAGGGCCGGCCTTGGGAAGGACCTCCTTCATGGCCACCATGGCCGTGCCCCAGAAGAAGAAGGGCGACACCAGCACGCCCCACTCCCACAGAGACTCCTCCACTGAGGATGTCGATGTCGACAACGACGACGACGTGGCCGCAGACCCTTTGTCGTCCACATCATCCATTGCTGTGCCCACACCGTCCAAGGACGTTTCCCGTTCGAATTCCACCTTCTCGCTGGTGCAATAGATTTGGGAGCCGCGTTTCTTCTTTCTCTTCCTCATGACCATGAAGAGAGAAGGAGGGGTCGCATTCTGGGTTGATCTTCGGAAGGGATGTTTGTGGGGGTTTCGCACGGGAAGTGAGGAAAATGAGCTTCGAATTGTGAGGGACTCCATTGCACTTGCAGCTGGTTTATGCCAGCAGTTGAGAGTCCATACCATCTCTCTCTCTCTCTCTCTCTCTTTTTCCCGCCGCTCTCCGCTCTATATAGCCCGAGACAAAATACCCAGTGAGCCAGAAAGAGAGAGAGCGAGAGCAACTAAGCATAGCAAGATTTTTTCTGTTTCCATGGTTGCTGCAACTGGTGAGGCGGGGACAGCCACAAGTTCATTTTTTTGAGAAGATTAAGAAAAGGAAAAAGACAAAAACAAGATGAAAAGCCAATTTTTAATGATTTTTCAGTTGAGTAATAATTTCTTCTACAGTCCGAGAATAATAATAATAATAATTTCTTATTATTGCCAAGTTCGCATAACTCCACATATATCAAGTGTTAAGTTTTGTAAAAACCACAATTTTAAAGACTGAAATGTGCAACAACAAAAAAAATTGAAAAGTTGATGATAAAAAGAGACTCATCGGATGGGAAAAACCTCGTCTGAATTTCAAACGTAGAATTTCAAGACTTCGATTATGCTTTTTCTCTTCTTTCTTTCTACAAAGATTCAAAAGTAAGAATTTCAACTTTGGTTATTCTTTGATGTCAAGTAAGAATTTCAACTTTGGTTATTCTTTGATGTCATCTGGTCTTTGATGTTATAACCGGATCATTTCTAGTTTTGCAAAAAGGATTGCAATGAACAACGAATGTAAGAATTTGAAGGTGTGTGACATCAAAAATGGATCATTTCACTTGGGAAATTTTGGGCATTGCTATGAAGATTAGTCATGGATGAGACTGTCGAACTAGGTTATCCCCATTCCCCACCTTTCGCATGAAACTGCAGTCATACTTTTAGAACATGTCTGGATTTGTTGTTACTTTTATATTTGACATGATCTAGATTAACTAAAATAAGTAATTTTTTCCGTTCGAATGAATTTCACCTATGGCTTCCCAAACTTTGGTACATCTTGCCATAAGAATTTTAAGCTTTTATTTTATGAAAAATTACACAAAACTCACTCGAATTTTGGGGTAGTATACATTTGTTCTTAAACTTTCATTATGTTACGGCCGTTCAACCTTAGTTATAAATATGCCGTTCAACCTTAGTTATAAATATGCGTTAGCATGTGCAATGCACGTAACTTTTAATGGTAAAAGTGTATTTCATCTTTTTTCTAAGGAAATATTTCTTTTACCCTGATTTCTATGAAGAAAAATGAAAGAATAAAATAACTAAAATTTCAATATCGCAAAAAAATTGACCAAAAGAAATACTGGAAAAATGAGTATCTACTTATCAACATATAGAAACTGTCAAAACTTGATGGATAAATTAATATAAATAATAAAGAAACACAATTAATTTAAATGGGAAAAGACCCCAACAACAAAAAGTTCAAATTACAAAAATTGAATATTCATTATCTCCTCTTTATCGATTAATTAATGCAAGAATGATTTAATCAATAAAAAATACTTAAGAATTTCACATGTGATTTCAATTAACCATATACTTTTACAAGTTAAGTACATCATTTCCTTCTATAAAGTTTAAGACTTTTTATTAATCAATAATCCCCTTAAATATACGTAATGAGTACCAATTTCGTCATTTCACCTTTATTGTTGAGGCCTTTTCCAATTTCTGTTTACTATGTTTTCAAAATATCTTATTTAGGTGTATTAAAGTGGCCATGTTTGTCAAATTTTAATAAATTTTATTGCTTAATAATGTTGTTGGTATTTATTTTTCCTATTAGTGGTATTTTAGTTAATTTAGTTTTCTCCAACTTTCTATATTATCCTTTTTATACAGCAAATAAGGGGAAGAGAGGAATTTCCTTAAAAGAATGAGATGAAAATATACTTTTACGCCTTAAAAGTCATGTTCGCACACTTAAAAAAAAAAATGGAAAATCGATGGCTATAACGAAATGAGAGTTCATGGAGTTAGTACGGCTCCGTTCATTTAGTGAAAAACACTTTTCACGAAAAATGTTTTTCGAACTTTTTGGCATTCGGTTTATGAAAAATGAACGAGTTAAAAGAAACATTTTTCATTCATGAAAAAAAATACCTTCAAAAGTGGAGAAAATGGCTTCCTCTTTTTGAGAAGAGAAAAATATGTTCTCTCATCCTTCCTTCCTCCACTCTTTCAAAACACTTTTTCTTTTTAATTATTTTTATTTTTAAAAATTAAAAATTTCTATTTTTTAATGTTACTTTTTTCTTATTAATTTTTTTTTTTATGTTTTCCCTTCTTCTTCGCCCGGTCGTCGGGCATGGCCACGGTCTGCGAGCCAAGTGTCGCTGGCTTGTGGCGAGGCTCGAGCTCCCGCAATCGGCATCCAACCGAAGAAGAGGGGAAAAGAAAAAAAAACAAAAAAGAGAAAAAAGAAAAGTAATAAAATGAGAAAATAAAACAAATTAAAATTTTTAAAAAATAAAAATAAAGTCAAAAGAAAAAATAAAAATAAAAATAGAATTTATTAAAAGTAGTGAATGGAGGAAAATGAAATTCGATTTTCCATAAGCGAATGATAGAAAATATTTTTCAGGTTTATGCCGAACACGAGAAAATATAATTATTTTTCTAAAAAATGACTTTTTGAAAAATTCGAGGATAAACGCGTCCCACCCCAAAGATACGGTGGATTTTGAGTAGATTTCCCCTTTATTTAAACGACTTGGAGCTCTAAATTTCTCTCTTTGGTAATTGCAGTTTGACCAGGATCCCATCAACTATCAAGCTGAATGCCAGACGTGGCAGCTATTTGGCTTTCAGATCAAACTAAACAAGCTGGGGGCAAAAGATAAATTTTGAGTTCGCGCGCCTTGCAATGCATCCCGAGCTTTAGATAGAACCTACAAAGCTCTCTCGGGCAGAGGGATTCTTTTATCAGGGTACTTTCAGAGTATGACCATCTTGATAGGTTCACCATTTTTATATGGCTGAACTCGGTTCCCAGATCACGGAAGTTATGGCAGAGTAGACTTAATTCAAGATGCTACTGCACATGGCCACGAAGTCGGTGTCGTGACAAGGTATAGCGCGCCTTCGGAACATGCGAGCACATGAAGCAAAGACACGAAGAGCGCCGGCGATTCTTCTGCTCCGAGTTCCCGATCTCTCGCTTGGAATTCCAATGCAGACAACAGCATAGCAAAAAGGAATCTCAGTACTATTCCTTTATGAGGCTTTGACTTTGTCAAGTCGATTTTCTAGGAACTTCAGATTAGATTTTAGATCCAGCTCTCGTTATAAATAATGTACCTAGAGACTTGGGTTCTTTGCGATCACCTCAAGAAAGAGCAAGTGATAACGCAGAAATTAGTTTGTTACTGTAGGTCTCTGGGAGGGCTTGTGAAACACTCATCATGGGCACTCTCAGTTTCTACTTTGTCATGATCTTCTCCTTGTTGCTCGTTGAGGGCGGCCAGGCCGACCTCTATGGATCTGCGCCGCCGCCGCCGGAGGCCGTTTCAGGCAAGGACTTTCCTCAGTCGGTGTTCTGCAATGACCCGAAGAGTAAATGCTTCGGGGCTCAGATCTCCTGCCCCCGCCAGTGCCCCAGCATCAAGCCGTCCAATTCCAAGGACAAAGCTTGCTTTGTGGACTGTAACTCCAAGAACTGTGAAGCTCTATGCAAGAGTACGTACTGAGCTTAGACAATAGTGTGCGGGTTTCTAGCTCGTTTCTTAAATTTCCCATTGTATGGCGCTGTTCAAAGAGTACTAAATGTTTCCATTTCGAATCTCAGAGCGAAGGCCGAACTGTAACGGGATTGGAGCAGCATGCTATGACCCGAGGTTCGTTGGGGGCGACGGTGTCATGTTCTACTTTCACGGCAAGACGAATGAGCAATTCAGCTTGGTGTCCGACGTCGATTTCCACATAAATGCCCGGTTCATCGGCCGCCGCCCCAATGGGAGGACGCGCGACAACACGTGGATCCAAGCTCTCGGCCTGATGTTTGGTCCCCACGCCTTCACACTGGCCGTCAACAAGGTCGCCCGTTGGGACAACGAAGCGGATCAACTCGTCCTAACCTATGACGGCAAGCCGCTGCTCCTCCCTCTGGGCCAGCTTTCTGCTTGGACCACTCCGGACAGCAGGCTCTCTGTCGAAAGGACGGCAAAGTCCAACAGCGTCACGATGCTGCTGCACGGCTTCGTCGAGATCTCGGTCAATGTTGTCCCCGTGACAAAGGAGGACGACCGCATCCACAAGTACCAGATACCGGACGATGATTGCTTTGCCCACCTGGAAGCGCAGTTCAAGTTCCTCCGCCTCTCCGACCACGTGGAGGGTGTCTTGGGCCAGACGTACCGCCCAGGCTACCGGAGTCCCGTGAAGAGAGGCGTCCCAATGCCGATCATGGGTGGAGAAGATAAGTACAAGACGTCGTCGCTCCTCTCTGCAGATTGCAAGTACTGCATTTTCTCGGCGCCCGATTCGCGGACCGGGGCGACCGAATCGATAGTGTTGGATCCTACTATGGCAGTGGTCGATTGCACAAGCAAGATTAGTCCCGGAGATGGAGTTGTTTGTCGTCGCTAGATCCTAGATATGTTCTTCACATTATATTTGGTACGATGGAAAGGGACGAGGGTGAAATAGAATAAAGAAAGGAGCAGAGTGGAGAAATTAAGATAGTTGTTGTGTTTTATAGCTGTGTATGAAAGAGATGGAAAAGCATATGGTGATTCCCTTTTCCTTGTATTTGGAAACTTTGGAATGGAAAAGAATAGTCTTGGATTGTCTAAAATGTCCTAAAAAATAAGCTGTGAGAGGCAAAATTAAGAGGTGCCTTTGAAATAATTTCACTTTTATAGGCAAAATGCCATAAAACATGTTTGAGTTTTTATTACCTCCAAAAGAAAATGCTTTCTTGATAGTGTTGTCATGGGCGATACAATCTCGACCGTAGATCCACATACCACATCGCGTGTTTTGCATAAAGCACTCATTAATTTAAAAATTGTATGGTCAGAAATAACCGACAAGATTGTTAAATGGTCAGAAATAACCGATAGTGCCTATTCATTTTCAAAATTACAAGTATCATGCTCCAACCTAACTAGATAACTCAAGTCTGAAGCACAGGCTTAGTTCCTAGGCTTACGCCACCCGAACACCCAAACTAACAACCTGACTGTGCCACCATATTCCCTCGCCGCCGCCGCCACCTTCGTCGTCTTGCTGCTCGACCCTCACCGCTCATCATCGTCTTAGACCCAGCTGATTATCTCTCCTCTTCCTAAGGTCAGGTCCCCCCCCTCTCTCTCTCTCTCTTCGTCCTCTGCGACTCCTCTCTCTCTCTCTAGCGCAACATGAAGGTCGTGGCGTCTATGGTGGAGAAACGAGGTTGCCGATACAAGGAATTTCTCCCTCTCCCTCTCCCTCTCCCACACACACACACACATTCCGGCATTCTGGCACGTGGCCGAAGGACAACCTTGGTCTAACTAATAGAACGAACGATGAACACAACAATTTGGCCATTTAACGCAAAAATCTAATAATTCTGATTAATACCAAGAGTAGTAGCACAGCCATCAGAATCTCAGAGAACTGTTAGGATGATTGGAGTCCCCTCGTGATGCTTTTATCTCTTTCTTCACCCCCGGTACTCCTTCATTCATTTCTCTACCAGACTTCCTCTAGAGATGGAAGGCATTCTTGGGCTTCTTTATTCCAAACCCACGAGCTCACTCAATCTCAAAACTCTACGCCTTTACCAGGTCTCAGGGGTTCTCAAACTCGTCGATCGTCCCATGTTTTCTTCATCAATTCATTAGAGAGACAGCAATAAAAATTTTAACTCGCTCAAATGGGAGCGCTGAATCTGACTATCCAGGTTCAGAATGTCGATCCAACTGTGACTGCTGCGGAGCTGGAGACATATTTCTCATACTGCGGGACTGTGGATAAAATCCAGCTCCAGAGGCAAGGAAAAGAACTTCACATTACAGACCAGGATTTTCGAGTTTTCGCCCAGAATAGACATTATACCCTTTTGGATGATACCAATGGTCCAACTAATTGGTTGTTGATGATGGCGCAGGAACAAGGACGAGTCCCAATCGGCGCAGGTGACTTTCAGGGCGCCGTTTGCGTTCCAGACCGCTCTTCTTCTCGATGTAAGGAAATAAATGAGTTTGAGTGTTTGATTCAACTTACATGCTCTCATGCGCTTCAGGTTTGTTTTCCTGAAATTGGTATTCGTTTGTGTTGCTTATTTAGACGACGAGATGGCATTGAACTTCTCTATCGTTTAATCTCTCTTTTAGGCCAAATTATATACTCCGACGTGTTCTAAAGCAGTTTTCCTCATCTGCAGAATGCTATGGTTGCCAGGCAACCAATTCGGGTGTCGCCATCAGATGATTCAACAATGCATGTTCGTTCAATTATGTTGGAGGGTGACACCGAGGTTTCTTGCTCTCTTTTCGCCCTCGTTCTCGCTCGTGTGGCATCATGTACATCCTCTGCATATAAGCATTTCTAAGCTTTATCCCTTCCTGTCTGTGCTCTTCTTCAATGAATTCAATCGGTAGTTCATTCCTGGTTACTCCTCTTTGAACCCAGAAATTGAGGTCCATAAAGACTGCCCTCGATTTTTCATGAATTGGGATCTAGGCTCCAGATCGATGCCATCTTTCTCGAGATGAATTCCTGCTACAGTTTTTCGAACCCGTGACTCGCTTGGCATACTGATTACTTTTTCAGTTGCAATTCCCCAATCATCCTTAAAATTCCGTTGTGTTACAGGACGACCTCCGTCCCAATGAAGCCGTGATCGCAGGAGGCACCACCAACATATTGGACAGGACCGGGGACAAGTTGGAGGGGAAGTACAAGTTGTCCGAGAAAGGACGAGTGCTGATTGATCAGACACGCGCAGCAATTCGCACCGCGGAAAAGGCGGCAGAAAGGTTCGGATCTTTGCTCAGGAAGAATCCATACGTCGCCCCCGGTCTGATGTTCTTGTCCGGAGCGCTTTATAAGGCTGCAATGTACGCATCTCAAATGAGGGCTAGGAAAAGAAATTGACCCTTAAAACTCCGAGACCCAGAAATTCACACCCTCATGGCATAATGCTAGAACATATGACCTTCTATAGCACTAGTGAGATTGTTGAAACTGTTGAGAATAGAGGGGTCGAGCGAATCGATTGAATGGTCGAAATGAAGGAAACGAAATTGGACACCAATTTTACATTGTTTGATGCGAATGTCGGAACCTATGGCAGCATGAAATTCCACTATAGAAACAAGCGATATTACGAGATTACAATCACTCGAGTACTCAAACACATTCTTTGTGTCTCCCGGCCCCCAATAACACTCAATAACTCACACAGTGTTTAGCCCCTCATAATTCCGAGCGAAATCTCACTCGAAGAATCATATAAATTCTACTCACAAGAATTTAACTTGCTAAATTACTAATGGGCATAATTATAATAAGTAAATCCTCACGAGAAGAACTCTCTCTTCTCTCGGCCACCGAATTCGGCGCAATTGTTGTTGGACAATTCTCTTTCCCCTTTATAATGCAAAAGAGAGTCTCCATCAAAGAGGCTCCCTTCATGGAATGCAGCTTGTATGAACATGAAGAAATTCAACAGAAGAAGACAAGCATGCGTTCCCTTCATGCATTAAACGAAAAAGACAAAGAGAACTCTTATTCTCCTTTAATGCATAGCCAAGAAAAATCAATAAAAGAATGCTCATTATCCTCTTGCGACAGAGAGTCAACAAAGGACATGCGCGGCCAAAAGGAAAATTCCAAATAAAAACCCGAAATTTTCTCATTTTCTTAATTAAAGATCCTAAATAAATTTTATTTCAAATAAGAGTCTGAAGTAACATAATATGTTTTGAATAAGAGCTTAAAATAGCCATAAAGTTTCAAGGCTAAAGGGCATTTTCATCATTTATCATTTTGATTTTTTGTTTATTTTTTCTCTAGTTTTTCATTTTCTTTTTTTTTTTTAATAGCTACATACAGGTAGCACCCCTCCCGCCTGTGGCTGCTAGCCCACCTCTAGTGGGGGGCCGGCGGGGGTGGCCTTTGGCCTTGGCCAAAATCAAGATAGGGTCGGGCCCTCTCTCGGATCCGGGCGAGGGTCGCCGGCCCTCGCCTTAACTAGGGCAGGGGTCGCCCAACCCTCTCTCGATTTTGGCAAGGGCCTGCTGGCTCTCGCCTCTGGTCGATAGGGTCACCGGCCCTCGTCGAGGCACCGACGAACCCACCGGCCTTCACCGCCCCCCTTCGGCGTGCGGTGGTGGCCACGGGGGGGAGGGCTACATTGTCTTTTTTTTAATATATAAATTTATTGTTAATTTTTTAGGAAACAAAAAAAAAAGACAAGTCTAATAAAAAATAAAAAATAAATAAGGGAAAAGACGAAAATGCCCTTGAAATCGGGCCCCTTTTTTGAGATTTTATAGTCACTTCAGGCCCTTAGTTGAAACACTGTTCGCTTCAAACCCTTGTTTGAGAAAATAAGAGCAGTTCAAGCCCTTATTTAAAACAAAGTTCACTTGGAGCCTTTATTTGAGAAAATGATATGACTTCGGGCTCTTCTTTTGAATTTTCCCAGCCCAAACAATCCACACATGCTCAATCAGAAATGAAACCCATGTACAATCTTCTTCTTCTCACAATTGTGGCTGAAAATATTTTCAGCATGCAAAGCATTTAATGTAGAGTTTGGCCTCCCTACAAAATCGTTGGCGATCACAAAAGCCCAATGTGGACTTTATTTATCGAGATGGACTCGCACGCGTTAATTTTGATATTTGTTCAATGAGCTCAAATTCGAAACATATTTTAACATAAACATCCGATGAATGATGAGTGTAGACTTTTCCGATTCAATATAGCATCTAAGATCGATTAATGATCTAGTTCGGAGATAAGGCTTCTAGCGGATCATGGCAATGCCATGTGTGGACTCAACTAGATTTATTCGGCCGACACAATTTGCTAGGGCGATTCTCTTCTTATTCAATGGGTGGCTTCCTCTAATTCTATCCTCCTCAATCATTCTAGAGATCCGTCAAGACGAGAGCTGTAACTTATTTAAAGCCTCTTCCCTCGGCGATCACTCCATGCCCTCGTCAGACGGGACGTGGGCTTAGTTCGTCTACATACCCCGCACCTATTGAAGTCGATCCTGCTCTAATATCATCTATAATGACTCAACACGTGAGCCAAGCCCTGAAAAGGAGTATTCCGAGTAATCAATTCAATATGGTAACAATTTCGGGGTAAGTGTTGATTTATGAAATTAATGCGAGACTCGAAACTTGGCAACCGGTCAAGAAAATTCTAATTCTTTCCTTTACTGTCCTGGCCACTCTTCCTTTCCTCGTCAAAAACTTCCTCACGTGCACAACCCGAATGGCCAACCAAACACGGCAATCTAGAATCCACTAATTTTAGTCATGACCCATGGATAAGATTGAGACGTATACTGGAGTCGTAATTATGACTGAGCTAATTAGCTGGCAGTGTTTAATTTAGTTTCTCATTTTTCTTTTTATTCATTTGGAATAGCACTGGAGATATACTCCTTTTTTCGAAAAAAGGATCCTATAAATCATACCAAATAGAAAAAAAAAAAGATTTTCATTTCTAAAGAAAAATAACATTTTGAAAACGATAAAGTTTCATTTTTCGTATGTTTATCTAGTGCGGTCGATGCACTCGTTAACGAAATTTTTAGGTAAAATGTCATGTCATTTTTTGAAATAAAGGTAGAATTTTTTTTTGGGTCTAAGAAATGCAATCGAATTAACGAGCCATAAAAAAAGGATTAAAAAAATTGCTTACTTAAAGGTGTAATTAACTCCCATATGAGGTCAAATACCAAATAAAAAATAAATGTCATCTCTTTGTTTTTAAGGACAGGTCCAATGACTCCAATCTCTCTCTCTCTCTCTCTCTAAGGGACTCGTTCTGTCCACAGTCTCACCCTGTAAGTCTCTCTCTCTCTCTCTCTCTCTCTCTGATGCAGTCTTGCAATCGTTCTCGCTCTCCAGTTTGATTTGTCTCGGAGCTACTTTCTGAAGCTTAATGTCATCTTCGTGAATTCGAGGGACTTGAGTTTTTAAGCAGATTTTTTTTTGGTCGAGCGTTTACTGTTTGGTGAAGTGTAGCTCGCCTGGAGAGACGGCAATGGCGACGGAATTTCGTTGGGTGTTCGTCTTTGGACGGAGAAAATCAATCTGAAAGTTGCGTCGGTGGAATTGGGTTCTGCGTAAAAACATGAATAGGGTTGGTCAATTTGAGCTGGTGTTTTGAACCTTCCGTCTTTTGGGGATCTCAGTCAACCTTTGAAGCTTGGTTCAAATTCCTAATCCTCTCTCTCTCTGAACAAACGATAAAGCTTGAAAACTGGAGAGAGGTCAAGTGTTCTTGACTTGGGTCATTTTCTGAACACGTTGTCTGAGACTCCGCCGTTGGCTTTTCTCGGTTTGAAGTCCGAAATGGCCTCTCTCTTACCCGTCGCCATCAATTTGTCCGCTCTCTTGTCTGTTTCAATAGCTGTACATCGAAGTGCTACTATTGCGTTCCGATCTCCACTTGTTACAACCATGCAGCAAAGAGAATTCAACCTTCATTCCAGGGTTCGATTTCTTCTACAGATCAAGAAATTGAATTCATTACGGGATTTCATTAACCATTCCCAGTCCAGCGATTCAAGAATGCCCTTAAAATGCATGTTCTTCAAGATCCAAGCTATTGAGATCCTTCAAAATATTATCTTTGTGATGTGGCACATCTTTTTTCTGTTCACTGCATTTTCCATTTTCAACATTTGATTTGTTTTTGTTATGCCTTGTTTTTTATGTCAAATTCTAACAAATTGTGAGTTTGTTGAGAGTGTTATGTTACCAGGAACAAAATTTGGCAGTGTAGAACTTGCGTGTTAGGGCTGTACAATGTCACTGTAGTTATGTCACAGTTCAAGCACAACTGCATTTTCCATTTTGAACATTTGATTTTTTTTTGTTGTGCCTTGTTTTTGATGTCGAATTCCAACAAATCGTGAGTTTGTTGAGAGTTTTCTGTTACCAGGAACAAAATCTGGCAGTGTAGAACTTGCGTACTAGGGCTGTACAATGTCACTGTAGTTATGTCACAGTTCAAGCACAACTTGACTGCTAGTTCTGTGGAATCATACAGCAAATTTTTTTTTTTTTTTTAACTTGTTAATGTCATGGTTTTTAATTTGTTTCGGCAGATTGGACTTGATGATTCTCGCCATTTCTATCAGGTAACTGCCCTCTAACTTAAAACAGTCTTGCAGATACACCCACAAAAGGAGTGAGAGGGTCCCGGTTTGAGCCTCAACTTGTTAAGGAAGAAGCCAGAGAAAGCTGAAGAAAATGGAAGCCACTCAGAGTCCGCACCCTTATGTCCCCAGAGATCTAAAACTCCCTGGTTATGTGCCAGTTTTACTTCCACAATTAACTATCCTTGGTGTCTACGGCATTGCTTCGGTGCTTGTTGTCACCTTCATTTGGTTTATATCTGGTATGCTCATTCCTCTTCTAGATAATTATTCTATCAAAATGTTGCTTGAGCTCACAATTATTGATGCACCTCAAATAAGGTGAAGTTGAGGAATTAGGAAGAAGAGAAACTTACTAGGATTTGCTTCACTTAGATCCTTCTCCCTCTGTGCTACATGAGAAACTGCAATGCCTAGTCTATGTAGTTGTCTGAAACCCTTGTTCCCCATTAATTGAACCTTTTGCTTAGCAGTTCAGTTTTTACTCTCTTGAAGAAATTTTGTCACTTAACCGTCGTGTTCTAATTTCTTATTCCCCTCACATTCTTTTTATTTCTTCTTATGACAATTAAAACCTGACATATGTATCAGAATATGTGCTCCCCCTCCAGATAAACTAAATTAGCTGGTCTCGAGGACTTTTTCACCCTTTGTTTTAAAGCTTGGGAAGCAACATAATCTCTGGCTCGAGTGAATCTCGTTGTTAATTTGTGTCCATGCTAGACTTGGAGTTTTGCATTTGCATCACTGGCAATTCGAGTTTACCATTGCATAGGTGCACAATGCCTCTACTAATTTTCCCCACTCTTCCTCATTTGTTTGAGAAAAGCTGAAAACATTTCATCATTTTGGTATTTCCATTTGTTGCAGGGCGATCACCCAAAAGGTCAACGGTCGATAGAGTGCTCATGTGCTGGTGGGCATTCACAGGGCTTACTCACATGATTCTTGAGGGTTATTTTGTTTTCTCACCAGAATTTTACAAGGATAAATCTGCCTTTTACCTGTCTGAAGTTTGTAAGTGATTTTCTGCCCCTCTTTTTTGCTATTTATTTTGGCATTTTTGTTTCCTTCCTTGGTTGGCTCGTCCAGCTTTTGGTGGACAGCAGCTGAAAGATACAATTGACAGGGAAAGAATATAGCAAAGGTGACTCAAGATACGTAGGAAGGGATTCAGCGATTTTGGCCGTTGAAGGACTAACTGCTGTTTTGGAGGGTCCAGCGTCCCTCCTTGCAGTGTGAGAATTCTTCACTTTATTGAAAACCAATTTCTTGTTGTACGACCATGTTAGAGTAGTTGTAGTTCCCATTCATTGCCTAAAATCTCTGTATTCCGATGCCTAACAGTTATGCCATTGCAAAAGGAAAGTCGTATAGCTACATTCTCCAGTTCGCCATATCCTTGGGTCAGCTCTATGGAACTGCTGTGTATTTCATAACAGCTTTGCTGGAAGGTGATAACTTTGCTGCTAGCCCGCTATATTACTATGCGTACTATGTCGTCTTGAATTCCTTCTGGATCGTGATACCCACAGCCATTTCCGTTAGATGCTGGAAGAAAATGTGCGCGGCATTCAATAGCCAGGGCCAGAAAAAAGTAAAAAGCCGCTGAGGCAGATGTTACTGCTTGTTACAAGATTAATGCAACATTGATCTGTGGATTTCGTCCTGCTTGATAGCTTAATTAAACTTTGCCATTGACTGATTTTTAGCAATAACAGGCATCTTTTGCGTTTCTCAACTTTTGGAAGGCGCTGTAGTTAATTCGTTGAGGTAAAGCTTTTCCAAGTGACCATGGGGTTGAACTATTGATGAAATATGCATTTTGATGTGGAATCATTTGAGCTGCTGGAAGCTTTTATCCCCTGTTATTTCTCAAGATGATGGAACTCATGGATAGCAAAAAGATAATGAATTGATGCTATATATAGTACTGCAATGAAAATTATCCCTGACCTTCCTAAACCGGGAAGATGAGGGTTCTCTGTGATTTTAAGCTGTTCTGGGTAGACTGTTCTATCTTTCTTCATCGAATTATTTTGACGGTCACTGGGCGGTGTTATCTTAGTTGAGAGAAGCCATTTCCCTCTGGATCAGACTTGACAAGTGAGAACCAGATCTAGCTATGCCTAGCAACCTCAGCAATCTGGAAACTGTTCTTCCCAGTTGTCTTATTTTCGCGATTATCTTCGTTGCCTCGCGTTGATTGGATTGGATAGATGGATTTAGTCCTGGGGCGAAAACTGGTTCTGACCGCTATGTCCAAGAAGAAAAAAACGAGTGTGCTCAATTTTTGGGCCCATGTTTTGCCAATGACTTCTTAATCCTTCTATACTGTCAACTGCTCTGTTCGCTAAAATTAAGCCGCCTTTTAGATTGGTGGTCTCAGATCTCACAAGATACTTAATACGAATAGTATCCCAGTGGCACGAGCATTCATAACGACCCCACAGACATATTTGCTCTAGAAGTGTTAAATAGGTGGATCGAATATGGTCTGATCTATATTTATCCGTCTAACGCATTTTGACCCATATTCAATGACCCATACCCGACCGGCAATCGACCCTTATTCGACCCGACTCGTGTTGACCCATATTATCAAATCACACTTATATTCTAAGAAAATTTATATAATTTATTTAAGCTATTTTAAGTTCTTCACATATATATGTTACTAGATAAAAACTTCACATCAAATAAAAAAATTAAATAATAAAAAATTAATAAATAAAATAAAAAATGATGTTACTTAAATATTTTTATTCAATAAAAAATCTAGTGAATTCGAGGGGCAGCGGGCGGTTGGAGGTCGGCCAATAGTTTTTATATTTTTTAATTATATTTTTCTTTTTTATTTCTTTCATTCACTTATAAATATAGAAAATAAAAAAAAATAATAATCAAGTTGAGCCTTTGAGGCCCTGGACCCATTTGCAACTTGTGGGAGCTGCCCTCATGTGCCGAAAATGGGTCCAATATGGGTCGAAAATGGTTTAAGTATGTGACCCATTTTTGAACCATCTAATTTTTTTTGGTTGAAAGTGACTCATCTAATTCAACTTAAATAGTTTAGATCCATTTTCATTGAGCCGTTTAAAAATTTATAATCTATATACAACCCGATTGTACAAAATATGGGTAAAAAATGGGTCATTGACCATATTAACGGCTCTTTGCTCGAACGCACAGATGAAAATCTTTTCTCGCAACGGCGGGAAGAATTTCCGGTGCATTTTCATGAGGCTACTGATTTAATTAATCGAGTCTCTTAGCATATATCATGCATGTCTATTTGTTGTCAGCAAGGGGTCGCCATTAGCAAATCTTAGAGATGTGGAAGTCCTGAGTAGAATTGGTGCATTCCTTTTCTTCTTCTTCTTCTTCAAGAGCTCAGATTAGGCCGAAAGATCAACAGTCCAGGCTCTATCTGTCCGTCCCTTTCATATAATCTTCCAGAGCCGCTTATGCTTCTTATTTTATTCACTTCAGAAAGAGTTTGCAATTGGAGGAACCACACACCTACTCTGTAGAAAAAAAATGGAGATGCCAAAGCTTGGTTGACAAGTCGATCCAGGGGCGTCGCATGGACGAAGACGCTTTCCCGTCGCTTCCTGGAAATGAGGCCACTGATAGTTATGCTATACGACACGACTTCGTAAGTATGTATAAGTTATGCTATACGACATGACACACCTGGTTACGTTTCAGATAACTGGCTGTTGTTCTTTCTTCAGTTGCCCGTTGGTGGTTGTTCTTCTTTTTCTTGTTTGTTCGCATTTCGGATTCCCTGGTTTGGGAAGTCAAGTCCATGGATCAAGAAGGGGGACCCTGCCCTTTTGACTTCCTCCTCCACACTGTTTTCCGGAATAGTAATTACGGGGTGCATCATCGCTATCAGGGGTGTCAAAAAGGCCCGCGCAAAATGAGCCAGCCCGGCCCGGTTCGGCCCGCCGCCTGACTTTTTTTAACACCAATATTTTCTTTTTAATTTAATTTATTTTTATTTTTTCTTTTTATATTTTTCATTTGATGGGTTTGTTAATTGATTTTGATTCCGAAAAAAGAAGAAAAAAAAGAATCGGACCAGAATCCGGCCCGACCCGACCCGTGCCTAATACCCTTAAAAAAATTCAATATTTTAACTAAATTCTCGATTCTATTGTAAAAAATTTTTGCTCATGAAAAACTCTCAACTTTTGGTTCAATCTCAATTCTATTATAAAATTTTCTTTTGTCTCATTAAAAAAAACCACCAAATTTAGGTTTAGTCTCAATGCTACGCTGAACTTTTTTTTGTCTTATAAAAAATGACAAACTTTTACTTGAGTCTCCTATTTGCCTCTATTAAGCTTCCGTCCAAAATCGTCCTTAGTGATGCAACGTTTCTACATCATTGGTCTTGTTTTTTCCTAAATTTCATATCTAAGAAGACGTCTTTTGGAGTTGAATTTCATGTCAGCCCAAAGATGTCTTCTTGGATCTAAAATTTGGGTGGAAAATAGAGCACTTGATGTTGGCTTTCTTCAATTGCTCTTTTTAAGAGAGTCTTCCTCCGTCTCGCTTGATGATCTTCGATTTTGTGCTAAGTCTTCAATCTCTCGTGATTGGAAGTCTTCTCATAGAGCTCGTGCTCAAGACACACAGCTTGGGACACTTGAATCGCTTGCACTTGAGAGTCTTCCATATCTCTTTTGTCAAGAGAATTTTTTAACATAAGGTTAATGAGGACAGATATGAGACTCAAGTAAAAATAAAACAAAAAATTTAGGGTAGATGGGACTAGGCCTAAAAAAAAAAATTTTTTTTTGTCGACTAGACCTAAGTTGGAAGGCTTTTATTGGACAAAAAGAAGTTTAGAATAGAATTGGAAATAAACCTAATGTGGGGGGGTCTTGGGTGTTAGGCTTCCGCTCTCGTGTACAAGTCGAATTAAGAACAACAAGTATAATTTGACTAATGGGGATTACATACGCAAAATAAGCCGGAGCACAACCTGATTATAATACCATTTAGAATATTCGATCCAGAAGCTTGTATTATTATATGTATCTAAAGAACAATATGTAGACAAGCAATGTCAAATACGTTAATATAGGAGATCCTCCTCCGCATGTCTAAGATTTGGAGAATATCCAAATTTCCTAAAATTTATATAAATCCTGCGACTGGTGTTATTGCAAAGCTCAATATTCTGCAGTTTCGCATGTACACGTGCTCTGTTGGGCCACTCTTAATTGTTTCATAGAATTTTAAATAAGGTCTTGAAATGGAGTCATTTTCTAAAATAAAAAAAAAAATGATCAGTCGATAAATGTTGGGATTTTTAAATTTAGCTTTTATTTCGTTAACTTTTTTGACAAAAGTGTCCTTGTTTTGGTTGCCAAAAAAGCCACTTGCCTGCCGGTCGGTGAGCATTTGACTGATAAGTTCGGACCTTTATTTGAATCCGATTTGGGTACTTCACGTTGTTATTCGAAATACCGTCCATTGAACATTTTTTTTTTTTGTGAGAAAATGATCATATTTCATGTTCTTATTTGGAATATTTCAATTTATTTTATCCAACCAATTGGGTTTTGCCTTCTCTTATATCTCTACAATTTTTTTTTTTTTTTTTTGGTGTTCCTTTTGACAATCTGCGACGCCAAGCCAAAACCGCGAAGAGATGAAGCAAGAGCATGCAAGCCTTGAACCGCAGGTGATCTCATGTAGGCATTTAACTTCTTCCAGAAGCTCTCGATCTTCGTGACGGTGACCATTGTCGCCGGCAATGACCTGAAGAAGCTGCTTCAGCCGGCCCTCCAGCAGCGCCAGAGGACGCCGACAAGCAAGGATGGCCACCGCATCCCCGGGTGGAACCATGCCGTGGGGTTCATCCTCTCGAACGATCGAGACATACGATGAAGTCCCGGTGGAATTGACCAAAATTTAACATGTAGTCGTAATTATGACTCAGCAAATTACTAGTAATGTTTAATTTATTTTCTCATTTTCTTTTTACTGGAACAACACGAGAGATATACTTCCTTTGTGAAAATGTACGCGCCATAAAAAAAAAGGCAAAAATCACAAAATAAAACTCAAATTATGTTCGTTGACCTATTTACCATATCAAACTTTGAAGGGAGCAGATCACTTCACATGGAAAGAGCACCAACTTATCACTGAGGCCAAGTTAAAGTTGCTAGGCTTTGTTAATCTTTCTCTGGAGCACTGTAGCTAGAAGCAAGTAGAGCCACAGATTGGTTGGCGAAGGCCCAACGTAACAAATGCTTAGCCCAAAATTGGCTTGCCTCTCCCCCGAATCACTTTGGAATTTAATTTGTGCTGAGTCTCACCCTGTAAGTCTCTCTCTCTCTCTCTCTCTCTTGCCAGTCTTGCAGTTGTTCTCGCTTTCCAGTTTGATTTGTCTCGGAGCTACTTTCGGAAGCTTAATGTCATCTTCGTGAATTCGAGGGACTTGAGCTTTTAAGCAGATTTTTTGTCGAGCTTGTACTGTTTGGTGAAGTGTAGATCGCCTCGAGAGACGGCAACGGCGACGGAATTTCATTGGGTGTTCATCTTTTGACGGAGAAAATCAATCTGAAAGTTGCGTCCGTGGAATTGGGTTCTGCGTAAAAACATGAGTAGGGTTGGTCAATTTGAGCTGGTATTTTGAACCTTCCGTCTCTTCGGATCTCAGTCAACCGTTGAGTTGAATCTTGCTTCAAGTTTCTAATTCTCTCTCTCTCTCTCTCTCTCTCTCTCTCTCTCTCTGTGAACAAACGTTAAAGCTTGAATACTGGAGAGATGTCAAGTGTTCTGGACTCGGGTCATTTTCTGGACACACTCTCTGAAACTTCGCCATTGACTTCTCTCGGTTTGAAGTCCGAAATGGCCTCTCTATTACCTGTCGCCATCAATTTTTCCACTCTCTTCTCTGCTTCAATAGCTGTACAATTGAAGTGTTACTTAAATGCAATGTAGACAGATTAAGAATGACCATTTATCCAAAACTTAGTGCAACCCTTTACGGGTCCGATCTCCGATTGTTATAATCATGCAGCAAAGAGAATTCAACCTTCATTCCAAGGTTCGATTTCTTTGACGCACCAAGAAATTGAATTTATTACAGGATTTCGTTTCCCACTCACGCTCCAATGGTTCGAGCATGCCCTTAATTTGTTCTTCAAGATCCAAGCAATTGAGATCCTTCAAAATAGTATCTTTGCGATGTGGCACATATCTTTTTCTGTTCGCTGCCTTTTCCTTTGTCAGCTTTTTTTAGTTAGCATCAAGTTTTTTATGTCGAAGTCTAACAAATCGTGAATTTGCTACCCTCACGCAAGGTATCAAATTGTAACCTCGGAGTGGTTTGTTGCCAGCAACAAATTTTGGCAGTGTAGAAAAAAAACTTGCGTTTTAGAGCTGTACAATGTCACAGTTCAAGCACAACTTGGCCATTAGTTCTGCAGAACCCTACAGCAGTTTCTTTTCAAACTTGTCAATGTTTTGGTTTTTCAAGAAGTTTGGGAAGACTGGATTTATTAAAATACTTGGCATTTCTGTCAGGCAAACTACCCCCTAACTTACGCAGTCTTGCGGAGA
Source organism: Rhodamnia argentea (assembly GCF_020921035.1). NCBI lineage: Eukaryota > Viridiplantae > Streptophyta > Magnoliopsida > Myrtales > Myrtaceae > Rhodamnia > Rhodamnia argentea. Next base: position 10,669,179 of record NC_063157.1, on the reverse strand, counting down.
CCCTCACAAAAGGAGCAGGAGGCTTCCGGTTTGAGTGTCAACTCGTTAAGGCAAAGGCGGAAGAGAGCTGAAGAAAATGGAAGCCACTCGGAGTCCTCACCCTTATGTCCCCAGAGATCTAAAGCTCCCTGGTTATGTGCCAAATTTACTTTCACAATTGAGCATCCTCGGTATCTATGGCATTGCTTCGGTGCTTGTTGCCGCCTTCATTTGGTTTATTTCCGGTATGCCTTTTCCTCTTCTAGACAAGTATTCTATCTAAATGTTGCTTGAGCTCACAATAATTGATGCACCTAAAATAAGGTGAAGTTAAGGAACTAGGAAGAAGAGAAACTCACTAGGATTTGCTTCACTTAGATCCCTCTTTCCTCTGTGCCATGTGAGAAAAACCATAACCATGCCTAGTCTAGGTAGTTGCCTGAAACCCTTGTTCCTCATCAATCAAGCCTTTCTGAAAAATATTAGATATTAGCAGTTCGGGGTTTGCTCTCTAAAAATAAATTTTGGTCACTGAAGCACCGTCTTTTATTTGGTTATGCCCCTCACATTCTTTTTATTTCTTCTTAAGACTATTAAAAGCTGACATATTTATTAGGAAATATGCCCCCCTCCTGATAAACTATAATAGCCGGTCTCAAGGCCTATTTTTTGAAGTTTGGGAAGCAACACAATCTCTGGCTTAAGTGAATGCCGTTTTCAATTTGACCATGCTAGATATAGAGGTCTTGCCTTACTGGCAATTCGAGTTTTCCATTGCATGGTGCACAACATCTACTTAGCCATCTTCCTCATTTGTTTGGGAAAGGCTATAAACATTTCATCATTTTGATACTTCCATTTGTCGCAGCACGATCACCCAAAAAGTCAACTGTTGATAGAGTGCTCATGTGCTGGTGGGCATTCACAGGCCTTACTCACATGATTCTCGAGAGTTATTATCTTTTCTCGCCAGAATTTTACAAGGATGAATCTGCCTTTTACCTGTCTGAAGTTTGTAAGTGATTTTTTGCCACTCTGGTTTTTCTAGTTAGCATTTTTCCCTTTCCTTCCTTGGTTGGCTCGCCCAGCTTTTGGTGGACAGGAGCTGAAAAGATACAATCGACAGGGAAAGAATATAGCAAAGGCGACTCGAGATATGCAGGAAGGGATTCAGTAATTGTGACCCTTGAAATACTTGCTGTTGTTTTAGTGGGTCCAGCGAGCCTCCTCGCAGTGTGAGAATTTCCACTTTGAAAATCAACTCTGTGAAATTCGACCGTCTTAGAGTAGTTGGTTTCTGTTTGCTGCCTAAAGTCTCTGAATTCCGATGCCTCACAGGTATGCAATAGCAAAAGGAAAGTTGTATAGCTACATTCTCCAGTTCGCAGTATCCTTGATTCATCTCTGTGGAACTGCTGTGTATTTCATAACAGCTTTGCTGGAAGGTGATGACTTCGCTGCCAGCCCGTTCTATTACTATTTTTACTTTGTTGTCATAAATTCCTTCTGGATCGTGATACCCACAGCCATATGCATTAGATGCTGGAAGAAAATATGCGCAGCATTCAATAACCAGGGCCAGAAAAAAGTGAAAAGCCGCTGAGGCAGATGTTACTGCTTGTTACGAGATCAATGTAGCATTGATCTGTGGATTTCGTCCTGCTCGATAAGCTTATTTAAACTTTCCCATTGACTGATCTTTAGCAATAACATTGAATATGCATTTTGATGTGGAATCATTCGATTTGTTTGGAGCTTTTGTCCCCTGTTATTTCCTTTACTAAGATGACGGAACTCATGGATAGCAAAAAGATGATGGAGTCATGCTGCTCTGGGCAGACTGTTCTATGTGCTTTAAATTATTCCGACCGCCACTTGCAGGGTTATCCTAGACGAGAGAAGCCGTTTCCCTCTGGATCAAACTTGAGAAGCAAGAGGCTAAGAGCCACATCTAGCTATGCGTAGCTACTTCGTCAATCTGGAAAATTCAATCGTTAGATGGCTCTTATTTTCGCGAATATCTTCCTCGCCTCGCTTTGATTGGGTTGGATATATGATTTAGTCTGGTGGGCGGAAACTGGTTCGGACCGCTATGTCCCGGAAGGGGGCAAAAATGGAATGAACATTCTCATTTTCGCGTCAGCATTTTGCCAATGATAATTTAATCCTTCTACGAAGTCAACTGCTCTGTAGCTTAACACTTAGCCTCCCGCTGGATTGGTGATTTCAGATATCTCCCAAAGATGCTTGATACGAATTGTATCCTCCTGACATGTTTACTATGCATGTACACGAAAATCATATGCTGCAAACGCCCGGAAGAACTCTCGGTGATTGTTTGCAATGACCGGCGATTTCTCTTCTCATAAGATGGCTGATTGATTAATTGAGTCCTTCAGTATATTAACGTGCCATTAGTTGCGCCCTCGACCAAATCTGAGAATATCATGACTTTTGTAATATTGTCGGGGTTGACTAATCAGCTGCAATCTAGCGGTGTGGAAGTCAAGAGTAGAACTGTCAACCGTGCACTCTTCTCCTTAGTCAAGAGCCCAGAACGGGGCCGAAAGGTCAAGACTTCAGGCTCTATCGGTCTTGCCCTTTTTATACAAAGCCTTCAACATCCCCCTGTACTCGTTATTTTATTTGCTTTAGAAAGTGTTTGCAATTGGAGGAATTTCACACCTGCTCTGTAGAAAAAAACTTGTGGAGTTGCCAAAGCTTGGTCGACTAGTCAATCCGGTGGCATTTACATGCACGAGGGCGCTTTCCCGTTGCTTCCCGGAAACGAGGCCCCTGATGGTTACATCCACTTGCTCTTGGCCGGTCCATTCACAGGATAGAATATTTTTACAGCAAGCAAACTTAAGATAGCGATCGCGACATCGATTCGTACAATAATGTCACGAATTGTCGGGTGATTCGAGTAGGACGCGTCTGCTTATATCTGCACTCGAAGCGTGCCGTATCGCTTCACGAGTGCTGCCCAAGTTACACTTACGACATGATGCACGCGCTGACGTTGCGGATTACCGGTTGTTCTGTTCTGTTTTGTTTTGTTTTTTGTTTTTTGTTTTTCGTTTTTTTTTTTCGATTGCTCGTTGGTTGTTGTTGTTCTTCTTGTTTGTCCGCGTTTTGGATTTCTTCGGGAAGTCAAAAAGATGACAGAGAGAGAGAGAGAGAGAGAGAGAGAGAGTTCAGGAATCAAGATGGGAGACCCTACCCTTTTGGACTTATTCCTTCCTTTTCACACTGTTTTAAGGCGGCCTAATACCAAAAAAAAAAAAAAAAATCTCGACTTTAGGTTTAGTATTAAATTTACCCTTGAAATTTTGTGTCTTAAATGCATAGGAGTCCTAAAACTTGTCGCGAAAGTGTAATTGAGTTCTAAAGCTTTCAAAAAGTACAATCAAATTTCAAAATTTATCAAATCGGTATAATTGAGTCCTTCCGTTAACATCATCAACTTGGCTAATGAAAAATGATTACGCGGCATTTTTATATTAATTTCTTTTATGACTTAATTGCATTTTTTTAAAATTTTGGGACTCAAATGCACTTTCGTGACAAGTTTTAGGACTTCTACTACACTTATCTTTAGGAAAAACCTTCAATTTTAATTCCAGTCCCAAATCTGTCTTGAATTTTGTTTTGTAAAAAAGGAAATCACAAAATTTCAATTTATTTTCAAATCTACCCCGTGATTCAATCCCAACTTGATATGGCATTTTCACGTTCATAAAAAAAATCCACATAAGTAAAGTAATGGGGTGATGTATACGGACCGATGTGGATAACAATCCACCTTGAAAAAAATTGCTGAAATTCTTCACAGTGAAATTTTTCTAGGATATCAAAACTAGTAATGATTAATTATGATTTTTGAATAGAAGGCTAATAAGGGTAGAGATTAGAGAAAAAATTGGTGATTTTTCTCTTGGACAAAATAAAAAAGTTCGGGACTGATTTTGGAGTGGACCTAAATTTTAGGTTTTTTTTAGAGAAAAAACTTTTTGGATAAATTTGACACTAAACTTAAAATTTGAGGTTTTTTTTTAAGAGAATTACGCCTTTTTAAGGTATGATAATTATGGTATCCATTGCTGGTATAAAAGGAATTTTTTTTTTCATAGAATACTCAAAGAATAATATTGTGGACAAGCAACGCGAACACGTTAATACAGGAGATCCTCTTCCCCATGTCTAAGATTTGGAGAATATCCAAAGTGTCCTAGTATTTATATAAATCTTTTTTTTTTTTTTGGGTCGGAAAATTTATATAAATCTTAGGACTGGCGTCATTGCTAAGCTCACTATTCCGAGGTTTCACACGTACGCGCCCCGCTGCTGGGCCCCCTCTCGGGAAAATATTGTTTTATCCACGCAACCGCGTTTCTGCCTTCCCTTATATCTCTCTCTGCAAATTCTCTTTCTCTCTCGCTCCAAAACCAGCCCCAGAAGCGAAGCTTCTCAGCTCCCCCTCCGATCCTCGAACGTTCCTTCGTCCGACCTTCTGCGAAGCCTAGCCGAAACCGGCGAAGAGGGACGGCAATGGAGTATACAAGCCTTGAGCTGCAGGTGATCTCATGCAAGGACCTCAGGGCCTTCAACTTCTTCCAGAAGCTCTCGGCCTTCGTGACCGTGTCCATCGTCCCCGGCGACGAAGACCCCAAGAAGCAGCAGCTCCACCCGGCCCTCCAGCAGCGCCACAGGACGCCCACCAGCAAGGGCGGCAACCCGCAGTGGAATCACGACGTCGGGTTCGACCTCTCCGCCGTCTCGCCGCGGGAATACGCGGGCCTCTCCCTCAGGTTCGACGTGCGGCTCCCCAGCGTCGTCGGCAGCCGCTCGATCGGGGAAGTCCGCGCCTCGCTCCGGGAGTTGGTCGACGACTTCATCGGGCCTGTCCAGTTCCGACGCTACCAGGTGAAGAACGACGACGGGAAAGGCATCGGGGTCTTGAATTTCACGTACAAGTTGTGTGGGAAGAAGAGCGACAAAGGCGACGGCAACGAATTGGCTCGGGTCGAGCCTTCGCCCGCAGCTCCGGTCCCGGGTCATAATGCTACAAACTTGGAGTGGCCGTACTTGCCGCCCAAAGCGCTGATCCGGGGTATATTGAACTCCCAAACGTATTCTCCGTCGTTGTCGCTACAAACAACCAACAAGGACGTGAACAAAGCTTCGACGGGCTACGGCTATCGCAATTCGTGGTACTCAATGGTCGGAACAGCGGAGCGGTCATGCTAATCTTATGGCCGGCCGTCGCTACTGACTCATAGGCACGACCCCGCAAGCCATCAAACTCGCCCCCTCATCTACAGCTGCAAAATTGCATTTCATGCTCACCTTAGAGCTTGGACTAGTAGTAAGAATTGGCATTGTTATGTGATGTTTCGTCAGTATAGACCACTTTAGAGCACTGGGTTTGGTAAATAAATGGCTCTGGGCAGTGGGTACTTTCCATCTGTTCCCTTTGTGACCATGTTTCTCCATCATCTCAGTTTGTGTTCCACCTTGCTGTACATATTGGTCATATTACAGTACAGAAGATTTTCGTAAAGATTCAATCTTTGTCATGAACTTTGCAAAGCACACGAGCCATGGCTCCATCACATGTATCTGGAATTCATTTGTCAAGCCAATTTGAGCAAGCATTCAACCATTTGTTGACTAGTCCAACCTTAGTCAACAACGGTGGTATCTTTCTCCCACCTGCTCAGACTGTGGTGGGGTTGGGGTGGGCCGGGGCGTCAGCTTATCTCCTCACTCGGCACTCCTCCGTCGTCATGATTGAAGCAGAGTCAATCTTTCTGAAATCTGGAATAAACAGGGTTCGGGGTAGCTTCCTTTTGAAAATTACGTGCCTCCAGCAGGTGCTTTCCTCATTAGTTTAGTTGATTGTGCTGATGTTAGGATGCCAAGATGGCAAGTTTAATGTTGAAAATTGGGAGAGAGAGAGAAAGAGATCGATCTGGGGTTGCACGTGGCCAACGACCTCCATGGCCAGGCTCGCGCGTGTTTGAGAGAGAGAGAGATAGAACTGCAGGGAGAAAGGGCAGGGGAAGGGGCGGCTTCGATGGGCGCTTCGACGAAGACCAATGATCGTGGCGGCGGGGCTACAGTTGTGGAAAGGTGGGGCCAGGGAAAGGGGTAAGACACGAGAGAGAAAATGGTTGCTATCGGTTCGCAAAATGAAGAGCGTTTTGGTAAAATCGCCTTTTCTTAATGCTTTTCTCTAATTCCTTGTAATTTAGAAGTTGTTTTCGCCAACTCGTGTCTATTTCTTTCTTTCAAAAATTTGACCGTTTCGACATTTGGAATTTCCACGTCAGCATACCACAACAGATAATCAACTTCATTAACGAGGAAAAGATTCTGATCGCACAATTCATGTAGCATACGGGGTAAGCTTGCACAAATTGAAAGTTTGAGAGCTCAATTACTCAGAATGATTTTAAGTTTTCAAGATCGAAAATAAAATCGTCCCACTTTGAAGAGGGGGTCGTGTTCTTCACTTTCCATGGCATTTCAAAATTTGAGATCCTCACTTTGAATTTTGGTCAAGCTAGTGCTCATAATGTGCTCATAAACATTCGTAATGCATGAGACACCTGGGGACGGAGGGAGATATAACCCAAACAAGCTAAAAAGATACTAAACAAACAAGCTCTTCAATACAAGCAATAACCATAATTGGGCAGCGACAATCATAATCGGACAGCTAACGGTAAATTTACCATTTCGTTCCACTCAAAGTGAATCGAGAGTCGCTCGTGCATCCCTCCATACTAAGGGTGAGCAAAAGAAACCAACCGAATCAGAAGCCGTCTGAACCTGACCGAGGTGCCCATCCAATTTCTTATGAAACCGGTGATTTTCAATCCGGCTAAACCTCCCACCTAAATCGGCTAAACCACTTTTTTAATATTTTATTTTATTTCTTAAGAATCTTTGAAAAGAATCTTCTAAAGTTACGCAATCGCATGTCTTGGCATTATAACGACCCCTCTTATGGTCTCTGCGTGCCCATCCGATGTGGGACTCTCAAAAGAGTTTTAATCGTTGTGAATAAAAGCTTCCGGGGGTGCATGGCCAAAGCCAAGAGTCCCACATTGAAGGGGCCTCCTGTAGAAAAGAGCATGACCAAAGCCAAGAGTACCATGTCGATTAGGCCTCCCGTAGAAAAATGATGGTTGCGGATAAAAGCTTTGGGTAGGTGCATGGCCAAAGGCAAGAGTTCCACATCGAACGGGCGCATAGAGACCGCAAGAAGGGTTGTAAATAAAATTCAAACCGTGCTATGCACTTGCTCAAAGCATGCATTTCTCGGCTTTTTGGCTAACATCATGTGTAATTTATTAAGTGCGGTCTTGCTCATACAACGTTGTGATGTAGAATAGTGAAAATATGTGAATGTATGTGTTTCATGAACATGCACATGCGACTCCAGTTCCAAGCACCTCTAGTCCGGTTGGTTTTGGGATGGGAACTAGCCTCGAGAACCGATCACCCATACTCTATACTTGTTTTCTCTTGACGGCATAGAAAGGTCTAAGTCTGAATGTTTTGTGAGATGAGGACTGGAAGAGATATTGATATAGGATCATAATCTTTTTGATTTATTGTGATTGTGTGATTGATTGTGTAATTATTAGTTACCTTAGATAACACTCTAGGACAGCCTATACATAGGCCCTTTGTATCATCATTTTGTGATATTAAAAATATATAGAAAATTACGTTCTGTTCTATTCATAATATGGTATCAGAGCTTTTGTTGTCCGAGAAAGCGGCGATATAAAGACGCTATTATAGCAGTTGCTTCTATCTAGTCGATTCCTCGAGTTGCAAAAAACCCCAATGACAATTGTCTTATTCTCATCATTTGGGGCATTCCTTTTGCTGATCACATCACTGTTCTTTGCTACTCTTCAATTTTCAATGTTATTTAAAAAAAAAAAAATACCACCATGACGATAGCTGCTCTCGGACGAGTGCAATAGTGAAATTTTGTCACCAATAGACCTGGTCATCAACCGCACGCGCCACCACGCTCCGCCATAACACAAGACCACCGACGCCGACCTCTATAAGTCCCCGTTTCAAAGCCATCGACCGAATTTTATCCATCATCGCCGCCATAGACAGGTTCATTGTCCTCTGCCGAGTTCGACCAACCAAACGTCGTCCCCGGAAAAGGCTTTACGCGCCCTCACACTCTAGTAAAGCTCTCTGCGAGTGAGATCCACTCGCTCATGCATCTTACGTGACCAGTCGGAGTCCTTGCCACATGTCCGCCACGTGTCACCCACGTGTTTGCCACGTGTCACCCACGTGTCCGCCACGTATACAAACCTCGCCACATGTTTGCCACGTGCCTACCACGTGTACTTCCGTTGAACCCGCGTTGACCGGTTGTTAATTGGCGCCGACTTCTATTGACCCAGCATTGACCCGACGTTGACCGGACTAGTTGGTTCATTGTTTTGATCAGCTCGACCATTTTTCGACCGGTTCTTGCTGTTTTCAAACCGGTTCCTAAGGTATTTCGACATCCCGAACCTATTTTTGGCATTATTTTCTTCATATCAGCTCTGGAAGTGTCGGTTTGATTGAAATCAACATAGAAGTCTACTGAAATTATACTGTTTACTTGTCATGGATAAAGTAGAAGTGTCAATACCTATTCAGACAATCTTGAATGGATCAAATTATATTTTATGGAGTCAAGAAATATCGAGTTTCCTAAGAGGACGTAGGCTTTGGCTTTATGTTATTAGAGATATTCGCGAGCCTACACAGATTGTTGGTGAAGGCGATGATAAGTTTGCTGAATGTTTAGAAGAGTGGGACGGTAAGAATCATCGGATACTTACATGGATTCGAAATACTTCGATTCCATCTATCAGACTTCGGTTTGGGTGCTTAAATAGAGTTAAGGAAGCTTGGGATCTTCTTGCTAGTCATTATTCCACATTAGACATTGCTCATCAATATCAACTGTTAGGAAATTTACATTGTATGTATCAAGAAACAAGTTAGTCTATCAATGAATTTTTGTCATGCATGCATGCTATATGGGACCAGTTGGCTTTATCCGAACCGAAATGGAGTTCGAATACCGATGTTAGTAAGTTTGTTGAATATCCCGATCGTATGCGTATTATGCAATTTTTTTATGGCACTCAACGATGAGTTTGAACCGGTGCGAGCTTCACTTCTGCATAAAGATCCTTTACCTCATCTTGAGGCTGTTGTATCTTAATTGTTAATTGAGGAGACTCGACTTGCTACTTCAAAGGTGCAACGTGCCTCTCCATCGGTCTCCACGCCCGCAGATGCGGTACTCGCTACTCCAAGATCCTCCTCATAGTGCAAGCCTTATTGCACTCGTTGTCGACAACTTGGTCATCGTGCTTCCAATTGTTATCAGCTACATCCTAATCAACCTCTAGAGGCAAACAACCGATCTCACTTCAGAGGTCCACATGCACGCCCACCCATTGCCATTGCTGCCATTGAGGATTCCTCTAAAAGTTTGTTTGTTACTCTATTGTTAGATGATCCTTGATCAACATTCCGTTCCATAATTCAAGAATCCGGTACTTGTAGTTCTTCCGCTTAGTCGGTAACTCCAAGTACTCCCGATTTGTGGTTCTTTGATTCGACTTGCTGTAATCACATGACCTCCAATTCCAATTTATTTAAGTCAAAATCATTCAATTCACAAGCACCTATCATTCATACGGATGATAACTCTTAGATGATAGTTGGTCATACGGGAAACATTTTGACGTCCAAATTATCCTTACCTGAGACATTTATGGTTCGCAAACTCTCCTTAAACTAGATATCCGTGGGACAGCTATGTGACCTTGGCTTTGACATTCATTTTTCTTCAAATGGTTGTTATGTGCGGGATCCCCGGACGGGACAAACAATTGGGATAGGCCGTAAAGTGGGACGTTTGTTTGAGCTTTTATCGTTGAAGCTTCCAAATTCCTTCACTGGATGTGCTGCCACGATATCATTTGAAACTTAGCATTCTCGATTGAGTCATCTTCACTATCTAAATTACGTCCTTTGATTTTAAGTGGTCATTTAGGTTCCGTTGACAATAAACATTTGATTACTTGTCTTGCAAATTGGGAAAACATCATGTTTTACCATTCAATATTAGTGAATCTATTTCTTCTACTCCTTTTGATCCGATTCACTCTGATATCTCAAGACCATCTCCTACCCCTATTATGGGGGGATCTCGTTACTTTGTGATTTTCGTAGATGATCATTCTTGTTATACATAGCTTTATCTTATGAAAAATCGATCCGGACTTATTGATATTATTAATAAATCTGTTGCCATGATCAAAACACAATTTTCCCGGAACATCAAGATCTTTCGATCTGATAATGCCATGGAATATAGGGAAAAGGAGTTCCTTCAAATTCTTCCTCAAAATGGTACTATTGTTCATCGTTCTTGTCCAGGAACTTCCCAACAAAATGGTCACGCAGAGCGCAAACACGTACATATCTTAGTTATTGTACGTATTGTTCTTATATAATCATCATGTCCAGAACAATTATGGGGAGAAGCCCGTCATACTCCCGTATATACTATCAATCGCATTCTGACACCTCTTGTAGGTATCATTTCTCCTTATCATCACTTGTATAACAGTGTTCCAAATTACAATCTGCTTCGAGTCTTTGGTAGTGCATGTTTTGTACATCTCCTTCCTCATGAACGCACGAAGTTAGAACCTCATGCTCATTTATGTCACTTTCTTGGATATGGCATTGAGCATAAGGGATATAAATGCTGGGATCCTGTTTCTAATCGACTTCGTGTATCTCACCATGTTACCTTCCGGGAACATAAGATGTTTTCATCTCTCCATCCTTTTACATCCTCCCCAACTGTTCGCTTCTTGACCAATCCTTCCGTCGATCTATTTCTAGAAGATGACACACATGATCTTCCCATTTGAAATTGTCCATTCCCAATCTTGATGCAGGTATCTTTGATAATCCCACTTCGGCAGCTCCCGACATGTCTGTGCCATCCACGGATTCTCCATCATTGGATGTTCCTTCCTCTTCCAATTGTTGTTCCACACGTGCAAGCCAACCCTCTGTTGGGTTTCGCGATTTTCATTGTTATTCTACTATTGCTTCTTTCACGAGCCTCGCACATATAGAGAAGCTCGTACTAATCCTCTTGGGACTTGGTTGATTTACCTCCCGAAAAGTCTGCTATGGGTTGTAAATGGGTCTACAAAATCAAAACAAAAGCACATGGTAGGGTGGAAGGTTACAAAGCTAGAATAGATACTAAAGGCTTTACTTAGGAGTATGGCATTGACTATGATGAGATGTTTGCTCCAGTTGCACGTCTTACTTCTATTAGTAGCCTCCTTGCTGTTATTGCTATTAAGAGATGGTCTATATTCCATATGGGTGTTAAAAATGCATTCCTCAACGGCGATATCATTGAAAAAGTTTATATGGAGCGTCCCCTTGGATATACTCACACTTCTAAAGTATATCGACTACGCCGAGCATTATATGATTTGAAGCGGGCTCTTCGTGCATGGTATTCCAAGTTTAGTTCCACTATGGAATGTCTTGGATTTACCTCTAGTCCCTACGACAATGCTCTCTTCGTTCAACGAACATCTCGTGGAAATATTCTATTACTCTTATATGTGGATGACATGGTTATTACTGGTGATGATTGAGTTGACATTTTGAAATGAAAGATCTTGGACAACTTTGTTATTTTCTAGGTTTGGAAGTTGCTTCAGATTCTTCTAGATATTACCTTTCTCAAGCAAAATATGATACTAATCTTATTTCTTAGGCGGGACTTACTAATAACAATATTGCTTCAACTCCTATTGAGACTAATGTCAAATTTGATGACAAAGATGGTACTCCTCTTCCGAATCCTACTCTTTATCGACAGCTGGTTGGCGGTCTTACTTACCTTACGCTTACCCGTCTTGACATCACTTATACTGTTCATGTTGTAAGTCAATCCATGGCCATGCCGTGAACGACTCACTTTGCTGCTTTTCTTCGCATTCTTCGCTATGTCAAGGGTACCTTATTTCATGGTCTTCACTTTTCTACCGACTCAACCTTAGAGTTGACGGTTTATTCGGATGTTGATTGGACTGGTGACCCTCTTAATCGTCACTTTACTACTAGCTACTGTCTGTTCCTAGGAAAATCCCTTATTTCTTGGCGTAGTAAGAAACAAATTGTTGTTGCTCGATCTAGTACAAAAGCAGAATATCAAGCTCTTGCTGATACGACATCCGAACTATTATGGTTGCGATGGTTATTGGAAGACATGGCAGTCCGTCATCATGGTCGAACGATCATTTATTGCAATAACTGGAGTGCTATCTAGATAGCCCATAATGATGTCTTTCATGAGCGTACCAAGCATATTGAGATAGATTGTCATTTCGTACGATCTCACATGCTTCGTGATACTATTTGTCTTGTTGCCACTTCATCGACTGATTAGATGGCTGATATCTTCACTAAGGCACATTCACCTAGACATTTCCAAGGGCTATTCTCCAAACTCCAGTTGACATCTTCAATGTCACCTAGAGTTTGAGGAGGGATGTCAGAGATATTGATATAGGATTATAATCTTCTTGATTTATTGTGATTGTGTGATTGATTGTGTAATTATTAGTTACCTTAGATAACACTCTAGAACATCCTATACATAGGCCCTTTGTATCATCATTTTGTGATATTGAAAATATACAGAAAATTACGTTCCGTTCTATTCGTAATAGAAGACCATAACGAGGCTTGATTTTCATGGCTAACGATATCAATAAAGAGTCAAGGAAATTACAAGCGTGTCTCAATCTTTATACTCCAAACCCTCGATTAGGTGTTTAGATCTACGAAATAGATTTTCTCAACAACTCCCAAAGAAATTGATAAAAGACTTCAAATTGGTCTTTAAACTATGTGTATTTGACTTGATTGATTGACTACTCCATCCAACCTTGTTTTGGCTAAGAAAATTTTGGTGGAAAGTCCATTCCACCTATAAAATGTTCGTAGTAGGGTTTAATTGAAGGAAGAAGAATACTAGAAGTGCCAAAAATTGTGTATGACACTCACCAAAAATTTTCACCGACTCACTTAAGTGTCAAATTGGAGAAAAAAACAATGACATAATTGCCTTTCACGAGAATTTTCAGCCAAAATGATTACGTGGCATTTATAATTAAAATCTTCATCAGATTGGCAAAAAAATATGTTACGTGGCATAGTATTAAAAAGCTCAAGTTAAAAAATAATAATTCAAACTCATGCAAAAAATAATTAAAAAAAAAAAAGCAAACAAACTTCGGCTTAGCCGCGCCCTCGCAAGTGGCTGCCACCACGGCCGCAAGTAGTCACAATCGGTTTGGTGGAACCGCCGGTTCCGGTTCAGGAACCGGCCGTGAAAAATGGCGGTTCCGGTTCCGATTCATTCCGATTCATTTTTAATAATAATTTTTAAAATAATAAATAATAAAATAAATATAATAAATTATAAATTATAAAATACAATTAAATTGTACATTGTAATAAAATATGGGAAAAAAAAAAGAAGGAATGGGCTTGAACTTAATGAATTATCATTAAGCGGCCTACATATCTTCTTGGGGATAGAAGAATCAAAGCCCATGTAGTTCTTTTTACCTTTGAGAACCCCAACTTACCTCATCGTCAATCGTCGCTACCCGTTGTGGTACCCGTGGCGGTGGTATCTCCAACATCATTGCTAAAAAATTCGTGTTCACGATCTAACTCTTGGTGTCGATATTTCGCCCTCGTCCAATCGCCGACACAAGCTTGAGCTTCCACAGAGTCCGGGCTTAATCTTGAACGGCGAGAGTCCAAAATTAATCCTCCGAACTAAATGCTTGTTCAACTGCAACCGTTGAAGAAGGGGTTGCTAATATTTGACGAGCGATGAGGGCGAGAACTGGATACTCGATTTGGTGACTCTTCCACCACTTCAGGATTTCGAAATCTGTACTATGTTCTGCATCACGAAACTCAAATTGAGTGGTTAAATATTTTTCTAATTCAGAAATATTACCTGTTGCCCCTTTTTATTTTTTTTTTGCCTACTCTTAAGCATATTATACCCTCTACTAAATGAACTACCACCTTCGCTACGTGAGGCGGTAGATTGTAAAGATCCAGAATCACTTAAACCATATCTACTACAAAATTCTCCATATAATGCTACTATAGATTCTTTAACATGTCCTAATATATTTGAAATATCTATTGAATCTTCCAAATGTAAATAATCATGATAATACACATTCAAATAATCTTGTAAACCGTCTAATTTAATACGTGGATCAAAAACAATACCAACTAAATAGACAAGAGGAATTTGCAAATAATAATGCAACCATTTTTCTCGCATTACTAAAATAGTTTGACCTAATTCGGTATCTTTTCATATTCACTAAAAATACTACTAATATTAACACACTCTATTAAAAATAAATGCGTTGTAGGATAATAAATACCAGATAAAGTCTTAGTAGCATCATTAAAAATTTTCAAAATATCTAAAATTTTCTTGCAAACGTCCCAATGTTGAGGAAGTAAAGTAATTTCGGGAATATTTTGTGAAATAAACATACATAATAAATCTTTATATTCAAAAGTTTGCCGAAGCAACTCGTACGTAGAATTCCAACGAGTCGGAATATCTTTTGGAAATCTTCTTGGCCTTCTCCCATTTTGTTTACAAAATTTTCCCCATGATTTCATACATTGGAGACGACTCCATAAAAATTTAATTGCACTTTTTATTGGGGCGAGAGAAATGTCAAGAGTTCGTAAACCATTTTATACACATAAATTTAAAACATGACAAGCACATCTAATGTGAAAAAATTGTCCGCCAAAAGTGGGTTTGCAAATATTTTCTAATTCGGGAATAGAAGCGGTATTTGCGGCGGCATTATCAAAACCAATTGAAAATACTTTATTTATTAAATTATATTCTTCTAAAACTTGCCTAATTATTCTATAAATATTATGAGCCGAATGGCTTTCATCAAAAACTCGGAATGCAATAAGTCTTTTTTGAATCATCTAATTGTCATCTATCCAATGACACGTGACACCCATATAAGAATGAATTTGCCAAGGATTACTCCAAATATCGCTACCTATATGCACACGTCCATTGAATTCCGCAAAAAATTTTCCTAAAGATTTTTTTTCCTTTTTTATAAAGATGAAAAACTTCGCGTTTAAGAGTATTTTTTGGAATAGTTGGCGCTTGCGGAACCAACGCAGTATTTATCAAATATTTCATATTAAAATTTTCACCAAGTATTAAACGGAGCATGATCAATGGCAACATATTCACCTAATGTTTGTTTATAAAGTGCTTCAAAGAAACGAAATAAAGGATGAGGCTTAGAAGTGGCGTACCCGGAAATTTGTTGTTGCGTATTGTCGATCCCCGCTTGCGTTGGATGTTTTTTCGTCAAATGCCGACGGAATGTTCCGTAGCCGTCTTCTTTCGTGAATTTATAAGTTTGCGAACAATATTTACATTTTACATTATACTTACCTTCGACTTCATCACGTACCTTGTCGAAGTGTAGCCACAAGTCCGATGTATTATCTCGGCCCTTCCGTTTCGGCTCATTTGCCGTTGACGTTTCTTCGACACCAGTGGGAGGATGAAGACTTTCTTGTGTTAGGATGTGCTCGACGTTCGGAATCGGGACATAGTTGATATTATCGTCGTCGTCTTCCCAACTTGCATACTCACGAAGATCGTATTCATGAATGGGATACTCGGAATCTCCCATAGCCATCTTGCCCTTGTCGGCATTTCTGCTTCCACTTGCCATTTTTGAGAGAATTGATCGGAAATCCGATTGAGAGAATTGAGTCGGGATTAAGAGAATTGGGAGAATTTGAGCGATTTGAGAGGATTTCGGAGAGAATTCGAGAGATTGTTCGGAGAATTTGTGACAAAAATGAAAGGGGAAGCATATGCATTTATAGGCAAGAATCATTTATTATTATTATTATTATTTTTTTAAAAATGTAAAGCAACGGCCCAAAGCCGGGGAAGGGGGAGAGGGGGGGCCGGGCGAGAGCCCAACGGCTCTCGCGCCCCGGGGCCCACTTTTATTTTTTATTTTTATTTTTTTTTGGCGGTTCGGAACCGGCCCGGAACCGCCGGTTCCGAGCCGGTTCCCACGTTTCCGGAACCGTGGGCCCGGTCAACGGGCCGGTTCCGGGCCCACGGGCCCAAATGGCCCCCTCTAGCCGCAAGGAAGGGCCGGTTGCCTAAGCCTCCTGGATGCCCGGTAATCTTCGCTGAACCCCAAAGAGCGCTTGATTGCCTAGATTTCATTCAAGCAAAAAATAGAACTTGTTCTATGCATTTAGGATGTGAGCTTCAGATTCGAGTTTTTCGGTGATGTTTCAACTTAAACCTTACATATAAAGCTCTAACTAGAAACTACTCATCATGAATCGACCTTAGTTCAATAAAATTTGTGCATAAATTCATCCACTAATTTAGTGCTTCATACTCAGCAAAAACATGGTGTACGTAAGAGCTCACCCGGTTCGAACGGCGAGAAGTCGCTTGAAGTCGGCGATGGCGGGAAACCTTGGGTGAGGCCTCATCAGCAACCTTTGCTTAGATCTAGGGTGTAGGCTACGCCCGGCCCCGGATCTAGGCCATCAAGCCCACATTGGGGGCCACCAAGGCTCATGCAACTTTGGGGAGGCTCAAGCAACCTTCGTCGGCCTCTCCCAATAGTAGTGGCGATGCCCACCAAGAAGGGCCAGGCTACCGCATTAGTGAGTTTTTTTTTCAACTTTTTCCTTTTTTATTTTTTTAATCTAATTAACTTTTTTTTTAACTTTTAACTTTTTTATTGCTAACTCGGTCTCCACGAGCCACATAGACTTAAGATATTAATAAAAAAGGCAACGTCGAATTTCCGGCCAAACAGATTGGAATTGGCACTAAAAAGAACGTTTTTTTTTTTAAATTGACACTTAAGTTATCCAAAAGAAACTTTTAGCGCTAAAGTGAGCGCTGTATAAAACTTTTAGTACTTCTAAGTCAACCTTACTACGACTTCATCAGGAGTCAACCGAAACTACAGTGACTTCATTAGGAGTTAACCTCGCAACAAAGCCGGTCGATGCGTATCCGTAATAGTAAAGCAAGCGCCTCTAGTTCTCCGAAGCGGAAGAGCTTATGGGCAAAAACGAGTGGTAATAGGATTCAAGATCTTCCAACCGACAAATGTTGTGGTTGTCGGGGAGCGTCATGTGGACTATGTAGGTTTGAAAGTAGGAGGGAGTCGGAAGGACTTGCCATTGGGAAACAAAGCAATTAGATATATGAGATGAAGGAAAGCCATTGGTGTCTTTAAGTCTAGGAGATGGAGGGCTTGTATTTAGAATCTAATGGGAGCGGCTGTTTATATAGAAGCCGGATAGAAATACGCTTGTCTCATGTTTATAGTCTTGGCTATGTATTCCTTATCTTAGAGGTTGGTCTAGAATCCGTTGCAATCCATTTCATGATGCTAGAGTAGGTCATTTTATCTACTGAATGCGAATTTCGCCTTGTGTTTGTCTTGTAAAACGATTCTTTACAAGGACATTGAAGCAAATTGTGTGCATTGGCCAACACCCGGTTCCCATGAAAAGTTAAATTGAAGTAAATTACGTCAAGTTTATAGGGTAAGGTTCATAAAAATCCCCATGAACAGTGCCACAAAATTAGATAAGAGCTGCAATACATGTAATGAATATATACCTAAGTAAAGCTCTGTCCAAAAACCCTAAACGCACGATATGGAAATATTCTGACTAGGAATGTCAGAGTCAGAGCCACACATGAACCGTGAAAAAAGATTAAACCTTCATTGCTTTACTTTGTAATCTATAAATTCTTCTTAGAAGAAGCTAGTGAGAGAGGCGATCATATGAATTAGACATGTATGGAATTTTGTAGTTTAATAAGGGGGGGAGGAATCACAGGTGGTGTTTTTTAATTTTGGAACCATTTGTTTATTACACATTGCTGTATGAGTAATATACCTAACGAACACGGTTCCAAAATGAGCTTATTTTCAAGTTGACTAGGTGGAGCCCTAGTGGGTACTGAAGAGGTACAGATACATTTATATGGGCATGAGAGAAAAGAAAATAGGAAGATAGGCTTTATGTTGGAAAACAGAATTAGGCTCGACCTATCCCAGCTCGTACCTTCCTCTTTTGTCATTTTCTGCTAAGGATCGATTCATTTGTAGGTTCACAACCTATACTGCGTCCATAAAAGAAATGCAAGTTGGTTCCTATTGACACCTAATTTTTGATCATTTTTAATTTTAGAAAATGAACTAAAAATAAATAAAAATTCTAAAAATTACAAAATCAACTTTGGAAGCCTTGGCCCAGCCTTAGGAACCAATTTTGAACAAAAAAATATTTTTCATAATTTTTAATATTTTTTGGATTTATTTTTTTTAAAATAGCAAAAAAAAAAATCAGAAAATGGGCAGAAAAATGCCCAAACATATTAAATTTTTTTTTAATTCCCTCTTCATGTTGGTACTTTAAAGTTCAAAAATTCGATTTGGGTCACTATGCTCCTTCATAAACATGAATCTGAATCGAACTAAAAAATTCCATTTCTAGTCTTTTAAATTTCAATTTTTACTTTTTATAAGATGTGATATTGGTGTCTGCGCCTTGAATTGCAATTGGGTCCATTTTCTTAACAATTTGTTCAATTTTAACCAAAAGGACTTATTTGCACATTTTATTTTCAATTTAGTCCCCGATTTCATTCCAAATGAAAATTAAATTTTTCCTAAGGGGACCCACGAAGATCTAGACCTCATAGCCTATTGTTATCGCCCCTCCAAATCCAATGGTGGCCTTGGTTTGAATTAATTCGATCAATTAGGCTTTGAACAATTCAAAAATCATTTTCGGACCAAACTCAAAATTTGGGCTTTTTATTGAAAATCAAGCTCTAAATTCATAAAAATACCCATTTTGCATGAAAATATATGGGGAAACTCAATTTTAAGTTTTTAACCTTAATTTCATGAAAAATAGTCGATTTGGGGCTCTAATTTCATCTAAAGATTGAAGCCGGATCTGCCGGTCGGAGCCGACCCAACCCGGCTGATCCGGGTCTGCGACTCACCACCCGCAGCCTCAAACGCGCACGTTCTTGTCCTTTTTGCTCACAACCATGCGACCTCACTGCCTGGACGTCGCAGAATCTTGGTTTTGTCGCGTTGTGCACGTGACGACCCGTACGGAGAGCAGCTGGCGTAACCCTTTCATCGGGATGGGGAGAGAGAAACGGCCAAAAAAATTTAGAGAGAGGGTGTTGCCGAGCGGGTACAAGCAAGGAGAGAGAGGACCGTTGAGGGGGAGGATGGCATTTTTTTGGCAAACATTCGCACAGAGAGAGAGAGAGAGAGAGAGAGAGAGCTTGAGCGGAGAAGGAGCTCGGCCATGGCATTTTGGAAAAAAAAAAAAAAGAGCAAGAGAGGTCCGAGAGTTACAGAGCACGAGAGAGAGTTTAGAGCGGCGCCGACGCTCGAATGAGCGTCTACAAGCTTCAAGGCACCTGAAGCACCGTCGCCAAAGCTCCAGTCATTGCCGGCACGGTCAAAAAGGTTGGTATAGCCCCGGCCTATGCGTCCCCTGTTTTTGTTACAGCCGGTACCACGTCGAGTTTGGCTCGGCTTCAATTTTTTATCAAACAGAGCCAAACCGACTGCATGCCAACGTTGCTTATGATTCCCTTAGTCGCGTATGGATAGCCACTCGCTCCGGTTTCACTCGCGGGGTCTTTATTCTCAGCTCGAACGTCGTCTTTTTGCATGCATGCCAACTGTTCGACAAAATGTCTGCCCAATCTTTTTACCTATTCTAGCTCTCGGCCATGTCGCTCTCGACCTTTATTTGCATTTCCTTTGCCTTGAATCTGTCCTAATACCAACGCTAAGCTCCCTATGATCTTGGTTTTGCATCGGTTTATACTAAAAATGATGGTTCGAACCTCCATGGTTTTCGGCCTGGACCGAGAGCTAATCGGAGTTGTTCGTGCGGTCGTCAGGCTTCAATGGAGCTCAAGTAAGTCTCCTCACACCTGTTGGATGTTGTTTGAACATTTGCAATTGAGGTAGAACGTAAAATTTTTCTGCGAAAATTCTCGCCGGAACCGCCCCTGTGACGGCCTGTTTGGCTAGGTTCAAGGCGTTGTTTGGTCTCGAGAATGGCTGTATGTTGATGTGGCAACGCTTAGGTTTCGTTTGGGGTAAAAATCGAGGAGTTTCCGTAAGTTTTCGATGTCAGAATCATGGTTCTGGCGAGGCGCTGGCGATATCTTCTCCGGCGAGACAGTTAACTGGTCAACTTTCGTTAACCAATCAACGCTGACGTATCGCGCCACATTAGCTCGACTGCTTCTCTTTAAAAAAAAAAAAGCCGGATTGGATGGCCGTGGATTAGCCATGTGTCACGATCTGGTGGTTTTAGAAGATAAAAAAAATGATTTTTAGATTTTCAAAATGATTTTCGAAAATTATAAAAAGTTGGATCTGACAGCCATGATTGTGCCAAGTGGTATTCTGTGGACCGTCAGATCATTTCTTTTAAATTAGAAAATTTAAATCAAGACAGACGCACCAGGGGAAGCCACGTGGCACGTCCTAGAGCGTCTGATAGGGAGAATTTCGGGTAATTAGAAAATCATTTTAAAAAAAGGTTAAACTTTCAAAAATCCAAAACTATGTCGTTTAGTACCGACTGGGACCCGTATGGTCTGGGCCGGGCGCCCGAGAGGCGCGGACCGGGTTGACCCAGTCCGGAAAATATTTTTTTAATAATTAAAAACTCAAAAAATAATAAAAAATCAGAAAATTCGAAAAAAATCATAAAAAATGTATAAAAATCATAAAAAATTTCCCAAAAAAAGGAAAAATTCAGAAAAATTCCAAAAAAAAAAAAAAAAACCAAAAAATAGAAGATGGTTATAATCAACTGGCCAAGACCTATTTTAGATATTTTGACCCCTGATCCCTCCAAAAATAACGATTATGCCCTTTTGGTAAATAGTCTCCAAATTTCCCCAGATTACCCTTGGACCATAATCACACATTCTCTAAGCCATTAGGCCTATATTAGGGAAGCCTTGATCCGTATTGATGTGCTTATTCGTGTACTTGATTGCGCATTTATTTTATTGATCGTGGTTGGTCGGATTAGTTTTTCAATTTGCGTGAAAACCCAATTCGAATTCACCTCATTCGGAATTGGAGTCTGCATGAAATCTTAGTTAGGATAATCACTTATCGTTAGATACCGAAACGGCATTGGTAGCGATACCAACGTAACCAAGTCCCCGAACCCCGAATTTTTGGTTCCGCAGAACCGAATAATCTCTCCCAATCGCTCGGTGAGGTTTCCCGTCTACCTTCTAAGAAAGACCAGTGGCGACTCCAATTGCATGAACACAATGCACATGTCACCCTACCACACTAAGGTTGAATACAATCGATTGTTATCGTTGAAAATCCTAAAAAATACTCCCATCACAATTTGGTATGGGCCTAGAAGGGCCCGTGCCGAGAAAAGCCCGCCACCTTCCGAGGTGGGTCTATTGGCAATCCATTAGCCCGGACAATGACCGAGAGCCGACGGGTCGCGACGGTTCCTACGATAGATGATGTTTGCATAAAGTATGTCTTGCACTTCTTTGCTTTAAAAATGATGATTGAAAACTGCGGGAGCTATGAATTAATGGAAGAGATGCTTAAAGAATACGTTTACAAGGAGGGACAAAAATCAATTGTACATCAACCGGTGCTCAAAGGGTATACGCTTCTTCGGGATGGTTTATGAAGCTACTGGAAGCAAACACAAAATTTGTTACTAAGGATGCTAGAAAGTCCCGCCGATTTTACTTGCCATTTAGCTCTCGAATGCTCGAGAAATCTTGTATGACACTCGTGTCGCGACCTAAAAATTAATTTAGGTTAATGGATTATTAGGTTAATTAGATGAATTAACTAACCTAATACGGACTCTCCCAAGCCCTACTAATTCGCAACTTAGGTTTGATTTTTTTTTTCTTTTGTAGGAGCCGCCACCAATCTTTTTTGGTAGGTAGATTAGATATCTAAATAAAGTACGGGAGAATACTTTATTTTCTGCTAACCAGAGATTTAGGGTTCGGGAACTTGATTATGTTAATTTTTAATTAACACTCTTTTGGTTCCAGATTTCATGAAAATGCCTTTTCTTGATTGATGATGCGAATTGAATATTTTTTTTTTCGTTTTCCCTTTCTTTTTGTTCTATTTTTTCAATTTTTTTAAATGAATTTGAACAGAATTAAACAAAAATGCCCATAATATACCTTTAATTCCGAATTTTCCGATAAATCTTCTCATTCCCGAATATCCGGGCCGGAGCAAGATTTTATCTGTTTTATCCTCGAGGATTCGAGTCGGTATGCGGATAAATATATGGAAATACAACCCCTTCTCGCCAAAGGGCAGAATACGAATTTCTATATTTAAATCGCCATCCCATCCCATAAGATCATGAGCGTGGCATGTGATTTAATTTTCCGACGGGACTAGGCACCAGGGAGCATACATTATAGGCGCTTTTGTTTAAAGATGTGCAAATATTTATTGAATTTTTGAAAATCCTTAGGGGATTCCGGAATTTTCAAGGAGATAGGCTCTTATCCACAAAGGATCGATATCTTTTAAAAAATTGGAAAGATTATCTTTTGAAATTTTTCAAAGCATATTAGATAACTTTCTGAATTTTAAAGATGCATTCAATATCTCTAAAAAAAAATCTGATTGAATCTTGAGTTATTTGAATATTCTGAAAATCAATATTCTGCAAGATATGATTGCCTCAAAATTTAGTGTGATCTTATCCTTTAGTATTTTATTTTTTGAATTTTCCAAATCAGATTAGGGATGAATCCGAAAACAAGAGATATACTTCAATTCGGCATCTATCAATCCAAACAGACATATATCCGAAAATTCACTTCATCCACAAACATTCAAATCAAACGAACAATTTCCAGCCCAAGCATGGCAATTTGCATGAATTTGATGAACAATTTCAAAGCAATCGGACTGAATCTATGCATAATAACATAACAAAACGTTCGAGCTCCGTCTAGAGGACATGGAACATGCAAAACAACTAAAAAAACGTGCAAACAATGCATGACAACGACACAAAGCAGCAATTTCGATTCCATTTAAAACGTGACAGATTAGTGATCATGAAAACAACGAACGCAGGCGCGTTTTTTTTTTTTTTGTCTTGGATCAAACGTGCACATGGAAACAACATCAAAAACAGCATGAATCACGTGTAGAACAGAAGCTAAAAACAATCAAAGACTCGCCTTTTAGCTCCCGTAAATTCCTGCATGAATTAGTTATCATAAAACATGCGAAAACGAATATTTTCAGACCAAATAGCATGCCCATAGTAACAGAAACAGCATTGAAATAGCAAACAAATCATCCAGAAAACATGCTTATTTCAACCCTAAAAGTGCACGAGAGTTACCTTGATTCGCCGGGCAAAAATTGAGTCGATTCATGACGAGAAGCAAGCTAGGCAGCAGCTCCACAATAGATTGGAATATAGGCGGCGTGTTGGCAATTTTCGGGACTTAGATGGATGGCCTCGGTGAACCTCTCTAGCTCTCTATTTTATGTGAATAAGATGTTTGAGCAGAAAAATTTTGCCGACCCCCCACTAAACCCTAGGCATAATTGTGTATTTACGGAACAAAGGGTTGAACGCAAGCGTAGGGTTTACCGACGACCGTTCGATTCAGAAACTCTTATTAGATATCGATCGTCGGATTGAAAATTCTGACTTTTGAAGAGTCCTATTTATTAAAAATAGCTAGAATTTTCGTCCAAATGAGGATTCCCACAAGTTGGACCAAAATCCTAGGCTTTTGTGGGCTCATTTTGTCATTTCAAACCCAATTGGACCTTAATTAATCAAATGAATAATTAATTTAGGCCTTTTTGCAATTTTAAGAGCTCAAACGGGCTGTTTTAAGTCCAAAATTATGATGAAAAACTCGGCATCCCCTCTGGGCCTCATTCGAAATTTTCAAACTAGTCCGGTCCAGCCACCTATCAAATTAACTTAATTGACCCGGCATCCGACCCTAAATGCCATAACATGCTTTTGACTGACAGAAAATAAATGTGCTATGTATGATAAAATTATTTTTGTGAGAACCATTACTAATTCTCATTTTTATGAAATGATAAATGAAAATTAAAATTTAAGTGTCAACAACTCGAGCATGTTGTCAAGGATTGTGGAAGGTCTAGCTGAAACTTTCACGTGCCGTGCAAGTGCCGTGCATATAGTTTGGATAATATGGACAAGGTTTCCAATGACCTCGGCACCACTTTTGTGTTTCCTCGTGGGCAAAAATGAGTGGTAATAGGGTTCAAGATCTTCCAACAGAGAGAAGTTGTGGCCGTTAGGGGAGTCACATAGACATGTAGGTTTGAAAGTGGAAGGGAGTCGGAAGGATTGACCATTGGAAAACAAAGCAATTAGACACATGAGCTGAAGGAAAGCCATTGGTGTCTCAAGTACATGAGATGGGGGAGGTTTGTGTTTAGAACCCAACGAGAGCGACCATTTATACAGAAGCCGGATAGAAATTCGATGGTCCCCTGTTTATAGTCTTGGCTATGTATTGCATATCTTGTGACCAAGTTGGTGATCCAACCAGTGATTATTAGTGTTCAATTGCGATTTCATGTAAACAATACTCGTGAAGCTTCCGACAGAATTACATGTGCAATCGATATCCGTGCTTGTCATGATCGACTCTACTGCAACTTTTGGTTATCATATAATTATTATAAGAGCTTAGTGTGCCATCACTTGATTAAGATTTCCATACGGGTTATCGAGAAGTTTTTAACCGTGCCCATTTCTCCCTTTGTTATTAAAAATAGCTAGAATTTTCGTCCAAATGAGGACTCCCACAAATTGGACCAAAATCCTAGGCTTTTGTGGGCTCATTTTGTCATTCCGGACCCAATTGGACATTACCTAATCAAATAGATAATTAATTTAGGCCTTTTTGCAATTTTAAGAGCTCAAACGGGCTGTTTTAAGTTCAAAATTATGATGAAAAATTCGGCATCCCCTCTGGGCCTCATTCGAAATTTTCAAACTAGTCTGGTCCAGCCGCCTATCAAATTAAGCTTAATTGACCCGGCATCCGACCCTAAATGCCATAACATGCTTTTGACTGACAGAAAATAAATGTGCTATGCATGATAAAATTATTTTTGTGAGAACCATTACTAATTCTCATTTTTATGAAATGATAAATTAAAATTAAAATTTAGGTGTCAACAACTCGAGCATATTGTCAAGGATTGTGGAAGGTCTAGCTGAAACTTTCACGTGCCGTGCAAGTGCCGTGCATATAGTTTGGATAATATGGACAAGGTTTCCAATGACCTCGGCACCACTTTTGTGTTTCCTCGTGGGCAAAAATGAGTGGTAATAGGGTGCAAGATCTTCCAACAGAGAGAAGTTGTGGCCGTTAGGGGAGTCACATAGACATGTAGGTTTGAAAGTGGAAGGGAGTCGGAAGGATTGACCATTGGAAAACAAAGCAATTAGACACATGAGATGAAGGAAAGCCATTGGTGTCTCAAGTACAAGAGATGTGGGTGGTTTGTGTTTAGAACCCAACGGGAGCGACCATTTATACAGAAGCCGGATAGAAATTCGATGGTCCCCTGTTTATAGTCTTGGCTATGTATTGCATATCTTGTGACCAAGTTGGTGATCCAACCAGTGATTACTAGTGTTCAATTGTGATTTCATGTAAACAATACTCGTGAAGCTTCCGACAGAATTACATGTGCAATCGATATCCGTGCTTGTCATGATCGACTCTACTGCAACTTTTGGTTATCATATAATTATTATAAGAGCTTAGTGTGCCATCACTTGATTAAGATTTCCATATGAGTTACGAGAAGTTTTTAACCGTGCCCATTTCTCCCTTTGTTATTAAAAATAGCTAGAATTTTCGTCCAAATGAGGACTCCCACAAGTTGGACCAAAATCCTAGGCTTTTGTGGGCTCATTTTGTCATTCCGGACCCAATTGGACCTTAACTAATCAAATGGATAATTAATTTAGGCCTTTTTTCAATTTTAAGAGCTCAAACGGGCTGTTTTAAGTTCAAAATTATGATGAAAAATTCGGCATCCCCTCCGGGCCTCATTCGAAATTTTCAAACTAGTCCGGTCCAGCCGCCTATCAAATTAAGCTTAATTGACCCGGCATCCGACCCTAAATGCCATAACATGCTTTTGACTGACGGAAAATAAATGTGCTATGCATGATAAAATTATTTTTGTGAGAACCATTACTAATTCTCATTTTTATGAAATGATAAATTAAAATTAAAATTTAGGTGTCAACAACTCGAGCATGTTGTCAAGGATTGTGGAAGGTCTTGCTGAAACTTTCACGTGCCGTGCATATAGTTTGGATAATATGGACAAGGTTTCCAATGACCTCGGCACCACTTTTGTGTTTCCTCGTGGGCAAAAATGAGTGGTAATAGGGTTCAAGATCTTCCAACAGAGAGACGTTGTGGCCGTTAGGAGAGTCACATAGACATGTAGGTTTGAAAGTGGAAGGGAGTCGGAAGGATTGACCATTGGAAAACTGTCGCG
Organism: Rhodamnia argentea; assembly: GCF_020921035.1. Classification (NCBI taxonomy): domain Eukaryota; kingdom Viridiplantae; phylum Streptophyta; class Magnoliopsida; order Myrtales; family Myrtaceae; genus Rhodamnia; species Rhodamnia argentea. Next base: position 10,642,336 of record NC_063157.1, on the reverse strand, counting down.
ACCTAAAAAAAATAAACGAGTTAATTTTCGGGCTAATGGATTATCAGGTTAATTAATTAACTAACCTAACTCGGACTCTCCTAAGTCCATACCAAATCGCAACTTAAGGTTCAAATAATTAACATGCAATATGATTTGAATTTGGAGTCGCCACTAATCATTTTCGGTAGGTTGATTAGAAACCTAAATAAAATAGTGGGAGAAAACTATCTTATTTCCGCGAACCGGAGATTTTGAATTCGGGGATTTGGTTACGTCAGATTTCTCTAACGCCCTTTCGGTACCATTTTCATGAAAAATATTTGATTTGGCAATTTTGATGGATTTTACTTGAAATTCAAAGATGCAATTTTTTGATTTTTTATCTTCTTTTTTGTGAGAATGTAAAACATTGAACTTTGTGCGATATACACCATGGATGATTTAGAAAGAAAGAAAACGCAGCCAAGCACGAGTATTTACAGAAATAAATTAACATGTAATAATGCTAAAATTTGGAACACGTGGCATGTCTAAAATAAACAAACAAATGTTCAAACCCAACGATTACATTTTTGTAGATCGAGATGGAAATGATTACCTTCTATTACACAAAATCTTACTTACATACACGTTATAGTTCCCTTCAAGATCTCGGAGCTGGAAGAATGCGGCTGTCGTCGAAAATGGCAAGCAATGGCGTTGTTGGGTTGCGAGGGGCGAAATATGTGTCGGGACTTGTCGAAGATGATGCTCGACTAAAACTCTTTTCTTCACTCTCGAATTTTCTCTTCTGATTTTTCTCAAGAACTCTCTTTTTCCTCTCTAAAAATTCCTCTCAAAAACTCTCTCAAAACTCTCTTAATTCTCTTCCACTCCCCCCCTCTAAAACTCTTCTCAAGAGCTCTCTACCTTCTCTATCACCAAAATTCTCCTCCTCAATTCTCAAGAACTCTCCCTCTTTTATAGCCAAATTTCTCCACCCTTCATTCTTCATCTTCATTTCTTCACCTTCCATTTTCATCTTCCCTTCTTCATCTTCATTTCTTCACCTTCCATTTTCATCTTCCCTTCATCACCTTCCCTTCATCATCTTCCCTTCTTCATCTTCCCTTCTTCATCTTCTTTTGGTATTTGCAATACGGTCCCCGAAGTTCCAAGTATTTGCAATGCGGTCCCCGAAATTTTAAGTATTTGCAATACAGTCCCTGAAGTTTCAAATCTTCTCGGTGTATTTTTCCATCCCGTGCCTAGTCTAGACGCATGCTAAATTAAGTGTTCCGCTTGCCCAATTATATGCCAATGCAATGTACGCTAAAAATAAATATGTGAGATGATTTTTATTTAGAACTAAAATTAGTTCTAATTTTTATGCAAAAAAATAGATTAGTCAAAATTTAGGCGTCAACAGCTGCCCCTCTTTGAGTGGAGGCTCGTAGAGGTTCCGCTCAAAGACAAAATTGAACCCTAAATTTTGACAGTGCAAATGATGAATGAACTTTTTGGCGGGAGTTTTAATCCCATTTTTATGAAATGATGCATGATATGCAAGACTGTAAATAACATGTGCTAAAACTTCTCCTCCTCTTTTTTTGTTAAAGAAACCTGCACATGGATCGCATACGAGAATACATGTTTTATCAAATACCTCGTAAGGTGACGGTTCTCTTAATTTCCAAGCTTCTTTTTGCGGATGTAAGGATTTTAAGGTATTTGGCCTATCTGTTATCAAAGACTTCTCCCTAATGCAAGACAGCGCAAGATATGTGTGTCGTTTGAGATCACAAGAGCTACGTCGTTGTGAGTCGAAAGAAGTGGGATCAAGTTCACAAGAGCTACGTCGTTGTGAGTTGATTAAATGTCGAAATCGCCAGTGCATATGTCTTCACGATTCGAAAAGGGGGAACCAAAATCATAAGAGCTACGTCGTTATGATTTGGTTTGGATCAAAATCATGGGTGCTTATGTCTTCATGATTTGATAGAGGAGCCGAAAATCATAAGAGCTATGTCATTATGAGCCGACTAAAGGTCAAGATCACCAGGGCATACGTCTTCGTGATCTAAGACCGAAATCATAAGAGTTACATCGTTATGATTTGATAAGATGTCAAGATCGCCGGTGCATATGTCTACACGACCTGACAGGAGAGGCATATTGCCTGATTTGAACAATATTTTAGAGGAGTACCACCGAATGGAATCGATAAGTACAAAAGGGGCATATTGCACGAATTGAATCATAACAACTATCATCGGATGAGTTGTTAATTTGAAAAGGGGTTCAGAAAACTTACCCGGGTTCTCCAAACGATTAATCAAGGAACGAAACAGATTGCTCGTATCGTACCTGGTAGGCATTTGCCAAAGAAACTTGCTCATTCAATAATCATTGGATGAATTTCGAGACCTTGGGAGGGAACTCGAACATAGGGAATGTATTACCTATCATAGAATGTCAGAGGTAACACACACAAACATATTCAACAATGAGTATAATGCAATCACTCATACTATGGCTCATGCATAACCATTCTGTCAAGTTTGCATTACCAATTTTGTCCAGGGAGGTTCTCACATTACGAATACCTCGAATGTAAGCTGAATGGGGGGACTTTAGTCCGAAAGGGCTTTCTCTCACTCTCGAGAAAAGCTATTTATCCCGTCTGCAGGATTCAAGAGAAATCACTCAATCTTTCCATCATCGCGTTCGATAAGGATCCAAGTAATCTCGCAATTGATACGACCGAGCCGATCCGGAGGTCTTGATTAGGACCGTAATGAGAGCTAGGTCAAAGGTTTACAAAGGGGACTCTAGTTGAGTCAAGGCTGCTGAAATGAATTTCTTCATCATCTGCTCCAGATTTACAAGTCAAGAATCCCGCAAAAATGAGAGAGAAATAATCTTGCTCGAACTTTTTCGAGTGATGCTTAAAATCATTTAACTCTACGTTAACTCAAGTGCCATAATCAGAAGAGACTTTGGAGGGTTATAACGTAGGCTAGGATTGGGGACCGAGGAACGAAAAGGCTCGTTTTGGCTCACAAATTAAATGAGAAGGGGCTTGACGTTGGTGATCATCGCCGACTAGTCACCGATCTTGGTCTTCCGGAAATGTCTTGAGAAAGAATACCATCATTGAATGAGGGATGGTAGTTTTCTACTGAAAATTGCACTTTGCAAACCGATTTCTTGGGGAGTCTTCTTCACAACAAGTGTTTGTCAAGGATTTGCAAGAGACACAATGCAAACATGTACATGGAATTTACAACTTAACATGCAAAAATGTACATTCAAAATTCAGAAGTACTTTACAAATGAATGTGCATTGGCCTTACTTTTGGTAGGCACTTTGCTTTTCCTATGCTCGAAATTTTCATATGAGATCGGCCTTTGCTTTTCTTACTCCCGACTCTCATTTTCCTTTTTTTTTTCTTCTTTTTTTCAAGAAGAGATTTCTTTTCCTTTTTCTTTGAGAGCTCTTCGACATCTCTTTATTTTGCTTTTTTTTTTTTTTTTTTTTTTTTTGAGAGCGGGCCCTTCTCCTTTAAGCTGAGTTTGCCTCCCTTTTTTTTTACAATCCCATGATTTTGAACCAGGAATTACAACAAACATAAACATTTACAAAGAAAAATTATGTAAACATAAAAAAATCTAGCATACAAGAAATGAGTCCATTCGGGAATTCTCTGTTGACCCGACCATCTCCAATTCTAATCCTTGAGAAAATGCTATCTTCGTATTTGGAATGAGCAAATGATCACCAACAGGGGTTTAAGAAATGAATTTGCAGGCTCAAGTGGGCTATGCAAAGAATGAAGTGTATAGGATAGAGAAATGAATGCTCTTCATCATCCTAAGGCACTTGAATTAAAATTCGAGTATAAATGCAAAGAAACACCCGAAGATTAATGTTAGTCCGAGCAAGAATATTTATAACTATTTACCTCGTGTTGCTGCTAGAATTAACCCGTCTGGATCCCGATGTGGGGTGGTTCTTGACGGGGGTAAAGAAATGAAACCACCGCTCAAAAGGGGTAATCAATGGATCACCCGTAGTGTTTGAGATAGAGAACTGAATGCCTCTGTCATTTCGGCTATCGTACCTTTTGCAAGAAAACCTTTTACCTTGTGAAATGCGGAACTTAGCCACCGTTCAACTCGCTTGAAAAAATGGGACGTGTTTGGAAAAAGATTGTCTTTCATCATCCCGCCCTGCCCCATTCCATACATTCGATGTATCTTATGTAGTTCATGTTCCTTATTCAGAGTTGGTAAATTAAACATGAGGAACAGTCATGCGCAAACGATGCAATGTATGAAAGTTTTTGAGCATATAAAATGCAACAACTTTTTATCTTGGTGGACAGAATTCGCAAGCACATAAGAAACTTCTTAGGGGCGTGAATTGGGAGTTGCCCCTGCTCATGCAAATGAGTTGCAAAACTTCATTATCCGGTTCGAGACATGAGATTGTCAAAGGCTCCGGGAATTTCTTATTTCATTAATTTTTCGGGAAGAATGGATACTTCCCTATCCGGAAAGGCGGTGATCCCCGTAAAAATCAAAAGGGAAAGCGTCAATGTACGTTCTCATGTTCTAAACAAGTTGAAACGATACCGCTTTACCCTTGTACGTATTTCTTGTGAACTTTGAATTGAAAAGATCAACTCATCTGGATCGGATTGTATGTCCGGGATGTTATCTCTCCAGGTCCCGTAACCATCCGGGCCAAAACTTCAACTGGTACTTGATCGCCAAGCAAAAAAAAATTTTATTAGTCTTTGTACATTGATGCCAAATCCCGAGATCGAACTCGGGACGCCTCGGACCACTGTCATTTCCCAACCACTAGGCCGTGGTGATGTTGGCGTCCACGGTTGGTTCGCTTTTTGCTATATTATTTTCAAAACAGTTGGCAATCCCACGTCGAGAATAAAATAAGCATAATTTAGAGTTTGAAATGATCGAGAGCCAATTGGGACGATACGTAGTTACCCATCTTTGAGCCTGCTCGGTCTTTTATTCTTATTCTCCCGTGTAAGGCTATTCAGAACCTCTCTTTGCGGGCATTCCGGGGCGTCGTCCACAAATTGATTTGCTACTGGCCTAGCTTAACAGGGAACTTACGCATTTGATAAGAGAGGAGGAAATTCGCCATTTAACTCTGGATTAATTCTAGACACCTCTTCTACTGGCCACTCCAATGATTGACTGATTTTGTCTTGGATCAGACTCCAACGATTGTTGTTTGAGGACCCGGAATCACTAGCTTCGGATCACGGCTCCGGAGGTCCTTCGGTTCCGAGCAAGCTCATCAAGGTGGCGAGCTCGTCATCAAAGTAATCCTTCGATGTTTCGAGCAATTGATGCTCGAATTGGGTATTGTTGTTTGCTAACATCGGTGACAGATTTCCCACTTTGTTTTCGCCGTGAACAGTCTGACTCCTTGAGCTTGAGCTTTCACCGTTGCCCACCATTATCTTAGCCACTATAAGAGAAGTGGTTGACATTTCGGGAACCGGCAAAGGACTTTCCGGTGATACATGGATGGTGTGTACTATCTCAAAAGTATGGTAGGAATCTTCTTCATCATGAGCCGGCTCGATGTAAGGGATGGCCGTTTCATTAAAAATCTGGTGATCTTCCTTTCCATGGACAATCACCAACTTCCGAAAGAGAATGTCAAACAAAGAAGGCCCGATCTGAATCTCCAAGTTGATCCGCCCAAAGACATCCTTCTTTACGCCATTGAATGAGCGAACGAAAGTCTTGGCCGTCAGCAACCTGAGCCGGTGACTTCCGCAATCGGTCGACAATGCTATATACACTCGCCTTAATTACAACCAAGAATTCCTTAGCATCTTTCTTAGTGACTTACTTAGTCGGTTGGTCATTATTATAAGCGCGTCCCGATCTTGTTATCGGGGCAAGATTGTAGGACCAAGGAACGGCCTTGTGACTAACGTACGGAAAAGGCCGGGGTGAGACAATGACTATTCCAAGTTCATCGTCCGCTGCATCTTCCAAGGCGGGCATGTCCGCTAACTCTGGGTCATTCTTGATCAAGTTAGTCACATTGGCATCTTCCACTTGAGATTCTTGAAAGGTCTCGGGTTAGGTCAAATCTGCGAACTCCCGATCCCGACCAATGATAATCCGGGATATAGTGGCCACTGTTCCGATTTGACTTGCTCGGACTATGAATCCGTCCTTCGGGAGAGCGGAGAACTTTTCCTTCAACCGATCGAGTGATATCGGTTCACCGACCTCATAATATCCCGCCTGAAATGATCCGGCAACATTCGGCGAGAATGCCTTAGAATCGAAAAGATCTTGAATCCGATACTTCAGTACGAAACAGCCGTCGGTGTCATGTCCGAGCTCCCCGCAGTGGTACTCACATTTCTTCGATGGATCATTTCTCGGCGAGCTTGTGTTCTTGGGTCGTAGAGGCTCGGAAGTCGATAAACCTCTCTTACGTAGAACCGCGAGTACTTGCGACGGGGTTCCTAGTAGAGGAGTAAACTGCCGAGGGGGCCGTTGATTCCCTCTTTGTCGTTGCGCGCCGAAATTAGCCTGCTGCTGATTAGGAATCTGTACGACCGGCATCCGGGTCGTGGGTTTTTGGCTGTAGGTCATGTTAACCTGTGGGGCCGATTCCTTGTCTTTCCTTACCGCAAACCTCTTAGTTGTTGTGGTGACATCATCGTACCAACTTTTCTTCATACCGTTCTCGATTTCTTCAGCCATTACGATGAGATGGCTGAATGACATAGTAGCAGATCCCAAAATTCGAGTTCTCATAACCGGCGGGAGGGTGGAAACAAACAATTTCATGAGTTCCCTTTCAGAAGGGACTGGTTTTAGCTCGGATGACACGTTCCTCCACCTGGTGTCATACTGCTTGATTGTTTCTCCCTTTTTCATCTCAAGCTGCTCAAGGTCTTCTCTGGTGGTGAGCACATCCAAGTTAAAGCTAAAATGTTTGATGAAAACATTAGCTGCCTTCTCCCAATCATCCATCCGGTAGATCTCGTAGTCTGTATACTATCTCATGACAGCTTCTTTTAAACTTGCCTGGAAAGTCCGAACCATTAAAGGGCCGTTGGTCGCATGCTTATTCATTCTTGTCTGGTACATCCGGACGTGCTGAACCGGGTTGGAAGTTCCATCATACTTCTCAAAGTCGGGCATCTTGAATTTCTCCCGCACCGTAACCTTTGAAAAGACAGACAGGTCAATCTGGGGTATGTTGTGAGTTCTCTCAACCTCTCGGATCCTCTGTTCCATTTGGGCCAACAGCTTGGCCGCATCACCATTCAATCCGGGGGCCACAGGATCGGCTTGAGGGATTGGGACTACGGGTGGCGTGCTCGAGCTCACGCCCGTGATGATCACATCATCTAGTAGCATTGTCGGATAGGGAGTAGCTTCCGGGGCTTTACCGAAGTTGTCCGTAGGGGGAACTAGAGCGGGAAGCGGCGGGCTGGCGGCGGATGATTGAAGTTTGGCGGTGAAGGCGGCCATCATTTCTTCCATCTTTCGGGACATCATCCCTTCGAAGCGCTCGGTCAAGGAGCCAAGTTTCTCGTCTAGGGCAGCACCGACGGTGGCGTTGATGTCGGCCATCTTCCTCGCGATCGATCGAGTAATATGTGGAGGATCCGTGATAAATTACCTGTATGCATTAACACACACAAAATGAGTACGGGGAGCAAGAATAGCGAGCCGGTCCATGGCATCCCTCTAGACTCAAATGAACAAAGTGATTATGACCAAAGGATTGAAACATGTAATTTTCAGTTTGTCCGCTTTTACGAAAAAATTCGTATTAATTCGTACGTTGATCAAAACATGTCCAAATTTTACGAGCTTGTAGTTGAGAAGATGATGAACAACTTTTATGTTGGCCAATCAGACTAGAAATGCACGGATCAAATCAGTTTAATGTGTCTTTCCAAAAAAATCACGTTCAGAAAACTGTTATAACCGCATGTTGTTGAAAAAACGAAGGGCCATCTTAAATTATGAATTTAATTCTGAAATTTTGCAAGATATTAGTTGAAACATAGGTCTACAACTTTCGTGTTTGACACTTACTCAAAGCTCGATCGTAGAATTTAGTAAAAATCGCACAGCAGGAATAAGCCAAATCAGAATTGAGGACAACCGATGAAATTGTAAAAGCTACGGAAGCAAAGTGCGAAATTGGAAATAAGACAATGAAACTTCTAATCAATCAACCTAAACCATGGACCGGCCCAAAATAAAAATGAGATAACAGGGTACAAGAGACAAGAAATTACCTCTCATACGAAGAAAATGCCAATCACAAAGACATGCGCATGAATTGTGAGTTTAAATCTTATTCTATCTATCCAAAAGGCTTTTGCAAAGTGAAATGATGAACGAAATGACATGTCGCAGCCTCGCGCGCAATCATCATGACTAGTCGCAACATCGCGTACAATAGTCATGACTAGTCGGGTCCAATCACTTCGGCTTGGTTCGGTCGACAAGGGCAATTCTCATGCATCGTAGCCTCACGTGTATGAGAACGACCCTTGAGCCATTTTTTGGAAAAATTTTCGGGATCCAGATGGGATAACCTTTAGCGAAACCTTACCGCCAAGATTAAAGAACCATCTAAATATCATCTTAAAACTATTAGTGTGACCCGGATCCGGTCACGGGTTGTGTGCGATGTAGTGTAGTGCAAATACGATAAATCATGCACAACAATTAAAGGCAAACACTGCTTCAATGATTCAAAAGTTAAATCACAATTCCAATTCACCAAACCCGCAAAACAAAGGGTTAGCCGATCACTCCTCCCCTTATAACTCCCAATCTGCAAAAACATTTACCACCTAAGAATGAGAATTCAACCAAAGTTTACCAAATCAAGTGATTTCTTTTTCATGAAATTATCCGGCCTAAGTCCTTTTTGGATCCCCAAATGAGTCGCCAAGTCATCGCGACCTAAAAAAAATAAACGAGTTAATTTTCGGGCTAATGGATTATCGGGTTAATTAATTAACTAACCTAACTCGGACTCTCCCAAGTCCATACCAAATCGCAACTTAAGGTTCAAATAATTAACATGCAATATGATTTGAATTTGGAGTCGCCACTAATCATTTTCGGTAGGTTGATTAGAAACCTAAATAAAATAGTGGGAGAAAACTATCTTATTTCCGCGAACCGGAGATTTTGAATTCGGGGATTTGGTTACGTCAGATTTCTCTAACGCCCTTTCGGTACCATTTTCATGAAAAATATTTGATTTGGCAATTTTGATGGATTTTACTTGAAATTCAAAGATGCAATTTTTTGATTTTTTATCTTCTTTTTTGTGAGAATGTAAAACATTGAACTTTGTGCGATATACACCATGGATGATTTAGAAAGAAAGAAAACGCAGCCAAGCACGAGTATTTACAGAAATAAATTAACATGTAATAATGCTAAAATTTGGAACACGTGGCATGTCTAAAATAAACAAACAAATGTTCAAACCCAACGATTACATTTTTGTAGATCGAGATGGAAATGATTACCTTCTATTACACAAAATCTTACTTACATACACGTTATAGTTCCCTTCAAGATCTCGGAGTCGGAAGAATGCGGCTGTCGTCGAAAATGGCAAGCAATGGCGTTGTTGGGTTGCGAGGGGCGAAATATGTGTCGGGACTTGTCGAAGATGATGCTCGACTAAAACTCTTTTCTTCACTCTCGAATTTTCTCTTCGATTTTTCTCAAGAACTCTCTTTTTCCTCTCTAAAAATTCCTCTCAAAAACTCTCTCAAAACTCTCTTAATTCTCTTCCACTCCCCCCTCTAAAACTCTTCTCAAGAGCTCTCTACCTTCTCTATCACCAAAATTCTCCTCCTCAATTCTCAAGAACTCTCCCTCTTTTATAGCCAAATTTCTCCACCCTTCATTCTTCATCTTCATTTCTTCACCTTCCATTTTCATCTTCCCTTCTTCATCTTCATTTCTTCACCTTCCATTTTCATCTTCCCTTCATCACCTTCCCTTCATCATCTTCCCTTCTTCATCTTCCCTTCTTCATCTTCTTTTGGTATTTGCAATACAGGTCCCCAAGTTCCAAGTATTTGCAATGCGGTCCCCGAAATTTTAAGTATTTGCAATACAGTCCCTGAAGTTTCAAATCTTCTTGGTGTATTTTTCCATCCCGTGCCTAGTCTAGACGCATGCTAAATTAAGTGTTCTGCTTGCCCAATTATATGCCAATGCAATGTACGCTAAAAATAAATATGTGAGATGATTTTTATTTAGAACTAAAATTAGTTCTAATTTTTATGCACAAAAATAGATTAGTCGAAATTTAGGCGTCAACAAAAACAAAGCAATTAGACACATGAGATGAAGGAAAGCCATTGGTGTCTCAAGTACTGGAGATGGGGGAGGTTTGTGTTTAGAACCCAACGGGAGCGACCATTTATACAGAAGCCGGATAGAAATTCGATGGTCCCCTGTTTATAGTCTTGGCTATGTATTGCATATCTTGTGACCAAGTTGGTGATCCAACCAGTGATTATTAGTGTTCAATTGCGATTTCATGTAAACAATACTCGCGAAGCTTTCGACAGAATTACATGTGCAATCGATATCCGTGCTTGTCATGATCGACTCTAATGCAACTTTTGGTTATCATATAATTATTATAAGAGCTTAGTGTACCATCACTTGATTAAGATTTCCATACGGGTTATCGAGAAGTTTTTAACCGTACCCATTTCTCCCTTTGTTCGGGAAGTGAGTGAGCCTTTGGCATTTTAAAAAGAATTGGAAGATTCTAACTGATTTGTTAATATGTCTCTTTTACATTACTCTCAAAGTGAACATATAAAAATAAGGGCTATTGTTTATTTTTAAATTTTAAACAAGTAAAATTAATTTTACTTAAGAAACTTAAATTGGTCGCACCAAAAAACTTTTCAAATATATATTTACTGAACAGCATTTTTTCAAAACTGTTTCCAAGGCAATTTTCTAGAGGCCTGTGCATTTCTCCAAAAGCCAAACCAAGCCACCCTAAGTTTTCTACTGGAATGTCATTCCCAATAAATAAGACCACCATTTCAATGAAAACTGGGTATTATTTGAGTCTTCAATTGTAATGAAAAAGTGACGCCTTCTTCTTAGCAGCTTATTCATTGTCCGGTCTCTACGGGTCATTGTTCATTCCTTCTCACCATGATATACTAAGCGGGGGAAAGCAAGATGACTACTGCTGAATCAATCATACGTTGGTACTGATATGTACTATCTAGCTAAAGTTTGCACTTCAAATTGGCAATTTTTATCATCATTAAATCTGTTCTTGCTAGCAACTTTTCATGATCAAACTAGAGATATCAAAATACACTGCAAATGTCAGATTCTGTCGTGATAGCTGAACTTAACCAGAGCAGTAAACAGTTCAAATTAAGGTTCCAAAGCAACTGAAATCCAACATCACTAAAAGGTTTCTGCCGGATCACACGGCATCGAATGAACACACTTCTTAGAACATTTAATCAACCAAAACCGGGAGGCAGTTCAGGATCGTCCTCAGTGTCATTAAAGAGCTTTCGGTTTTCACCATCGGCAGAAAAACCTGGTGGGATACCCACATCAACATTGTTTGGAGTCAAAACTTTATGTGAAGGGTTCTGCTCATTCCTCAAACCTTCAGAAAACCCTCTTTCATGAGAAACTGTTACTTGCACCCTCTCATTGTTTTGTTCTCCATCATTCTGATTATTACTGGTCAGACAGAAACCCAGTGGTTTCTTCCGTTCATTATTGGAAACTGCACTGGTCTCACCGGATGGTACCGCATAGGATCTGCTGTAGTCCATCCTCTGCATCGGTGTCTGCATGTCTTTACCAGAAGGGTTCAATAGCTTACTACACATATATTGTACTGTATCTTCAATTTCACTTTTCATGCCATCAGCTGATCTGATTATCTCCCATAGACTTTCAGAAATCTGGCCCATAACTTTGCTTCTAAAATGAAAAGAAAAAAAGAACTGCATAATCAAGCTCAGAAGAGTTTCAACTATTGTCCATATATAAGCAAAAGTTGCCTAGTACTTGGTAGGAAAGTTCCCTAACTAAGGTTCATGCAGCTCTCAGAACCTGCAAAAACATTGCCCTTCTTGAAGCCAGCAAGTAACAAGTACACTCTTTGATGATTGATCAGAGAAACAAATGCACGATAATATATGTTACTTCCAAATATCTATATATGTTACTTCCAAATATCTCAGTCATAGTGAATCATATGTCCATATAAGATACAACAGAAGTACCATCGCGTTTAACAATAGGCACCACACATTAAGAAAATCTACAAAACAGGATAAGCATTTCCAACCAATTCGAAGGATTTCAAAAGATACAAGCATCCAATGGAAATCCAAGAGATTAATTACTTACCCAACCTCTTCATATATAGCATCAGAAAGCTGCCTGGGCTTCAAATTCTCAGCACCAGAACGATTAAGTGCAGCTGACTGCTTCACCGTTGCGATGATCTTGGAACGCAGTTCCTCCTGCGTTACATTTCATAGTCAACATTATAAGAATAGTACTTTATTGGAGAATACTTATCTGAAGATGGAAACAAATCCACAAAAGGGCTAATAGCTCAATTTTTTGGCAAAGGTTAGACCAGATGTCGCTTGAAAAGATTCCCATCTGAACAAAGAAGATATTTGAGGAACATAATGAAGCATCTTCTAGTAGGATATAATGAGAATAACTTGTTTGAAGGGTAGGTACCTAGAATGAAGTTAGGTGTGGAGACAGCTTACTGAAACTTGCGTAGGGTACTGGTACACGCATTCTACATGTGCTACATGCAGGGTAAGCTTAGTTTGCATGAAATCAAATGTCTAATTTGCGTCATTTACAACTGGTAAGATAAAAAAGTAATATCTTTAGTAGCTCGCTGATGTCGCATTTAGCGGATAACATGGACATTGTGGTGTGGACTGTGGACTAACCAACGAACTGACTTTGATTCTAACTCAAAAGTCATAATACAAGATTTCGATAGCTTATATCAAGGTTGAGGTTTCCACAATATCTACACTCGTCAGTCTTCTTCTTCTTCGACTTCTTTCTGTTGCATGCATATGAATTGTGGTGATTTAGTCACCAATCGCAGCCCCTCCAAGACAAAATGCAAGTTATGCAATCAAATATAGCCAGAAGATACCCGATCACAAATAAAAGTCATACCACATTCTACCTTACTATGATTCAAAGACTTATAGTTCACATTCACGAATTTCTTCAACAACAGGCTAAATATCTGGTCCCCATAGACCCTCTTATGAAAACCTATTCAATTTACAGCCATCAGCTTGTGCTTCTTGTATAAAATAAAATCCAAAATTCTTGCAAATAGACAGACAAACCATTCCTGTCTGAATTGATATCCCCCTATTGAAGTGCTTTCATCTCAGGAAGGCTTATCCAAGACAACATTATCATAGTGCATGAGGCTTTCCATTAGTTGAGGCTTAGGAAGAGTGGGACAAAAAGAAGAATGTGCTCTACAATTAGGCATGAACAAAGCTTACGATAGGCTATCCTCTCAGAAATTTTATTTGCAGATGATTCACTCTTTCTCTTCGCAGCAACTAAAGCAAACTCCCAAAAAACACTTCCTTTGGAGACTCTTCACGAATGCCATAGTCACAAGGAGAAAACAATTATAGAAAAATATGCCTGACAGTCAGAACCTTGCCTCAGGGAATTCATGGCAAAGAGAGCGAATGGGGGGTATGGGGAGGCACGGGTGAACGAAATGCCCTTCTGAGAACAAAAAACTCCTGATCATATGTTTTGGCCACATAACTGCGTTCCATGTATACGATTCGCAATAATGGTGTTGAAAATATATCCAGCTACAGTCTCGTCGAATGATAGATGAGTGGCCCAACCTTTACAAAGGAACCAATTTACGAGGAAAGCAAGAGAGGAGTTCTCGAGAAAGCTGGTTTATATAATGTAATTTATATGGAATGGAAGAAGTGGAGCTACTTTTAGACAGCAACAACCTGTATCTGATGGAATGTTAAGGAGAATTTAGCAAGCACTGGAGGAGTTATGAGGCTCCAGATGTAGTTGTTGAGAATGAACAAGGATGCTCAGTCGGTGGAACTAGAATCACTGTCCACTGAATAAGTCAAAGTTGGATTGCGATGAGGCAGTGGAAGTGAAGTCGAGTGGAATAGGGCGACAGATAGTAATGGACCTTGGGCTATAGATAGGAGGAAGGAACGAGGTTGGCAAACCGAATTGTCCCGAGGAGGTAGAGACAATGGCATTAGAAGCTCTAGAGTTAGTTATTGAGAGAGAAAAATGTCCACAGATTGTGGTTGAGATGGATTCCTCACTCTTCTTGAAGGGCTTGGATGATAATGACGAAGGCAACAACGGGAAAGCCAAACCAGTATTGCAGAAGATTCAGTATCTAAGGCACAATTTTGAAGACCTCCTGCAGCAATTCCTGAGAAGATCCGCAGATGAAACAGCGAATTGCATTGCAACCCACACCGAAAGGGGTTTGTGTCCATTGAATTGGGATGTGAATCCCCAACCCTACCCCTTTATTTCTGTGCCGAGCGGAATGCTAAACCTCCATGACCATGTACTCTTTCTTTATGCCATTGATCTGTTTTACTAGCCCGTTAGAGAGCACAAGCAGGAAAATCCCAGATGAAACTAATTCCCGATTTCCCATTCCCATTACTTGACGGAAACAAAACTCAAACATACACCTGTAATTCCAGGCCCACATCATTAAATTAACCTTTTTAAGCTAATTACATCCTTGAATTAACAGAACAACATAGCGCGAGACCAAATATTCATCATGGAAAGAATCACAACAATAGCTAGGAACAATACTTCGTGCCCGAAATAGCTTCATTCCCAATACTACGAAGCTCGTAAACCTCGACATTCGGCAACCCGAAAACTGTCTCATTCCTCCGTAATTTCAGGTGAACTCTGATTAAAATACAACCGCTTGAAGCGAACACCTAGCTAGATTCAAAACAGAGAGAGAGAGAGAGAGAGAGAGAGAGAGAGAGAGAGATACGTTATCCTTGAGATTGCGGATGAGCTTGAGGCGAAGGCGATCGAAATCACCATCGTCCTTGAGCCTGGCAATCACGTCGTCTTTGTTGAGCTTCGTGGCGTCGTCCATTGATGACTCCTCCCTTCCTTCACCGTTGAGTGGAGTCCTTCAGTTCAGGACTCCTCTGCAAGGCGAATCTCCGACTTACTCTATTCCCTTTTGGCCAGACATCTCCACAAGTTCGTACCTAATTTGACTGAAAAAAGACAAATAGATTAGCTAAGCTGCATTTAATCATCCGAATTTCTAGTTAAGATAGAATTGAATATGATAGAATAAGAAATTAAAGGATTTTTTTCATATCGTTTCTATTTGGTAAACTATGGATTTAGAGTCGAATAAGTATATACAAAATGCGGCTAAGGTCAACTCTATTTTGCGAAAATATCAAAATGCATTAGAAATTATTCAATGATAAATTTTGATGAGTGAGTTGTTATTGAGTAGAGATTTTGTGCCATTTGAATTTGGGCACAACATCGACGCAAAACCATAGAATGAAGGGTCTTTACTTAGAGTCAAATCCTTTGAAAATTACCCACTAGCCTTACTCATTATCTTATCAAGCGAGTAAACAAGTACTTGAACAATTTAATTACGAACAAGATTGTGGAGATACCCAGCTTTGCGGCTAGATACTTTAGTATGGTGTCGTCATAGAAGCGTCTACACTTGACTGCCGCCGTTGTCAGAGAGGCGACCCGGCACGGAAGAGAGGCGGTAGTTATGGGAAAAACCCAATTCTCATGCTTGTTCTCTTGAAAAATCCTATCATCATCTATCCCAGCCCTCTCTTGAGATTTTTTTATTCTTGCTATATCCCTCTTTATCCTATCCTAAATACCTACCAAACATAGGATCATATCATATCCCGATTTATATCCCGACTATCAAACGCAGTTTTAATTCTCAGATTATAATATTAAATGTCCTTCTACATAGATTTGAAATTAAGACAAAAAAAAAATTGCCCTTAGAAGTTGTTAAAATAAAATGTGATTCGACATTTATCTTTATGTCAAAGAAAACTTCAAATAAATGAAAAGCCAAATTATGACAGGGACCGAAAAAAATAGATAAAATATAGGGTTAAAATTAAAATCACAACTGGCCTTCGAACTTTTTAGCGAATTGAATCCCTAAATCATGCTTTTGTGCTATTTATTTATGTCGATCCTTGAGATTAGAATAAGTATTGTGGTGTTGGACATTTGAAAGCCAAATTATGAGAGGGATCGAAAAAAAAAATAGATAAAAGATAGAGTTAAAATCACAACTGGCCTTCGAAATTTTTAGTGAATTGTGTCCCTAAATTTATGTTTTTGCATCATTTATGTCGATCCTTGAGATTAAAATACGTATTTGTAGTGTTGTCACGGAGAAAGCGAAAAGAAGACAATAATCGAGCGAGGAAAAATAAGGCAAAAGATATCCCCCGTGGATTTTAGGCAAATGGGTAAGAAGTAAGGGTAAGCAAAAAAAGCTAGATCTACCCGAACCGGACCGAATTGTACCCAATCAGCTCATTTTGGATGGTTCTCATTGAGTACCGGTACTCGCCGATTCCAGAGGGAACCAACCATCAAGACAAATCGGACCAAACCTATTTGTATGATATAAATATATGTATCGTTTTATTCAAGCTATCTCCCCGAAATTCTCAATCACGTGACTCCTAGGCCCAGCTTACCTCAAAGCTTGAAAAGTTGGTTTATTTTCGTGGTTCATGAGCAGTCATTTGCTTGCTAACTCCTGCGAATTTGTGGCAAACTTACTTTCATGTGTGATATGTGATGTAAGACTATGGACGAAGCTTTGGAACCTTGTGGCAAACTCAATTTTCGTTAAAGGACATTTTGTAATCTTTCTTGGTGGTGCACTTGCTGATTTTTTCTATGAATTTGTTAAAGAAATCATCAAATGTGCCACCAACACTCATGTCTGGCTCTTTATCTCATGAAAAATTGGAAATGGCTTCATTGATTTACTCATGTACGATTTTTTTAATTGATGTTGGTGCTCGATAGGACAGGTTTTATGAATCCTCCCCTAGAACCGAACCACGTGGGTCCATGGAACGAGCAGATGATTCATGATTCTCATTTAGCGAAACTAATCTTTAGTAGATGATTCTTTGTTTTAGGGTGGGAACCATACATTTTGAAACCGATCACCACTGGTAGGAAGTGTGGAGAGTATTGATGTTATGCAACATCCCATGATCTGAATCTCTCGCCCTCTCTTTTCAATTTGGATGATCGGAACCTAACTTGAAGAACTGATCAAACCCGCAGGACAAGACGATGAATTGGCCCCATGAGTAGAAGTCTCGGCTTGTTTTGTTGTAACTTGGGCCAGGCCCTATTCCGCCCTTCGGCTCATGTGATGTGGAATTCACAATCGGTGCCCAATCCAATCCAAACAATTGGTCCACACGAATAAGGGTAATTGTGGAAATTTACAATAAAGGTGAGAGTATAGCCTATCGTAAGCTCTGTTCATGTCTAAATTGTAGAGCACAATTCTTCTTCTTTACCTCTCTTCCTAAGCCTCATACACTATGATGATGTTGTCTTGGATAAGCCTTCCTGGGATGAATGCACTTCGATAAGGGGATATCAATTCAGACGGGAATGGTTTGTCTGTCTTGAAAGGAGAAGCAGGTCCAAGTCCTTGCACCAAAACGAGAATCCAAAGAGACCTACCAATCCCTATCCTTATTCAAATGTTACAATCTGTGTCTCGTTACACAAATCAGGAAGGAAAAAACCAAGCTGCCGGTAAACTACCCAGAGAATATTACTTCCAACAAAATCGCACCAACCTTTCCGATGCCCTGCATCCTTCACTTGGAAGATCAAATCTTTGTACGACCCAAGAAAGATGTTGTCCCTTCATGACACGCCTTGCCTAAACGCGCAAGTATAAAGCATGTGTTTCACATTAGGAATGGAACTGGATTTTGCGGCTTTAATTGTCTCGGAGAGAAACAAGTCAAGGCATTTTCCACCATGAACTTCCTTGGGCATAACTTTACCAATAAGCGGCCATGTTCCCCCGGTGTTCTCCCTGGGTTTAGACTCACCAGGAGTTGATGATAGCATTTTCTGAGACTCTTTGGGAGTACCTGCAGCAGATTGTGCCTGTAGCTCATTAACGCCCCAAAGACCAACAGTTTCAGCACAAAGAATAAGCGGCTAATAGATGCTTACTACTAGGAGATTGTGCCTGCTTCCACCATGTATGTTAGTATGAGGAAGATCGGAATGCCCATTAACTTTTCGTTCATCATACCTTCGTTGACTGATATATAATCTCACCATCATAACTCCATCACGGCGTTCATCGTAGTCTAGTCTTTGAGGCTGAGTAGAACCGGTATGCTCCAGAATTCGGTTTAAGTTTTCAAATTCTTCATCTTCGACTGCGGCAACTTCTCCAACAAGCAACAACCTCAGGCTCTCAAACCTCCACTACACGACTTAGTCTACCGAATTCATTTCCTGAAGGTTATATTTTTCTCAGATCTCTGGCAGCTTCTGCCACAGCTTTAATCACAGTCACCATGAACAGAAATAACTGCATCTAAATGTAATGAAGAATGTTAGACAAGAATCCAATAGGTATGTTAATTAAATGAAAAGTTCCAATTCATAAAAGTTTCTATACTATTTATATATTTTAGAAGTGTAGATTTCACTAAGAAGGCATAAAGGGGTGCCAATGTGCATAGGAAAAGAAATTCAGCCCCTGAGTACAATGCTAATCTAAATTACAATCAATAAAACAGTCCTTCAAAAAACTGTTGGAAGAAAGCAAACGAGAGGAAATCAGAGCATGGCGTACAAAGTGGAAATGTATGTATAAAATTGCAATTGTATCACAGAATCATGCACATCATTTCAGTTCCTTCATCTCTCAAGTCAAGAAAGATAGCAGAGATGATAAAAAGAAAAGCAGAAAACCAAAAACATCAGAAGTAGGGGCAAGACACGCTGTTTGAGGGTTACCATGGTTCCAAGAGACAAACACCACTAACTTTGTGATTTTCCACTACTCAGACTTAGTGTCGACGAAAAAAAATCCTCAAATTAGCTCCATGCGTATATAAAAATTGATTTCATAAGGCGAACTAAATGGAATTTTGCAACAACAGTCATGACTTTGATATTGTTGTTCATGAGTAGGTTATGCAAGTTATGGAAATAAGCTACCTTCAGCTACAGACATTAATAGGCACACCCTACGTGCCAGTTCATCCATATAATTAGTTCAAGAAAAGCAGGCAAGAGCCAAGACAGACGCTTTAAAAGCAAGATAAGCAATTCCATAACTAAATTTTAACTCCACTGGCTATGTGATTAGAAAATTTTGATGAGCTTTGCAGTTTTTTACACATGCCTAACAGGGAGTAGCTTCAATAATGTTGCCAAGCAGCAAATCAAAGACTTACAACAGCACAGCATTTAGAAGGGCATGTGAAGCAGCATTTAAGCCCACAGGGAAAGAGAAACATTTCATCTCAACACCTTCTTTGACTGTTTGCCGAACTGATATCGAAACCACCTGCTTGCATGTGCAAGCCTAAACTTACATACCTATAGAGGGAAGGAGTTGGAGAAAACAGCAATTGTTCCAGAAGAAACCAAACAAGTGAAACTGATATCACAAGAGCACCTGTGACTCGTAGGAATACTTGGGAAGAGAAAGGTCGACTCTATCCAAGGCTTGACCACTCCTTCTTAGTAAGATAAAGTCTTATGGACCTGCATAAAGTCGGCACACATGAATAAATGCCTACACTTGACAGCATCTGAAAGCTTTTTCTCCAAACGATGACTCAAGTGGACACAAAGAGAGCACAGAGCTTTTGTTTTCAGTTGAGAGGTCAGAGTTGCATCTCCGAGAATACAACTTCTTCTTGTGCCCAAAAAATGAATTTTGGATAGTCATTGGCTGAAAAAATCAAAGGGTTTCCATTTTCTATCTGAAGAATCACGAGATAGATCAGAACTAAGGCATCCTCTGTTCTTGACAGTTGTTATGGCACTGCTCAGACCATTACCAAAACACATCCCATCATGGTGCAGTCTTATCCCACTTCAAATATCCTCGGGTGAATTTGGCGACCTTGTGAGTGCAATTGGCAGGGCTGCTCCGGATGTGATTGGATACGTGGCTTTCGGGTTTAATTTGGAGAAAGCTAAGTATTTAATCACATCGGGAGCGGTCGCCAGAGTTTGTCGCGACTCATCGAGGAGGTTGATCGGAGGTTTTACTCGGAAGGTGAGAAACCAAACAGGATCTCAAGCAGAAACCCTAGGCATCCTCGAAAAGTCTTCGGTTTGCACTTGCTCGGCCAGACCTGAAGTGATGTTTAGAGTCTGACAATTTCTTTCTTGCCCGGAAGCTACTCAATGCAGAACAAGTTACGTGGGATGAACAAGTACTTCTCAATTGGACCAAAAGTTCGACCAAAAAAAAAAAAAAAAACAAGTACTTCTCAAAGAGTGCTCAGACTTGCTTATCTGTCTTCCCAGTCTCACTTGGCCGATTGCTCTCGAGTCCAAAATGAAGTTGCGGATTGGGTTGCGAAAGCCCAACTACGAAACACTCTTCCTCGGAGTTAGATTTCATCCCCTCCTTTACTTCGTCTTTTGGATGTGTTATGTTCTGAAGCTCAATTTTTGTTCTCTCTTTTGAGACCATTTGAATGAAATGAGTTTCTTATCGACCAAAAAAAAAATCACACTCACCTGTGCCAATTGCACTCACAAGTTCATCGAAATCGCCGGAGCAGGCCTTGTTGATCCTGTGAAGACCATTGACCCTGGATTCGTTTACGGCATTTAGCCCGACAATTACATTCCTTCTCTGTGGCTTGGGATGCAGTGACGAGCCGGATGAAATATGAATGCCCTTTGTTATAGCCACCAGAGACTGGTCCGGATGAGCGCCTTTAATTAAAGCCGCGCTACCGCTGAGGTGAGGGCAAGACATGAAAGTTCCAAAAAGGATGTCGAAGTATTTATATATATATATATATATATATATATATATATATATATATATATATATATATATATATATCATTTCTGACGGGAAACGGCCATGCTGCCAACATGTCCACGCGGGGGACCTATGATGTCCGGCTTCAGAATTCCCGGGCCAGCAAAGCTCAGACCTCTCCAAACACGATCCTTTGAAGATCAGGGTGGCAGTGGGACTTTTGGTCGCATTGATATTGTTAAAATATGTCTCGAGTTTGAGCCTGAAGCGAAATTGTGAATATTTCGAATCCAATATTTTACGGACATTCGAAATCGAGCAAAATACAATAAGCGTGCCTTGGACATGTTTTGGCAAGAGGATAAGATTTTGAAGGATTAGTTATATTCTTTCTTGGTTATATTTCTTGTTTAGAGTCCACATTGACGTTGGATTCTTGCTTCAAGATAACAACAAGAAAAGAAAGGAAAAAAAAAAAAAACGAAAGGAAATCTACTGCACGCTGGAGAGAGGGGCTGATTTGGGTAGTCAACCGTGGACTTTGAGTTGGACCAATTATTTGGCGCATATAAATATATGTATTCTCTGTTTCGTGGGCGCCTTTTGATCAGAGTAGTTGAAGCGCCGTTGTTGATGTGCAGAGACTCCAGCGAGAATGTCGGACGTGAAACAAAGTTCTGTGGAGCTAGATGGCCAGGTGAGCACATGGAGCCATGCCTTGTGCCGTGCCTTCGGCCATCCCGTGCGTATGGGCTAGCTGCACAGCTGCGCCAGCTACCGCGCTGGCCGTGTTAGGGTCGCCAAGGTAAAACTTGGGAATGGAGTGGTATACGAAGGTTGGACCAACCTTCGCTCTCTTCAACTTTACAGCCCCTTGTGTATCTAATGTCAATATACTGTGTCCCGGGACATTTAAGAATGAATTGAGCAGATTGCAACACACTGCTCTCGCTGATTGAGTCAGAGATGACTGGCCATTAGCAAGGGAGAACTTGACAATGGAAAGCAAATCAACTAGACTTAGACAGAGGAGGTGAATGAAAGCCATCGGTCTCAAGTAATGGAAATGGAGGGTGGTTAGGGTTTAGCAACTAAGGCGAGCGTCCATTTGTATAGAAGCTGGATAGAGATATGGCGCTAGCTGCATGCTGACCTCAAAAGAGAAAAGCTGTCTGTCTCTCCTCTCTTCATGCCCATCACCAGATTCACCACCCATCATTCTTTCTTCCCATTTGTTCCATTTCAGTAATAGAGATCGTTTTCCTACTTGTAGCTTCTGAGCCTCTCTCATAAGCAGTTCACCATCACATACGCCTGAAATGGAGATATATGGCCAGCTTGGTGCATTTAGATGCCTCCAAGATTTATAGCAAATTTTGGCTAGCTTCCAAGATTCCTTGCGGAAAATTTAAAAAAGTTTCAATGTTCCGGGAATGGGCCCGTGAACGGATTCAGTGTAAGAAGTAAAACGAAGGGAAAGAATAGAGAATAGGAAGATAGGCTTTATATTGGAAAATAGAAGTAGGCTCGGTCTCGCTCGAGGCTTGCCGGCCAGTGCGAGCTCGAGCTCGTCAGCCGACGCCGTGGCCAATGCTCGTCCGAGAAGAAGAAGAAAAAATTAAAAAAGAAAAATTTGTAAAAAATTTTGGATTTGTTTCTGAAAAAATGATTGAAAAAGAAAAGTAACATGAATGAGTGGAGGGAGGAAAGAAGAAGGAAAATGTTAGTTGAAAATTCGGATACAGAGTTAAGTTAATCCAAGACGGACAAAGTTTTAAGTCCACTGATTTTGTCTGTTTGCTTGCTGTTCTCTCCTTAAATGTCGAAACAACGATTAAATTAGCAACAGGAACCCTAACGGGGACCAAGTTACAAGATGCTTGTGAGAGATCCCCTTCACAAGCAGTTGGCGTTAGGCAGACTCCAATTTGTTGAGCTTTATGTGCATGTGTGCGTGCCTGAGAATTTAACGTACGCATTTCACCATCGCATTCCACCTGAAATGGAGATATGGCCAGCTTGATGGTATGGTGGTACTGGTATGGAATGGCAGTGCCCAGATCTGCAATGCACCCACACATGCACTACATCAGTCACATGCACGCACGTTATCCCTTTCATCTTCCCAACTACCATGCTCAATGGTTGGATATGCAACGACTCATAAATCTCAGACCTCTTCGCCCTAGAAGACAGCACCGAAACAAATAATTGCAGGACAAGAGGACAAAGACGAAGAAAGCGATTCACGAGAGAGATGGCAGGACCAGGGGCACCACCACTCTGGTGCCAGCTATCCTTACTACCTTTGGGGGATTCAGCTACGGATGTGGGCAACCCCACAACCTCCCAACGACCTGCCAATACGTTAAAACCGAGAATTGAATGCCTCCAGGGTTAAAGAAAGTGATGGCATTACCATGCAGGAGTCCCATTCATGCTCTCTCTCGTCAATCATTGTCCATCATGTGAAACCCTGAACCCCACACGGTCGTTGTGATGGCAAAGTTCTCCTATTGCCGGAGAGGTGGGACCTTAGGGAATGATGCCCTTTTCCCTAGATTTTGAGTCTGAATCGTGTAGCGTAGCCCGTCAAAAGTGAGCTTTTTTTTGGGCTCGCATCCATTAGTTTCCCGATGCATGGAGTTTTTTATCTGATGCGGGCGAGTGACACAAGTTTCATGTCTTTGTTAACGTTCGGTTGGATTGAAAGTTCGTCTTAGAAGCGAAAAGCAACTAAACTATAAAGTTCGAGCGGCCGATTTGTGTACGACACACCCCATGTCCGGTGACGAATGGACATTATTGACTGTAGGGTAGGGGTATATTCAGGTTCGAAGGTTTTTTGTCCATTGAAGTTTTAAATGCCTTCAAGATGTTTAATGTAATGTCCGGCGAGGGGCACCCTCATTGGCCATCCTTCGCCTGCGCGGCTGACAATGGCTTGTAGGCTCTCGCCTAGTGACGGGTGAGGGTGGTTGAGCCCTCACCAAGCACAATTAATAAACAAATAAATACTAAATTAAAAAAAGTTATAACAAAAATTATAAAAATTGTCTACATCGGCGGCGTGATTTCTAAATAAAATTGAACGAAATGACTATATTAGTAAATTGTAAAAAATTTATATTTACAATAGTTGAGACTATTCTAAGCTTGATTACGCAGTTCTTTTTTTCTTTTCATTTTAGAAGCAAAGTTGTGGGCCAGATTTCTGAAAGCCTATGGGAGATAATAAGATCATGATCAGCTGATGGCACGAAAAGTGAAATTGAACGGAAGGAAACACTGGGTCTCTGTCCACCAAGTAATAATAATAAGCAGAATGATGGATAACAATACAATGAGAGAGTGCAGGTAAAAGCTTCTCATGAAAAAGGACTTTCTGAAGGTTTGAGGAATAAGCAGAACCCTTCACACGAAGTTTTGACTCCGGAGGATGTTGATGTGGGTATCCCACTAGGTTTTTCTGCTGATGTAGAAAATCGGAAGCTCTCTATTGATACTGAGGACAATCCTGAACTGCCTCCTAGTTGTGGTTGACCAAATCTTCCAGAGTACAATTCGTTGCCGCGGGATTAGAGGCGTAAATCGTCTAGTGATGTTGGATTTCAATTGCTTTGGAACCTTCATTTGAACTGCTTGCTGCTCTGGTTGAATTCAGCTATCAGGATGGAATCTGGAATTTACAGACTGCTCTGTCCACTGCTTGTTCCGTGCTTTGCTCTGGGTCTGTTCAACGGTTTTCTCATATCTCGTGGATTTGGTCGCATGAATGGCATCAACCAAGCCGACACAAGACTGCAATAAACCAATCCCTGCAATACGAAATCTGACGACAAAGATAACATTACATTGAAAGGCATCAGCATCAGAAGAATCTTAACAAAAGATAACTTCACTGCCATGCTTCTAGACATGATCGAAGAAAGAGTTCCAAGCCCTCTTGCTCATTTTCTTTGTGAGTTGTCTGCCTTTGGGTTGGTTCAACCATATAAGCTCGTCACATGCTGACATTGCACTGTAAATTAAACTATAATCCTTTTGAAAATACATATTTCACTCATAAATGACATCGTGACGCCTTATAACCTTTTGACAAAAGACACAAACACTGGTCATCATCGATCAACATTTTCAGTTGGAAGACCTTCAATCCTATTATCACTTGTTTTTACCCACAAGCTCTTCCGCCTCAGAGAACCATAGCGCTTGCTTTACTGTTATAGATACATGCTGACCAGCTTTGCCACGAGGTTGACTCCTAATGAAGTCGCTGCAATGCAAAATAAACCCGGATTTGTGGCGGCTAACCCGAAACAAATATATAGGCTCCAAACCTTCATAGTCCTCTTCCTCCTTCGTGCAAAACTCTGAGTCCTCTGGCAGTCCTCGACCTCCACCTCGAACAAAGTGCAACATGTAACATACCGGCAATCCTGAATAAGGCATTAAATTCCTCTCCTCCACTTTCATCTTATATGATCTCGGGAAAATCCTCACAACATCCCCTATATTCCCGACCTCCGCCCTAACCACTGATCCCAATTCTTCCCTCATGGCCCTGATCACCGCCATCTCGGGCATATCGCTTGGCTTCATCTTCTCCAACAAGGGCATGCACCGATGGCAGATGCTGCCGTCAGATAATTCCCGGCGCTACTTGATGAGAACCCTGCCATTGGCTCCACCGACACAGACTAAGACAACATGTAGCGGTGGCAGCAGTGGAGGAGGAGGAAGAGGACCGAGAGGGCAGTGAAGAGGAGGTCAGGGAAGGTGGCGGTGTGTTGGTGGAGGAGGAATGGAAGGTGGTGGCGGCGGCTTTTGGTGATGGGTTGTGGCGGCTGTGCCATTATCAATGATGGCGGCGATGATGATTATTGCTTTTCCATGACAACAATGATAATTCATTTTCCCAAAGTTAAACCATCAAAAGATCTATGAGGCAGTGGTAAGCCCAAAAACTCCGGGCTGTGCGTTATTTGGATTCTATATATTTGTTTCGGGTTAGCGCCACAAATCCGGGGTTATTCTACATCGCAGCGACTTCTTCAGAGTCAATCTCGCGGCAAACCCAGTTAGTACGTATCTGTAATAATAAAGCAAGCGCCTCTGGTTCTCTAAGGCGGAAGAGCTCATGGGCAAGAACGAGTGGTAATAGGATTCAAGATCTTCCAACGGAGAAATGTTGTGGCTGTCAAGGTGAGTGATGTGGACTATGTAGGTTTGAAAGTGAGAGGAGTTGGAGAGGATTGGCAATTGGAGAAGAAAGCAAATAGACACGGGAGATGAAGGAAAACCATTGGTGTCTCAAGTCCAGAAGATGGGAGGGTGGTTTGTGTTTGGAAGCTGATGGGAGCGCCAATTGGCAAGAGAGAACTTGACACTGGGAAATGGGGTCTTTTGTGTTTTGCGACCAACGGTAGCGTCCATTTATACAGAAGCAAAGCTGGATTGAGATGAGATACAGAGCAATGATTTCGCATATGCATTTGCATAGAAGCATAGGTGGTAGCGTCCATTTATGTTGCTAGCTCGTGCAGACCTTAGAAGGAAAAAAACAGCTCTCTCTTCCCTTATCTCTCTTCATGCCCATCACCATCGGTCGTTCTTTCTTTCCATTTGTTCCCTTTCGGTACCTTCAGGAAAAAATGCTTTAATGGAGGATCGTTTTCCTACTTTTCATAGGCTACAAAAGTTGCATATGGAGAAGGGGAGTTGGGCCATGGAGCATCATCCTACGTGTAGCTTTTTAGCCTGTCACACAAGCGTTTCACCATCCCATTACACCTGAAACGGAGATATGGCCAGCTTGATGCATGTGTCGTCGCTGTTAAAGCTGATAATTTAATGCCACCAGTGGTTAAAGAAAGTGACGGCAGGACCACGTTGGTATTTAAGTTAGGAGTCCCATCCATGTGGTGCTCATGTGAAACCCTGAACCCCACAAGGTGGTGGTGATGGCAAGTATATATTCCAATTGCGGGAGGTGGGAACTTACGGAATGATACCTTTCTCGCCAATGTCATCTCTTAGAGGTTTTGTGGAGAGCTCGACTCGGATGCCCTAGATTTTGCCTCGGAATCTCGTCGTCTAGTCCGACAAAAGTAAACTTTTTTGGGGCTCGCAACCATTAGTTTACGGAAGCATGGAGTTTTTATCCGATGTGGGTGAGTGGAATAACTTGCATGCATCCGTTAACGTTCGGTTGGATTGAAAGCTTAAAGACAGTAGACGGGATATATATATATATATAAAGTAGACGGGACACGAATAATGTAAGCTTAGAAAAAGAGGCGATCTAAAGGTAAATAAAAATCACTTAGAATGTTGCGCTCATATTCGGGATGTAATGTTTAAGTGGAAGGTGGTACTTAGGTTTGTTTGTGCCTCTAGATTAAAAAAAAAAAATACTATCTAGAAGGTTGTAGGAAAGAATACTTTTTCTAACACCGTCTTAGAAGCGAAAAGCTACTAACCTTATAAAGTTCGAGCAATGGATTTGTATTCAACACATCTCGTGTCCGGTGATGAATGGACATTGTTGACTGTAGGGTAGGGGTATATTTAGGTTCGAAGGTTTTTTGTCCATTGAAGTTTTAGATGCCTTCAAGATTTTTAATGTAACGCCTAGTGAGTGGCCACAAATAATGCCTAGTGAGGGCCGCCCTCGCTAGCCACCCTTGGCCCGCAGCTAGAGAGGCTGGTGAGGCGGCCCTCACCCAAATCTGGTGAGGGTTGCGGTCGGCAACGGCTGGCCCTTGCCTAGTGGCCGGTGAGGGTCGCCGGGCCCTCACCGACCACAATTAATATATAAATAAATAATTCACAAAATTATAAAAAAAAATTATAATAACTGTTCACATCAACGCCTACTGTTCACTTCGACGATTTTTGGGTAAAATTGGTTTAAAGGACTAAATTTACGCAACTGAAAGGTTTATAACTAAATTGATATATGTATAATAAGCTTATGATTTTTTGGTAATTTTCTCTAATATGACGTGAACTCACAATAAGCCTCATATAAAAAGCGAATATCTTGCAAAAGCAAGGTACAAAAATATAAGGACATTTAAGAAGATTCTATTACTGATTCGTACAAAAGGACATGAATTGATCATGTGATTGTCTTCTAATTGAAAAAACGGGAAAAAAAAAAAGATCTTTTTCCCAATAGGATGTGTGGAACGTAGGTTGGTATGTTGTCGTTGCGAGCCCCACCAATGCCCCGAGACGCTTCGGCTGGTTCACCATCCTTGGCTGTTATCCGTGAGCCACAAGCACCCGCGCTGTGAGCATCGCTGGCCGGTCGAGTCTCCTGTCCGCCACGAACAGTGAGTCATCGAATTTTCGATCTTTGATTTGTTCTTTTTTTGAAAGAATAATGATTTCATTCATTGTGACTGTGATCCCTAACTAGATGGCGTTTCAACATTTGGAAAAGTATTCTCTCGCTAAAGCCTTAACACACCCATGTCGTATTCTTTAATTGGGGAAAGGAGGAATCACGGGTGGAAAGAAGTACTTTTTGAGTTTTCTATCTTTCAATTGTTCTTTTCTTGAGAAGCCATGTATTTCATTGAATGTGAATCCTGGCCCTTAACTAGGTAAAGTGATGGTACTTCACCATTTGGGGAGATATTCTCTCGCTAAAGTCTGAACACACTCATGTGGTGTTCTTCCATTAGGGTATGAGAAATCACGAGTGGAAAAGAAGTTTGTTTCGAATTTTCGATCTTTGATTTGTTCTTTTCTTGAGCATGTTGCAATTTAACAAAAGTAGACGTGTGACGTGCTAGGCTTGATAATAGAAATAAGTTGTCTTGTGGTAGTTGAGAAAGAAAAGTTATCTATTTGAATTGAAGGGCGTTCCAAACTGATGGATATCATTGCGATAGGTAGCAGAAATAGTAAAAGATTGTGTCCACATTGTATATGCCAGAAAAATTGAGGGGTATGTCCGTCATTTTGCTCGTTTTACATGCAATCCTTTTGATATTTATGAAAAAAGAGCGATGTGCCGAAAATGCCTAAATAGTTATTACAAAATTCTGCGAACCATGAGTTAACCAAAAACTAGAAATTCGCTAACCCCTTTGAATCGTTCTCCATGTGCATTAAGAGTAAAAATTGAGGATTACTCCAATGTTTGATAATTTGGGAGATTCCTATTCAATAAAGCTCGGTAAGGGAATATTCTTTAGAAACGGCATCCGGATATTCGAGAACAGGATCGGGTGACTCTAATGATTACTTATCAATGAACTGATGCAGATGTCATTAATAGTGCATTTCTGGATCGATTGGATCGACAAAAATCCAATCGGAAGGCAAAATGGTGTTGCGGCTAGAACCGGCAGATCGGGTCGTCGACGTCGAATTGAGCTCAAATTCGACTGTCTGAAGCGAAACGGCGTCTTGATCAATGCTCATCGTCTTTGGCCGTGACTAACAATGGATTTTGGTGATTCAGGAATGTCTAGATGGGTTTTCCTATTTTTTTTTAGTATTTTTTGGGCTTAATTTTATTTCAAAGGCACTTTTGTAATTTTTCATTTTTTTTATATTTCGAATCCTAGTTGGACTAGGTTAGGATAACACCCTATAAAAGGTATTTATCACGTTTTTGGGAGCAGATCATTAATAATATTCGCAAACTTTTAAGATTTCTCTCCTTTTAGCAAGGATTTATTTGCGATCTTCGCTAAACGCAGCTTCATGAACTACGGTAGGATTTTATCTAAATCTCACAACAAAGTATTATACTCGTAATAAGAAACTCGAATAGTCTGACACTTGGCCTTTTCGATATTGCCAGCATTTTGTTCGAGATCTAACATATGAAAAGGCCGAGAATCATTTCAATCGTACACTCGATCCCACGATGATCTAACTGAAGTATGTTATCAACATATGTTCTCTCCAACATTTCACATGTAAGTTTCACCTGCTAAGAAAGATCTTGAGCATCATTGTTGAAGCAATGCACGAGTATCTATTGGTAAAAAATGGGAAAAAAGAAAATTCCCTTTCCCACTAGGATGTGTGGAACGCTGGTTGGTACGTTGTCGTATGCGAGCCCCACCAATGACGTGAGATGCTCCGGTTATTTCACCATCCTTTGGCGTGATCCATGAGCCACGAGCACACCCACTACGAGCATCGCCGGCCGGTCAAGTCTTCCGCGGCTGTCGTCCGTGATCCCACATTTGAATTAGGAAAATTATCCGCGGAATAGGTAAGAATCTTATCCAATTTGATTATTTCAAATTATTGTCTATTTTGAGCGGACATTATCTCATCCGATATTGACTTGGACATTCTTTTTTAAAATTTATTTTGTCATTTCCTGCTCGAGCTGGTCTCAAGCGATCACCCAGCGGCCGGCCACAAGGAATGCCCAACGAGGGCTGCCCTCACCGGCTACCCTTTGCCCGCGGCTGGCAAGGGTTTGGGTGGTGAGGAGGCCCAATCACCTATTAGCGGCGGAGAAGCATATGGAACGTAGAAATCGAGAGAGGCCTTTTGCTCTGATTCCCGTGTACTTGTGCGATGACCTCGTCGATTCTCGAGAGCTCACAATCACTACACGCTCGATAGGATCCGGGTTGCCTCTTGCTCGCTTCTTGCACAACCCCACCATCTCCGCTTCCTAGGATTCCAGTTACTCGGACAAGAGAAGAAAAAAGCTATGGTTTCATTGTTTTCGTGTTATTAAGTTTTTCTTGAGAAAACAGAGGCGTGTTTGATTATTCATGTGTCAACAGAGGTTGTTGGTGAGCATATTGCAATCTAACGCAGATCCTATGCGGTACCATCCAGTGAGACCAGTGCAGTATTCAGTAATGAACTGGGTTTCTGTCCACCCAGTGATAATCTACGTTTTTGCTTATTAACTTCAAGTGGAAAAGTAGGTCGAGCTTCTCTTTTCTCCGTCGAGTTCTTGATTGAGCACTTCTACGTCGAGATGTGAGTTTGAGACCAACAATCTGATGTAAGTATTCGGTCCAATCTAATGCAATCACCACCTGGTCGTAGAAGCGACAACTGTTCCGATTCACAACAGATAGATTTGGAAACTCTCGGCTTCACTTCACTTCCCCATTTTCATACATGTTCTGACGAAAAACATGCAATCAGACACATACTTCACATGGCCTTGCCTTGGACTCATTTCATTGGCCACTAGGGTTTCCAATATATGTCAACAAAACATGGGGCCTTCTTGTCAACATGAGCGCTCTTGGATTCCTCTCCTTTTTTGCCAAATCTTGGAAGCATAGAAAGAACTCAGCATCATGAGAGCTCGGATGCCCTAGGAAGTAGAAGCTATCAAAGGGTCCCATGAATGGGCAAACATTATAAAGCACTTACCATCTTTCATTTCTTTCTTTAAAGTAAACATTCTTGGCATTCATAAAAAAAATTATACAAGGAAAATGAGGCATGGGTTAACGATTTCTCCTGGCCAACAAATGAAGGAGAAGATATAATTATGCGAAATGACGTGTTACTTTTCGTAGCATAGGGAGACCGTCTTCTGTATGTCGTACATATCACGTGTCGGGATACCAAGGACGATCCTAATTATGGTTGATCAAATGTTCTAATGTGCATTCGTTGCCACGTGATTAGGCATAAATCTTTTAGTGATGTTGGATTTCAATTGCTTTGGAACCGGAACCTTCATTTGAACTGCTTACTGCTCTGATTGAATTCAGTTATCATGATGGAATCTGGAATAAATCAATCCCTACAATACGAAATCTGACCACAAAGATAACATTACATAGGAAGGCATCAGCATCAGGAGAATTTTGACAAAAGAGCACTTCATTGCCACGCTTCTAGACATGATCCAAGAAAGAGTTCCAAGTCATCTTGTCCATTTTCTTTTTGACTTCTCCGCCTTTGGGTCGGTTCAACCATGTAAGCTCGTCACTTGCTGACATTGCACTGGAAATTAAACTATATTCCTTTTGAAAATACACATTCCACTCATAAATAACATCGTGACTCCCCATAACCTTCGACAAAAGACACAAACCATGATCATAATCGATCAACATTTTCATTGTATTTTGATACCTCTTGTTTGATCATATGGCTAGCAAGAACAGAAAAACGATGATAAAAATTGCCAATTTGAAGTGCAAGCTAGATAGTACATATGATTACCGATAATGATTGATTCGGCAGTAGTCAACGTTGCTTTCCATCACCTACCAAATTTGAAGGGTATGTCACGGTTAAAAAGAATGAACAACGAATTGATAATGAATACTGAATAGAGTGTGCATGACTACACTTTCGGAGTATAAATCCGTTTGGTAACACAATTTTTAAATTAGAAATCCGTTTGATTGTGCAACTTTAGTTTCTATTTTTATTTTTATTTTTGGAGCATATATTTACTTCAAAAGTAGTTTTGGAGCCAATTGGAGAAGTAAAAAATTTTACTTCTCTCAAGAAGAAAAAAAATCCAACTTCTGCTCGGAAGTTGATTTTTAGAGCATAAGTGTTACCATGCGCATTAGGGTTTACAATTGAAACTCAAAGAATACCCAATTTCCATTGAAAGGATGATGACATTCCAATTTGGAGAAATAGAGTCCTTGAATCTTCTTCATTGTCCCACTGGGCTCGAGTCTCCAGTAGACGTAAGGGACTGACAATGTCGATCTGATAATGTCGATCATTAGCACCAAACTAGCTGAGTACCCATCTGTTTTAGGTCCAGAATATAAACAACATTTTGCTTGTCTTATGGTATACTGATAAGTTGTAGTAATGTAAGAAAACCGTTTCCATCAATTTTTGCACAGACAAAGGGAAATTAGCTAATAGTACCTATGCTTTTTTACATCATGGGATCGTGGTAAGATGAAAGTATATACCAATTGTTGATGTCTAATTTTTAATCAATTTTTTGAAAAAATTAATAGAAAAACAATAAAAATTTATAAAAATTGAAAATTGACTTTGGAACCCTTGGCCAAGCGCAAGGAACCGATTTTGAGCAAAAAATATTTTTCTAATTTTTTCAGTATTTTCGGAATTTCTTTTCATTTAAAAATAGCAAAAAATACCCAAATGAGGTTAGGAAAATCTGAAAAAATAGTCAAAATCTTCTTTTAATTTCATGTGTTTTTGGCCACTTTAGAAATCGAAAATTCGATACGGGTCATGAAAACTCCCTAATCCACACACAGTTTTGGCCTGCCGGTTCAAACCAACCGGACCGGTCCGACTGGTCTGGTCTGACTAAACCGCACCCCACGAAACCAAAAAGCAAAGCACAGTCGCCAACAGAAAATAAGAAAGCTGGAGCAAGAGCGGGAAAGGCAGCAGGGGCTGAAACGGAAGCGCGCCCCCACTCCCTTTCCGTCCGGCGGAAAGTCTGAGGGCCCCAAACGCCAAAACGAGCTTAAGCAACCTGCATGCCTTGGCCCACCCCCCCACCTAGAGGCTACGCCTAAAGCCCAGCTGCTCCTTGGGACTTGCTGAGCACAAAAGTGGAGCGAGAGGGAGATTTCAAAAGGAGGTAAACGAGAGCAGGCAACACAAAAAAAGAGTCCGGGAGGAGCTCTTTAAGAGCTGGTGAGCGTCTCAGAAAAAGGGGTAGGGAGTCGGCCCGCTGCTCTCTCCACTGGATTTCCGTGGGGGCTCTGGCTCAGTTTCAAGGGGGTCCCTTCACTGACCTCCACATCTACTACTCCACGAGCAAAACAGAGAAGAAAGGAGAGTGAAGAGAGAGCTCTTAGTGGGAGGTGTTAAGCGTGAGAGCTCACGCTCAAGGGCTTTTTTCCAAATCAAGTTAAAAAATAATAATGATTACCAAATCAAGTGTAAAAAAAATTTATTTACCAAATCAGGTGCCGCTCGGCAGCAAGACTGCCGAGCGGGCCAAAAAAGCAAAAAACATTGCCCGCTTGGCAGCCTTATTGCAGAGCCGACGGAGCGCATATTTTTTTAAAATTTTTTATTCCCGCTCGGCAATCCGATTGCCGTGCGGGAGGAACGCATACTTTTTTTAAAAAAAATTATGCTTGCTCGGCAGTATGACTGCCGAGCAAGCACTCATCTTTATTTTAAATTTTTTTATGGTTTTCTTTTTTAATCATTTTTTAATTTCTTTTTCTTATTTTCTTTTAATCATTTTTTTATCATTCAATTTGTTCTCTGGAATGGATAAAATATTAATGAAATTCCTATATAATACAACGGTCTGCGTTAACGAGCGAGCGAATGAATGATCGAGGCCGCGGAGCGAATGCTCACTCGTTCGCTCGCTCGGTCCGGGGGGTCGAGGGTCGCTTGTTCGTTCACTCCGCGGCCTCGATCATTCGTTCGCTCGCTCCGCGAGGTCGAGGGTCGCTCGCTCTTTTGCTCGCTCGTTCGTTCGCCCCGCTGAACGAGCGAGCGAACGAGCGAGCGTTCGCTCCGCGGCCTCGATCGTTCGTTCGCTCACTCGTTAACACGGAACATTGTATTATATAGGAATGTCATTAATATTTTGTCCATTCCAAAGAACAAATTGAATAATAAAAAAATGATTAAAATAAAATAAGAAAAAGAAATTAAAAAATGATTAAAAAAGAAAACAATAAAAAAATTTTAAAAAAAAGAAAGAAAGGGTTGAGTGCTTGCTCGGCAGTCATACTGCCGAGCAAGCAAAAATTTTTTTTAAAAAAAGTTATGCGCTCCTCCCGCTCGGCAATTAGATTGCCGAGCGGGAATAAAAAATTAAAAAAAAATATGCGCTCCGTCGCCTCGGGAATCAGATCGCCGAGCGGGCAATTTTTTTGCTTTTTTGGCCCACTCGGTAGTGTGACTGCCGAGCGAGGGGCCGCTCGGCACCAAGACTGCCGAGCGGCACCTGATTTGGTAAATAAAATTTTTTTACACTTGATTTGGTAATTATTATTTTTTTTTAACTTGATTTGGAAAAAAGTCCCACGCTCAACACAGAAGGAGTGAAAAAAAAAAAAAAAAAAAGGTAAGAGAGAGAGAGACGGACAAGGAGAGTTCTGAAGGGATTCGGTCTGCTGCTTCTTCGGAAAACGCTCACCTAGAGCTTAAGAAGGAAGCTCATACAGGAGAGGAGGGGTCTTCACGGGGCAGGGCAGTTTTGAGGGAGTGCTCCGGGAGCTCGTGTGGGAAATAGCAAAGAAAGCCGAGAAAGAGCTTCCCGGGATACACCACCGA
The DNA here is from genome assembly GCF_020921035.1 of Rhodamnia argentea. Lineage (NCBI taxonomy): Eukaryota > Viridiplantae > Streptophyta > Magnoliopsida > Myrtales > Myrtaceae > Rhodamnia > Rhodamnia argentea. Next base: position 10,606,959 of record NC_063157.1, on the reverse strand, counting down.
AGAAGAAAGAGCGAGGGATCGAGCCACCATACGTACGGCGACGGAGCCGTCGTGGAAACCGACAGAACGCGCGTAGGGGAGGACTGTGTCTGAAGAGGCGGGCTCGATGGTTCTGTCGGCAAAAAAGGGAAAAAAAAGGGACAAAAGGTGAAAGCTCAGGAGAAAACTGTTAAGAAGGGAACCTTGGTGAAGAATTCTCGACAAACTCCTCAGAGAAGGTCGGCTCTGCGGAAGAAGCCAAAAGCGTAAGAGAAGAAGGCTGAGGGAGAGCTCGTGAGAGCCCGAAGCATCAGACCCCACGGCGGTGACGGGCAAGCAAACCCGACGGCTCCGACGCACGAGCGAACGGCTTCAAGCCTCGCAAGTCCAGGGAAGGAGCGCACGTGGACCCACGGCCGGCATCGGAGACGGCTGGTCATCACCGGTCCAGAGACGGCACGACGGCAGCCCGTGGTTGGAGGCCACCCTCGTAAGTTAATCGAACTTCGTTGATACTTGTTGCTTGCTCGGATATGGAAAACCGAACGAGAGAACGGCAAAAAATCGGTGGTCGGGGTAGTTGGTACGTGTGAGCCTGGTTTACCATGGGTGTTTCGCTGGAATTCTGTAGGTGAGACCGTGAAGAGGTCCGAGGGAAGAAGACAGATCCAGAAAACAAAAAATCAAGGAAAGAGAAGATTAAAAAAAAAAAAAAGAACGAAAAAAATAGAAAAGCAGCAAATAAAAAGAAAGGTTTATGAAGGTTGGGGTTGTGTCGTTCTTTAGCTGCACCCGCAGGGTTATAATTGAACTCGGGCAGATATTGGATTTTAAACTGAGCCCAATCAGCATAGAAAATTGAGCAAAAGAAGAAACAAAAGAGTGAGAGAGGTCTGGCGTTTTCGGGTGGGGGGGGGAGTCTAGAGCAAAGAGAAAGCGGCTAGCAGAGCTCGTTCATGAAGGAAAAGTACAAAGAACTAGTCTGGTTTTCGGCGGCTTAAGGAGAACGGGTTCGCTTGCTCTCGGTCTCGCCTGACTAGCCACCTCCACAGTACCATCCGTCTAACTTCCTTCCGGTCCATCTCTTCCCTCCGATTCCATCATCTCCCGCACTCACCATCTCGACTTCTTCGGAGAACCAAGGGAGTTCTCCCTTGAGGACAGGAAAGGGAGCTCGTTGGAGGGATTGAGAGCCCATTTTTCATACGAGAACCTCACCGAAAGCTAGAGAGAGGATACCTGAGGGCGAGAAAGAGAGTGCCATGTTCGAAGCCATCGCCGCCGCACCAACGCCGCTGTTGAGCCTCGCTGGGCTCGAATCTGTCCCTGGCCCGACGGCCACCGCCTGGCGGCAGCCCGTGGTTGAAGGCCACCCTCATCAGTTGCTCGATCTTTGTTCTACGTTTGCTTCGTACTTAATGTTGGAAAACGAAATATATATAATAAAAAAAAAGGGCAAAAATCGAGGTCGCAGGAGTCGTTCAGTCCAGCCGGAGTGTTGGTCCAATGATGTTGGTGTTGGTCGGCGTCGTCCGAAGTGGTGGGGCCAACGGTCGACGGCTGCCGACGACGGTTGAAGATGACGATCTTTTGGAGCTCACCGTGACGTTCATGGAGGAAATTGTCTGCGTAGAAGATGATGCGGGTAGAGATCAGAAAAAGATTTTTTTTTTAAAAGAAAAGAAATAGAAAATAGAAAAAGGGATTAATGAAGTACAAAACACAAAAAAACGTGAATAATGGTGCTCGGATCAAGTCAGATTAGAGCTGGTGTTGGGCTACGCATGAAGGCTGGGCCAGATCTAGTTTGCATTTGGCCTTTTTGTCTTAGACCAATTCGGGCTCTTAAGCCCGAGTTGGGCGTCTGTGGCGCGGGCCGGGTCTGTCGGCCCGGTCCAGATAATTTTTGCGAAATAAAAAAATAGTAATAAAAAAATTCGAAGAAATCATAAAAATTATAAAAAATCTCAGAAAATCACAGAAAATAGGAAATGGCTAGATTAGTCTAATTTCCCGACTTTTGAGACTTAGGACCTAAAAATGACGATTTTGCCCTTTTGGGCAAATCGTCCCGTGTTTGAAATCAAACCCTAAGTGAATATTTCTCTAAGCCTTCAAGGCTTCACTAGGGTAATGTGATGCGATTTACCTTTGTCATTGACTTTTTTATTGCGCACATTATATGGCTTGATTGTGATTGATAGGACAGACTCACACCCGCATGAACACGTTAGAAAAAACACCCAATTCTGGTACCGAAATGGCGTCGATGGAAGCATCGGCATAACCAAGTTCTCGGACCCTCAATCTCTGGCTGCATAGAATCGAACAACTTCTCCTGAGCATGTTAGAAAAAACACCCAATTCTGGTACCGAAATGGCGTCGGTGGAAGCATTGGCATAACCAAGTCTCCGGACCCTCAATCTCCGGTTGCATAGAATCGAACAACTTCTCCCGATCGCTCGATAAGGTTTTCGGTCTACCTTCTCCAAAAACCGGTGGCGACTCCTTTTTGCATGTACGCATACACATGTCACTTGATCACACCGAGATCGAACTCGATACCTCCCGTCGCGATTTGGTATAGGCTTGGAAAGGCCCGAGCTAAGCATGTCCTAGAGGCTTAGCAATCCATTTACCGGATGTTTTTGAAATTGGGTCGTGACACCAACAAGCTAATTAACACTTTTATTTTTGCTCGCAACTGATTCTTAATTGAAGTTAAAGAACACCAAGAAAAGAACTTTTTGGACAATTTAACAATGAGGCTACTTTTGTTAAATTGCAACATGCTCAAGAAAAGAACAAATCAAAGATCCAAAACTCGAAAAATACTTCTTTTGCTCCCGTGATTCCTCCTTCCCTAACGAGAGAACACCGCATGAGTGTGTTTAGACTTTAGCGAGAAAATATCTTCCCAAATGGTGAAGTACCATCAATTTATCTTGTTAAGGGTCAGAGTCCCAGTTAACAAAATCTTTGTCTTTTCAAGAAAAGAATGAAAATTTATCGTATAGTCAAGGAATTTAAGATGTTTTCATGCTTTTTCTTTATTCATTTGAGAAAGAACTTGAGTTGTATCGGCAACCATGGTAGAGACTTTCGTGCATCTATTTTTAGGTTCGTCCCCGCCCAGTCATGTCAGTTGTGGACATTCTCCAAATTCAAGCAAAAGTGTCGATTCCAATTCACATGCCTACGGATACATTTGAACTTTCCACCAAATGCCAATTTGGCTTAAATGGAATGATCTTGGAATCATTCTCCAAACTTTACATAAATTCAAACATGGCATAAGAAAAGTGAAAATTACATAATCTTTCAAACGAATTCGTCCAGTATTTATCAAAAAATGACAAAAGAGGAAATTATGGGCTCTCATGCCATACATATCTGTACAAATTCAGTTCCCATTGGAGCTCCACCTAGTCTGTAACAACCTGGGCCTATCACTCGCAAGATATTGTTTCTCCGAGGGCCGCTCATACAATCCCCAAAAAACGTGTCTCGTAAGTTAAGGGGCACTCAATTTTGTATGAGCTAGCCCAAGACCTTCCTCCTACGCGATGAGGGATATCCGTGGGATGTCACATAGTCAATTTGGAATAAGCTCATTTTGAGGCTATGTTGGATATAATTCCTACGGGAATGTGTAATAAAAAAATAGTGCCAAAATTACAGAACACTACCCCGTGGAAAGAGTAAATCAACTTCCACCCGTGATTCCTCCCTCCCTTACTAAAGAACAAAATTCTAAGTGTGTGTAGCGATATAAATCGTTCCATATGATGGTTTCTCTTACCAAATTCTTCTAAAAAGAGTTCACAGATTAGTAAGTAAAACAATGAAAGTTTAGTCTTTTTTTTCGTGGTTTATGTGTAGCTCTGGCTCTGACATTCCTAACAAGAATGTTCCCATGTCATTTGTTTGCAGTCTTTGGACATAGTCTTATCTAATTTTGTAGCATTACTTTTAATCATCATTTTTGAGATCCTTATGAATCTTACCCTATAAACTTGATGTAATATACTTGAATTTAACTTTTCACGGGAACCGGGTGTTGGTTAATGCAAATAATTTGCTCCAAGATCTTTGTAAAGAATCGTTTTATAAGACAAAAACAAGGCGAAATTCGCATTCAGTAGATAAAATGACCAACAAATTCTAGACTCACCTCTAAGATATGGAATACGTAGCCAATACTATAAATAGGGGATCATCATATTTTTTTCTGGCTTCAATATAAATGACAACTTCCATTAGGTTCTAAACACAAATCACCCTCCCATCTTCTAGAATTGAGACGCCAATGGCTTTTCTTCATTTCTTGTGGCTAATTGATTTGTTCTCTAATTGCGAGTCCTCTCCGGCTATCTCTCACTTTCAAACCTACATAGTCCACGTAACTTCCCTTGACGGCCATGAGAAATAACATTTCTTAGTTGAAAAATCTTGAATCCTATTACCATTCGTTTTTGCCCACAAGCTCTTTCATATCAGAGAACCAAACGCGTTTGCTTTACTGTTACAAATACATGCTGATCGGCTTTGTTGCGAGGTTGATTCTTGATGAAGTCGATACAATGCAGAATAATCTCGGATTTGTGGCGGTTGAACTGGACCAAATATATAGACTTCAAACAACGCACAACCCCGAGTTCTTGGGCTTACCACTACGTCATGGATCTTTCGATGGTTCGACTCTAGAAAAAGGAATTATCATAGTTGTCATGGATTTGAGTGTAACGCCGAACTACCATTCATTCAATGGAAACGGAATGCCTCCTCCTCCAGCCAAATGGAAAGGGAGGTGTAATTTCAAGCATTCCCAATGCAATAACAAGTTGATAAGCGTCAGGACCTTCCACAGCTTGGCTAATGTGACTATTCCACCTATTGATGATATGGGACACGGTACTCACGCAGTTAGCACGGCTGCTGGCGCGTCTGTACCGCATGCTAATCTGCTTGGGATGGCCAATGACACAACAAATGGCATGGTTAGGTATGCTCACCTGGCCATGTACAAAGTATGTTCAAACAAATTTTGTTTCACATTAGACATCATAGCCGGAGTTGATGTTGTATTGGCAGACGGCGTCGATGTTATCTCTTTGTCCATAGGCGGCTTTTTCTCCCCTCCGTTTTATATGGACGATCTTGCAGTGGCGAATTTTGCAACCATTCAGAGAGGGGTCTTTGTGCTCTGCCGGGAAATCTAGCCCTTTCTCAAGCAAGCTATCAAACGTTGCTCCGTGGAGTCTTAGTGCGTTGAAACCCCCCGAGTAACACCAAAAAAGAAAAAAGAACTTAAAAAAATGTTTTCTATAGTTCATTTTATTTTTTTTAGAAAAAGGGAAATTTGGGGTCAGAATCAATAAAAGAACGTAAGATGATGGGATTGGATAGGAATGGGGGCAACTCCAAATAAGCATCAGATTCCAACGACCATTAAGAACAGGAGATAGGAGAAGCAAATGGAAGAAACTCAAGCTCGCCCTCGACTTCGACACCGCCTGCCTCTACGTTCCTCAGACCCTCGATGACTCCCCTCCTTCCCATCCTTCAGACACAAGGTTCTCCGACTACACCTCACTCTCCCTGGTCGACCGCTTACTCTTCCACCGCAAGACCGTCGATATAAAATAGAGGGAAGGAAAAGCCACCGATAGATAAGGAGATAACGTCGACCCTGTCTACCAAGGCAGCATCAACTCTGGCTAGGATGTCCAACATGAAACAAAATTCGTTTGAATACACTTTGTACGTGGCCAGATGAGCATACCTAGCCATGCCATTTGCTGTGCCGTTGGCCATTCCAAGCAAATTGGCATGCGGCATAGATGCGCCAGTAGCCATGCTGGCTGTATGAGTGTCGTGTCCCACATTGTCGGTAGGTGAAATGGTCACATTAACCAAGCTGTGGAAGGTCTTGGCGCCTATCAACTTGTTGTTGCATTAGGAAGGCTTGAAGTCGCACCTCTCTGTCCATTTGGCTGGTAGAGGAGCATTTCGTTTTCGCTGAATGAAGGATGGTCCGGTGTTACACGCAAATCCATGATAATGATGATAATTCCTTTTCCCAGAGTTGAACCATCGAAAGATCCACGAGACAATGGTAAGCTCAAGGACTCGGGGCCGTGCGTTGTTTAGAGCTTATATATTTGGTCTAGGTCAACCGCCACAAATCCGGAGTTGTTCTGTATTGTAGTGACTTCATCATGAGTCAACCTCGCGGCAAAGCTAGTCAGCACGTATATGTAATAATAAAGAAAGCACGTCTAGTTCTCTGAGGCGGAAGAGCTTGTGGGCAAAAACAAGTGGTAATATGATTCAAGATCTTCCAATTGAGAAATGTTGTGGCCATCAGGGGAAGTCACATGGATTATGTAGGTTTGAAAGTGGGAGGGAGTCGAAGAGAACTGGCAATTGGAGAACAAAGCAATTAGCCACAAGAGATAAACGAAAGCCATTGGTGTCTTAAGTCTAGGAGATGGGGGATGGTTTGTATTTAGAATCTAACAGGAGCGGCCATTTGTATAGAAACTAGATAAAAATACGGTGGTCCGTTGTTTATAATATTGGCTATGTATTCCATGTCTTAGAGGCTGGTATAGAATCCGTTGGTCAATTTATTTACTGAATGTGAATTTTGCCTTGTGTTTGTCTTGTCAAATGATTCTTTATAAGAATATTGAAGCAAATTATTTGCATTGGCCAACACCCGATTCATGCGAAAAGTTAAATTAAAGTATATTAGGTCAAGTTTACAGGGTGAGGTTCATAATGATCCCAAGAGTGATGGTCCAAAGTAGTGCCACGAAATTAAATAAGATTATGTCCAAAGACTCTAAACAAACGACATGGGAACATTCTCGCTATGAATGCAGAGCAAGTGCCACATATAAACTGTGGAAAAAAGACTAAATATTCATTATTTTACTTACTAATCTGTGAGCTCTTTTCAGAAGAATTCAATAAGAGAGACCATCATATGGAACCGATGTGTGCTGCTACACACACTTGAAATTTTGTTCTTTCATAAGGAAAGGTGGAATCTCGGGTGAAAATTGATCTGTTTTTTTCACGGGTGGTGCTCTGTAATTTTGGTACATTTGTTTATTACACATTGTTGTAGAAACTATATCCGATAAACATGGTCCCAAAATGAGCTTATTCCAAGTTGACTAGGTAGAGCCCTAATTGGAATTGAACTTGTACAGATATGTATGGGGATGAGAGCTTGTAGGTCTTTTGTCATTTCCTGATAAATGTTGGATGGATGAAGGATTATATGATTTTCACTTTTGTTTTGTCATGTTTGAATCTATGTGAAGTCTGGAGAAGACCGATTCGTCACCGTGGCCAGTGTACAACCAAGAAGAAGGAAAAAAGAAATGGATTTTTTTAAAAAAAATAATTAAAAAGAAAAGTAATGAGAATGAGTGGAGTTAGGATACAGAGTTAAGTTAATCTATGACACACAAATTTTTAAGGCCACTGATTTTGTCTGTTTGTTTGCTGTTTTCTCCTTAAATCTTGAAACAATGGTGAATTAGCCCTCACCGGCCGCTCATGTAATGGTCGTTTGTGCAAATCTATACATGAGAGCCTGCCTCATCAACTCTCTTCTCTTGTACTGTTGATACGGCAGGTAGGTTACTTTGGACGAGAAAAAACAGTAAGTTAACACCCTAGATGATGTCTGCATAAAGGATGTCTTGCACTTCTTTGCTCTAAAAATCATAATTGAAAACTGCATGAGCTATGAATTAATGGAAGAGATGCTCAAAGAATATGTTTACAAGGAGCGACAAAAATCAATTGTACATCGGTCGACACACGAAGGGATATATGCTTCTGAATGATGGTTTATGAAGGTACTGGAAGCAAACACGAAATTTGTTACTAAGGATGCAAGAAAGGCTAACCTATTTTACTTGCCATTTCGCTCTCAATTGCTCGAAACCTTGTGTGTCACTCAGCATGTTGCAATTTACTTTTGCTTGTCATTTACTGAGGATTCCATCACAGCACTGGAGCATGTTGCAATTTGCTTTTCCTTGTCATTTACATCGAAATAGCTATTTTTCAATCACAATTTACTTTCAGAAGTTGGCATGCCACGTCTTTCACTTATGAAATCCATGTCCATCCGATTTTAATGACTCGCTTTGGACCAAGTAAATTGCAACATGCTCAAGAGAGCATGTTGCAATTTACTATGCCTCGTCATTTATATTGAAATAGCTATTTTTCAATCACAATTTACTCTCAGAAGTTGGCACGCCACGCCTAGCACTACTCAAATCCATGTCCATCCAATCTCAATAACTCGCTTTGGATTAAGTTTGATCACTCTCTGGTCGAGCTCGAACAAGAGAACAAGCTTTTTGGTTCGTTTTCCCAGTCACCTATCTGTCAGATTTGCCCCGATCAAATTACATCCTACACTTTTCACAAGCTAATCGCTCTCGTTTAATCGGACGATTTAGTAACAAAAGCATCAGACGTGCGGACAGTTGAGGTTAGTACACAGTTGTCCTAAAGAAGGGGCATAACATATTTTGGCAAACTTTCTCGACCACATACGTATCATCCCATGAAACAGGTTTAAGGAGGTGTAATCCGCGTCATTAAGTAGTTGTAATCTGCCCAAAATCAAAAGGCACTTCTAGGGGTGGATGCATTGGAAATTCGAGTCGCCCAATAGCGAGGGTTAATTGATTAGTGAAAGAAGGCTCCTCTCCAGCTGATTCCCAAACGAAAAGTAAATCCTGTCGTTTCATTTCATTTTTTCAATATCAAATAATTCATTGGCTTACCTGATGAAGAAACCATAGCGAATTTCATTTTTCTTTTTGTTTTTGCATCTCTAGCCGACGAGGGCTAGCGATCCTTGCCTAATTTGGGCGAGGGCATCACTGCCCTCGCCTGGATCTTGCCGATGGCCGTGAATGCCCCCGCTAGCCAAAGATGTAACACAAATCAAAGAAATGAAAAAAAAAAAAAAAAAAAAAAAGGAAAAGGAAAGAAAAAATTAAAAAAAAACTAAATATTTTTAAAATTATCCACGTGTACACCGGCCGCTCACTTCAACGATTTACACAAAAAATTATTCAAAAGGGCTATATTGGTGGATTTTCAAAAATTTTGGGGCTAAATTTGCGTAATTGATAGGTTTATAACTGAATCGACATCTCTATAATAAGTTTAAGACTTTTTTAATAATTTTCTTTTTAATGTGACATGAACTCACAATAAACCTCGCGTACAAAGTAAATATATCGCAAAAGCATGCCTACAAAAATAAAGATATCTTAAGAAGATTCTATTACCGATTCTTTTAATCATCTTATTGCCTTCTAATTGAGAAAAAAGGTATGTATGTGTGTGTATATATATCATTTTCCCACAAGGATGGCGCAGGTGGGTATGTTGTCGTATGTGAGCCCCACCAATGACTCGAGACGCTGGTTCACCATCATTGGCTGCGATCTGTGAGCCACGAGCACCCCCGCTGTGAGCATCGCCGGCCAGTCGAGTTCCCTGTCTGCTGTGAGCCTCGCAAATCCTTTGCCATCGTCTGCGATCCCGGCATTTGAATTATGAAAGTTGTCAGCAGAATAAGTAAGAATCTTATCCGATTTGATTATTTCAGATTACTGCCTATTTTGATAGGACACTATCTTATCCGACGTTAACTTTGACAATTTTTGTCAACCTTTTATCTTTTCATGTTCGGGCCGGTCTCAAGCGATGGCCCGGCAACCAGCCACAAGTAATGTCTGGCGAGGGCTGCCCTCACCGGCCAAACCTTGCTCGCGGGGCAAGGGTGGGCCTGGGTGAGAAGGCCCAAACGAATTGCACATGTCACTGATTAGTGGCAGAGGAGCTTGGACAAGAAAATCGAGAGAGGCTTTTTGCTCTGATTCCCGTGTGTTTGAATTGGTGCGAATCCGTCTCACATCGGTCACTTGTGCGATGACCTCGTCAATTCTTGAGAGCTTACGATCACTACGTCCGATAGCGTCCCGGTTGCCTCTTGCTCGCTTCTCGCACAACCCCACCATCTCCGCTTCCTTGGATTCCAGTCACACGGACGAGAGAGAGACAAAGGCTATGCTTTTATTGCTTTTGTGCTATTCAACTTTTTCTTGAAAAAAGTGGCAGATTTGATTATCCATGTGTCAGCAGGGGGGTTGGTCAGTGTTATTTGTGAGCTGCTGTACATTGATTGGGTTTTGCTCTTTTGACATGGAAGCAGAAACTTGCAATCCACTGGCCTTCCAAGGTTAAAGTAAATGTGATTCCCACCAAAATCAGCTGGTACTCCCTTAAGGCTAGCATGTCACTTTCAATTTGATGCTTGAAATTAAGGGTTCTATAATTAGATTAAGCCCTTAAGGCTTAAACCCTGTGTAAGCCGAATTTTGTCATACTGATTACTGTAGACTTTTCATTTCGTTCATATTGAGTTATATCTGTTATAGCTTTGATTATATTGCTGCATTTTGTAGTTTAATATCGAAAACCTCGACTCCTCTGCATCACTTCGATTCATTCTCCCTCCTTCAGTGGCCGGTACTATTACCGTTCAGAAGATCCACTTTGTCATTCGTTTTGCTCGTAAGAAAAACAAAACTGACATCCGTCTATCATTTACATACCCCTCTAGTGACCATGTGAGACTAGAACATACCACTGACTTCCTTTGAAGTGCATCAGCTTCCTGCATTTTCTCTTTTAACTTTGTTCTCACAGTTCGACATAGCCTTTTCTTCTTGCAGGGTCACTTCCCTCAGTTGGGCCTAACATGGATTAAACCTTAAGTTTACATTTCCATCTACAAAAACATATCCCATTGATCCCGAACTTCAACCGGCCGGCACCCCCTGTGAAACCTTAAGTGAACATTCCAAACACAGGCGATTGATCTGAAAGTTCGACCGGCCTTTGGAGCTACACTACGAAACGCGAGAAGTTGTGCCCATTAAAACGGGCAAGCATAACCAAATTACGGTACGATCTTCTAACAATGTCCTCAATAACGCTTTTACTTTGGGGCATGAAAGCAAGGCCTTTTCATCTCTATAATCATGTAATGCTTGCTTCTTTATACCAGGCAACGTGAAAAGTGATCGAAGTCTCAACATTTTTTTTGGGTTGGAGCTCCCGCAACCACCCTTCTGATTGGTGGGTCGGTTAAAGCATCGACATCTACCATATTTATTTACGTTTGTGGGGTGATGTGGAGGATAGTAGAAGAGGTCAACAGTCAACACTTGCTTACATATATATACGATATGTCACTGAGACGTCAGAGATCACAGACAAATTATCATGGTGACTGGTGAGGATATTGAGGTTGGAACTTATACACAGCTAGTGAATATACACCGAAATCTCTGAGACAAATCATCAAACAGGTGATGCGCGTTCGGTTGAGGAACGATACGAGACTGCAATGGATTCGGATTCCAGGCCAGACCTATACCAAGTCAAGGCGGGATATTCAAAATCAAAGAAGCAGTTTCAAGCACAACCGATCCTGGTTTCATTTATTATGTCAAAGGCTTCATGAGCTATTTTTGTTCAATATCATATTTTCCCCCCTTATCCAACCGCGGGTGTTTCAGCGACATTGCCTTTTTTGTCAATCAGATCATATACTCGGTTACAGCAATAATCATCAAGTCTATATGCATCCGGTGGTACCAGTATGACCATCACGTACGGATTGTCCTTCTCGATCACCACCTTCGCTTTGTCTCTGCTGTGTCCCAGGCCATACAGATCGTTTCCCTGCAATTGATTTATCCACCTCGATCTCAGATTATGTTATCGTGCCTAACTGAGGTCGCATTCCTCAACATTCTACGATACTTAAATATGCTTGAAAATAAAAATTATTGGTAGCTCTCATTACCAAAAGGATTGATGTATGATTAACAATATCGCAAGCTAAAAGAAGAGAAATGAAAGGAACATAAGCCTTTTGGGCGGCATACCCTTACGACACATCGGTAAAGTGCAAGTGCAGCAAGGTTGGTAAATGTCCATGCTTCTGATCTTCCTTGTGATCAAGTTAGAGGCAAATTATGGGTGTGTATGTTAATACTTCTTGAAGTGAATTTCTGTTCCAGAAGTGCTTATGGAACAAAAATTCATTTGGTAATGTAACTTCAAGAAAAAAATCCGTTTGGTAAAAAATTTTACTTACGAAAGAAATTTCTACTTCCAAAGTGAATTTCCACTTCTGAAGTTGTTTTTCCCCTAATTTGAGAAGTTAAAAAAAATAGCTTCTCCAATTCAAGAAGCACTTCTCGCTTCACCCTCTTTTTATTACGCCATCACCCTTTTTTCGATCATACCCTCCTTCGCCAACCTCTACCGCCGTGGATCATCACCGACCGTCCCCCATCGCCGACCTCCACCAGCTGTTGCCCACGACCACCGCCGATCATCATCCGCCCCCGCCCACCACAGACCTCCATCGGCCGCCACCTACCCAACGCCCCCGGTGGCCAACCACCGCCGACCTTCGCCGGCTACCGCCCATCGCCCCCCGCAACCACCTACCGCCGTCGCCACCGACCACGACTAACCTTCGCCAACCACTACCCAAGTCTCAAGTCAGCTAGTTCACAGGCAAGGATATCAAAAGCCTATATCAATTCGACCAAAACTCCCATTGCCACGATCATATTCAAAGGGACCACATATGGAGACCCAACTGCTCCCGCACTTACTGCCTTCTCTACAAGTGGCCCGAGCTCGGTTAGCCCCGGAATTCTGAAGCCGGACATTATTGGTCCCAGTTGGACATACTAGCGGCATGGTCATTTCCTGTCGGAAATGATACGAAAGCGAAGTATTACTTCAACATCCATTTTGGCACTTCCATTTCATGCCCTCACCTCTGCGGCATCGCCGCTTTGATAAAGGCTGCTCATCCAGACTGGTCTCCAGCGGCGATTAAGTTTGCTATCATGACTTCGGCTAAGCAGCTGAACATCAAACCAAACCCAATCCTGGATGAAAGACTTCAACCTGCCGGATGTCTTCGGCATCGGAGCAGGCCATGTCAATCCTGCAGAGGCCATTGATCCTGGATTCATTTACGACATTCAACCCGACAATTACATTCCTTATCTCTGTGATCTGAGATACACCAGACTACTCGACGAAAGGAAGCTCAACCAAATGAAATTTTTCGCTTGGAAAGAATATAAACAAGAAACAACAGAAACGATCCATTATGATGATTTGTGCTTAATTCTGAAGGAGGTGCTTGAAGAACGAGGGGTGTCGGTCTTCATTGGAAAGATTGCGACAGTCACTTGAGAAGAAACACAAAAATAGGGAGAAAAAGATTCTGTTCTTTGATCAAGAAAATGGGTTGTAGACAAAGTCAAATGTTGAATCTATCAATGCAATTTGCAGAAATACAAAAGTTGGGAAAATTAACCGCAACTCTCGAATTAATTTTCCATATGCTACAAAAATTTACGATAAGAAATCACCAAAGCATCTATTTATACGCAATGCATTCATGATGGAGATACCGTCGGTTTGTGCGTATCGGGTCGGTTGCAGGTCACTTCAGAATCTCCCTGGGGTCCATGGAATAATTTCGTTGCCAAGCGCATTACGGTCCGACTTAATTACAGAAGAAGCATCAAAGTTTAATGAACATGAACCCAAAATGTACGTTGTGCTATAACTAGACGCTTCATGATCAAGATGTCTCAGAAATACGTGGTCAGGAACTGAATAAGTTGAAAGCGCACTTGGATCAGTGGAACGGATGATTAATCGATCCGCGTGTGAACGCATTAATGGATGACGATCGCATCGCTCGGTCGGACCGCATGATACACCCAGAAAGACATTTCGCTTCGCTTATTCTCTTGAATAGTACCTCTCCATTGCAAAATTGAAACTTCAGACTACCCGACGAAAGGAAGCTCGACCAAATGAAAAAGCATATAAACAAGAAGCAACAGAAACGATCCCTTAGGATGATCTGTGCCTAATTCTGAATTGGAACGATTGCGACACGCACTTGAGAAGAAACAACAAAAATAGGGAGAAAAAGATTCTGTTCTTTGATCTCTCTGCGGTGCGATTTGCAGAAACACAAAAGTGGTATTAAATTAACCAAAACTCCCAAATTAATTTACCATATGCTACAAAATATGACAAGATACCGCCGGTTCACACGTAGCAGATCAGTTGCAGGTCACTTCCGAATCTCGGTGGGGGGGCCATCGAATAATTTTGTTACGAAGCAAATTACGATTCAACTTAGTTACAGAAGCATCAAAGCTTAATGAACAAGTAGACTCGGGTCTTAAATATACATTGTGATGCATAATGAACAAGACGACTCAGATAATACGGAATAGAAGATTAATCGCTCCGTGTATAAACGCGCTAATGGATGAGTAATGGATAATAGTTGACATATTAAGAACATTCCCCTTTAGTTTGTTACTTTTTTGTTCGATAGAATCTGGGTTTAGTGATGCGCATCATTTGTTTATAGAATGCAAAGGGGAAAACGAGAGATTCTGGCTTCTCTTTCAGTGTTTATTCACCAAATAAGACTTCCAAAATGATATTACGTATTACGGGATAGGACTCCCATCCAATGTCGAGAGCTAAGCCCGTCAATTGCAACATTTTTTTTAGCTCTTAAGCGCCGTTCCTTTCGCGAAAAATGACGTATTTCAGAAAAATATTTTCCTGAAAGTCATTTTTTTATGAAAATGACAATATTTTTTGGTATTTCGCTGAAAGTTGAAAATAAACTGAAAAATATTTTACGCCATTCGGTGAGGAAAATAAATTTCCTACATGCTCTCCTCTTAAAAAAAAATTCAAATTTTTAATTATTTTCATTTTCTCTTTTCTCTTTTCTTTTTCTTTTTTCTTCGGCCAATCGCCGGCCATGGCGACGGCCGACGAGCCGAGCCTTACAAAATCTAGCAAGGTCTCGGGCGAGCGAGCTCAAGCCTCACCTCACCTAGATCTAACAAGGCGAGCCTCGAGTTCGCCGGCCTAGGGCAAGTTAGAGGCTCGCCTCACCGACCCGGAGCGTGGCCAAGGCCGCCTATGACCGGCGACCTACAAAGGAAGAAAAAAAGAAAAGAAAAAATAAAATATAGAAGAAAAAAATTATTAAAAAAGAAAGAAAATAAAAATAAAAATGAAAATAATTAAAAAGTAAAGGAGAATAGGGACGAAAAATGAGAAAAAATATTTTCCTCTTTTTGAATGTGTTTTTTCATAAAAGAAAAATATTTTTCTTGACTCGTTGAATTTTTTTGAAACGAACGCCATAAAATTCAAAAAATATTTTTCTGAAAATTATGAAACTATACAGAAACTCATATTCCAAAACCATGATATAATACATATATCAAACCAAGTATGGATTGTTTAATTTGAACAAAATTTCATACGGCTTAGAAACATTCATTAAATCACCATCATAATTCAAACATCAACTAGCCGAGTTTATTGATTAATCTTTATCAAATCGCACGTCAATAGCCTATTCCATCGACATATACATGACATTTGCTTGACCTCTCACGGGTCTAAGCACGATCAGCAAAAAGGAATTCAAAATATTCGTAAGCCGCCAAAGCTACACCACACGCCGGCGGCACGCCAGCCAATAGCATGGCACGACACGGCCGCTCGGTTCACGGGGCTCCGGATCGTCCCGCTACTCGAGAAACCTCTCGTTTAATTCATGTGATGTCTTCACAACTCATGTGATGTCAAACGGTGCCGTGTGATCTTGGTTCTTTGTCACTCGCCAAAAAGTATATGACCCTTGCCTTTACTGCTAATAAAGACAAAAGAAGAAAATAAAAAGAGAAATAAAAAGACTTGCAAATGTTCGAACCGACGAGCCAGTAGCCAGTAGCCAGTAGCCACCCCCAACGAACAGGCGACTCAGCTTTGACCGCTCCTGTCCTTTTGATTTGACGTCCGTTCATTCTGCACGCGACCAACTCCCACGTGTGCTCTCTTGCTCGTGGGTCCCACGGCTCATGCTTAACCTCATGTTAAAGAGGCACACGCGCCAGCCCCACTCCCGGCTGTGAACCGCGGGGCAGCTCTCTTTGACCATTACTTTGTCCGTTTGTGACCAAAACTTGATTTTGATTGCATCCTCCCTGGACTCCCATCATCATCACTCTATCCCAAATCCCAAATTCATCACCACCGTCGATCAGCGCGACTGGTGCATGATGTGGTGAATCCCACCGCACGTCATTATGAAGCTGGTCATGCAATTGCACGTACTGTGCATCGGTCGTCGTCTTCTCCTTCTTCTCAACTCCTTTTGGCTTCCAATTAGGGCATATTAGGCTCTTAAATTACATGTTTCATTACAGATCTACAGATTCGGAGAAGAGTATTATATTTCTTATCAGAGTATTATATTTCTGATCTGCGCCACGTTTGATCCGGCACGGATTCATGTTGACCGCCAATCGGGTCTTGACCGAAAAGATCGGCTTGTCTTTTCGTGACACCATTAGAGATTGTGTAAGTATGTGAGTAGGCGGAAATTTATGCTTGTATTGCACGAGCTTATGATGTTTTACATGAGTATAAAAGTTTAAACCTGCAATCGAGTTTGTGGTATTGATGCATTTTAACCAGATCCAAACATTTGTTAATGTTAAATTATACGTCATCTACACCGATACCAAGGTTCTTGATAATTAAAAATGGTCTTAGTCTACCAAATGACGTTGAACTCGAGACCAGATCTAGCTGAGCCTCCTTGAATTGAACCGTCTTTAGGTTAAATTCACGAAGACCCAGAAAATGAATCATTACCATCCATCTGAAAACTGAATTTCAATTTAGGTTTAAGATGCTGAGAGAGAGATCCGACCCGACACGTATGGATTGGATTGCAAATTTTTATTTGTATTCATGTAAATGTCTATGAACAAGGCTCTCTACAGAGTGCTTCTGTATTTTTCTTCTTCTAGTCTCTAATCAAAACCCAAAATCTAAGAAGATGGCCAAGAATAAAATGGGGCTAGGAAGCTAGCATCATTTTCTCGATCTGATTTTGATCTTAGCTCTGTAAGAAGGTTTCGTGGAGGCCGCCGTCGCCGAAGCATGGACGTGACTCTCGGACGATTTCTGGATCTTGTGGTGATTCTGCACGGAAGCTTTGGATGGAGGCGACGGCGGCTTCTTCCTCCTCTTCATGCCGAAGGAAGAGGAAGACCTGCTCTTCTTGTCGCTCTCCCTTATCGTCTCGAGCTTCGGCTCCCACCGCCTCCACGACCCCACCAGCTGCGAGTAATCCCGCTCCAGCTGGGGCGTCGTGCACACCCTGCCGACGGGCTTCTGCTCGCCGTCGCCGCGGCTCTCGCTATTTGATTCCTTTTCGACTCGCCCTCCCTCCTCCATAAGCTGCGATATGAACTCGTCGGACATGCGTATCCGGAGGCACCCGGAGGGCGTCCTCTGGATGTCGAAGGGCTGACACCCGGCGGCTTTCCTCACGAACGCGTTCCGACAGCTATTGACGTCCCGCGAGAGCGGTCTCGGCTTCTGCGACGCGACGAAGGAGGCGACGGTGACGAAGGTCAGGACGGACTGAAAGAGGTGCTGGGGCAGGAGGAAGTACTTGTGGCCGAGCTGGAGGAGGTCGTGCTCGGACAGGGCGGGGATCTTCTGGCCGATGTAGAAGGAGTCGGAGCGGCAGACGAGGTGCTTGGGGAACTGGGCCATGAGCTCAGAGGCCGGGATCGGGCGGTGGTAGGTCTTGACGAGGCCGTCGGAAAGGATGAGCTTGACGGTGCCGGCGTCGGAGGGCGGCGCGGGGGAGGGCTCAGGCTCGGGCTGGAGCTGGACGCAGGAGACGTGGCTGCCCATGAGTTGGAAGCACCAAGGGATCATCTGGAGGTTCAGGAATTTATAGATGCCCATCTTTTCTGTCTCAGCTCAAAAGGGAGAACCAGAAAAGGGAAGAAGATGGGGTCCAAAACAGACAGCTGAGGTGAACAGGGGAGATGATGGTGGGTTGGCTTTGATCTTTGACTGACTGCAGCTATAAAGAATTGTGTATCAAAAGGTTTCAACTTTGCATACACAGAGAGGTGAGAGCTGGGTAGGAGATCAAAATGAGCTGGTGATGGGGGGGATGACGACTTTATAAGAACAACAAAGGCTGAATCTGAGAGACAGAGAGTGAGTGTGCGACTGTTGAACGAAGATGGTGATGGTGACTCTCTTCAAAGAGAGAGAGAGAGAGAGAGGCGTGAGAGCCGCGTAAAGCTTTTTCTTTCGCACACTACTGTGCATTATTAGTAGTTTATTACTATTGGAATTGATTTTTTGTTGGGGGGTTTGAAAGTCTGACAACTTGGTTTGACCGACTGGGATTCATTTGATCTTTTTCCCTCCTCCCCACGCCAATTGAGGCCAACACCATATTTTTCTTTGCGACTCTTATCTGGCAATCCATGTGTTGTTTTCAAATTCCGCCTTGCGATGATAATAAATCTCATCATACGAACTCGGAGATTCTCTCTCTCTATCTCTCTCTCTCTCTTCTGTGAGTGAGGAAGTGAGGGATTCTTGAAGCTGGGTCGTCTGCAACTTTTCTGCAGTTGGGGGGAGGGTGGGCCAATCATCCAACATGTCCCGTTCCACCAGTCCAATTTTGAGAAGCATCGGTGGGGGCTCGTCCCGCATCTGCCCGTGTGGTCACTGTGGAACCGAAGAACGAGGGAAGCGTAGGCTGACTTGTCTCACCGTTCGTACGTACTTGTCTCGAATGATGGGTGAATAAAAAAACGTAAAGCTCGGTTCGAGAAACACTTTATTTCCTTAAGGGAAAATTCCGAAAAAGTACCCCCAGTGCTCTCTATTTTTAAATTAGAGTTTGAGATAGATATGATTTTAAGAAAAAATTTCAAATAAGAGTTCGAAATCCTCTCGTTTTCTCAAATGAAGGCTCGAAGTGAATCTTACTTCAAATAAATGCTCGAAGTGACATTGTATGTTTTAAATAAGGGTCTAAAGTGAATCTAACCTAAATGATATTTTCATCATTTTCCATTTTAATTCTTTGTTCAATTTTTCTCTATTTTTTTTCTTTTTTAAAAGTTAACAAAATAAAAATAATAATAAGAAAAAGCCACACAAGCAGGAGGGGTTGTCGGCCCACCGCCGGTGGGGGGTCGGCGAGCGAGGCAAAGGCTAGCGGCGTTGCCGACACCTCGGTCAAGACCCGTGACTCCATCGACCGGAGGGGAGGGCCTTTGGCCCTCGGGAAAATCGGGAGAGGGTCGGGCCCTCTCCCGGATCCGGGCGAGGACCGGCGACCCCCGCCCAAATTCGGGAGATCAGTCCTCCCGCCTGTGTTTTTTCCTTTTTTTATTTTTTTTATTTTAATTTAATTTTAATTTAATTTAACAAAAAATTAGATTAATTTACACTTTTACAAAAATGCCCTTTATCGGCTGGAAAATTTGGCCGACCAGCCGGCAAGGTGAGGCCCTTATTTAAAACAACCATGGCCACTTCAGGCCTTTCTTTGAGATAGTAATTGCACTTTAGACCCTTATTTAAAATAAATTCGACTTCATGCCATTATTTGAGAAAATGATGGCACTGTGAGCCCTTTTTTGAAAATTTCCCTTCCCTTAATGCAAACAACATTCTATCACCTTCAAATTTATTTTTTTCTTCGGGAAGATTTTGCTGAACAAGATGAAGTACAACTTTTTGACCCATCAATTGGGGCACTTTTTCAGCTTAATGTATTCCGTAATGTCGAGTTATAGTGGCTTTGAGCATTTTGGATTTGTCTCGTGAATCGGTGCAATCTCACTACGTCAAAGTTCGGCTATTGCTATTGTTCCGTTGATAATTCGATTCGACTCACATCCGCTACCATCCCGTGTATAAATATAAAGGCGAGACTTCACGATAAGATGGAATATGATTTCCTTGCTTAGCCCTTTTTATTTACTTTGAGAAAGTGATTGTTGATACATTTTTTACCTATGTAGTAATAGTTGATTTTTGTGAAATGAAAGAGCATGGTACACTACTTTCTTGGTCAGTAGGTGCGCTATTTTATTTAGTATGTTTTATTCTATTTTATTTCGATATACAATATTGGTCAATTTCTTCTCTAAATTTTTTTTTAATATCTTAATTTTTTTTAAGATTTTATCCATAGCTATTTAATCGGTATTTTAATATGAAAAAACGAATTTTTTTTTCGGTTACTTTCAAAAACAGAACAAACTATTTAAGTAAACCCAACCAAGCCACCTCTAACTACATCGAGTGCATAATGGTGTAAAACTCAAGCTTAAAGGCGCTAACTAAATGCACAATCATGTGCTCTCAGTATTAAACAATTAAAGAACTACGTGTGTCGCCGGGTAAAAAAATATCCGGAACATATTTTTCTTATATCGTTTGAAATAAACAAAAAATGCACATTTACCGATACTCACACGAATTTTCCAATGTGCTTCTCAACTTATCAATTATACAATTAGATCCTTGAACTTATAGAATTTTAACAAATTAATGCCGCCATAGACAATTTATGCGAACCAAATTGCAAGTACCACTCCTAACAATACATTGGAGCAAATTTTCAATAGCTTTTCATTCCATAAAACACCGATCATCTCAACATCAAACTTCTCATTGGCACTGACCGATATGTCAATCTTTAGCTTGTTGGAAATTCGATCGTAGGTAGACTTGAATCGATCAAAAGGATTCTACAAGTTGAAGAATTTCATTGCAAAACTAGAAATTCGAGACCCATGTCGAAAAATAACGGAAAGTTCAAGGATCATCCATTCACCCTTTCCTGCGAAGATCGTCACGGTAAGGATTTCTTAACAAGGTTACTAGAGATGTACTAAAGGAGTACCCTTTAACAGAAGAGCTAGAACAATAATCAATGAAAAATCTGATTGTGGGGGGTTCGCATATTCACATAAAAAAAAAATCAAGACAAAGGAATATTTCCTTCTTTGGTCGACGAAATGGGTGACAAACTGCCTACAATTCCCAAAGATTGAAATTTTTAGGCCATTCTTAATGAGTTCGAGCTCAATGTCGGACCACATATATAAATTTAATTATTTCTTCACGGGTCCCAGGGTTTCTCTTCCTTCGAAAACTTTATCCGCAGATTTCCTATTCTCTTCGATCGAATTCTGGATTATTGCTTCAGCTGACCGAACTAGAAGGATATTATTAAACTAGACATTGCAAGGACAATGTTACCAATTCTACTACCACTTAAGATCGATCACAAAAGATGAATTTTAAATTTAAGTTCTAAATGTTTCTCAATACAGAAAAAGTTAAAATTTCAAAAAGCACATTCAGGGGCCTGTCTGTTTATACTTTAAAAAAATGGAAAAAGCTTTTTTTTTCCTTTTCCTTTCCTATCAAAATATAAATTATTATTCAGATTTATAAATAAAAAAAGGTATGAAAAAATGATATTGAATATTTGTGCCAACATTTGAACGTCGTGAAAGTCTCGACAGTTTCGAATTTAAAATAAAAGGTCCAAGTGCGTGTTTTTTTAAGATTTAGATCAAACAAGAAGTAAATATCGATCTAGACAGGTCGGGCAAATTGAGACAAACTCCCTTTGAAGACGAATTATAGTTCATACACGTATAATGGTAAATGCGATGGGTGCCGATAATTTCTATTTTTGCTAAGTGAAATTAAATGTGATGGGGGTTTTAAAAATGGATTTACACAACTCCAATTATTTTTGGCTCCCCTTTCCAACTGCCCCCACTGACATCGAGACTGCCGAAACGATGCCCGCCTTGTAAGCTACTCCTCAAGAGTTAAAATGATAGCGTGCGACTCGGATTTCTGTCTGCGACTTGTTGACCCATGAAAGACCCCGTCGAGAAAAATTTATTATAATTTCGAGGAATATTTCTTTTTTTTATTTTAATCTCTTGGGAATTAATTAAATAAATTGGTGAGGAAGTCTATGTTAGCTTGTGCTTCGTAGAGTCGCTGACAGTTCCGAGAAAAACACCGGCGCTTGCTAGTTTGACCCGACTTATAATAAGCTCTTCTGGCAGAAATTAGGGCACATTAATTTATTACAAACTGAAGGGCAATATGGTAAATACGGTTCAACTTTGTGACCTGGTGCCAGTGATGGCATTGCCGCGGGGGGGGGGAGTCCCTTTCAAAGATAAAAATGAAGGATTAGTGAATGATTTGAGGGATTAGTGAATGATTGAGAGGAGAGCAAATTTTAAGGAATGTAATGAATTCAAAGATGTGTGTTGAATATCTCGATGGATTAGATGGATTTATCGTCATGAATGACAAAGGGGGTTGCTTACGTAGAGACGTAAGAGTTTTATTTATTTATTTATTTATGGGCTTTATTGATTAACATTATAATTATTAATTGATCTAATAAAATAAAGAGATGAGATTTCTTGAAGATAAGGTTTCTTAATTAGTCCAACATGGGACTAGATAGTGTAGGTCGAGTCAAACCTTATCCGAAATGAGAGGGTAGATTACAAACTCTATAAAGAGAGCTCAAGTCTTTCCTCTAAATCCTAATGCACAAATAACCTCACATAAAGAGTCGTTTCAAGAAGCGATGTGTGAGGGGCAGTCTCCTTGAAGCCAGCAAAGCTCAATCATCGTTATTCTGCATCAAGAACTGTGGATTCTAAACAAGTCGTGTAAATTCCTCTATTTTAAGATTGTGATTCGTGTATCTAATTATGGTGATCTTACGGCGCTACTTAAGGTTACAATTGCAGCTTACATGGCAAACACAAAAACCCAACTTCGAGAGAAAAGGAGGCGAGTAAGGGGGTGTATGAAAATGTTTCCGAAATATAATTTCTTTTCCAAACCTATTTCTAGAACAGAAATTCTTTTGGTAACGCAATTCTATTTTTCTATTTCCGAAACAAAAAGTTGTTTCAGAAATAGATTTGAAAAAAAAATGAGAAATAATAATTTTCTACTTCTCCGAGAAACAGAAATAGAAATCTCACTTTTTCTCAAATACCTACTGTCACCTACCACCACCCGCCGGCCGCCGCCGCTGTCCGCCGTCGCCGGCGGTCACCGCCGCTAGCCGCCACCGGCCGTCACATTTTCTAGAAGTAAAAATTTTCAACTTTTGTCAAATAAATTTCAATTCTATGATCAGAAATTTTATGTCGTTATCAAACGCATTTTTTTGCTTAAAAACTTATCCAGAAACAAAAATAGAAAAAATTATTTCTTGCCATAAATCTATTTCTGAAATAGAATGATTATTATTCACCCCCTAAGAATTTGCAATAATTAACTCCGGAGTAGTGGCATAAATAGTCCAAACTTGATAGCCTGCCTCGAAAAATAGGGTACATGTGCGTCTATTCTCTAACACATCCTCTAACCTCTTAGCTCTGTCTTAACGCGAAAGCAACCCGTGAAATACCAACGAAACGGAAAATGATCTTGGGAAGGGTATAAAGAGATTCTTCGATTACTTATGCCAGATAAATGATCCTTTTTATTCGATAGATGAAGCTAAAAAAAAACTATTCAACATGAACAACATATGTGTTTGTCGTCTCCTGTTCCGCTTATTTGTCTTTCACACATACTCCCAAGTCCTTGCTTCTCGGCAGCCTCTACGATGTGATCGAACGCACGCAATCTCGGGTTCAGAATAGAAACTTCGATCCGCAAACCAAACAAAGAAGGAAATCGTGGCCAATATGCCAATCAAATCCATTCAATGATCACCTAATCTTTTGGGGATAGATGTTGGCATCAAAGGAAAGAGGTGGGGTTCCCCTTCTAGAGTCTCGATGAATACAAAGAAAAATTTAATCAATTGTTCGGCGGCTGGCCGGTGGTCTCGGAGCTGGGTGGGAACAGCAAGAACCATGTCAAAATAGGCGTCTGATGACGAGAGGCTTAAAACTTCCATGTGGCCAAATTGATCCATCCCAAGCTGATTACGACGGGCGATGAGGTGACGACCACGACGATACGAACGAAATCGACAGCTTTTGCTTTGTCGCTGTGGCTTCATCGTCCTCGGACTGTCCCAACGACTCAGATGTCGCTGCGGACCCACGTGGGAATATTTGCTTAAGCCGATAGCCTAATCTTTGACTCCGGGACGCACGTGCGAGGATCTTTGGCAGAGGCAAGGGTAGGAAAGAAATTGGGACGACAGGAAGGACAAATTCTGGTCTTGACCAATGCACACGAATTTTGAATTTTTTTTTTTCTCTTGGGATTGAAGCTGTTCGTCTTTTGAATGTGTTCACTGGTCGAAGCAGCGAGTCTTTAATGGGCGATGCCAACTCGATGATTTCGATGGTACGTAGTTGTTGCTTGCTCCGAATCCTAAGTCATTCGTTGAGATTTTGTCCACCTTGGAATAGTAGTTCGGATTAAGACAGAAGTTCACATGCTTTTTTTTTTTTTTTCTCTCTTAGGATTGAAGCTGTTCATCTTTTGAATGTGTTCACTGGTCGAAGCAGCGAGTCTCTAATGGGCGATGCCAACTTGATGATTTCGATGGTTATGTAGTTGTTGCTTGCTCCGAATCCTAAGTCATTCGTCGAGATTTTGTCCACCTTGGAATAGTTGTTCGGATTAAGACAGAAGTTCACATGCTGTTTTTGAAATTTTGCAATTAAATCCGAAGATTGAATAATTATATAAACGATCTATAAATTTTAGCCTAATATGACTCAATATGTGATCTGATTCCTAAAATTTTAATTTATTCTATTTGATCCATGAACTTTTAATTTATTCAATGTGGTCCTTGAGCTTTTGGTACATGTTCAATTTAGCCCATGGACTATATGAAAATATTTAGTATTATTCCTGATTTTGAATTAATGAAAGGACAACAATGAATATTTTCATATATTCCATATATCGTAGGAACTATAGAATACATACCAAATGTTTACGAATCACATTGAACAAATTAAAAGTTCAAAAATCACATTACACATTGAGACAATATTCAGGGACTACATTGAACAAATTAAAATTTCAAAAATCGCATTGTACATTGAGCCAAAGTAGGGGTGAGCAAATCGGATTGCCCGAACAGGACCGGGACCGGTGGTCCGATTCCCAATTCTAGAGGGAGCAGTCCGGTTCTCGATTCTAGGGTCCATCATGACCGAACCGCCCAGACCGGACCGATCGATTTTTTTTTTTTTAATCAAGAAAACTCCATGCGCATGAAGTTTTCTAAATCTTGCCTTTTTAGTCCCCAAACGAAATGCTGTTTTTTTGTCCACCTTGGAATAGTTGTTCGGATTAAGACAGAAGTTCACATGCTGTTTTTTTTTTCTCTTAGGATTGAAGCTGTTCATCTTTTGAATGTGCTCACTGGTCGAAGCAGCGAGTCTCTAATGGGCAACGCCAACTTGATGATTTCGATGGTACGTAGTTGTTGCTTGCTCCTAATCCTAAGTCATTCGTCGAGATTTTGTCCACCTTGGAATAGTTCCTCGGATTAAGACAGAAGTTCACATGCTGTTTTCTAAATTTTGCGACTCAACTAAATCCAAAGTTTGAATAATGATATAAATGGCCCCTAAATTTTATCCAACGTATAATTTAGTTCTCGAATTTTTAATTTGTTCAATTTGATCCCTGAATTTTTAATTTGTTCAATGTGATCCATAAACTCTTGATACGTATTCAATTTAGTCCATAGACTATATGAAAATATTTAATGTTATCCCTGATTTTGAATTAATGAAAGGACAACATTGAATATTTTCATATATTCCATATATTGCAGGGACTATAGAACACGTACCAAATGTTCACGGACCGCATGAAACAAATGAAAAGTTCATGGACCACATTATACATTGGATCAATGTTCAAGGATCACATTGAATAAATTAAAATTTCAGAAATTACATTGTATATCGAGCCAAAGTTAATGGACCATCTGTGTCATTTTCCCTCCAAAAATTGCACTTAATCCGTCCATCCGATGCTCATGCTGACGAGCCTAAGCAATGTAGCTCGAACGACAGGAAGGTGAAGCAAATTGGCCCATCCTTCAAACAGCCAAGACGATCGGATTTTGAGGTTTCTTCGGAGAGTCGTTGGGATTGAAATCAAAGTCAGAAGAACTAGAAACCGAAGTTTATTGAAAGATCGATTTGGGCAGAGGAAATTAAAGGGGCTATTTTCACCGAACTGGGAACTTAACCTATGAATTCCAAGCTATTGTTTGCTAGCCGAAGGCAGAGACGTCTTGTTCTAACAAACTAGGACTACGTGGTACTGGATATCATCCCGAGGCCGTCACGCGCGCTAGGATCGCGGCGAATGAATTTTCCAGCGAGATCGGCTTCGAATTAGAGGGCCAGGGTTTTCTAAACCCGCCATTCGATCTCGAGTCTCCTCCGAGACCGCCGGGCCGTTGGTCGGAGGCCTCGAGAGATGCAGCTGGTCAAAGAGGCCTTGCCAATTCGGAATATGGTCCAACGGTGGACTTTGATGGCTTTTACTCAAATAGGTCGGGAGCCATCAAACTCTATCGGCTAGGGAGTCTCGACTTGAAACGAGACCTTGAGCTCTTCTTGTCCATCAAACCCGTCACAATTCTTCGGTAATCACTCGACATGCGTTGATTGTGAAATTACTACTATTCAAAGAGGACCAATAAGATGTTTGAAGAGTCTTGAGAATTCAATTAAGTGTTGAATTTAAAGTGCGTTTGATTCACGAAAAACTTAAGATTTGAAAAGTATTTTTCAAAAAATAATTGCTTGTGTGGCCTACAAAAATAAATAAACGAAAAATATTTTTTATCACTCACGAAAATAGTTTAGTATGTATTATTGTCGATGATAAAAAAAATTATGTCGATTGATTTCTCTAAACTATATAAGCAATCATTTTTTGAAAAAAATGTACTCTAAAAACCTTGGATTTTTTGTGAAATGAACGCACGGGCTCTATTTGTTTCGTGAAAAAAAAATGATTTGAGAAATATTCTCCAAAAATGATCCATTCTCTTACATAAATGAAGGAACGGAAAAAAAAAAAAAATTCCCGTCCACAAAAATATTAGATATAAATTGTTGGGGATAATGAAAATATTTTTCATTGACTAATTATTTCAAGCAATATAAGCAATTAAAGGAAATATTTCTTTTTTTGTAAATCATTTATTTTTTGAGAAACAAACCGAACCCTAACGTGTGTTTGATATCGCTAAGACCGATGAAACCGTGCACGGCATTGTCACCGTATTACGAAGTGTTGTAACTTGCGTACGTTGCAAAACTTAAAACTAGGCGAGACAGCCTCTTAAAAGCCGTTACAACTATGAACAATTTGTCAATTATCTCGTCAAATTCGCAAAACTCTTTCTTATACTCGTAATCGCTGCAATGAAAGCCATGTCAAAGAGGCTCTCAATGAGATATTGAAGAGATTCAGTCAAATAAAAAAAGTTTTAACTTAATCGAGTCGGAAAGATAGGTCTACGAGTTGATGTAAAACCAACCAATAAAAATCAGACTAGGATTATGAAAATCTTAAAATTCAGTGTAATTTTCAATTTTAACACTCACTTTTCAATTTTTATCTAGCCAAGCTCTGTCTCTCATAAGTTCTAATTTTCCCGTATACTTCACAACTCTGGACACTATCATCTAGTAATTGTCTAAGGACCATGTAATTTCCCTCGACCGTGAAAAACCTCGGTAAATTAGAGAAACCTATCATAAATAATTGTCCTTGGATGTCGTAATTCCCCTTGTTCAATTGTAAAGTCGAGAATTCTTCCTTCTAACTCGCTTCTTGGTCTTCGATGCCCTCGGTTAGTACAAATGCTCTCGATCAATGTATTGGACTGTGTCCATTTATCTATCTCTTGACTCAAAATGAGAGCTGATTTAAAGAAGGATCTTAGAGTGTTTAGGGTCGGGCTACGAAGGTCCGTCTCTTAACACCTTCTTTTTTCTTGTCATCGAAATCATTTCATAAAAACTTGCCATGGTAAGAAAGAAGAAGGGAACAAGCACATTTGGATAGCTTGGCGTCCTTTTTAGGTACCTTGTGTACACTTTCTAGAAAAGCAATCGAGATGAAAGCCGCAAGAGAAGAGGCGACCGAGTGAGGATAAACTTACCTACCTTGGAGTAGGACGATGGAGAGCTATATGTTGCGTTCGGGAAAGATCAATCGCTCTCGAAAAAGAATCTATCGATCTTCTCCCAATTGGTTGAGCAGGACAATGGAGAGTTATATATTGCGTTCGGGAAAGATCAATCACTCTCGAAAAGGAATCTATTGATCTTCTTCCAATTGGTTAGAACGCATAATGGGAGCTCTGCCTCTTTACAGATCAAGAGAGTCGAACCCCTTATCTGATACTAGCATCTTCATCCCCATTTTTTCTTTACCTGAGCCCCATGCCTATATATATATAAGAAGCATCTCACTCCTGGTGCATGAACAGTGGAACCGCGGTAAGCTATTAACGGTGGAGGGAGGGGTTGCTGTTTTTTTTTTTTCAATAATCTAAAGGTCCGGATTTTTTCTGCCGTAATCCTACGGCTCAAAACGGGTCCTATATAAACGGGTAATGGAGCTTAGATTTTTTCCCATTCACAAAAGAAAAACAAATAGAACATCCAGAGGACCTTGCGTTCGGATCGGGGAACGTTCCCCCTTCTTCGTGATTCGCGACGTAACCTCGTTGGACTGAGGACTGACGTCGGATACATTTGCGTGCGACCCACGAATTCGTCATAAGTCCCCCTTTTCTTTTGCTCGAACGGAGGCCGCCGTCCTCAGCCGCCGTCTTCAGGTTGCGGGAGTTCGGGTGATTGGGGAGGAGGCTTGGGAGGGACAATGGGAGGCAAATGGTGGAAGATCGCCGTGTTCGTTGGGGTAATAGGGGTGATGAGGGAAGCGAACAAGCGATATGGGTGGGACAAGGAGGGTGCGCTCAGGGTGCTTGAAGAATGGTCTGACCGGCTTGGCATATGGGCGATCCCTGCGTACGTTGGGGTTCACACCCTCAGTCTCGCCCTCTGCCTCCCTTGCGCCGTCTTCTTGGAGGCCGGAGCTTCTCTCCTCTTTGGCTTCTCCACTGCCGTCCTCTGTGTTTTCGCCGCCAAGTTGCTTGGGGCTTCGCTCTCATTTGGGATCGGCAGGTACGGTTCTCTTATTCGATTTCTGTCCTATAATGAAGTTCGTGCTGGTTATTGTGTGGATGGGTAACATTCGGTACTTGGGTTTTGTATGAATCTGCATCTTGCTAGTTTCCCCAAGCTCCACTGTGCTTGTGCTTTCTTTTTCGGTGGGTTAATGCGATGAATGGTTCTCTTTTTGCTAAGCCATAAATATGAGGAAGGTAACTTTGTGATTGTGATCGTGTTTTCAGAGATGAGATGATTTTATCGCGTAAATCAACCTTTTTCGAGGGATCATGTGCGCAACAGGGAGTTCCCGGCTGATTAATTCGCATCACATTTCCCCTTATTGTACTGTTTTGGGTGGTTTTTAGGTTCCCGTGTGTTATTTAGTCTTCTCCCAATTCATAGGCCCATAGAATCTCAATTTCCATATGATAATTCGGTCTCGTCATGAGCATCGTTGCAATGGGTAAAAGGGTAGATTCGTTTTTCTTTTCATGGGGACAATGGTTGCTCTATTAGCCACCAATTCTAACTGTATGTATGATGATAGTTTTATGTTTCTATACAACCCTAGATATGATATGATATCATAAACTTAAGAAGAGATTCTCTTTTCTTATCTAAGAAGCCCTAGATATGTTGTGCCTATGAAAACCATTTCAGACGTTCCAAATATTTTGTGTGTGTTCTTATTGGAATTCCTTGTGTTTATATATGGATGCTGAGCGCCTTATTTGCTGTATGTCAACATTAGAGTACTTTTGCCTACTCCTAATTCTTGCCTGACTGTCCGATCATTAAGGTGCCAATATGTGAGAGGTTATGTGAGTATCCAAATGTAGTTTAAATCTTACATTAGTATTCGGCAATATGTGAAGATATCAAATGTTAACAACAAATAGCGGAAGAATTTTGATATATGCAAGCGGATCTGGTGCATCATGTATTTCAGGGTTCCTGGGCTTAGGCATGCGTTTAGGGTTCATTACATCAGATACAGATCTACCCAAAGAATGTCCCATAGTTGGCCTTCTTTCTATTGCTATAATGACTAAGGAGGCATCAACCTCGTATTATGCTTATGCTAAGCATAGGCATCAACTTTGTAGTGTGCTAAGGACAGAATAACGTTCTTTTGCTGATATTATTACCAGTATTCGATACTGGGTTATCATAGTAGTACTTTACTTTCTCTATTATGGTAAGTTGCTTTGGTGAGGTCCTGCAGAAAGTTTTCTTCGAGCTTTAGTGACATTCTCTAATGAACAAGCAATCTGATGCAGTTTCAATGTCATGCTTATCTTATCTTTTAAAGATACTTTGATTTTTCACTTTAGTGCCTCTGGATTGGCAGACTTGTCACTATGCTTCTGCTTAAAATAGTTTGTTCTTCTCCCTCCACTTTTATGTACTCAGCGGAAGCCTTCAGCTTCCAAGTTTCTCTACATCAATTGATATACTCTTGCTTTGTTTCATTTTGCAAAACAATCTCGTCAGAAGAAAGCATATCTGGAAAATGATGCCTGGATTGTGTGCAGCAAACTTGTTCGTCGTTATCATTGAAGCATAATTTTGATGCATGCGTATTACTATAAGAAACTCCTATATCACCCAATGTCCTCGTTAGAGTCGTAACTTCATTGGTCAACAGCTTTTTTGTTCTAATCCTTAACAACTCAACAAATTAACTACGATTCATGCTTTAGTTCGACTATCTTTTCCTTGTACTTGATTACTGCGTTTAGAATCTATCTAAGCTGACCTATGATATGTGCCCCTGAAATTTTTCTTTATGCTATGCCTCTTTCAACATTACTCCAATATGAATCAGGTTTCCTTCATTCACGAGAGACATTATAACGCTTTGGTTTCCTCAGGCTAGTTTTCAGGAATTCAAATTCGGCAATGGAGTGGGCTCAAAGCAACAAATACTTTCATCTGCTTTCTAGGGGAGTTGAACGAGATGGTTGGAAATTTGTTCTTCTTGCTCGGTTCTCACCAATACCATCATACATAATAAACTATGCCCTGGCTGCTACCAATGTTGGGTTCGTGTTGGATTTCCTCCTTCCCACGGTCATTGGTTGTGTGCCGATGATCCTACAGAATACATCCATCGGCAGCCTTGCTGGTGCTGCCGTGGCCACAGCTTCTGGAACTAACAAATCTAGGGTCTGGTCGTTCTTGTTTCCCATGCTTGGGATTTTATCAAGCATTCTTATATCATTGAGGATCAAAAGTTATTCCTCTGCTATGATGGTGGATGAATCTTCTGTTAATAAGGGTAGTGATAATCATGGCAGTACTACTGATTCAGCCCACAGTTCATCCGGCTGAAAAGAGAGTAAGGACGTCAAGAGAAGACGGTGATAAATCTAGAAACCCTCTTTAGTTTACATATCTCACAAGTCTTTTGGTTTAGAAGATGTTTGCCGCTCTGGAGATCTGTTCTTATCATCCAGAGGCGGCTCTTTCATGCATTGTTGACTGACATGTTAAAGTCTTGGAAGTTTGTTGCAAGGATAAGTCATAGCATTTAACAAATCACGCAGGGAAAGCTCTAGGCCTCTGCTCTGACTTTCATGGTAGATTGTAACATTGGTTCTCTAGAGCCTGAGATTTTATTTTAACTGGTTCCTTCCTTTTGGACTTGAGTTCAGGTACGTATCGTTACATTGTGAGATGCTCAATTTGAAGTCTCTCGTAGCGTTTGGCTTCCATGGACTATCACTGTTTCTTCTGTTTCTCTCTCTTTTTTCTTGATTTATTCAAAAAGCTGTGCCTTCTGCGATGATGATCATCCATAGTATTTGGCTAAAAGAAAGAGGACCAGTCCAATCGTTTTGCATGGTACAAAGCATCAAAACTCACTTTTAGGAGTGATCAGGACGGGCATTTGTACTTGCCTTCTATTAATGTTGATTTTGAGTTCCAATTTGTGGCAGTTTGCAAGGTCCAAATTGGTTCGGCCCATTGTGTTTTTGTAAGAAGTGAGCATGAGAGGCCTTTTACATGTTGAGAGATTTGCTTAATGAGCCGCGTCATATCCTCCCATCCAAAGAGGCCTTTGTCAGGCTTCTCTGCAACAGCAAAAGTAGCATATTATCCTAGCTCTGCAGATGCAACGAGATCAACTCAGCATAGCTCGGCCGAGGTTGGTCACGAGATTTTTGTTACCATATGCCATATGGGTGCTCATTAGTTACTATGAACTTTGGGCTATGTTTGTTTCGTGGGAAACATTTTTCGGGAAAGTATTTTCCTCATCTTCCGGTGTTTGATTCGCTTAGGAAAATGAATTAATGGAAAAAGGTTTTCCTAGTTAACAGAAAAACTATGCTTAATTCAAGAAAATAATTTCTCCTTTAAGTAATCGAAAATCATTTTCCAAAATATAACTAAGTATCGGAACTTGGACCCGAAACTCTATGCTTGGTCATAGAAATCCCAATGCTAGTTGTCGAGTCCATCGACGTCGGGCCCGATGCCTCGGTGCCCAGGCCCAGGGCCACATAGGTCGAGCTCGGATCCCCAACACGTGGGCCCGGTCCACAAAGGTCATGCTAGTTCCTTGGTGCTTGGGATCGGGTCCCCGGTGTCCGAGCCAGGGACTATTGAGGCCGAGCCTCGGGACCCCACTGCCTGCGCTTGGGTCCATCGAGGCTGGGGCCGGGACTTTGGTGCCAGTACCCAGTTGCTCGGCTGCCCATGTGCAAATTACTAACACTTGAAAAGTGCATGTCTATTTAGGAAAATCAAATTAGATTTTTCATTACCAAATGACAGAAAATATTTTTTAGGTTATTTTCAGATTTCAGCAAAATATAAAAAAATAGTCTTTTTTAGCGAACCAAACGGAGCTCTGTTGTGCTCGAATTTTGAATCGGAATATTTGAGGAAAGGGGTACATGGAAGTTTTATTCCGTTCCTCTCTTAGTCCTGCACTACCGCATTCTCAATCTTGTAAAATGAGAGGTAGTTCTCGTATATTTTTGTTTCTAGGGATTCTTTGATCCAGACTTCATGGATGCTTCCTTCAAAATCCCTCAGCTCGCGAGCAAACCATTGTGAGGACTGCAAGACGGAGAATATAATTCTCTCCGCCGGGGTTGACTCAGAGATGTTAAGTTTCGCGAATTCCTTCCTCCTCATGCTCGTCCCTGAATTGTCGAGTACTCTTACTCTATACTTAGTCTGACTCCGATCGTCGACCACTTTCTAACCTTTGATCACTAATTCCTCCCTACAGCTTATTTTCTGGGCGATTTTGAAGTTCAACGACAAGGAATGGTTATCAACCACTCGAAGTGGGCGAATCCAATGATGAAAATGGTCATTCCCATCCGTCAAACGTCCATAATGTACTTTGATTGCGAGTTTCCCGCACGAGGCAGCTTCCCGTTCGATCCTGTTCGGAACATCAGGCGGCTATCAAAGATCCCACCAATGACTTCAATTTGACGGATCGATACGATGCTCTGCTTGCCGAGTCATCCAAACTTGACCCTCGAAACCCGCAAGATTTGATAGACGAGAAAAGTTTGTCCTAGCGGCCAAGAGCCACATTTCTTCCACAGTCCTACCTATAATTTCCATCGCCATTGACTTGGTCTCTCGATACGAACAGGCAATTGAAGCTTCACTTAAGAGGAGTGAACCAAGGGAAAACCAAGTTTTGAGTGCGCTTGAGACAACCAGCTACTTCCAAAACACGCAGCGGTTTCTGTGGGCAGAAAGAGCAGACAGTCCATGTACAATCTGTTTGAATCGTCAACGTTGAAGCATTCCTTCCTAACATGTCGTGGAGTCAATCTGTGGGCATAAGAAGAAGGGGAAGCGAAGCGGAAGTGTGCTAGGTGGGCCCTTATGCAACTTGGAAGATTCCAAGTTGCTGGTGAGACATCATTCGTGACCAAAGAGACGATATCGCACAGGCCTCAACTTTCAACAAGCCTAGATCTGTTCATTGACTCAATGCCAATTTCTACTTTTCTCTGTTACTTTCTTTCCTTTCAATATTCTCATATGTGAAAATGGAAGAAATTATTCAAAAAAGTACTGATTCTGTTACATTTTTACCAATTCAGTCCTATGTCTTTTAATTTTATCGGATGTGTCATAACCCTTTTTTCATGTTCTGCCAATTATGTATATCCGGCGAATTATAGTCAGGAATCGATAAAGTAGACGTCAGCCATTTTACGTAACATAATTGACGTTGACGTGAATAATTTTTAACTATGATTGAAAAGAGCTGGCGATCCTTATCTGGTCTGGATGAGGGCGTCGGCGCCCTGACCTCGATCAATCATTGATCTTTCACTCGGTTCTTCCAATTCACGCGATTGAGACACATGACGATGCCGATCGTTGTCACGATTTTGGAACAAAGCTAAAAGGGGGTCCCCCCTCGGCATCCACATGACCAATAGTGGACAAGTTGGTGGCATCTCATGATCGTCTTATCAATTAGCATATCCTCTCCCCAATACCAATGCACACGTGTAAAAGATGGCTGGTGAAAAGTATGAAAACCATTTAAATAAAACCGAAAATATAACGAGGAAAAATAATTAAACAGATCTCCCGAAAATTCAATGATTCACATGCTAATTGTCCGAAAACAGCCGTCCATTTGCGCCTGTCAATTTAGAGTAATCATCCTTCCTTAGTGGCGTGGTTTAGTGGGACTTCCCACTACAAGAGAAATCGTTCTCGTACCAGCTGTAAATAATATGCATTCGTCGCCTTCCACGTTTAAGACCTCGGTGTTTTTCAAAACCAAATCTAGGATTTCGTGACTCAAAAAAGTCGATTAGCTTTGATCTTTCCTGTACGATGTTTGGTCCCTCGTGTCATTAAATTAATCGAAAAATCCAAAGTGGGTTGGTTCAACTGATAAGAAAATCGTAACAATTCCAACTCTTGATCACCGATAAAGTTTTGATCAAGAGTTTCGTGGAATCATATATTGCAAAGCATACATGTCCCATCAACAGATGATAATCTAAGTAGCACCGACATTAATGCGCAACACACGATACAATATGTCTACACATCAATTTTAAAAAGATAGAGAATATCAACACATTAGGACTCGTTGTATATTAAATATATATTTTTATATATACATAATAAATTATTATGTCGGCGGTGTTTCTTTTTTTAGTGATTCGTGATTAGTTTTTTTTTTTTTTTTATGACTAGATATATTCATTTTGAGGTGGCTGGATATATGATTTAAGTATAATATTTGATAAACTTACATTTTGACCCCTAAATTGTTAAAAATGCTTAAAATTGATTATGTGCGTGTCGGAATGTTAGACTCGCGTATCACTAGCGCATCTGGAGCACTAAACACTTGTCTGTTGCATGTCGGAGAGTGTCGAAGTGTTGGATAGTATCGGACAAGACACGACATGCCCTCGGAGAGCAAGCGTGTCGGTGCTTCTTAAATAATAATCAAGGGTATTTTCAAGGTATCTAATTGATGAATAAATCGAAAATTAAGTAAGGAAAATGAACAAAGAAGTGATCCTATAAACTTCGGGTATACATCTCTGGTTAGTGTTACTGTTACACGAGAAAACAACTCCCTATATCTAACTCTATATTTGCAATTGCATTTTTTATCAGCTTAAAATCTAATATGAGGCCGTGTCATTCGAATCCCGAGTAGGGACAAATTAATCTCGAATTAGTATGTGCTTACGCAAAAAATTACAGTACCGATTTTCTACGTATACGACGCCGCTGCCCAGCTTTATTTATACAACTTTCTTGTTGGCCTGCAGCATCTTTTTCTTCAAGCTTTCTTCAAAAGTTCTCCTTGTGGAAGTCGAACTTGGTGGAGGTCTTGTGAGAGAAATCCAGAGCCAAGTGCCTCAACTCCTTCGTCAACGCTGGCGCCCCACAATAGAAGACTCCTGCAAAAAGTTGTCGCATCGTGTCCAAACCAAACAACGCATTACGGACACAAATAATGTGACGAATGGTCCGAATCAACAAAACATCACTAACTAAAAAGATAATGGCAGGCAACGGTGTCAGGTCAAGTGGGGACGCACCGACTCTAGTGTCCGGGTGATGCAGCGCGATGTCCTTGTAGACCTGGCGCCAGTTGGGCTTGGCGAAGTGGGACTTGACCCGGGTCCCGGACACGACGTCGACCCCGTTCTTGGCGTGGTTCAGGGACTGGAGCATGGCGATGAGGGCCGACCGGGCGTCGCCCTCCTCGTACACGCTTGTGCAGTAGTTGTGGAGCTCGATGACCCGACGCTCGTCCATCCCGGCCACCTCGTCCATGATCCCCTTGAACCAGTCGAACGAGCCCTGCTCCCGGGTCACCCAGTAGAAGTAGGCCTTCCTGGTCCTGAACCCTCCTCTGCCATGGCTGCTGCTCCTGTGGCTGGCCTTGTGATTGCTTCTGTCGTTGTCGTCCGGAGTTGGTGGCGAGATTTCCGACGAAATGACGTGGTCTTGCTCATATTCTTTGACTTTGATGTTGTTGATGATGTCCTTGACGATGCTGACCATGGGGGTGGCCCCAATCCCTAGCCCCACCAGGAGCACTACCTCATACTTTTGGTAGTCTTGTGCTGGGGCTCCATATGGACCGTCTATCAATATCTTTGGGAAGCTGAACAAATTGATTAAAAAAAAAAATCATGGATCAACTAAGTATTCAGTATATCTCCTAGAACCATTGCTGATTATACCTTAAGATTAAAAAAAAAAAAAACTAACAAGACTTTTTCGGGTCTTAATCTTCTTATCTATGTTGGATTCGGTACATCTTTTCTTGATGCGATACGTTTGATCACAGGGTCATTTCCTAGTATTTGGAGTCTCGACTTTCATAAACCTTGACTCAAACATTCTTTTTAAAATTATGCACGCATGATTCATGTGAACTGCACCTGTGTAGGTAATTTTCTCACCGTATAATTGCCATATGTCTTGGGAAAAAGATCGATAATCTCCAGATTTAAATGTTTTAATTTTTCTCTAATCTCTCTCTAGTTAGTGCAACTTAAAAAGAAAGTCTTACCAGGGGATGCTTCCTCCCGGAACGCAATCAGCTCTCAGCAATCCGCTCCTCCCAACGGGTGGAGGTTGGCACACCTACCAATCCATAATAAATTAGTAAATAGCTCACACGCAAAAGAAAAAACCCTAGAAGAACTATTAATCCCGCTAATTAAACCAACCTCCGAGAATACGGTTTTCAGTTGCCTCGTCCAATCTCCCAATGTCCGAATGTGAACGCTGAGGTAGTCATCTCCCGGCGACGAAGTGATCGAGAATGGGTGCCTGCTCATGGATCAAAACGCCATGTCTTTACTATGCTCGAAACTTTGCATAAGCTTTACATATGCATCAAACCCTATTGTTCTCCAGCAACGACCGCTCAACTTCGTGCATCATCACAAATCAGAGCCAAACATTTTCACGTTTTGTAAATTGAGATTAGGCGATCAATTTTATCCGGGCATCGCCGACGTGGACGCCTTCCGACCGTTTTATGTGGCGCAACCGGTGCTGATGTAGACAATTTTTAAAATATTGATAAAATTAAAAGGTTTGTAACTAAATTGATCAAAGTGCGATAAGTTTAGGACAATTTAGACAATTTTCTTATCAAAAATCATCACGAGAGAGAGAGAGAGAGAGCTACCATTCAAAGGGAGAAACAGCCTTGCAGTTCAAGAACATGTACTGCCCACTTCGGTACTTGAAGCCATGGGGCTTCGACATGTGAAGTGCCAGTACATTTCCTGGGTAGAGCGCCACCTGCATACATAACCCATCAAATTGTAATTAAACATGCATGACATCTTCATCGGTTGAGGAATATATTATTCCTTGATTATTTGCACTTGATAATGATAATCAGAAATATGCAGATTAATTACGGCCGCCTTGGTTCAGGGTTTATATTAGAAGACCTTGAGAATCTTGACCGGTTTGATGCTGGACCGGAAAGCCCGTATCAACCTTTCACATGCGTAGAGCGTCACCGGCACCGCCAAGTACATCCATGTCTGCGACAATAATTAAGGAAGATTATAACGATTGTGACTAAATTTGTAACAAATTGGAAGGAGGGAAAGGGAAGCTGACCGTCTTCTGGTACCATTTGTGGGTGAGGTAGAGCTTGGCCCCGTGGACGACGAGCAGTGAGTAGACCGCGACGAAGAGGTGGTGCGAGTACCAGAAGGCGTTGAAGCCCGTGAGCTTCTTCAAGGGCTCCGGCAGGTCGACCTTGTTCCGCCTGAACCACGGCATAGCCAGAGTGAAGGCGATCGCCATCAGGACCACCATTACGATCCCCGTCACGCCCTCCGCTCCCTTCACGAACCACCAGTAGTTCGGGGGCTGGACCTCCCCGAAGTAGGGCTTCATGGGCGCGTACACCTCGGGGCTCGCGTGCAGGATCCTCGGGAAGTCGCACGTCAAGTGCGAGATCGCGTGCAAGCCGACCCCGACAGCTATCCCCGCTGCGATCACCTGTGATTTGTACACATATAAGGATGAATATGATACAAGACGAAGGCGTTCATCGAGATTATTTTGAGCAACAAAAGTCCGTGTCCACTTACCGAGGTTTAATCACTTACGATGAGCAAAATGTTAGTATGAATTTCAAGCAAAAGATTGTAGTTTGTACAATAGTAGATGATGTGGAGTCCCTCCTTTCATCATTAGATTAGCAATTATCACCATAGTTGAAAGAACAGAAATGAAGCATCTCGACCTGATCGAAAAGAATTTCTGATTTACCTTGTGAAAGTTAAGGTTGTCGTCGAAGGGCACGGCGATGCCCAGCCGGGTCTTGTTCCTGAGCCACGTGATGGTGTTGCGGCAGACGGGCAGCAGGATGAGGGCCATGTTGAACTTGACCGTCTCGGCGCCACCCTTCGCAACGCAGACGCAGTAGCCCATCACCCCGAAGGCCGCCTTGTTCCGGTACTGGACGAACTTGTAGGCGAAGAGTCCCGACACGACCACGACCCACAGCGCCACGACCCACAGCCTCTTCCAGTTGTCCATCAGGAAGTACTTGGCGCTCTCGGACCATTGGCGGAGCGGGTTGTGGTCGACGGTCGGCTTGAGCTTCTGGCTTAGCAGCTGGCTCAGGACTTTGCTGTCTCCGACACGGACGGAGTGGTTTGGAGCTTGCAAGAGCAGCGTCTCCAGGTTCTCAACCTGCGTGTAGGGCAAAATCAAGAACGCGTCAACAAGTTGCACAAGCGATTCTAATTAATTGCCAATAATGACCACATTAAATATCGTAATTTATTGCCGATAATGTCTATTGCATAAGTTACCCTTTGTCCTGTCCAACTTACATGCGATCAAAACAAAATTTCTCACTAATTACCATGATGTAACCCTTGTTATCAGGGTCCAATTCCTCCATGATTAGAGCTGCATATTCCTGTGCTTGCTTCTGGATATTCGACAGCTTATTCGCTGATGCGCTCAGGCTGATGATCTACAAAACCAAGACTTTATTTTCCATCAATCGAATAATAATGATAATGATAATAATAATAATTCATCGACATTTTTCAGCGTATATACCTACCTCCCGGACTTCGTCCTCCGTGATTCTCCCATCGGCATTTTTGTCCACCCTAACATTTCACCAAACGACCAAT
Organism: Rhodamnia argentea; assembly: GCF_020921035.1. Classification (NCBI taxonomy): domain Eukaryota; kingdom Viridiplantae; phylum Streptophyta; class Magnoliopsida; order Myrtales; family Myrtaceae; genus Rhodamnia; species Rhodamnia argentea. Next base: position 10,567,072 of record NC_063157.1, on the reverse strand, counting down.
TATGTCGTTTTCATAATCACGAAAATCAACTTCATAATAACTATATTAACTTGTTTAATACCTATACGAAAACGAAAAAATTTAGTGTGAAACCCTCGCACGTACGAGAGTGCTGTCGCTTTGCTTACATGTCGAAGAAAGTTTGCAGCCTCGATTCGAAGCTCTCGTCGCTGATTTGTTCCCAGAACTCCTCGAGCAGATCCTTGTTGATGGAGTCGCCGAATATGTTGCGCCTCTGCGCGAGCGCTCGGAACAGCTCGTTCGCGAATTCCTTCGACTCTTTGTTCATCCCTAATTGCGATCATTAACGCACAAATCAGACATTAGAGAATTACCAAATTGTTGTGCGATAACCGAAAAATGGGAAGCATCTTTTCAGGGTTTTTGTTAATTCACCTATGCATTCACAGAACTGGGAATAATGCAGGAGGCCGGCGGAGGACGCGGTCAACTGGTCGAATCGCTTCTCCACCGACGGCCACCCGGCGGCTCCGCCGCTGCTGCCCGCCTTGGCCGTGATGAACTTGAGGCCCTTGAGCGCGTGCGTCGCTGCCGACCTCGTCCTGTCCAAGCGCCTCGCTGGCGCCGTCGCCGGCCGCAGCGAGAGCGAGGCGATGCGCCTCAGCTCCCGCGAGACCTGCCGGAAGCGGGACGAGGTGCTCCGGAGGACCGACGACCCGAACGACGACGACTTCCGGGTCTCGAACGTCCTCCTCGCGAGCCTCGCCAGCTCCGGGTCCTCGAGGTCGGTTCCCCCGCCGGCGGTCTGCACGCTGTGGACGGCGACGCCGTCGTCCCGTATGTCGAGGGTGATCTCGACGTAGGGCTCGTCGTCGTCGTCGTCGTCCTCGGCTCGCGAGGCGGCGCTCCCGCTCCGGAGCCCCGCCGTCTCCAGAGGGATGTTGAACCTCGCGCTCTTTCTCGAGGCTCGCTTGGAGGAGCTGCTGCGAAGGGCGGATCCGAGCAGCCCGCTGAAGCCTGCGCGGCGGCCGTCGCTGCCGACGCTCTCTGCGTCCGAATTATTGTTGTCCTCCGATGAATAGTAAAAAGCTCCCGTTCCATACTCATCACTTCTCATCTTCAAAAAACTCGAAAAAAAAACTGCAAAATCTCCGAAGCAGAAAGAATGATGAATGGATCGAACTGGAAGACACAAACAGACCCAGAAAAAAGAGAGTTTGAACTAATCTACTAGAAAGAAAGGATCAATTGACCCAGCTCTGCATCAGTAGGAATCCGGGGAAAACGACAAGACCTCTTTCCCGGGAAAAGCAATAGATGAGATCAAGAATCCCCGAGAAAATTAGGTGGGGTTCTTCTTCAGAAGGTGGTGGAGAGAGATTTCAGAAATTTCGAAATGTAAAATTTTCTTCTCTACAGAAGCGAAAGTGGTCGTGGGGGGGAATCTGTGCTAAGTGCAAGCGAGAGGGTCCATCCATATATATGTCCATAGAACACAAATATGAAACGACGAAAGTGATGGCGGTCAAGGGCCACGTTACGATTTGGAACAGAAAATGAGCAATTTACAAGCTGCATAGTAATGAAATATATATATATATCTCTCTCTCTTAGGGAGGTGCGGAAGTTTCTGTGCTATGGCTGTGGATGGCAGTTAATATATTTTTGACCGATGCAGGGGTTCGGTGAGGAAAGTCAGACGAAACTACGATATAATATCAATAATGGATCTAAATTTAGCCTCTTGGAAAGTGGTGCTCGGGGATCCGCGGCAATTCGTTCCAATTCTACTTTGCACCTCCTTTTATTTCTAAATCCGCAAAACTTAGGTCGAGTCTTTCCGTCGGTGAACAACAAATTACGCGCCGCCGTAACTTAAGGGTCGGCTTGTCGGCGAAAAATTCATTTACGGGGAAGTTGTTTTTGGAGTTCCCGCCGTTTGGAAGACGGAAAGCAGCGAGCTTAAGTCGGGGAAGAAGCGAATTTGGCCCTTATGTCATGAATTCGATTGTTTTTCTCCGATTTCTATTTTGCTATCTCTCGCTAATTTTTTTTTTCTTTTTCAATAAATTTAATCTGTTCTTTCTTTTTTCATAAAGGATATATTTCATTTTCAATATTCACGAAAGTAGCGGTCAATATAATATCATAATCTTTCTTATTTACGATACCGGTTGCCTTTACTAGATTCACTTATTATGAAGCACCATAAAATCATTTTTTTTTCTCAACTTATTTTCCCGTGCAAACCAACATCAGAAAATGGTTTACTTTCTTTGAAATTGAGTTCTCAAAAATACATTTTCCAGGAACCAGAAGTTTTCGGTGAAATACACAGCCTCAATGTCATTTTTCCTTTCAAAATATCTACCGCCGCCGGTCCCCTCCCCTCCCCACTCTCTCACCACAACTGAAAGCCCCCGCCATCGCTCGTTACCACCGTCACCTTCAATGCTTGCCTTGCTATCGAGATCGAGACCGAATGAAGGGGAGGGCGGAAGGGCAATAGGGTGGCTTGGCTTTCGGGAAAAGTACCAAAAAAGTCATAAACATTGGTATCACTCAGTCATAAAACCTTTTAATTGTACTAATTTAGTCTTAAACCATTTCACATCAGTACCAATTCAGTCAATCTAACCAATTTAGGCCGAAAATCACTCACGTGGATACCGACCTTCCTACGTGATACGGTCGGCGCCGACCTGGACATTTATTTTATGTATTTTTTCTTCTTCTTTTTTTGCCGGTGTTCGGTGAGGATCAGCCTCGCTAGTCGTCGCCTAGGCGAGGTAAGGCCCGCCGAGCCTCCCCTAGGCAAGGCCTCCTTGGCTTGGGCGAGGTCCGACCATGCCCCGTGGCTAGTCCGGCCATTGGCAAAAAGAAAAGGAAAAGAATGAAAAAGAAGGAAAAATATAAAGGGATATTAAAAATATCAATATCGTTGTCGGGTGTGTTACGTAGGACAATATTATTCATGTCATCTTATTCGGCCAAAATTAGCTGGATGACCCGAATTAGTACTACCGTGGAAAGTTTTGAAATAAATTGGTCCAATTAAAAGATTAACGACTAAATTAGTATCAATGCAATAGTGGCTTTTGCAATGATGATGGCGACAATTGTGAAGTGGTTTTCGACGGAGGTCGACCCAAGGTATAGGAAGATTAGGGTATGCAAGTAGATTCTTGGTTTCGATTGGAGGTTTTAGAGCTTTTTCAAGGGTAGTTTACTCTTTTTGCTTATGCATTGTTATCGTAGAGAAAGTTTCAGATAAGAGCCTCAAGTAGCTTTGTTTTCTAAAAAAGATCCCGGAATGGACTTTGTCCCAAATAAGATCCTGAAATAACTAACTTAGTCTCAAATAATAGCTTTAAAATGTATTTTTTTCTCCAAAGAGGACCAGTAGTAAACTTTACTTCAAGAGATGGCTTGAAGTAACCAATTTAGCCTCAAATAAATGTCTCAAGTGATCAACTTGGTCTTAAATATGTGCAAGCTGAATTCGGGCCTTTCAAACTCAATGAGTATGTGCCAATTCAGTCTTAAACATTTATTTGCACCAATTTAGTTATAAACCTTTTACATTTATGCCAATTGAGTCTATCCAGCCAATTATAATCGAAAATTGCTAATGTGGACACCAATCATCCCATGTGGCACGGTTGATGCTGACGTAGATATTTTCATATTTTGAATAATTTTTTTAATTTTTAATTTTTTCTCTTTCTTTTATGTACTTTTAGTCTTTTTTATTGAGGGCCGGTGGTTGACTACTGCTAACCCTAGGTGAGGGCATGCGGCCCTCGCCGACCGCCAGATGAAGGCTCGTGGGCCCTCACCCAGATCCGGCAAAGGCCATGGCGCCCTTGCTTGGGGCCGGTGAGTGTACAGAAAAGAAAAAGAAGAAAAAACCAAAAATCCAAAAAAATTATTAAAAATATAAAAGAAAATTAAAAAAAATATTAAAAAATATCAACATCGGCGCCGGTCGTGCCACGTAGGACAACCGATGTTCACGTCGGCGTTTTTCAGCCAAAATTGATAGGATTGGCTCAATTTGCAAAAATGTAAAAGGTTTATGACTGAATTGGCACCAATATAATATATTTATGATTTTCTTAACACTTTTCCCATGATATAACCTAATGATTTGGATATGACCACTTGTTGGGGCAATTTGTGGTATCAATATAACCAATCAAGGTTCGAGTCTTGAAAGGACATCATCTAATTTGAAATATGGACAAAATGAGTAACTCTTGAAAGTGGGGCAAATTGTCAAAAAAGTCCTAAATCTTTTTTACTTTTGCCAATTCAGTCCGAAACTTTTTAAGTTTGCCGATTCAATTCTAAACCTTTTTACCTTCGTCAATTCAGTCTTATTGGCCGAAAATAGCTGACGTGGACGTCATTTATCTTATGTGGTACTGCCGGTGCTAATGTGGACAATTTTTAATAATTATGTGATACTTTTTAGTATTTTTTTTATTACCTTTTTTTTTTCCAGAAATGGGTTCGGGGACCGGCGGGGGTCGCGAGTCCCTAAGTGGCTGGTGGGGCTACAAGTCCCCGAACCAATTTTTGAAAAAAATTAAAAAAGGAAAGAAAAAACATTAAAAAAATATATATAATATTTTAAAAATTATCCACGTTAGCACTAACGGTATCACGTAGGACAACTAGCATCAACATCAACAATTTCCGGTCAATATGACTGAATAAGGTTTAGGACTGACTTGACAAACTTAAAAGGTTTATAATTAAATTAGCAAAAGTGCAAAATTTAGGACTTCTTTGACAATTTTTCCTGTGGAACTGTTCGACCGTGGTTTTCTATGATCTTTCCCCCTCAAGTCCCTTCCATTCTTTCATTGGAATTTTCGTGTTTAGTTAATTATATGGGAAAGAAAAGTAAGAAAATACGAACATAGTAACATTGGAAGAAGTCCATTTCAAACCCTTACTTGAGACTAAGTTAGTTTTTTCATATCCTAATTTGAGACATGATCTACCTAGGCGCTCTTTTAAGAAAACAGCCTCACTTCATGCCTTTATTTGAAACAGTGTCCGCTATGCTCCCTCTTTGAAAAAAGGATTAGTACCATGAAATGGCAAAATTTGAAAATGACCTCACTTCAAGCCCAAACTCGTATACTTGTACAAATTTACCCTTTTACCCTCCATTAGTTTTCATTAAATTTTACCGTCAAATTATTGAGTTAGATGATACGTGACGGTTGATGGATGTACCAATTTGGTAATAAGCCAATTTAACAAAATATAAGGGTAAATTTGTGATAGATGTACTAGTTTGGTTTTTTTTTTTTTTTCAAAAATTAATTTGGGGTAAATTTATCATAGGTATACTAGATTGGAATTTTTCGTGGTATTAATCCTTCAAAAAACTGATTCATTTTAGGTCCTTACTTGTAATTTTCCTGTTATCTTATTATAAAAAGTGGTAATTCGTTAAATGTAGTAGACAGATTGGAATTGATGAAAATATTGGTAAGGATATTTTGAGTTTTCCTTAATAATTCCCCTTGTTACACCCTCATGTTTCAATATCGAATTTATGATGATTTCGTAAATACGATATTGATAGAAAAAAAGAAAAAGAAAAAAGGATAGTCCCTTAACCTCATTGCTCTCCAAAGTAAATTGAAGACGCTAATTGAGACTATGGTGGTGTGGACCGTTGAGGTGTTGAACAAGCTTTATAAAAAAATTTGCAGTGACTATCTCTTCTGAATAGAGAAATTCGTCATAGCTTAATGACACCTGCACCAAATACTCCTATCTACGTTCTTGCACAGAATCACATGAAGAACATCCATAAATCAATTTAATTAGATAAGTTGTGAAAGCACATGCTTACAGTTATAGATCACTATCTCGCATAATTTTCTATAGAACTGTTGATTAAGGGCCACCTAGCAGCTAGCACGTACTTGTCAAATACTATATCTTGTACTAAATAATTCTACTGATATGATGGCATAAAATCACATGAAAAACATCAATGAATTGATTTAGTTAAGTAGGTTTCCAAAAGCACATGTTCACACAGGGAAAATTACCAAAGAAAGAAAATTCCTAAGCCTATTCCAATTGTGTCAATTCAGTCCGATACTATTTTCCAACAAATTTTGGCCAATTTAGTCATAAACATTTTGCAATTGTGCCAATTCAATCCATTCGGTCGCTTTTGACTAGAATCACTTATGTGGAGCCAGCCGTGCCACGTAAAACAATCGACGCCGACATAGATAATTTTTTTCCTTTTCTTCCTTCTTTTTTTTTCCCCACTAGTCGACAAGGGTTGGCTTGCCGGCCCTAGGCAAAGGTGGCCTCACCCACGGCTGGCAAGGCCATGGCCGCCCTTGCCTGCATCCGGCAAGGCCATGACCCCCTTTTTCGGCGGCCGCGTCTCACGATGGTCCGGGCAAGGCACGATTGACGATTGGCAAGGGTGACATGCCCTTGCTCGCGGCCGCGATGGCCGACCACAGCTCGTCAATCAATGGAAAAAAGAAAAGAAAAGAATAAAGGAGAAATAATAAACAAATAAAAAATTTCAAAATATTTAAAAATTGAGGAAAAAGTGCCGGCTGTGTCACATGAGACGATCGGTGTCCACGTCGGCGATTTCCAGCCAAAATTAGTCCAATGGACTAAATTGACATAAATGTAAAATGGTTAGTACTGAATTGGCAAAAAAAAAAAAAAAAAGAGTTTAGGACTTTTTTTTGGTAACTATCACTATCCGCAGAATTTTTCAAAGAACTTGTAATAAAGACTAACCTAGCAGTTAGCACATACTTGTCGAAGACCATAATTTATTGTGTCCCACAGGTAAAAAATCATTTTACATATACATCAGTTGACGTGGCGCTACCGATCGAACATCCTATTAGCTCTGCCGATCGAACATCCTATTCGCATCACATCAACTTAATTCGTGCGATTCGCATTTTACATATCCTCACCTCCAAATGACTCTGATTTTTCATGACGCTTTCACGTAGGCCGTAAGTATTGGATTAACTAAAACCAAGGTGTCTAATTGGGGATCACTTGCTTATTTTGTTTCCGAGGTGGCAAGTTATAAGTTGACAAGTTGACCGTTTGACCACGCGAAGCACGTCTCGACGGAGTCCGACATAACGGCACCACGTCTGTGGATCGCACTGGTTACTAAAAATAGAAATTAAGCGCTGCGGAAAGAGCCGCCAAAATTAAGAGTGTGTTTGTTTAAATGAAAGTGTTTTTCGAGAGCTAATTTCTTGGACTTTCATGCGTTTGGTTTCCTAAAAATGATCGGTCAATCAAAAAATCATTTACGATCAAAGAAAATATGCATGCTTAAAGTTAGATTGTTTAGTCGAGATGATGTCTAGTCAGAGTCCCCACACTCCACTGAAAAATCGGCGTTGTTCAAAGGTAAGCGGCTAAACTGATTGTTTAGTCGAGATGATGTCTAGTCATTTAAATATTAGATCGTCCATCCATTTACCAGCTTGAATTAGTTTTTGAAATAGTTCGCGGTGATTGTGCAAAATTTTAATTGGTGTTAGAGCAAGAAATCTCGTGTCTAAATCTTTGCAAGCCTCTATTTATCTTAATTAGGATAGATATCGATGTACGATTGCAAATTCGTTACATAATTCAACATCTTAGTTTTGTCCGATTTGAATTTGAATATGAATGTACTCAAAAGTTAGGGACAAATGCATTAGAAATCCTAAAACTTGTCATGACAGTGCGATTGGATCCTAAAACTTTTCGAAAAGTGCAATTAACTCCTAGAACTTGTTAGAATCATATAACTTTCAAAAAGTGCAATCAAGTCTTAAAACTTTTTAGATTGGTGAAATCAAATCCTTCGTCAATTGCACTATTTTAAAGTTTTAAGGCTCGCTTACACTTTTTTTTTTATAACTCTTAGCACTTGATTGCACTTTTTGAAAGTTTTATGACTCGATTGTATTTTCGTGATAAATTTGAAGACTTGATTGCATTGTTTTGAAAGTTTTAGAATTCAATTCTGCTTTGATGATAAGTTTTAGAGCTTCCAGCATATTTATCCCTCAAAGTTATCTCCAATTCACATGTCTGTGGAGGTCTAAAGGTACGGAACTACTTGTTCCGTATGCTATCGACCGTAACTCTACGACTGTCAAGTAGATATCTTCTCCTACATCTCCGAAACCAAAATAAAGATCGGATTTTCTTTATTCTTGCTTCATTTTTCTTTTCGGTACTTTTCTCGTGATGCCAAGAACACCGTCTTCGTGGAGAGGAATTATTTGCAATATTATTCCTTTACTCCCTTTTTTTTTTTTCCAGCATGGAGTATTTACTCTCTTCTCTCTCTTTTTTCCGGGCAAAGGAGTATTCACTTCGTAGGACCTTTTTCTTGGATATATGTAGAAATAGAGTACATAACATATCAAATTTTTGTAAGTCAATTTAGCAATAATAATAATTTTCCTACTTTCCTACAATTTTGGTGACGAGTAATTAGGTGCTCATTTTGACCAAAAAAAGAAAAAATAAGTTAGGTGCTCAGACGAGCACGAATATTGCTACCTTTACGTATTAAGACCAGCACAATCGTGCTTCAAAAGTCCAGGAGATTAGTGAAGTGTTTGAAAAGTTTCAGATATCCCATCATAAATCGCGGAAAAATCAGAATGTCACATGAGCTCTGATCTAATCTCAATGCTTTTTAGAATACTACATATCAACGTCTTTAGATCTAAGTGCCTCTTTGCTTTGACATTTTTGGTAAAAAAAGAAAGTCACTTATATTTTTTTATATGAAAAAGATATTTGCACTTTTAAAAACTATGAACAAATTTTCTACATGATTGCAATTTAATACAAGAAGTGGAAAAGATTACCTCTATCCAAACATGCACGCTTTGCCGAATATAGCTAGATCAATATATAATTCATGACGACAATAAATAATTTCATGACCGTGTCCCATTAAGAGTTCTAATTATAGGGCATGCTAGACAATACTTATGGAGTGGAATTTTTGCTCTAAAATTATTTTTAGAATAGAAATTCGTTTGATAACGTAACTTTTCGGGCATAAATCAATTTGGTTACACAACTTCATTTTTTACTTTTGAAGTATTTTTTTTTTCTCCCGAAGTAGTTTTGGAGCCACTTAAAAAAGTAAAAAAAAAAATTACTTCTTTCCGAAAATAGAAAAATCATCTTCTGCTCGTAAGTAGAAATAGAAACATTAATTTCTGACCATAAATTAATTTCTAGAGCAAAATTACTGCCATGTGCGGCCGCCCATAGCTGTCGGGTTTCGGGAGATCCGTTTAAAATGGAATTCGGCGGATTGACGGTTCCGATGAATGGATCGAATAAGAAATTCATGTTTTGGTTTTGGACCGTTCGATCGGCTTGGGGATGGAAAAACAGAGAAAGTCAAAGAGGGCTTTTTTGTCCTTTTCCTTCTCTTTTATGCTCTTCTCCTTGGCGAACGCGGGATTCTCCGCGAAGCAGACGAAGTCGAAACTAGTGGAAGGAAATGAAAACGTGTTGCTAAGATCCAGCTACTCTATTCTTTGACTTTTGACCCCGCAGCCTACTCTCCCAACTGGCTTGGATTATTTCACATAATTTTACTTGTTTTTGTTCTTTTTTCGTTTCTTTCTTCTTCTTTTTTTGCTTTTTTTTTTTTTGTTTGAGGAATAAGCAATAGTTTCGGTTTTCTTTTCCTATTTATATTTGTTGGGCAAGGAAGAATTTGACAGCCGATGGTGGCTGACGTTCCACGTGCCGCGAGATGTATGGTGTTGTTCTTGTCGATAAATTTTGGTATTTGTCGCGCTTTTCAAATTTTTCACGCAATGTCCTTGTACGTCGCCTTTTGAAATTTAGATTTCTATGCCATGTAAACATACAAATATTTTTTTCCATCTAAATATATAAATTTTGGTAACTATTTTGTATGTTTTGTACATTGTGGCATCAAATGTATGGTTTGATAATTTCGTCTATAGTCTTTTTCACATCGTAAATGAATCCATTAAAATGTGTTCTTGACTTCGTAAATAGGCAAGATTTACCTAAGTCAACGACAGATATAAAGTAAACATTACTCCGGATTTTCGAGCATAATTGATCAACAGGTACAACGACTAATTCAAAGGACGGAACGCTAGTATTATTTAACTTTTCTGGTTTTCATATTGCAGGAAATCCAGATTCTATGTGAAGCAAACCAAGATTATTCTTCAGATACGTGGATAATTGTCTTTTCCAAGAGCGTGGATATAATTGGTCGAGTCCAAAACATGTTCGGTTCTAATTTAGGATTCGTTTGATTCGCGAAAAAAGACTAATTCGAAAAAAAATATTTTTCTAAAAATGATCGCTTGCATTGCATAAAAAAGTCCCCCAAAAAATTCTTCATTCACAAAAAAGTATAGCCATCAAATGTTGTTGGTAAAAAAAATATTTATCATTAATTATTTTAAATGATACAAACAGCCATTTTTAGAAAAATAGTTTCCAACCTATTCATCTCCCATAAAACAAATGGAACATTAGTAATCTCAACATTTAATAACAAGTTTTTTAGACTATTATGATCCTTATGTCTATTTCCTTATCTTGGTTTACTTCAAAAAGATTTTACTTTTTGAAGAGAACAATGTATTTCATGCTCTAGAAAAGCTAAAAAAAAGGCCCCATGGAATGTGCATTTAGTGAGAAGCTCAATTTACAATGTATTTTGTTAGTACTTTCCAATCTTAGAAAGGAACAATGGCACAAATGATTCTAAAACTTTGGCCCAATATACAACATGAACTCTGAATTTTTAATGTGTACCTAAATTAGTGTACAATATGTCCCCGAACTTTTAATTTTTTTAATGTGGTTCCCGAACTTTCGCCCAATGCGCAATATGATCTTTGAAATTTTAATTTATTTAATATGGTCCATGAACTTTAGCCCAATGTACAATGTTGTCACTAAGCTTTCAATTTGTTTAATGTAGTTTCTGAACTTTTGATACTTGTTCAATTTAATTCATGTATTATATGAAAATGTTCAATATTCTCCCTGAATTTTTAGACTAATGGAAGGATAACATTGAACATCTTTATCCTTACCAAAAAAAAAAAAACAAAAAAAACATTGAACATCTTTATATAGTTCAGGGATTAACTTAAATATGTACCAAAATTCTAATGACCGTATTGAACAAATTAAAAGTTCATGAACAATGTTGCACATTGAACTAAAGTTGAGGACCACATTTAACAAATTAAAGTTTTAGAAATCGCATTGCATATTGTGCTAAAGTTCAAGAATCATTTGTGTTATAATCTCATCTTGAAACCATAAAGGCTTAAAAAACATTAAAAAAATCGTTCTACACTAGAGATGGAACTGATAAAGTAGTCTTTGTTTTTTTTTTTTTTTTGAAGAAATATGAATTTGAATGTAGAGCAATTGTAATTAGGTTTGCCCCTCCATCTAAATCACGTAAATCCTTACATATAAAAAATACAAACGAACAATGTCTTAACACCTAAAACCAGCAACGTTATACAATTCACAAATCAATGAATTCGTGACGCATAGAAAAAATATGTTTTCCAACCTTGAAGCGTGATTTTATTCTCATGCCGAGCTCGCGCGAAGTTATTAAAAAAAATTCTCCTACCATTGTAATTCAAAAGGAAAGAGGAAATAAGTTAACAATTAATTTTTTGCTTCGGGAACTTAGTCAAATTTGATAGGCAAAGGAGAGTGAGAAAAAGAGAGTAATTTTCGTAAATACTATCTCGAATTTTGTGATTGAGGTTAATTTGGTCGAAGTGTGTTTCAGAAATAAATAAATAAGACATGGAAATGGCTCCACCCAATTTTGATTTTTGAAAAGTAACTTTTTTTTTTTGGGGGGTTTTTTTTTTTTTGGTCAGTTTTGTGGGGCAAGTTGGAGATCCCAAAAATCACGCGGAAAGTGACATGAGCAGTGACATGAGCAGTGACATGAGCAGTGACATCTGAAACGCCATGTCAAAAAGTCAACTGTCCAAAGTCAACATGCTGGATTGCAACAAACCTGTAAAATCTACAAATAGATATATATTTTGTTTAAATTTCTAAAGCAATCACGGGGCTCATAATTGTGCCAACGCGTTACTTTGACCTAGGATACGACCGAAGAACAATACAATTCGTTCTCTTTTTTCAAACCATGTTTGCTCCCAATCAATGCATTCGTGCCACATTTATTTCAAACTGATTTTCATGTCACAAAAATTTCCAAACTAATAGACCAGTGGCATATTTTACCCTAGAAAATTTCAAATTTATCATAATTTGAGGTGAAATGTAGTACGTGTATATCCGTTTGGGAGTAAATATGACACATATATACCGGTTTGGGAGGGTAAATGTAGCACATACAGGAGTTTTTGTGACACGAATTGAGGCAAATGTGAAACGGGTGCACCCATTTGAAATTTTTTATGGTATTAACTCTCAGAAAATTATGCTATTTGACAGGTCAAATGAGCACTTCTCCCCTACGTAACGCGCGTGGAGAGCATTTTTAAGGAGGAAAAAGCTAACTTAATATCAAATTGTGCAAACCTAGGAAGAACTAATACTAGTATTAATTAAGGATTGAATTGAAACAGAATCAAAGTTGAAGGACTAAATTTAACATTAACCAACATAGTACAGGGTCGTTTTTTGGCGCTTTTTTATTATTCTCCGAGTTAGAAGAACAAGGAGGGGGGAAAACGTTTGAAAACTTTATCGGGATCGGTCCGTTTAAAGGAGATAGAAAGAAGGAGTAGGGCGAAACCCTCTTCCCCGCTTTGTCCAAATCAAAGCAGTAATCCATGCAGATAAAAAAGATTGTCGTGAAATTTGTAACTTAAGTAACAACGTATTGGAATAAATATTTATCTCCTATTCTACAGAGTCGCGGATTATAGACATAGAATGCAGAAAGGAAATTGAGTATCTGCACATCCTTTTATTTATTTTTGTATTTTTTTTCTCTTTTTTAGACTTATACTTCTTATTTTTATATCCTAACTGTTCTACAATATATTAGCGTTTTGCAACGAAAAAGGAGACATTTGCCAATTTTGTTTAAAAAGTCTCGAATTTGAGCCGATCTAATGAAATTGGACTTGAATTGAAATGCTCTTGGGATTTGCTTATGGGGGCGGAAATGATAACCATTCGGTTCTTGGGAGCTATTTTCTGTTTCTAATCCCTAGGAGAGTTTTTTATCAGAAAAAAGCATTTGACATCGACACAAAATTTCTACTCCCAAAATAGAAATTCATTTGATAACAACATAAAATTTCTACACTTGCCAACCGCCGAGCCTCGGCCGACAACCGGCGACAGAAACACAAGAGAGAGGGAGTGAGCTATAAGAAAAATTCTTATTTCTATTTCTATTCCAAAAAAGTAGAAAATTTATACTACTCATTTATGTTCCAAACCTATTTCGGAGATAAAAAATCGTCCCGAAAATAGAAAAATGAAATTATTTTATTAAGTGAGTTTCTATTTCAAAACTATTTTCGATAATAGAAAAATGAGAAACGAAATGGTTATTATTCGCACCCAGAGTGGACAACTAAACAAAAAGGGTTATTTGAAAGTTCCTCACCAACCAGAAAGGAAGATATTGACCCTTCTCTTCTTCGAGAGAAGACTGGAAAGGAAGATATTGGTATTGCTCATGTTCCCTCTTCAGACATCTTCACGAAAGCTCTAGGTTGCAGAAACTTCCATCGTCTTTCGTTCATGTTCCCCGCGCTGTGGAACTCCACACGTTTTCCTCGAGTCTGCCACAAACTTTGGGGTTGGCAAAACGAAGGTATGGTCCAATTTGGTGATCAAACCCGAACACGACACGAGTCAAGAGACATCATGATTTGCGACTCCCATCTCGTTCGAGGATTCGGGTTCATGGAGAACCCATTTGAGATCGTGAATATTAGGAGTTGATCATCGGACTTCCCACATTCGAAAGTGTTCTCCAATGGCAATCGCTAATCTTGGGTCCAAATCGTGGTTGTAGTTTGTATTCGGGTCGTCTTCTTGCGGTCTACTGTTGAGAAGTAGGATAGGCGAGTCCCACAGAGCAAAGCTTGGTCTTCGTAATTTGAGCCTTTCCTTTTGTCGGGGTGTAGACCGGGTTGGACCGCCATGATGGGCCGGCGAGCCCGAACAAAATCGTATGGGAAAGGACAGCGGCCCACTTTACCTATTTTTTTGGAAAGGGGGTTTTTTTTCCCCCCAAGAGGACGACGTTTCTCCAAGGCTCTGACTTGTTTTCTGATTAGTGGGCAACTACTATTTACATCCCATATATATGTTTACTTTTTTTTTCCTTCGTATGTCTTATCTATAACTCTCCTCTTTCTAATTTTTACTCAAAGCCTGGAAGTTAAACGTATGATGCTAGTATTCCCACCCCCAATCCCTTTAACAGCACGACCACATGCCTATTGGCTATATATGTTAGTGATATCCCTATTTTTGTGCCCACGAACCATAAATAATAATAAAAAAAGGTCCTAAACCAGAAATCTGATTGAGTTTCATTCTATTATGGATGAATGAAAACAAGACTTGAAAGTAGAGTGGAAAAGTATCAAAAAAGTCTTAAATCTATTGTATTGGTACCAATTCAATCCTAAATCTTTCAATTAGGCTAATTTAGTCATAAAATTTTTCATATTTGTACCATTTGAGTCCATCATGAGTACTATTTGAGTTCATCGGGCCAATTTATATAAAAAAAATTGCTGATATAGACGTTGATTATCATTCGACGTGGCACGAGCTTGTCGAACGCGAGGGTTGGAAGAGGTTGCCTCTCGCCGGCCTCTAGCAATGGCAAGGGGCCTTGCCCTTGCCGATCGCTAGTGACCTTCGCCGGCCATCACGGAGGTTAGCAACCCGCAGAGGGACATATGGAAAAAAAAAAAAAGAGAAAGAAAAGAAGAAAATAAGGAAAAGAGAAAGGAAAAAAAATAAAATTAATAAAAATATTCTAAAAATATTTAAAAGCTAAATAAAAATGTCCACATCGGTGCCAACCGTGCTATATAAGACGGTCGGCGTCCATGTTAGCAATTCCGATCTAAATTGGCCGAATGGACTTTATTGGTACTAATGTGAAAAGATTTAGGATAAGATTGGTCCAATTGAAATATTTAGGATATAATCGGTACCAATGCAATAGGTTTAGAACTTTTTCGATACTTTCCCAAAAATAAAGCCAACCAAAAAGGATTGTTCAAGTCCACCATTCGAAGTCAATAACTCCTTCCAATAGACACTAGGACGTGAATCGCGCGCCATTCTGGGATAAAGAAATTCATTTGGCAATCATGAAAGGAATTGACAACTTCGATGGGTTCAGCATGTTTGTGCCTTAAAATCGAACCTTTGGAGTTCCATCTCCGAGTTATTGCTTCCAAAGTTTTCAAAACGACAAACATGATCTCCGGATGTCAATCAACATTATCCAAGTACAACACATAAAATTTAACTTCGAGGCCATATGAGATATTAGGAGTTCATGGTCATGTTAAACAATTTTTAGTTTTCTTGCCTGTAACTGGTACTATTATTTTATTTATAAAAATTATACATTAACAACGTGGCTCTTTTTTGCGCTAATACATTAACTAATCTTTCAAAGGTTTATATGGTACGCATGCCAAACTTTTTACTTTTAGTGGCAGTGTAAATTATGTGAGTGTATGATCATGCAAATATTGGGTACACGATGTAGGATTGCATATCCCATATGCTAAAAAGAGAAGGAAACAACCCCCCCCCCAAATAAAAAAAAAAAAAGGGCAGCTAAAAGATGAAAGGATAATTGAGAAAGACAAAATCGAAGAGCCGTCTATTCTTTAAGAGACGGCACATTACCAAAAAAATCCTAGACCTATTACAATTATTTGACCCGCCGACACTAATGTGACGCCATCGATGATGATGAATAATTTTTAATAATATTTTAATAACTTTCAATATTTTAACTATTTCTTAAATTTTTTTAATAACTTTTTTCCGATTCTTTTTTCTTTTCTTTTCTTTTTTATGTTAGGGTAAAAATTGTCTACGTCGGCGCCACGTTAGTGTTGGCTAGTCAAATGGGCTGAATTGATACAAATGTAAAATGTTTAGGACTCAATTGGCAAAATAATATATTTAAGACTGAGTTAATACAATTGCAATAGATTTAGAACTCTTTTTTGTGATTTTCACTTACATAACTTGGTTTACCATAATATTAAAAAAAAATTAAATCCTCTAGAATTTGGCATGTATTATAAATCATATTTGCCGTGTTAAATTTCGTCGCAATAAGGAATCCACTTTAGTTTTGTTGCTCTAATGTTAACTGCAACGACATAATGCACGTCGTTAACTATCTTTGGTCTCCGACCAAAAAGGTAAAACACTATCTTTGGGTTGTTTTCTCATTATCCATATGTTTGATACGAAATAACCATATTCCATATTAAATTTCCAGCAATTATCAAAAATCCTTTTTTTTTCTTATTCTCAGCATTTAAAAATTGTCAGCGCTTCTAATTTTCAGCATGTATATATATTTTTTCATTTATTAGTCTTGTACACGAAAGCTAATTTGGATTACCCATACATCAATATAGAAAAACAATTCTTTACGACATATTTGTTGAAAAAGTACTAAAAAAAGTCATAAACCTTTCAATTAAATCAATTTAGTCATAAACTTTTTACATTAGTACTAATTCAGTCAATTTGGCTAATTTTGACCAGAAATCCCTAACATGGACGTGGACCGTCCTACATAACATGATTAGCACTGACGTGGATAAAATTTATAATCTATTAGTGTTATTTATTATTTTGTGTTTTTCTTTTCATTTTTGTTGGCAAGGGTTGCGGCCGTCGCCTAGGTTACCTCTCACCGGATTCGGCGAGGGCGACCCTCGCCCAAGCCATGAGGGTCGAGCCCTTACCAAACCCAGTGAGGGCTTGACCGTCACAGCCTGGTTGAGGGCTTGACCCTTGTGGTGGCGCGAGGGCTGCCAAGCCCTTGCCCATGGCCGACGATGGCTTGGGTGAGGGCCGCGACCCTTGCCAGTTACAATCAAAAAAGAAAAAAAGAAAACTTAGAGTGAAAACTAATAAAAATATAAAAAAAAAAATATTATAAAATATGTCTACATTAGCATCGGTCATCAATCACGCCACTTAAGACGAACATCGTTATTGTCGGTTATTTTTTATCAAAGTTGGCAGTTTGATCTAAATTGGTATCAATGCAAAACATTTATGGCTATATTGATCTAATTGAAAAGTTTAAAATCAAACCAGTATAAATATAATAAATTTAGAATTTTTACGGTACTCTTCTCCATATCTGATCAACGCAAAACCTTTTAAAAAATCGATTGAAAATCCGGACATCAGCAGTATTATTACTGAAATTAATATTGGCATGATGCGCTTTAGTCGGCAGAGAGGGATCGTTTGCTTTTCGAGGGCTGGAAGGGATCACAGGAAGGGGTCGTTTTCCACTTTCCAGCCGCGTCGGCACCCTCGAATGATGAGAGCTTATCTGCTTCTGACGGGGCTTATCGACCATCATGCAATCCGATTCGTCGCAGGTTGGGGCTGGTGCTTTTTAACTTTTTTCTGCCGTGTCCGGACAAGACATTTGTCGAGCAAATTCGAGTGGCCACAGTTTAATTCGGCAGGCGACCACTCCTAAAGACGCGCTGATTTTATGGGGAAAAAAATACGACAGCCTTGCCAAAAATTTTGTGTCATCTGCATAGCATGTCTTGCAAAGCCGTCGTCAAAATCATTAAAGTGGGAATAATTTCATGGGAAGTTTTGAAACTTGTGCGATCAGTATGTTCTAGTCCTAAAAATTTTTACTAAGATCACTTAAACTTTAGAACTGGCATAGGAAATTCTAGCCGATCTTTTGTTTTATCGATTTTTCCGTCTTATTTAGAACATGCCGAGTTTGTTTCGCGAAGATTAAATAATTTGGAAGAGAATTTCATAAATATTGCATCGCTTTAAAAGAATAACGAACAAAAAAAGATCATGGCCCATAAAAATATTTAGACATAAATTGTTACCGATTATTAGGGGTGTCAAAAAAGCCCGCATCGGCCCCGACCCAACCCCACCCGACCCGAAAATTCACCCTAATTTTCGGGCCTTTCAGGTCGGCTTGGTACTATTAGGATCGGGCCAGGTTGGGCCGGCCCTGCCTCCTCTTTTTTTTTTCACTAACGTTTTCTTTTTAATTTATCTTATTTTCATTTTTATTTTTTATATTCTTTCATTCGATGGACATATCAAATGATTTTGATTCAAAAAAAAGAAAAGAAACTGACCCCGACCCGACTCTACCGGAAGAGGGTTCGGGCCCGATCGAGCTTGGCACTATTCAATTTCGGGCCAGCCAGGGCTAGGCCGATACCCGGCCCATTGACACCCCTACCGATTATGAAATTTTTTTTTATTGACTAATTATTTCAATTGATACGAAAAGTGTGTTTTCAATTTAAACGTTTAAAGCATTTATTTTTTGCGAAATAAATAAAGAGAAAGTCCATTATTTGCATGTTGGCCATAGGCCCGGCCCGGACAAGGGGCCCATGGCCTTCACTGGCCCCGCCCCTCCCAACCCTCCTTTCTCTCCTTTAACTTTTTTTTTTCTCTCTGTCTTTGAAGATGGTCCACTTGTCGCCATGTCCATGCCACGTCTCCGAAAGAAAACCTCGTCACCATGAAAACGATCACGTAGGATGGGGACTCGAAAATAAAACCATCTAGAATCTTTCCGTCTAGTGAAAATAGGCGGAGCTAATTAGCGAGTCGCTACTCATCCGGGAAAAATTAGATATTAGTCAATTTTTCACAGTTAAGCTACTTAATTTTGTTTTCAATCACTAAAAGCACCAAACATTTCTTTCTTTCCCAAAGAATGCACTTTGATCGGAACTTAATCGATTTTCAATTAAAGTTCCTTGCGCACCAGCCACCTATCGCGGGAAATTTGGCCGGGTCCTTATTAAAGTGCCGAAGAAACGAAACGTTAGCGCTGTTGAAAATACAGTCCAGCGATCCAACCGTGAAACCTGTTGAGAATCGGAGATCACTGATAAATTTATCCACATGAATAGCAACATTTATACTGATTGGATATGTTGAGAACACCAACAGGCAATAGCACGAGCGGCCCAAGTGTTCTTGCTAATATACAGCTCGAGGATGATGTGAAACCTAAACTAACGTAAGTTGGGCACGTTGCCACTGCGCGGACAATTCATCGAACACCTAATGTGCGTGCAGCTGCTCCCGGTATTTTCAAGCCCGGCGTTATCGCCACTTCCCAGATTTTTGCCGCTTCAACAACCAGCAATGCCCCCCATCTGGACAGCTAAACCCGACGAGAGGGGGTTTTTGATGTGATGCTTTTGCGATTCGAAGACACGTAGCCCGCCAATCTCGATCCATAGCTCTCGTCACGAACCTGTCAAGAAGCATTAATGTGCCCACATGTCTTGGCCGAATCATCGGACCCCATCCTCTGTTTCCTGAGGGTTTCGGTCGGGCCTGAGCTGCCAATTTTGGTGACGTGGACCCAATCAAGCATTGGGATTTTCGGAATCGTTGTTTTGTTAAAAGTGATTGCTTGAACGGATTGGGCGAGTTAATCATAGGTCTAATATCAAACTCTTTTATCTTCCCATGTTAGCCATCTCTTTTCAGGCGTTGTTCACGTCGGTGGGATCGAGTTAGAATCGTTCGGGGCTTGTGTCCTGCTGGTTTTGTCATCTCGGTTTTATCGACAGACGCTTTGGAAGTTGCTTGAATCATGGCCCGTCACATTGTCCACTAGAATGTCGATGTGTGGCAAGAAAAAATCGTCCTTGAGATTGGCTCAATTTAGGTCTCGATGGTTCATCACTTATTTGGCCGTCTTTATTAGGCACCGGTACAACATTAGAGAGCCAGAGTGGACACGCCATAAGCACAATGAATTTAGCTTCTTCTTTTTTTTCTCGTTTGTCTGATGATTTTCACTTTTATGCTTATTTCAATCGATAATGCTTAAACATTGTTCTGGGGTTACTCATTAACACAGCTCTTTGCGAATTTCATTAGAAAAGTATCATGGTGCAATGGGATTAGTCAAGTATTCTAATAAAGATGGGCAAAAGCTGATGCGATTGATGAGATTCCGTGGATCAGAAGAAAATCAAAAAGAAGAAAGTTGCGGGGGGGTTTCACATGAAGGCCATTATGGTATGAAAATGATCCTCAAAAGTCTTAGTGGGACGAGAGAAATTGACCTGAATTGATTGTCAGCTTCTGTTATAATATACAGAGAATGGATTGAGATTGGGGATTGAAAGGAGTGATTCTTCAAATTTTGAGTTTAAGGAAAGGAGCAGGAATCATCTGGTTCAGGTGATACCTGATGCTGCTGCTGCTACTTGGACGGGGTGAGTCGCCTTCGCACGCACGGGCCATGATTGCCGAGTTTCCAAGGCGTGTCAGCATCGCCTGAATAAAGAAAACAAGCCATTCACGTTGTGTCATGAACTCAAACCCCAAAAAAGAAAGTGGAAACAGAAACCACAAAATCTATATATATATATATACACACACACACACTCAAACCCCAAAAAGAAAGTGGAAACAGAAACCACAAAAAAAAAAAAATATATATATATATATATATATATATATATATATATTTTGAGATCGGGATTGTTCGAATAGAAAAGGAAAAACGGAAAATAGAGGCCGAGGCGCAGCGAGGATGTTGGCAACATTGGAGGAGAATAAAGAAGTTCGAGATACGGAGAGAGGTTACTCTTATACTATGTTAAAAAGTTCAACCCTTAGGTAGAGGGAGATCATATGAATATAAAGAGCATATAGAAACCGTTGACAAATAATGTGGGGCAACCACTTCAACATGACTTGTGATCGGTTAAGTGAAGAGTCGTGCGATGCCGCTAAAGCATTTCGAGCCTTTTTGAACTTGAGATGTAGTGAGTTTGAACTAGATGAAGGATTTGACTTGATATGATTAAACTCGTGGTTTTCGAGTTTAATCATACGAAAGAATAGATATGAAATGAGCTAAAGATTGAATTATTTTTGTCCGAGCCAGGATAATGCGACGGATATAATCTTTTTGTGGTTAGTTCACGAGGCTAGCGAGAAACGTAAGTTGCATTTATTATACAAAGGTGATTATATGCTGAGACATATATGTTAACTTTGCCTATCGAAATCGAACTGGAATATACAATTAGTCCATTTTGCTGACCACCGGTTGGCAACTTCTAAGGATGCATTTTCTAGGAGCTTTGGCTCACATACATGTTCATGCCGAAGAACGGAGATTGCGCCATTCGAACGACTGAATGTGTGTTTGTTTTCTTTCAAAAACTATTGTTAGAAGTAACTTAGAGATTCTCCAAGGATACGCACAATCAAACGAGATTTGGAGAATTTCCTAACCATCCCTCGTGTACAAGCTTGAGATTCCTTAGGCCACTTTTGATCGTCCAGATTTTTAATCGGGAAGATAAGAAATCCAAGAATTTTGTTATATCCTATTCACTGTTTGGTGAACTGTGGATTTAAACTTGAATAAAGCATAAGCAAGGCACGGTTGAGATCGATTCTATTTTGCCGAAACATTAAGATGCTTTAAAAATTATTCAATTATGAGTTCTTATAAGTGAGTCATCATTGAGCAGAGATTTGTGCCATTTGAATTAGGGCACAACGACGGCGTAGACTTCGTAGAATCGGGGGTTTTGATTTGGAGTCGAATCCTTTAGCCTTGCTTGTTATCTTATCAAGTGAGTAAATAAGTGTTGAATAATCTAATTATTTGGCCTCTTTTTCCAAGTTGAAAATGCACTCATGCAAGTCGCCCGAGAAAGCTCTCTTGAATGTTGAGAGCCATTCCGAAAGTTGATGATCAACCTCGAGTTCTTCATAACATGACGAAACCCCTTTTGATTATTGAAAATATTCAAGTTGTTAAAGAATGAGGGGCATGATCATATATCACGCCAAAAAATCAATTAAAGAACAAGGTTAGGGAGATATCTAATTTTGCGGCTAGAGACCCCAGCTTGGCATCGCCAAAGAGGCGGCCATACTTGACTATCACTGCTGCAAGAGAGGTGCCCACACCCCGCCCTCCCCTCGAGGTGACCCAAAGCGACGGAGAGGCGGTGGTGTGGGAAAAATCCGATTCTTCTCTTGTCTGCTCTATTGAGAAATCCTAACTTGGTCTGTCCCACCCCTCCCCTGAATTTTTTTTTTTAAATCCCGGCTATCTTCACCCTTTGTCCTATCCTGGACAGCTGATAAACACCGGATAGAATAAAATGTATCCTATCCTAGCTCATATCTTGACGATCAAATGCAGCATTATAAGAATAAAAAAGGATACGGCTCGCAATAAGATTAGGGAAATAATTCTAAAGTGCATATCTATATTATGTGCACTTTGGAATCCCATGCAGGAAGAATGCAAGAGTTCAAAATAGAGCAAAAAACTGACCTTTGGATGTTCATTTCAACTGGGCAAAGAGAAATGACGATGGATCCTCCCTAGAGATAGAAGAAGGAAGTTGAGTGGAGATAAGAGGGAGAGTTGAGCTAGATCTCTTCCTTCCCTCCTTCCTTCCTAGACTGATTCAGTTCTTTGTTTCTTTTTCTTGCTTTTCTCTTGTTTGTGGAGCATTTTTCTTTCGATATAGTCTAAATCTGGAATCTTCTTTATCCCGTTTTGGGGAGTTTTTTAGTGTATGTTTTCTGGATTTTGCTTTCCTTGAATTTTGTTAGCATACAAATTCAATTTCGAAAGAAATCGGAGGAGTTTCGTGAAAGTTTTGCTCTCGCTATCATATATGTGCCCATTCAATCTTTTTTATTTTGCATGACGATGGTGTTAATGCCGAACCTAGACGCATACTCCCGAAAGGTAAAGTCGCAGCAACAGATAAAGATCTCGGTGTGTACTTGTTATTGAAGACGGATTCGACCGATTTTGGTTTGAAGAATTCATAGATTCACTCTTTGAGCGTGTGACTCCTATCCTTATTATGACAAATTCATTGTATTATTTGGAGCTTGTTTTGTTTTGAAGTTGTAGCAGTTGGACTACGATGTTTCTCTCTCTCTCTCTCTCTCGCATGCAAAAATTACATAGATCTGCCTTTGCCAAGGCCAAAAAAGGGAATCGATGCACTTACGCAGTAATTTTGTGATGAAAATAGAGGATTAGGTTAGCCAAATTAACCAAATGATTAGAGATTAAGCTGATGGTATTCTGGTGGGGATAAAACTAAAACAGGGAGCAGAAAAGGGTACCGTTCATAACATCTCTCTTTCTACTTTAAATTGACTATCCGGCAATGACAAATAAGGATTTGATTATGTTGTGCAACACCAACGAGAGTTAAAAATTTTGGTCCTACCATAAAATAAGTGGACATGCATCCGTATTGGTTCGTTAGGTATCCATCGAATATACCTATAAACTGAAATTTCCCTTTTAAGATGTGAAAAAAGTCGAGGGCGCGCTCATTAGTATAGTTGTGATTAGATCGTAATTGTGTTGATTTTTCATGTTTATTTGATTTCCTAGTTTAATTTTTTTTTACAAAAATTTAAAATAGTACTTTTCGGACTAGGGTAGGCCATTTCGGGCAAAGCCCTTTGTACCCCGAAAGCCCCGATCAGCTTGATGATAAAAATAAAATAAAAATAGGCTCCAAAACTGGACTAGTTCTTTCGTGCTCTCTGACTTTCAGACCGACCCTATTTGGGTTTTGTACCCCTACTTATAAACACATCCCTAGTAATGTTCTTACCGTGTTTGTTGGGATCTTATTAACGAGTGGTCTCGAAGCTTCGCATAAACATATTTTATAAAGACACATTTTGATTTTGACGACAATGATTACATATAAAATGAGGAAACTAAGTCCACTAGAAATTATAAATTCTCTTTCTTTCGTTGTCTAAGAACTACCTATGATCACTCCTTAACAAAATCTACACATTCATTGCCACCTGCCAAAAATCTCTTGAGAAGACTTGTCATTGTTTTTTCATTGAATATATCACCCCTTGATTGTGGCCATCTATTGCTGCACGACTTTGGTGATTTTTGCGAAAAAGGAGAACAAAAGTCTTACCTTCTTTTTTCTTTTGTCTTCTCGGGATAAATGCCAACTGTTTAGTTTGATTGGTAGCAACAAAGAAAGTAAATGCAGCTAGCGAGATTAGTTGTGCTTAATAATTAAATGCGGCTACACGCATAATAGTGCTGGTAAGCATTGATGTTCCCCAACCCAAACCCTACCTTCTATTTTTAGCTCGAAACCCTAGATTTGCAAGTTCAGAAAATCGCGCAGTCTTTCTTATCTAACGGCCACAATGCTTGAAATATCAACTCGGAAAAATAATTAATGGGTAAACTTATTTTTCGTTATATACGACTTCTAAAAAAGGTCGAACAGAATTTCTTACGGGTCAATTCATAGTTTCGATGATGGTCAAATCGAGTGACACCTAAATTAGTGCAATGCATGAGGAATTTCGCGATGATTCCATTCGACTACAAACTTACATTCAACCGTTTTCAATTAGTATTTTATATGTTAGATTAGATTAATTCCTTTGTCCCTGCTAGAATTATGAAGTGTTTGGATGGGAATAGTTCGGCATAATTGGTAAATTCGCTGACTGATGAGAAGTAAGTATAAAGGGTCAAAGCAAGCAATGATATCTCTCTTTATTTTGTTTGTCAAAGCTAGGCACATGGGTTGACACTTTAGGTATATTAAGTTATTTGAATTAGTTTCAATGTCGATTTATCCCCTTTTACCAAGATGCACGGGGAAACACCAACATTTGTCCATTCATAAAAAGAAGCAAAAAGGTTCAATCAAAGGCAACTAAGATCGTTCATTAAAGTAATTAATCACTTTTCCTTGCAATATAAAAACCTAAACGATACGTTTGGTCGTCAGAATAAAAATCATGATAGGATATGTATTATCATATCCCGTGTTTGGTGGATATCCGGGATAAGATAAAAGGGATATAGAGGAGATATAAACGGGATAAAAATATCCTGGGAAAAGGGGTGGGCTAGAAATGAATAGGAATTTTCAAGAGAGCATACTCGAGGAGAACCAAGTTTTTTCCACAATCACCGTTTCCGCTCCACACCGAGCCACCTCTCCACCGTGCTTGGCCGCCTCTCCGACGACAAAGGGTCTCCGGTTGCAAAGCCGAGTATTGTCACGACATCGTTCTTTAATTGATAGCTTGGCATGATATGAGATCACATCCATCGTTCTTTAATTACTTGAACATTTTCAACATTCGCAAATATTCTTAATATGTTATGAATAACTCAAGGTTAATCATCGACTTTCAAGACAACCATCTTGGACGACCCGCATGAGTGCATTTTCAACTCGTGGATGAGCCAAAATAATTTTATTATTCAGCACTTGTTTACTCACTCGAAAAGACAACAAGTAAGGCCAATGAGTCATTTTCAAATTATTTGATTTCAAATTAAGACCCCCGGTGTTGCTAGATCGCTTTGATAAATGTGATGCTCAAATTTAGATGTCACAAATCTTTATTCAACAATAACCCACTCATCGGGACTTATCAATGAATAATTTCCAAAGTATTCTGATGTTTTAGCAAAACAGAGCCGATCTTAGCCACACCTTTCCTCTACTTATCTCATATTATATCTGCAGTTCACCAAAAAGTAGATAGGATATAACGAAATTCTTGAATTTCTTATCCTATCATATACGAGCATATCCTAACTAAAAATTTGAATTACCAAACACAATCAAAGTTGCTATGAAATGCTCATGCAAATCTCTTTAAGCACTCGACTAACATATAATGGACATGCTGACCACCGGTACTATAAATATTAGGCAAGTATTAGAGAATATGTAGATTTGAGCTCCTATCGGTGGTTTCATGCATTACGTCAATGATAGAGTCTTATGACCTCAATTAATTATCAAGAAAGAAGTGAACGAGATAACCACTACATGCTAAACAGCTATCGAGTCTTTCGTTTTCTTTGAGTCCCATAGGTTTGATCCTGTAAAATATGTTCACGAATTTTACTCTTAACAATTCCTATATTCGAAGCAACTTCAAGCACTATTAGAATATACCTAGATAGGTTTTTTATTTTTATTTTTTTACATCTTGCTTAATATTAATGTCGCAATTCACGCATTTTCTTAATTTATTTACTCAAGATATATGAGTATGAAAATTCCAAATCATATAAATATGCATTTTGAAAATTTTACTCTTTATGAGAGATTCGCGAAATATTTATTACGTCACAGCTTTGATCCCGTACATGAAAACGAAGGACGCTGCTTGGATGAAGAGGCGTGTCCGTGTCCGCCTGTCAATGGACCGAATCAGGGAATCAAGGAGCATGCGCTAGTGGGGGACCCACAAGACATACACACGTGGATGGTCTCAAACATTGAATGTCGACATCCTCATCCGCGTTTAATCAAACTCAAAAATGGGCCCTGTTTTTTTTTTTTTTGGATTTGTTGATTTTGCGAAAAATTTAAAAATATCTAAAAATTGATCGTTTATATCATTTATAAACTTTCATAAGTGAACGAAAAATATCTATATCATTCACAAAAATATTTAAATTTAATTATTATTAATAATGAAAAATCGATTAATTATTTTAAGTGATACAAACTTTCATTTCTTGTTTTAATATTTTTTTAAAATAATTAAAATTTTTTACAAATTTCAAAAAATAATTTCCTAAAAGTTATTCTTCGCAAAACAAATGAAAGGCGTGCATGACAACAGTTTTATTTCTTATTTTTTTTATTTTTATGTTATAGGGAACAAATTTGGAATATAAATCCATATGGTAATACAATTTCATTTTTGTATTTTCAAGATAATTTTTTGACCAAAAACTAGGTTTGTAATAGAAATAAGAAGTAGAAATTTTCTACAACCTCTCTTCTTGGAAGAGAAACAGAAAAAAAGAATTTTTTTCATTGCTTACTCGCTCCTTTTTGCATCCCTGTCGCATGCGACTAGTCTCCACCGTCGATCTTTGACCCCCCATCCCCGGTTGCCGATCACCGTTTACCGCCGATTGCTTCTATTGCATCTTTGCCGCTCGTCGCCGGTTCTCGACTTTCGTTCGCCATGAATTGGTCTCCGATTGCTAGCCACCCTCCACCGCTTTTGGGCCATGGCCCAGTGATCTGCAATCGTAGAAATTTTATACTATTTTCAAACGAATTTCTATTTGCGAAATAGATATTTTATGCCGTTATCAAACGCGTGTCTATATTCAGAAACTCGTTCAGGGAATGAAAATAAAAAAATCTATTTTTTAAAAAAAATAAAGTCCGAAAAAAGTATGATTGTCATTTGCGTTCTTAAGTCAAAGTGAGATGATGTTTAGGCTTCTTCCAGCTACGCCCGAGCTGCCCCTTCTGTCTAAAGATACATGGTTGGTGGGATATCATATGTCACCATTAAATCTCTCTTTTGTTTTCTTCCTCCCATGCATGAACCCTAGCTCTACCCCGCTTTTCCTTATTCATGTAGATTATGTACTAGCCTCAAAGATTGCAAATCGTCACTCGTTGATTTCATCGTACATTTAAACCGGAAATCCCGACATGATCGATGCGTCACTTGCAAAATAAGAACCCAAATGATAACTTTGAGATGTAAGTTGAGCGCCAATGCGCAGTTCAAGGTATGGAGCATTACGTGAATTGGTGCATTTCCCGTAAGACTTTCCGATGTGAATCCCTTAATCTAAAGACGCATGAATGACCGAATTGACTATGGTCCTTCAGATTAAATGGGTTTTGCCATTTGGAGGTATTCAATAGCGATTAGGGTTTTGGGCACTCTTAATTTCTTCCCTTTATGTCATCGAAATGATCAAATTACACGAGGATCGTCCCTCCGCTTATCTTTAATAGGCCGGTCTTGAAAGTTGAAAGGATAGGCGAATCTTTTAGAACTAGACAAGAAGCTCCATAACGAACATATGAAAGTTTCATGAACGCATCACGTGATTCTTTAAGTCGAAATTAGATCGACGTTGGCTTTTTTTTTGGTTTGATAAATAACAAAACTAAAGAATTTCTTTTTTTTTAATCTATTAATTTGATATTCTTTTCCAAGCCGCCCATAACTTTTACATCATTTTTAATATAAGAACTGATGGACGCAAAATCATTTAGTTTGAATGAAAAAAATGCCAACGTGGAAAAGTTATCCTGAAAAGCCCAAAGCGCATTTGCGAAACCCTAGACATGAAGGAAAATTGGGAAGAGCTTGTCCCCTTAATACCATGAGCAAGACAAAACACATACCAATCACTCTGCAGTTTTGACACAACAAAGATACGTCGAGGTTTAATGAAAATCAAATACTTTTTTATATGTTTTTTTTCACCCCGAAAATGCCGCCAAAAGGAATAAAAAGACACGACAGGACGATTTTTAACATTGGCAGGTCCGTGGCCCATGCTGTGTGGTCGCAGCTCAATCAATATGAATGAATGAAGCAGTAGGTGCATTGGATCGTGCATTATGATGTTAGATAAGGTCCACAAAAAACGAGTCATATTAGGTATATTGATGTTCAATGTATGCAATTAGTACGTCCAAAATGACAGGACGGACAACTGGCTTTTAGATAGATGAGTCATATTGAACGTTCAATAATATTTTCTCTATCGAGTATTCTTACTAGCGGATACATGCTCGGTACGAAACATTTCGACATACTAGCATCGAAAAAAGAACATTCATTGACAATCTCAAGCTTCTTCTGTGTTTGGCCGACGAAGGTACAGGAGGCGCTCGTTCAGGTTAAAAAAGAAGTAAAAAAGAAGAAGACCACAAACCCAAAAAAGGCATAGGATGATAATGCCTCCTTCATTGCCACAGAAGCTCGCACTTTCTCGTCGGTTGGCGAAGATTTGGCAGGTCGGCAAGTGCGGATCCTTATTTGAAATTGAGTTAGTCACTTTGAGGTTTTAGTTAAAGTAAGATCAATTTTGAATCTGTCTATTGGGAAAATGGAATCCCTTCAAGGTTTATCTGTTTCACGTAATATGAGTGATTTGAAATTATTTTTCTAAAAATAATCACATATGTCGCTTAAAATAATAAGTCGATAAAAAAAATATTTTTACTACTGACAATAATTTGTGTTTAAACATTTGTGTAGACGTTGAAAGTAGTTTTTATTTATTTTTTTATAAGTGATATAAATAAATAAATATTTATTTATTTTTTTATGAAATAAATGAAGCTTAAGTATTTAATTGAACTTTTTCCGAATGTTTTTTTTTTTCCATTTTTGTCTCTCTCTCTCTCTCTCTCGCTCGCTGAGTCTCTCTACATGGCCGACGAAGGTTAAGTATTTAATTGAACTTTTTCCGATTTTTTTTTCCCAATTTTGTCCTTCTCTCTCTCTTTCTCTCTCTCTCAGTCTCTCTACATGGCCGACGCTCTTATTTAGACATCGCCACACCGACACGAACACGAGTACCGAACTCCGAAACAACATAGAAAAGAAAACAACGAAAGAATGAGATAGAGAGAGAAAGTACTCGTTTACACCTTTCCTCGAGTCTCTCCCCAAAGTCCAAAGAGGGGAAAAAGATAAACAATTGTTGTACCACCTGCCATGCACGCTGCACAGTCTAGCTATATTGCCACTGTACCATTATTGGCCATAAATGATTGGATCGAAGCCATTTTTTTTTTTTTTGCCAAACTTCAATTGGGCCATGAAAATTTGAAATTGTTTGAAAAAAAAGAAAACTAAAATTTCCTTGCACACCCTTCAATAATACTCATTCTCTCCTCTCCCTGTGGATTCAAAAATTTCTGACCCCTACATATACAGCTTCCCTTCCGGCACTTTCCCCTCATCTCTGTCTCTCTCTCCCTCTCTGTCGAAAGGGTATTGATCCCGAGCTCCATTGGCTCTGTTATGTCGTTTCTCTTGCTGGAAGGCTATGAGGGAGCGTTTCATTTTTTGATTTTCCATAGCTGAAGTTGCTTGTTCTGTTGCTGTTCTTTTTGCAGGAATCAGATAAATGGCTACTTCACACACATGGGCTCTGTTTCTGGGTGTTGTTCTGTTGGCTTCTGCAGCAATGGGGGCTGCTCCAAGAAAGCCTGTGCCAGTGCCATTCGGTAGGAACTATGTGCCCACATGGGCTTTTGATCACATCAAGTACTACAATGGTGGCTCTCAGATACAGCTCTATTTGGACAAATACACTGGTGAGTTTGTATGGACGCAGAGAGTGTGGTTCGGAAGTTGGAGAAAACATGCCACCTTGAACATTTGAAGAGACTTAACTCCCTCTTTGGCTTTGATTCCTTCTCCATTCTTGGCTTACTTTAATGTTTTCGTTTGATTCTTTTGGTCAATAAAGGTACTGGCTTTCAATCCAAGGGGTCTTACCTGTTCGGGCATTTCAGCATGGACATCAAGTTGGTTCCTGGAGATTCTGCAGGGACAGTCACTGCTTTCTATGTGGGTAACTCTTGCCCCTTTTGTCGAACATTTCGTGGCATTGAAAGGCAGAATGCCTCGTCAGTGTATGATCTAGTTATAGAAATGGGGTTTACAAGGATGGATGTTTGTTTTCTAAAGTGATCATCATCTTGGTTTCTTCTCGAAATTGCTTCCTTTGGGGCTTGTCTTGTTGCTCTGTTTTTTTCCCCCTTTTCCCCCTTTCTTCAGCATGGGATCATTCATTACCCGAGATGTGATCTTTCATTGCAGCTCTCATCTCAAAACTCAGAGCATGATGAAATAGACTTTGAGTTCTTGGGGAACAGGACTGGGCAGCCATACATATTGCAGACCAATGTGTTCACGGGAGGAAAAGGAGACAGAGAACAGAGGATTTACCTGTGGTTTGATCCCACTTCCTCCTACCACTCTTACTCTGTTCTCTGGAACATGTATCAGATTGTGTAAGTCCCCAGTTTCTTTCCTTTCCTGTTCTATTTCTACGCTCTGTTTCAACACCACCCGATGACCCTGTTTTTTTTTTTTCACTAAACATAAATTTGAGATATATTCATGAAGTACTTAAGGAGAGAGAAATTATATCTACAGGGTAATCATCAATTATAACTAGAATCCACGCTCAACCGTCAGTTCGTGTTCCTTTTTAAGCTGAATCTTGTTTTGTGCTGTCTGTCAAACCAAGTTTGACTTGATAGTGAGACGGGGGCATGAGCCTTTCTAATCAAAAGTCTCGATCTCAAGAACCGGTCAACATGATTTCTTGTTCTCTCTCTCTCTCTCTCTCTCTGTCTCATGGCAAGTGGGAATTGTTATTATTATTCGTTACAATACATAAGAATCCGCTAGAGAGAAAGAACAGAGCCAGCTAGCGTCGTAGCGAGCAGCAGCTGATCTTCTTACTGGCAACCGGGCTAATTCCCATAGAACAGATCTTAGATCAAATCTTCACTCTGACTTGGGTTGTCGTCTTCCCGAGCTCTGGTACCAACTTTAAGAAACTGCAGCTGTACTGTCTCATCAACTTTCCCAGAAATGAATTTACCCCACTACCTCCTTCCCTTGAGAAAAATAAATAGAAAAAAGTGTCTCTTCCCTTTGGTTACATCTCTCAACACAATCTTTTCTGGGATTTTTTTAAATTTGCTGGTTCCAAGTGTCACAATCATCGGATTACAGAGTCCCCTGGATCCAGCTCACACATCTCACTCTCAAACTAGTCCCCGACAAAAACAGAGCACCTATGTCAAACAGATGAGACAAATCAAGAGCGATTCCTGCAACTGTTTGCTCTGCTTTTGTCATTGGGGGTTGTGTTTTTTTTTTGGGTCGAATATCAGTGGGGGTTGTTAGGACTCACTTTTTTGAGGCACTGCTTTTTCAATGTTTCGATTCCGACAAGACTTGGGCAAGAGATTGCTACCAATCACTCTTTGTTGGTTTCTTTCACTGTTTTTTAAACTTCGTGGGTCAATTGTGGGGGAGTGAATCAACAGTTATGTCCATCTTGGTCTTTGAGGATGTGATTGCTGCTTGCTAATCACAGCTCAAAAGCACATGGAAAACAAGGAAAAAAAATTCAAAAATTGTTTCACACTATGTAAAAATCATGAGTAGTTGAACTTCTTATTCATAGAATTAGTCTATCTAATAAAACTAAATTTATGTTTTCATCTATAGATAGGAATTGGTTCTCGCGAATGACTCAACCTATGATCCTATGGTTAAATCGAGCTCGTTCAGTATTGATATTCAATCTGCTTTCGTGCAGGTTCTTCGTGGATAGCGTGCCGATCCGGGTGTTCAAGAACAGCAAGGACCTGGGGTTGAAATTCCCCTTCAACCAGCCGATGAAGCTCTACTCGAGCCTGTGGAACGCAGATGACTGGGCCACACGGGGAGGGCTCGAGAAGACTGACTGGTCGAAGGCGCCATTTGTGGCCTCCTACCAGGGGTTCCACATTGACGGGTGCGAAGCTTCGGTTGAGGCCAAGTTCTGCGCCACTCAGGGCAAGAGGTGGTGGGACCAGAAGGAGTTCCAGGACCTCGATGCCTTCCAGTACCGGAGGCTCCAGTGGGTGCGCTCGAGATACACCATCTACAACTACTGCACTGATCGGAAGAGGTACCCCACGATGTCCCCGGAGTGCAAGAGGGACAGGGACATCTGATCAAAGTTCTGATTTTGGTGATCACAAGAGACTAAGAAGCTAAGCATGAAAGATGAGCATAAGAAGTTAGATATTGGTTGTTATATTGCTTGTTACTAAAGTTATGTTTTACCACTATTCGTTCATCTATTACCGTCTCTTCGATAAAAGATGTGTGTGGGGCTGGGGACTCCAATTAAGCAGAGTGTATGCCATTGTAAAAGTAAAACTCATACCTTGTGAGCTTCTAGATGTACTCGATTCATCTGCTGGGAAATAACAAGATTGATTGCTATTTCTGTTCTGATTCGCCCCTTGAGTTGAACAATATGAAATTATGTATGGGAACAGAAGTTGGGTGTTCTGGGTTTGTCTCTGATAACTTGAGGACCTTTTGAATGGTTGCTAAGAGTTGCTTAACGCCAGATGATCTAAGAAACGATCCAGACTTTAGATTGCTAGGAGGGGCAATGCCGCTTTGATAAACTAGGGGGATGCTTCACGTTAAAATTAAAGAAAGCGTTGCCTAAAGCCGGACTGCATGTTCTAAATCACACCAATCTGTAAACAGCTTGTAAGCTAATCCGATGCTCCTGACACGGTTGATGTTCCTGTGATTTAATGTTTAAAGTGATCACAATGACCAATCCTGTTCTAAATTAGGAGACTGACATGCTTCCATATTTGAGATTTAGATATGTCCGGACGACAACGATCTATGATTTTAAGGTATGCTTTGATGGAAGGAAAAGAACTTTTCTAAGCTCTGCAAAATAGCTCATCGGTTCTCAGAGTATGCCAGGAAACTTGACGAAACTCTTACATTCAGACGATCGCAAACGATACTAAATTGAAGTGTGTCGAATGTCATTCCACTGAGAAGCCAAAGCTGATGACTTACAGTCGGTTTCTGGTGCCAATCCATTTGCAAAATTTAGTCCTAGAATGCTTGGTGGATCAGGAACAATCTGTCTCTTCATCTATGTTTACTAGATTATATTATTGCAATTTGACAGGGTTGACCGTCTAAGCTTCAGGAACTTGGACTGGACACGAGCATAACTTAACTTTGGTATTTCTGCGTCATGATCGGATCTTGACAATTTCCTTGTTTCCGCTGTGCAGTTTTAGCACTTTTCTCGTAAGAATTGTAACTATTAGGAGTATACAGGAAATTTGAAGGGCAGCAAAAGCGAAATGTCCAAGAAGTGTTGGTCTTTTAAGTTTGATCAAGCTAAGGAGGGTGCTTCAGCCAACTGAAGTATTGTACTGGACCACTAAAATTGCTTAATCTCAAAGGTGAGTGAATAGAACAACTACTAGATTGGTCATAACATTTGAGCAACACCAATATTGCTGCTGTAGATGTCGGCTCTCGCACATCTTGCCTGTCAACTCCATGGCGTTAGAGCGTGACCAATCTGAAAATGTCTTAAGAATTTATTCGGGAAAAGAGCTGAAGTACGTTGAGTTTTGTCATTCTAGGAGCAGATCAGAATTTAAGTACAAAATCAATATTGATCTTGACTATCGCTGACGTTCTTGGCCTGGTCTGAACGAGGACTTTCAATGATCCCAAGAATTGATATACTCTGGCGCCAGACGAAAGTTTGGGGCTTAAAAATATAAACCAATAATCTGAAATCACATAGCACGAGATGTAGCAGTTAACCGAGACCTCAGATTAGCTAAAGAAGTAGGCAAAGGAACATGAGCACCAATTCTAGGGATCAGCATGCTGAAGTGAAAACTTGCAGTATTGGAAGAGTTGAATGGAACATGAGCTTAAAAAAACTGGACATGAATTTTCAAGAATCACCATAACAATCCAGCTGGACAAGGGAGCGAAAGACCTGGAGACCTTTATTAGCATCAAACAGTTTCATCTCGAAGGTGGTGAAACAAGAAGGCCTGAAGACTGATTCTTGATCTCAGTTTCGCTAACTTGTTACCTTAATGGGATTTTTATGGTTGCTTTGCCCATATAAAAAAACAATTCTTAAATTCCGCTAAATAGCTCATTAGTTTTCAGTTAGTCAAGGAAGCTTCAGGAAACTCCTCATCCAAATGTTAGCAACTATGATAGACCTACATCTATAATAAGATGTCATTCCAACTCAGAGGCCAAAGATGATGATAGAAGATCTGTTTCTGGTGTAAATCACTTCATGGGTGGTCTTATCAATACTTCAGGTTCCATCACTGCAAGTTAATGGGTTTAAATGCCTAAGCTTCAAGAACTTGAACTCCACACGCATATCATTCAAGAGTTTCAGTACTTCATCATGATCATATGCACAGTTTTCTTGCTTCCACTGTGCTCTTCTGTCATAAGATCTATGAATGTATTGGACATCTTCAAGGGCATCATAATGTCAAAGAAGCATCAGTCTGTAAGTTTGCTGGAAAGGTAAATGAATAAGAAATGACAGTTTGATTGATGACAAAGTTCGAGCACCGCCAGTATCATCACCTCTTTGAAGCCCATGTATCAGTTCTAGCTCGGCTCTTTCAACTCCACAGTGGAAGAGCGTGACCGTCTAAAAAAGATCTCAATTCTGTTTTGCCAAATAGCTGGAGTACGTTTCTTTTTATTATTCTCATCTACAACAAGCTCAGAATTGAAGTGCACAATTAAAGGCAATTTTCAATATTTGCTCGAAAAGCAAGGCTCACTGATCAGATAACCATATGTTTGTAAGAAATCAGAAAGCTCAGCTCTAGCACAATTTGTTGCATCAAAATGGCAACAATTTTAACACTCGACCCATGAAATCCTTTTAAATGATCTCTACAAGTACAGACTACAAAAAGTATCTTGAGAAATCTTAACGGTTCAAAGCCAAATCTCTTATTGGCTCATCCTTTATGAATTATTGGCATAACGTGAAAAGTGAGTGCGATGGTTGCTCCAGGGATGTTGATGCAGTAGATGTCCGCTGCTTATTGCCAAGGGTGATTACTATAACTGTTACATCATCGTGATACTTCCTTCTCCGTCCCGCAGGAATATTCAAGAGCTCATCGGTACTAAAACCTGCAATACGAACAAGAAACATTCACTGGAAAAAACGAATGCTATCTTGGTACTTTTATAGAAGTTGCCATTCCAAATCAGACGGACTGGTCGAATCAATTAATCTTTTTGCAGGTTCTGTTTTCTTTTTTCACTGCTTAAACAGCGGAAACCAGAGGCAATTACTAGCTTGCTCTAACATTACCGTGCACATCCATCGATGGGGGTGTGAGAGAGAGAGAGAGAGAGAGAGAGAGAGAGAGAGAGAGAGAATCTTGCTTCAATTGCACCACCAATAAAAAGGGGACCTAAAAACTGAGAGACACTATCTCAGAAGCAATTAAAAATTACCTGCATTATTGGCTGCTCTTTGAACAAGCTCTTCAATGAGGTGCTTCGCAGGATCACCAACAGGATTCTGCTGGATGAAGAGATGAACAAGCTGCGCAACCTCATCATTACTGAAGAAGTCAAATAGCCCATCACTTCCCAGAACAACAAAGCGATCCTTCTCTGACACTCTATGGCTCGTCGTGAACGGATGGGAATAAACATAAGGAGGGCTACATAAGTTCTGAATACGGAGTATGCCCATCAACATATCATTCATTTTGCTCTGCGAGGATTAAAATAGTTTGGAACTAATCAATTCGGATTAGATAAATATATTTATGGATTCAAGGTCTTCATCTTTAATAAAAGCACGCATAAACAATTGGCTACCTCTTTGAGGTAACCGACTCCAAATGCTCGAGTAACCTTTAGTTTCCCCTTCACTCTTCCATTTACAATGGGACGAGGATCGTCAGGGTGATCCTCCAAAAGCTTCTTCTTCTCTGAATCATTATCTACAGTATGAGTTTCCGTCAGCTGAATTGTCTGCAAAGCACCATCCCGCGTGCCATCACTTGTCGCCAATATAGCCCTGCTGTCTCCTAAATTCAGAAGATAGATATCATTCATGTGGAGAAGCGCCACCAACACACATGATCCGACAGATACCAGATCAGGCCGGTCTTTCATTTCCCGTTCGACCATATACAGGAAATCACTTTCTGCTTGAGCAACAGCATCATTGAGACAATTTATCACCCCATGGAAAAAAGTCTTATGTGTGGATGCATCATTAGAAGACTGAAAAGGGTCAATTTCTCTATCCTCCACACTTAAAGTGTATGGATAAGTGGTCAAGGAAATGTCGTTATTGACATTGCCATGCTCCAATGAAGCGCTTCCAGAAAGTTGATGCAGTGAACTACTTTCACATGACACATGTAGCTTCCTCGTCCGCCATTCCAGGTTATGCAGAGAAGAAGCGATTCTGTCATAGAGTGTCCCTGCTAAGAAATCGGCAGCGTCACGCCCATTAAATCCATCATATATTCCACAAAAGAGCCACCCATTTTCTTCTGAGCACACAGCCTGGACTCTATCCTCACCTGCAGCCCCTCCTGCCATTTGTACATCCATTGCATTAAGAAAGCTCGAGGACTCTGTCCTAGTGGGAGTACTCTTAGACTGACAAAGGGTCCTCTCATCCTCAACAATCTCAGAGTCCGGTGATCCACTCCCAACCAAGGGAGAAGTGCTATTAGAGAAGGACGATGATACAAGGTCCAACCGAGATAGAGAAGGAGAAGATGCCAATCTTCTGAATGATTTTGGAGAGTCCATGCTGGGCAAGATTTCCTCTCCTATGATGCCATTGCAGATTCTCGTGTTGGCTAAAGTTGCATTGGCACTCAGAGCAGCACCGGACAAACAAGAAAAGGAGCCATTCCTCATCTTCATGGCAGAACTCCAAGTCATGACACTTTCCGAAGCATTGAACTCATCTTCGATGCTCACTGAGCTAGTGTAGCTAGAGGTATTGCATTGATAGCCAAAACTGACACTTAGCTCCCTCGCAGGCATGGGGTCATCAATGTTTAATTGTTCCACAATGTCTTTCATAGAAGACAGATGTTGCAGATGAGTCAAATTCCACTAGCAGGACATGTCCAATCTCAGAGCAATAATTCCTTCCCATGAAAGTTGACTAAAGGCAAAGTTTCAAACATTTGGATATCGATAGAAGTTGTGCCTGAAGAATTCAGAGGAAGAAAGCAAGATTCAAGGGCTTAATATAAGTGACTTGTGCTAGAGGCATCAATTCAGTTTGATAAAGGACAAGTCATTTTCAACAACACTTGCTTTTGATACGTGAACAAGCAAAAACTACCAGTGTCTTACCAAGACAAAGAGGAAATTATCAACATCGCAGGCATTTTCTGATAATGAAAGGCAAATACCACCCAGTGCAGCTGTCTTTTATTAATTTTTATGAATGATCAAAAGCTACGTAATTCACATGCCAGCAGCCAACATGGATCAAACAATGAATACTTCTCAGGAAATAACCTTATTAATTGCTCCTTGGATTGACCATTCATAAAGTCACCCATAAAAGTTGGCGCTATTACGCACAAGTAACATGAAAATCAATTAAACGAAAAAACCTTGTGTTTTGCATGCTTTGCGAGAGCATGACAGCGTTTCTGTTCCATTTTATTCAGTAACAGCATCATTGTGCAAACGAGTGGTTTTCATTTAGATCTTCTATGCATTTGCTCTTCACCCATATAATTTATCATTTATTGACAGTCAGTATTAGAAACCTACTGTCAGCATCTGGAAGTCTACGTCGAAAGTAAAAGAAAACATACTTAAAGATGTCAATTTGGGAAATCGCAATTGTGAAGGCTAAACATTGAAATTCACTAGATTTAGATACTTCTGCCAAATATAAATTAAGGTGATTACTGCGTTTATATGCTATGTTTCTACATTCTTCCATCGAATCAGTTTATTATCATATTTTTGGAAACCAACAACAACACTAAGTACTTTTAACTTTTCCCTCAAAGCTCCATATTTCACAAAAGTAGTGCTTCGACACGGGTTGATTCCGACTTAGCAATTGAGTCCCGCTATTACTTGGCTCAGAAATCACTCTAGGGAATAGTGCATCTTATTTTAAGAAATAAAGTTAATCCACAACAATGGGTATCTCCAAAAAAAGGTATTCAGAGAAATCAAAAGTTCACCACAGCAGCTCTTCGCATACAATCACACCAAACACCAGCACAGTATAAACTGACGAGTTACTAGCAAAAGGAGAGGAATAGGGGGTAATAAATGGTGAAACTTGAAATTGTTTCTCAGTTCTGACAAGCAAATTCTATTGGGAGAACAAAGGAATTAATTAAGATTGAGTCCACACAGATGAACCTGTTGAGAGATGCCATTTTCAATTGAATAACCAAACACTCACGTCCATTTAAACCCAAATTCCAACGTGATCGCCAAGCACAAGTACAAACCTGCTCAGAAAATGGTTTTGCTCTCAGCAAATGAGCCCAGGACTGCCAATTGATTAAAGTGCCTAGGAAATCCTGGGCACAACAATAAAAGGGAGATTAGAAGAAGGCAAAGAAGAAGACACAGAACAGAGAGAGTTTTGAGGCACACCACCTCACTAATCAATCACTGACCACAAAGAGGAAGGAAAAAGACAAAATTACCGCTAGTTTCATTCTGTCAAAGGACCAGCTGGGTCAGTGTGATTTGCAGTCCTAACATCCCCAACTGATACCAATCTCTATTCTCCCCTGAGCTTCCAACAACACCAAAACTGCTAATGATCAAAGTGATTGATGAATGAATTGGTATGAAATCACGAACATCCGAGAGCATAAGAGAGGGGAGATTCCAAACCTCCAAAAAAAAAAAAAAGGGACAATTGAAAACGAAAATCATGAACATAAGAGAACAAAATCTGAAGTTAACTCAAAGATGACTGAATTTCCATGGAAGTCGACTCGAATGGTAAGATAAACGAATGCACAATGTTCCATGGGAAGTAGTTTCTTTCCTCCTTTCCCCGTTCTTATTCTGGGTTGGAGCTAAAAGACTGCAGAAAAGCAGTAAAGTAAGAGAGAGGAAGATTCAAACCTGAATTGTAGGGATTACAGATGTCAGAAGCAGAAACAAGCCCGACCCATGATTCAAAGAATGATATTTTCTCTGGAATCGGCAAGAAAATCTTTGAACCGAGGGACGCGAAGAGAGAGAGAGAGAGAGAGAGAGAGAGAGAGATGATACGCAATGGAAGGAATTACAAGAAGAATCTGAGGCTATTGTGGGGGGCGTTGAGCAAAAAGATGGGCAGGGAAAGGAGCAAGAAACATTTACATAAATAAAATGAGCGTGCATTTAAGAAGAAGATGAATATAAAAGTTGACCTTCCTTCCCGAAAACGACAACCGCTGTTTTAGATA
Source organism: Rhodamnia argentea (assembly GCF_020921035.1). Classification (NCBI taxonomy): domain Eukaryota; kingdom Viridiplantae; phylum Streptophyta; class Magnoliopsida; order Myrtales; family Myrtaceae; genus Rhodamnia; species Rhodamnia argentea. The sequence continues at coordinate 10,526,909 of NC_063157.1, read as the reverse complement.
GAATTGATTGGAAAATGGGGAGAGAGATGGGGGGACCAATAAGAACAATGCAAGGAGAGATTTACGAGGCGAATCGACCCCAGAAGAGGAGAGAGAGAGAAGAAGAGCAGAGAAGTGTGGTTCAACGCTTCCGATGGCCGCCCGCATCCAAGTTCTCTTCTCCATTGGGTCTCTGTCGTGTCGTTTCGCCAACTGAACCTTCTTTGGCATGTAAGAATGATTTGATTGCGACGACGATTCCCCGTCGTGTTCTTTAAAAAACCATTTGCTTTTCGGTGCTTGATCATGAGTCGGCTGAAAGTAGATGCAAGAATTGAAAAAGAACGGCCAAATCTGGATTTCCTTCGATTAAAATTCAGGGTGTCGATTTTTCGGAACATACTAGGCATGAGAACGCAGATTTTATCATTTCCAGCCACCGATTTCGTTTCTCAACACCTTCTTGATTTCGAATATAATTTCATGCTCCAAACTTTATTAGTAGCGACAGAATTCGAGTTTTCCTCCTCCTTCTTCTTCTTCTTTTCCGAATGATTGGTAAATGGACCTAAAACTTGTCACCACTCGGTCCTCTACTTTGGTCCTTCTGGTTAGAGATACAATAGACATAAAAATTACCTGACATTTTTTTTAGCAGCCAAATAAATAAATAAGTTATGTGGCATTTTCTGTCCACTTAAAACTGATGAAATTAAATAGATAGAGTGTGCGAGTTTCTTATGACTTCAATGCACGATATAAATGCCCTTGCCTCTAGCTTGTCGTTGAGGTCGGGGGATCGAGCAGAGGGAGAAGGAAGGGAAGAAAAAAAAGGAAAAATAAAATAAAATCAAGATAAAAAATTAGAGAAATATGGAAATATTATTTAAAAATTATCTCGTCAAGTGCCGGCCACATTGTGTACGATGGACGGTGTCCATGTCAATAATTTTCACTTAAAATTAGCCAAATGGACTAAACCGACGTAAATGTAAAAGATTTAGGACTACATTAGCAACAAAAAAAAAAGTTTAGGACAAAATTGACAGAAGTGCAATATGTTTATGACTTTTTTGATAATTCTCCCATGATAAGTCCATATAATTTTATCAATTCCTGAATATTTTTCAATGTGACACGAAAAAATAGCCAATTTAAATGGAAATAGTTTTTGGCATTTAATAAGGACACTTTCTGGCCTGCCAAGGAAGTTTCTGCTTAATTAACAAACATCAACTTGTTATCGGATTGGGAGATCTCCAGTCGACCTTCGCACCTCATCGCATTCTTTGCAAATTTTGTGAACTCGACTTTGAGGGCTTGGCTTCGACGACCCCACTAAAAAGATCATAACCAGACCAAGGAATTGGAATTGGTTCAATTGTGAAGAATCTCAATGAAAGAAAATTTGGGATCAAAGTATGGTATACACAACATCAAAATTTTACTTCCACAGTAGTGTTTAGACTTTAAAGTGTTATCTTGAAGACTATATAACTAAATTCTTTTCTTGTCTTTGCTCAAGACTCAAAAATTAAGGGTGCGAATGATAACTTTTCTGTTCCCGAGAGCTATTTCTATTCCCTAAACTAGTTTCTGAGTAAAGAAACACGTATAATAACGATACAAAATTTTTGTCCATGGAAGAGAAATTTGTTTAATATCAAAATAAAAATTCTACGGTTCCCAATCATCGGGCCTTGGCCGACGGTCAATGGACGATAGATGGCGGCCGGTGATAGGTACGAGAGAGAGAGAGAGAGAGAGAGAGAGAGAGAGAGAGAGAGAGAGAGAGAGAGAGAGAGAGAGAGAGAGAGAGAGGTAAGAAGAATTTTTATTTTTATTTTTGTTCCGGAGACAAAAAAATTAGAAAATTTCTATTTCTCATTTCTGTTCCAAACTTATTTCCGGGCTAAAACTTTATCTCGAAAATAGAAAAAAGAAATTTTTTTACTAAATGGATTTTTGTTTCAAATTTGTTCTAGGAAATAGAAAAAATAGAAAAGCCGAGAAACTGAAGAATTACCCAAAAAGTCCTAAACTTATTGCAATTGTGTCAATTCGGTTTTAAACTTTTTTTTTGTGCCGCTCAAATCATAAACCTTTTGCAATTGTGCCAATTCAGTCCATTTGGTGAATTTTGGCAAGTCAGAGTTGACATGGACATGGGCAAGCTAGCGACATAATATTTTAATATTTTTTTGAATTATATATTTTTATTTTAGTTTCCTTTCCTTTCCTTTTATTTTATTTTATTTTTCTTCCCTTCCCTCTTCTTCCTCTTGCGGGTCGTCGGACCTAAATTACCGGCCGGAGGGACGGCCCGTGAGGCCAAGCCTCGCCAACCCGGATCTAGGAGGTCGAGCCTCGCCCAACGGGGTCGGCCATCGAGGTTCGGCGACTAGATGGAAGAAGAAGTGGTCGGGGGAAAGAGAAAAAAGAAAAGAAAAAAAACAAAATTTTAAAAAATTAAAATATTATGTTGTCAAACGATCAGCGTCCACATTAGTACCAGCTGGCCAAAATTCACTAGATAGATTGAATTGACACAATTGCAATAGGTTTAGGATTTTTTTTGGTAATTTTCCTCAAAAAAACATAATGGTTATCATTCGCGTCCTAAATAGATTACTTTAGTAGGGCCAGTTTTCATCTTATCATCCACTTTCCATTCATTTTCTTTGCTCTTCCAAACAATGCAAATCAAGTATTTTCTCCTTATGTTCATACCTTTCCTTCATCCTTTCCGTTGACTTTGTAACCCCAAACAAAGCCGTAACACCGTTTGAAGAGTGACAAAGGCCTTGCAAGAATGTCCAAAGCAAGATATCAACAATTCTTAAAGCACATATGTCATCCTTGAATAGGGACAAGAAAGAACCTTGAACCCAATATTGACAAGAATTTCATGTACAAGAGAAGCGATGAAGATGCTGTTTGGAAGGGAGTGAGCTAATCACCAATTTTCCATTCATGGGGACAAAATGCAATAGCAGAGCAGAGACAGACGGTCCTAGAGAGAACCAGCTAATCAATGAAAGCTAAGTTTGATTAAAGGCCCCATTTATTTTAATCCTTTTCTCAGAAGAAGACAGGTCCATGCAAGGTAAACCCCCCCTCTCTTCTCTCTCTCTCTTGTGGACAATGACGAAACGCTAAGTAGTTTGACAGCGAGATTTAGGATAAGAAAATGGTATTTACAGGACCAATAATTGGTGTATTAAAAGAGAAAAACCAAGTGATGTAGATCTTATTTGACGTAGAAAAACTTGTGGCGTAGTCCGTTTGCTGCATCACATTGTTGGTTTCCAAGGAGATGGATGGTGACAGAAGGAGAGAGGGGGATGAACAGTACAGCACCAGTTGCTGCAACATACTGGCGACCGTAGCTGATCTTGAAGGGCTAAAATCCACAGCCACCTCCATAGCATAGCTTAACACATATACCTTTGAGGGACTGATCTCCCTTCCCTTTTTTTTTTACCCCTTCTTTTTGTGTTTGAGTTTCTCGTTCATAATCATTAAGATGCACGGTTGATGCGCATTATATCGGGAGCTTTGACCCTTTTCTAAAAGTACTAGAGAAGGTCGATGATATTAGAATACTAGTAGAGAGTTATGAATATTTGCCCCTCTAAAAATGTTTCGAGTAATTTAGTTTAGAAAATTGTTGACGGAGCTATGATAAGCAACTATGCCCTTACAAAATTGTTGCGGTCAATGCGACCTCAACCTATCTTAAGTCCGATTGTTGCCTCAGATCGACTTAGGTGAGTTTCTCTTTCCTAGGTCGTGTCACTTGAGAAAGGGGTGATCCATCATTATGCGCGCTCATGCACATCTCTCTCTCTCTCTCTCTCATAAAGTATGTTTTATGTAACCATTTTTTGACAATTAAGTTTTTACATTGAATATGCATGAACAAGTCTATCATAATGAATAGATTCTGCTTTTTTTTTTCAAAGCACGTTAGATGCTGATGATTGAAATAAGGACTTTATTGCATAGGAAAAGTTTGATAAGTGGAATTGAAAATCAATACTAGTAAAAAGACTAAATTAGTCTTAACGTGACACGATTTTGAGAAGTGGTGAGAGTTGAGCTTGGCGAAACCCTTGAACACTGTTCTTGGTATCATTTAGAAAGTTAAAAAAAAGAAAGATCAGTATCAAAATGGACCATCTGATGGCCCTGAAAGTTTTGGGAGGACTTGAGTTACACTTCCAGTAGAGTGGCCCAACCCAATTTGAGTTTTAATGAAGCTAGCTTGAGTTGAGAAGGTTACCAATAGGCCGGTTCGGGCACGTTTGTCCGGTTCTTTTCAAATGATATGGATCCTCTTTATCGCACAGTGCTCCTCTCAAATGTCACAGATAAACCTCAACGGTTGATTTATTTAGATCAGGTTCCCCAACAATGGCTGAGATATGCTGAGAAACCAAGAGAAACACCCAATGAATAAGAATAAAAGTTCCCTGCCTCTTTCGAAACTCTTTGGCCCGTCTGAAATCGTGAAAGCTCCCCATATAAGTACTTTTAATCGCCCACACGCATTCGTGTATCGATAGCCCTGGAAGCTTTTGGACACGCCATGTTCCGAGGAGGAATTTTTTTGTCCAAACTTGGGGGCAAGCACAAAAGTAGTGAATAACCTTTAATCAAAGAAACCAAGGCACTTTCTCATTGAGCAAGAAAGGAATGTCCTACCGTTGGTTTACTCGGGATTCAAACTGAATGTGTCGTACGTGATGGTATAAATATACGTAATATATAGATACACACATATATCTATATAAGCTCTACTTGCTTATGGGATTAGTCCGCTTTCGAATTAAATCCAAGTACTACTCAATTGGAGCTCATAGACCGTTATAATGGATCCAAATGCTTCTCGATTTGGAGCTCGTAAATGCTGGTGCCCCATTTATGCTCATGTGATTTGAAACCAACAATTAAAAAAAAAGAAGAAGATAAAAGCCGCACAAATAATTAGTTTAATGTCGAAAGTTTGACTTTCTCGGTATAGTTTGATTGTCCTGTTAAATAAACGAAGTCCAATTAATTCATACCAAAACCTTTTATTTTAGGCAGACACTCATGGGAGAAATAGAATTCATGTGGATTGCGGACCAAGCAATTCGATTCGTACGGCTTTCACGGGACATGCTTAAACACGTCCTCTCGGGCACAACAGAAATTTGTGGAACCTGTGAAACTTGCGGAACCATGGATCTTTTACAGCCACCGCCGTGCCCGAACGAGCGCAACTCGATCGTCCAAGTCGAAGAGAGCCTCAGGAGCAAGACCTCTGGCGATCGACGGAGCTGGGACAAGCTATCCATCTACAGGGTCCGCGGCTCCATCGCCGACCTCAACCGCCAGGCCTATCAGCCGCAGTTTGTCTCCTTCGGCCCCTACCACCAGGGCGCTGAACACCTCCTCCCCATGGAGGAACACAAGCGCTGCGCACTTGTCCACTTCCTCAAGCGGTCTAGGAAGCCCCTCAAGCCCTTCCTCGAGTCCCTGGGGGAGGTGGCGCGGGACCTCGAGGAGAGCTACGATGCGCTGGACCCAAAGTGGAAGGCGGGCAACGGTGAGGATGTGGCGGTCCGGTTCCTGGAGCTGATGATCACCGATGGCTGCTTCATGCTCGAGATCCTGAGGACCGCAACGCAGGTGGTGGATGACTACGCGCCCAACGACCCCATCTTCAGCAACCACGGGAAGCTCTACATAATGCCGTACATACGGCGGGATATGCTGATGCTGGAGAATCAGCTTCCGATGCTAGTGCTGGATCGGCTGGTCTCTGTCGAGAGCGACGGCAAAAAGGTTACTTTCTTTATTAAATCTATCGCTACTGTCGGAAACTTCATTTTCGTTTTTTTTTTTTGTCCCTTTTCCACAAGTAGTATCAATACGACCACAATCTCGGACGCGATGTACTGAACTCCAACAACGCAGGACGACGAATTCGTCAACAACCTCATCCTCAAGTTCTACTCCCCCAGCACGCGCGTCACAAAGATGGGCAAATGCCTGCACGTCCTGGACGTCTTCAGGAAGAGCAGGCTGACTGACCACGACGAGATGGTCAAGATGGGGCACGGTGGCAGGGAGGAGATCATCCGGTCGGCCACCGAGCTCAGCGAGGCCGGGATCTGGTTCAAGAAGAGCAAGACCGACAGCCTCAAGGACATCTCCTTCTCCTACGGGGTCCTGAGGCTCCCCGCGATCGTGGTGGACAACACCACCGAGTCCATGTTCCTCAACCTCATAGCATTCGAGCGCTTCCACGTCGGGGCCGGGAATGAGGTCACGTCCTATATCTTCTTCATGGACAATATCATCGATAACGAGCGGGACGTCGCACTGCTCCACGCCCGGGGCATCATCCAGAACGCCATCGGGAGCGACAAGGCGGTTGCCAAGCTGTTCAACTCTCTGTCCAAGGACGTGACCCTCGAGCCCGACAGCACCTTCGACGCCGTGCACAAGCAGGTCAGCAGGCACTGCGAGAAGTTCTGGATCGTGTGGATGGCTAAAGCCAAGCATAGTCTCAGCCGTATCCGCTCCAGCAATATTTATGTGACATTGTCTATCATTGCTGCCATCGTCCTTTTCGTGCTCACCATTATTCAGACCGTATATACCGGGCTCAGCTACTACAAGGAGGAACCGCATCCCCTGCCATAACATTGCATCCCTGCCTTTATGGCAGGGAATCCAGAGGCCTACAAGGAGTAATTCTGTTTTTTTTCCCCTTTCTTTTTTGGTTTTTTCTCCTGATGGCTCATGCTCGATCCTAATATTGTTCATTGTTGTTGTTGTTGTTGCGGATACAATTAATCAAACAATAATAAAAATTGTAGAATAAATCGAAGAAAGAAATAAATCAGACACCCGAATTTATATAATTCGATTGATATGATCTACGTCCACAATAAGAGCAGCACAAAATTCCATTGTAAATCAAGCGAGACAAACGTATATCAACCGTACTCGAGTCATTTAAACACTCCTAATGTACCACAACCATCAATTACAATCAATATTTCCCAAGTGTTTAGCTATACAATTCCTCACAAAAGAATTTTTCAATCCTACAAATGAACTATACAAATTTTTTTACCACAAAAACCAATCGATTCCCGCGCTTAAATTCTTGATGAAATCCTCTGAAGAAAAACTTTCGCTACAACGAATTTCCCAAAAACCCACTCTGCAACTTTCAGGGCGTCACCTGACACGATACGATACGCCGACACGTGATTTTTCAAAAATAGAGAAGTTCGACATGCTGGGACCCGTTGTATATTAAATATATACTTATATATGATAAATATTTATTTTTATGATTTTATAAACAAATAAATAAATAATAAAAAAGCCATAGGATACATAATCCTTGAGGTGCTGACTTGTTTTCGGTATCATGACCGGCACATTCTCTCCCATTTAGTTCGAATTTTTCGTTTACTTTTGTGTCCCACATTGGCCAATAAGTCGAGAAAGAGAAGGAAAGCATAGTATAAAGGGGCGACTGGCCCCGGGGTAGCACACTTGCATGGCTTAGTTGATGGGCCATCAAGAATGCCCATGGTCAGAGGGCAAATGATGGCCTAAAAAATATGAGTATTTTTCCAAATTACCTCTAGGACTCGCGTGTCCTATTGATTAATTGCATGTCGAAAGTTCGGACACGCGTGGCCGTGTCTTGGCATGTGGAACACGTGTCCACAATGTCCGATCTTGTATGACACGTGAAAATTATCTTTGACGGCGTGTCTGTGCTACATAGGGCAGGACGCATTACCACAAGGATATATCCTTGAATATATAGTACCACCGCCGTGAAGACCGAGACGGGATAGGAAACAAAGTCTAAATTAGAATTTTCCTTTTTCTTTTATTCTTCGCCACCCCCAACAGAAATTTCTTTTTTCTTGTTGATCGCGACTTCAGCATGGATGAAATTTCCGCATCATGTAAAGATTCGATTTTGAACTTTGTTCTACTAGGCTAATAAGCAATTCAATAGGTTGGATTTGGGCTTAATCAGGAGCCATGTTTTAATAATCTCTATCTTGACGTGAAGTTTGGATCAAGTCACAACCGATAGAATTTAACTTTTGTTGCTATCCTCCCAAGGCCCCTCATGGGCTCAAACACCACATATATCTTTTAAGTCCAACTTGCGCTTGAACATAGCTATAATTGTGGACCTTATAGAACCACCGGCTCCATTTGCGCCTTTATCTATTCCACAAGGATTTTCCGACATAACCTCCTCAACCATAAATAATGCAAATACCATCCGTGTCGATCACCGCTCAAGTATCCGCTACCTTAGAAGTTTCTGGTTGCAACTCCACCTTGAACAGAACACTATCCGGATTAATATAAGCACTGCAACAATCACTCCTTCCTAGAGGTATCAAAGTCTCATAATATGTAACTTCTCAACCGATAGTTCATGAATTTAATTCCGGGCACCACAACCTATAGCCCCGCTCACTATGTGCATAGTTTAGAAATATGTATTTTCTTGCTCTCCTATTTAGCTTGCCATCACTCACCCGTATATGAGACAAGCAACAAAATACCCTAAGAACAGAATAATACATACCAGTATTTGACCACACTTCTCGAAAGTCCGATATACAATCGTAGCCGATGGGAATCTATTCACTAGATATATTGCTATTTATAGTGCATTCTCCTTGAATCTCCCAGCCATACCAACACTAGAGAACATTTTATGGACCGTCTCTAGTAACATTATGCTCATCAATCTTGCAACATGCTATGCTTCATTGGCATTAGTGCCATGTCTCACTGTGCCTCCTTTACGCATGATTCTTTTAATAGCTTCAAGCAGAACTTCATATTACTATTAGTTCACACATGCTTGATCGTTTTAGTAGTCTCCATTTTGATAGAAGCTCTCAACGACTTGATCCTCACATTAGCATCAAAACTTAAGCTTCAACACAAACAACCACGTCCTACTCGAGTAGTCATCCACAACTATTAGCATGAATTTGGTGCTCTTCCTCGAAGGAAATGATGAGAACATGCGAACATCTAAGTGAATAAGCTCTACAAGCTTCGTACTTTTCTAATAGTTGTACCGAACAACACTGTCTACCAATTTCCTAAGTCATATCACCTGTTTACATTTGGTTTTCAACTATATAACTTCATAGTAGGTTCCTTTCACTTAGGATCTTCGAACATTTCTCGCTAATGTACCTAAAACGCGTAAGCCACAATTCAAACTCTCAAATAGATGCATTCGATGTCTTTGTGGAAAAATTCATTTTTTTGTCTCTACTCGAAGCTTATACAAGCCGGAGGTCGTGGATGAAGCAGACAAGATGATGTTTGAAATGATAGTAGATACTAGAATCATAGAAGTGTTCTTGGAAGAGGAAAGAACTCGAGAGGCCAATGGCATGATAAATCTAAAATTTGATGCTATCATTGTAATTAACTTGGTCATTATGCTTTTGAGTGTTGGTACAAAGAAAATAGCGGAGCGGGCGAAGAGGTAAATTTGGTTAAGAGCCCGTCCTTAATCCATGCTCCGATACCAACATTGTAAGGAGCTGTCCTTAATCCCATTTGCTATGATATCAACATTGTTACGTGCCCGTTCTCAATCCAATGCTTTGATACCACAATGTCGCAAGCCCGCCCTTAATCCAAGCTATAATCGCGTTCTGTTTTAATATTATATTACGTAGAATAGGGTCCATGCGAAGACTCGGACTAAAATACAAGTGCGGGACAAACGGCAAGCACGGCGCCTAAGGAAATGGCTTTAATCTTAGGATTCCTAAATCTATATCGTATGAAGTAAGATTATTCAACAATTTGTGAAAATACTAACCCTTGTGTATAATAAACGTTATAAGTACATCATTCGGAGTTGAAATAGAAACAGGAGACCATAACAAAAAGGATGACAGCTCCCCAACATCAACTATCGCCAGCGGCGTACTCCATCGACGGCCCTCAATCACCGTATCCCATCATGGCTCCATCCCCGTACATGTCCGAAAAGCTGTAAAAACCAACGAGGGTAAGCTAAAGCTCAGCAAATATAACTCTAATCAGACAACTACGCTATCCATTCTTCATCTCTTCGACCAAGAATTTGACAATCACCCATTCAACATAAGAAAGCCATAGAGTCACAACGATACATTCCCGGAAAGACGATAGAAACAAGAGAAATTTTCAACCAGCCAAAGTAAAGAGAGAATCTACTTGAACCTCTCCTCCAATCTTAAGGCCGAAAACTCCTACAACCCCAAATTCAATCCGACTCAAGCTAGCGATTCACAAGGCAATCCATCGCCACGCTCAATCCATCTAAGGTCAGATAACCACGGATTACGTAGCAAATTGACAAGCGGGCGCTAAACATCAAGGAATCATTCCCTAAGACCGACGGCCAAACCATTCATATACACGGTGCAGCTTAAATCCGAGGCGAATCAACGACATATTTGATTATCCGAGCACACATTCCAAGTACCCAAGACCTAGAGAAGCCAACCTGAGCATCCGATCGGACACACAAGATCATGTCCCCAACCATGAAAGCCAAACACACACTCGGCATTACCCAAATTCAAAGCTGTCATTACAAGCGAAACGAATGGAAGAAGGGCAGCTCAGTAGCAAGATTAGGAGTCTACTTGCCTCATGTTCCCGTATGAAGAAAACGGGGCTCAAATCGCCGCTCGAACTAGCTTGGGTCGTTTCCACATTCTTCGGACGTCGTGCGGCCGAGGACGAGCGAGAGGGAGCTATGGTAGGCGAAGTGTTGGTGAGGCTGAATCGAATATGAAGGTGATGTCGCGGGGCTCGAGCTCGAGCTAGGAGCGGCAACGTCGGGGCTAGGATGTTCGAGCGGAGGGGGGGCTGTCCACAAAGATGAGGGAAAAGTGAGGGGGGAAAGAGAGAATGGGGGTTATATATGGGTGGAGGGTGAGTGGGGTCGGTTTCAAGGCTTGGAGCCCAATTGCATACAATTTTCGGCCCCGAACCACTCCTTTGTGATCCAAACTAGTCATCACCCCAAGATGTTCGGGCAACTTAAATATTATTGCGTCCGTCGACGCCAAGGTTCAATAGTCCATTGCCCCATTATTTAATCCCTTATTCATCATCTTGAAACTCCAAGCTTGACAATTCACTAATTTGCTCGTTAAACCAATCGGTTAGAAATTTAGACCGTCACGGTGGATGATCATTCATGGTTGTGGCATTTGAGGTTCGGTCATCTCAATTTCGGTGGATTCAATTTATTTTCCCACAAAAAGATGGTTTTGGTCACATAATTGATCAGCCCGATCAATTATGTGAAGTGTGTGTCCTTGTTAGGCACTCCAAAACTAGCTTTCCAAGGGAAGCACATATCGAGCAAAGAAGACACTTTAATTGGTTCATTCTGATGATTGCAGAACAATCACTTCACAGTCATATGATAATCATCGATTCATCAATGTTTTCATACTTTTATCGATGATTTTACTCGAAAAGCTTGAGTGTATTTTTGGATAGAAAAATTAGAATTGTTGGATACTTTCAAACAATTTAAGAACTTAGTTGAAAATGAGAGTGACTATTTTATTAAAGCCATGAGGACTGGTCATGGATGAGGATTGACTTCAGCCACATTCAACAAATTCTGTGAGGATCATGTTATTCGGAGTTCTTGACGGCTCCATATTCTCCTCAACAAAATGGCATGGCTGAATGAAAAAACAGAACCGGTCTCGACATAGTGCGAATTAGGAGTGAACGGTTCCCGGTCCGGTCCGATTCCCATAAAAAATTGGGAATCGGATCGGTGGTCCCGGTTCTCACTTTTCGGAACCGTGGATCGGATTGGCTACCCTCGGAACCGGAAACCGGATTGGACCGGACCGTCGGTCCGATCCTATTCCCGAGCGGTTCTAAGGATTTCCAGTCCGCGGTTCCGAAAAGTGGATACACACTTTGATAGAAGATGTGATCGAGCTCGAGGTTGAGGAAACAAGGGTCGATGTACCACAAATTCGGTGGAGTCAAGGCCTTTCCAATTGGTAGCTCTAGATCGAACCCTAAATGACCTAAACCTAAACAAAAAGTAAACGTTAGGTTTATTTTTTTAAAAAAATTTTAAAAAAAAGGACCGGTCCGCTTCTGGGCCCTGGAACAGGGAATCGGACCGCCCGATCACCGGTTCCAATTTTAGGAACCGGGAACCGGACCGGATCCCCCTAAAATAGGGAACCGGACCATCGGTCCCGGTCCGGTCCGAACGGTTCCGGTTCGGGCGGTCTTTTTTGCTCACCCCTAGTGCGAATCATGTTGAAAAGTAAAAATATGTCCAAGGAGCTTTTGGGTGAAGCTGTCGTGTGTGCTGTCTATCTATAACTCATATGTCCCATATATGGACTTGAAGACATAACTCTAGAAGCTGAAGCAGGAGAACACCTTATATTTTGCAATTGAGAATCTTTGGAAGCATTGCCTATGCTTATGTTCCTGGCCAGAAAATATCGAAGTTGGAAAACATGAGCAAAAAGCTCATTTTTATCGGGTATGACTCCTTATCCAAACTCTATAGATTTATTTGATCCTAACATTGTAAAAGCGTATATAAGCAGAGATTTGAAGTCTCATGAAGAAGGCATGTAGGAAGACTATCCAAAAGTTGAAACGAATATTCATGGTAATTCTAGTCAAATGGAGTTGAAGGATCACTCACCACCTTCTTCTCCAATATCTTTTTCGAGTCCATCACCACAAACTTCTTCAAATGGTGTTGATGAACCTATAGTACCAATATCGAGGAGATTATCTGAGCTTTATGAAGCCACCAATGAGCTCCACCTTCTATGCCTTCTTGTAGATTGTGAGCCGCTTGTCTATGATGATGCCGTCAAAGAAGAACAATTGAGGAAAGCATGAATAAATTGAAGCTGTTAAGAAGAATCAAATATGGGAGCTTGCTGATCTCCCAAAGGGCAAGAAAACAACATAGAATTTTGTTGATATTATTTCTGCTATTGCTTTGACAAAAAAAAAAAAAAAATTCCAACTGCTCATGAATGATGCAAACATATAGATGTTCGATAGCGCTTCATTTGAGAACAAGTGAGAGAGAAAGAAAATGAAGTTGCACATGTGAAGATGGGAGATCAAGTTGCAGATATTTTTACTAAACCTCTCAAGATTGATGCCTTTTGAAAGTTTGTTTGATGGAAGAGAATTTGGTTTAAGAGGGAGTATTAGTAGGTAAAACAAATTCATAAGTGTTTTACATGTATGCACCGTAATTGTTCGTGCTTCTATGTCTAGTTTTGTAAATAGTAAAATTAATAATTATGTGACAAGCCTATATAAATATGATCATTTCATTAAGGCGAGATAAAAAAAAAGGCATATCCGTCTCATTCTATTGATCAGAATCGAATTGTGTGAACTGTGAGTGTTTTACCTGCAAATTAAACCATCGGGATGAGATATTATGACCTTTCCAACAATTTCTTGTTAGACGTGAGAATTTTGTGATCCAGATTTTAAGGGCCTGACTTCAACCCCACCTAAAAGAAAATGACCAGACCAAGGAGTTGAAATTAATTAAACTGTGACGAAAAGATATCTAGAAAATATCTGATCACAATGCAAAAGAAAGGACCCTTTGCTTTTAGCATGTCACCCCTTCTATAGACCACTTTGTCGGTAAATGCTACAGAAATGATGAAGTTTAAACGGATTACTTGAGTAGGGCCAATTTTTCATCTTATCCTCCACTTTCTATTCGTTTCTTTGCTCTCCCAAACAATGCGAAATTATGTATTTTCTCCTTATACTTTTCCTTCACCCTATTTCTTTCCTTTCCCTTCACTTTGCACTTCCCCGAACAAAGCCGTAACGCGTTTTGAAGAGTCACAAAGGCCATGCAAGAATGCCCAAAGCAAGGCATCCTCAATTTTTAAAGCACATAAGTCACCATTAAAAAGGGACAAGAAAGAACCTTAAACCCAACTATTAAAAAGAATTTCTGCCATAAGAGAAGCGGTAAAAGATGCTGTTTGGAAGGAAGTGAGCTAATCTCCAATCTTCCATTGGACCATCAAAGGGAACAAAATGCAATTGCAGAGTAGAGACAGAACGGTCCCAGAGAGAACCAGCTAATGAATGAAAGCTAAGTTTAATCAAAGGCCCCGTTTATTTTAATCATTTTCTTAGAAGAAGAAAGGTCCATGCAAGATAAACCCATCTCTCTCTCTCTCTCTCTCTCTCTCTCTCTCTCTCTCTCTCGTGGACGAGACGAGGACGATACGCTAAGTTGTTTGACAGCGAGCCTTAGGATAATAAAATGGTGTTTACAGGAGCAATAATTGGTGTATTAAACCCGAAAAACCAAGTGATGCAGATCTTGTTCGACGTAGAAAAACTTGCGGCATAGTCTGTTTGCTGCATCACATTGTTTGTTTCCAAGGAGAAGGATGTGACAGATGGTAGTGGGGGTTTGCAATTTGAGGGCCTTGTGTAACTCCACATTGTTCGTTTGGGTTGTCTGAGGATTGATGCTTGGGATGAACAGCACAACACCAGTTGCTGCAAGATATTCGCGGCCGTAGCTGATCTTGAAGGGCCAAAATCCACAGCCACCTCCATAGCATAGCTTGTACATGTATACTTGAGAGAGTGATGTCTCTTTCCCTTTTTTCTTTTTGTGTTTGTGTTTCTCATTCATAATAATTAAGATGCACGGTTGATGCTCATTATATTGCGAGCATCGACCCTTTTTAAAGGCACGTGTAAAGGCCGATGATATCAAAATACTAGTCGAGGGTTCAAATTTACCCCCCTTTCAAAAAACTTCAAGTAATTTAGTTTAGAAAATAGTTGACGGAGTTATGACAAGCGATTAAGCCCATAAAAAATTGTCGTGGCTAGCATGACCTCAACCTATCTTAAATCCGATTTTTGCCTTATATCGACTTAGGTGACTTTCTCTTTCCTAAGTCGTGCCACTCGAGAAAGGAGTGACCCATCATTGTGTGTGCTTGTGCAGCTCTCTCTCTCTCTCTCTCTCTCTCTCTCTCTCTCTCTCTCTCTCTCTCTCTCTCTCATAAAGTATGTTTTATCTTATCAAATCGAATATATATATATATATATATATATATATATTGACATTAAATATGCATTAACAAGTATATTGGAATGAATAGATTCCATTTTTTCTTTGAAGCACGTTAGATGCTGATGATTGAAAGATTTGAGGGGACAAATGAAGCATATCAAAGGACTTTATTGCATTATTGTATTAAACGATTTTATTGCATTATAATATTAAGGAAAATTTTCAAATAAGGACATGAAGAGGACCTTATTTTGAAGAAAGGCTTAAAGTGCTCTCATTGTCTCAAAAAAGGACATGATTAAGGGCATTTTCATCATTTAATTTTTTAATTTTTTTCTCCTTTGTTTTCTTTTCTTTTTTTCCTATTTCTTTATCTTCTTTGTTGTCGGGTGAGGTCTTTGTTGTCGGGTGAGGTCCCGATGACCCTCACCTATAGTTGGCCATCGCCGGAGACCGACCAACGGCGAAAATGAAGGGAAAAAACAAAGAAAAAAAGAGGAAAAGAAGAAAAGAAACAAAGAAACAAAGGAAAAAACTAAAAAAAAAAAGTAAAAGATGAAAATGCCCTTGGTCTAGTCCTTCTTGAAACAACGAGGGCACTTCGGTCTCTTATTGAAAATAATATTCACTTCGGATCTTTATTTAAAAATGTTCTTTAGCCTAATTTAAAAGAAAAAAAATTAGTTGCATTTTGCAAAAGTCCTTTAGCCCAATTTGAGATGCAATTGCATCTCCCCAAAGAAACCCACAAAAATGAACCAAACACCATTTGCATTTGGCCAAGGAACTTTAGAGCCCCAATACTCATTTCCAATGCCAAACCAAACATGGCCGTCTTGTAGATGATTTTCGGATAAGCTCCAGGTGAGCATCATCCATATCTAACAAAAACAAGCTATTAATAAAGCATTCGCTCATTAGGTATATGAAAGAATAACAAGATAAAAAGATATATCAATGACTTATCACACTCAAACTTTTCCACATTCATGATATTAATTGGCTTGTTATCCAGCATATGACTAGATGTGCTGAAAGTCGTCTTCAAAGCAACGATTATTACGGGAATAGCCAAAATATCTCGAGCCATCCAAGAAAGGATTTTGAACTTTTGGCCAGCAGTATTTCACCACATCAAAAGGTTAAGACCACAATTTTCTTCACGTTCAGATTTAAGATATTTATTGAGCTCAGATACGTTTGCTTCGGAAGATATTTGGTCCTTCTCTTCATCATGGCACAGGAACTCCAACTCCTTGTCCCAATCATCGAAACCGAGCTTCTTTTGGTTATCCTTCTCGTGGCTATGATGATCCTTACTACTACTACTACATCAACTACTGGCATGAGTCAAAAGTTAACCACCCAAATATTTGTCACAAGAACAAAGATAAGATTTCTTATTACAATGAAATAAGCGTTCTAGGGCAATCCTCATATTATCGTAACTCTCATCAACTGTTGCCTTATCATCATAGTTGAGTTTATAAGAACACCGAACATAATGCACCTTCAATTAACCATCATCTTATCACCACGAATCACCAAAGATAACGAACTACACAACAAACAATCATTAATCAAATGGAAATCGGGGCAGGTAAAGGACTATCGTCAAGTAAACTTTCTCCGATAACCCCAAATTCCTTGTTTGGGCTCTTGGCCGCCATTCCTTCACCACCAACTTGAGAATTAGCTCCCGTTTTTCCAAATTTAACTATCGATTTAGCCAATCCAGAATCCAAAGAGCACCATTCAAGCCATAGAGACGATATACAAGCCATTTAGAGGTCCCTTGTGCATTAAGACCACCAAAATCGAACCCCTTTCTCTTTGGAAAAGCTCAAACTGCTGCCAATTTCATCGATCCGTCTATCAATTTCACAAGCCTGACACCAAGAGAACCTTATCTAGCTATAATCTGTGACATACAACCAAGTTTAAGGCCGTTCGCGCCCATACTTTCACCCTAGGACCTACACATCTAAACCATCAATACGTCGCTTATTGCGACAATCCAACCACCAAATCAGTTCACCCAAGCCTCAAGGATATCCATTCTACTAGAATCCAAGACATGCAAGCGGGATCGACAACCAATGATTGGAGAATTCGAATTTTACTTACCTTGTAACCGAACTCTGAAACAATTGCAATCTGTGCCACCGCTAGCTCCGGCGCACCCATCTTCCTTCACATGGTGAGAGTGCAAGACGAGAATGAGAGAGAGTGGGCAAGATTTGAGTCGGCAAGGGAGAGGGGATGAGGGAGTCACAACTAAAGAGCAAAGGAGAGGAAGAGAGAAGAGCTTATCGAGGTTTCCACCAAAATGAGAGAAGAGAGAGAAATTCAAGCTTATATAGTTAGTGGGAGGTTTCTTGCATGAGTGACACTTGTCATTCTTGTGCGCCTTGGCTTGAACACTTGTCCATCATGCACTCTTTCATTTGCCTCGGCCCGCTAAATGGAATTTTCACTAGTTGTACTAATTTTCCTCATAGTTAAGCTCTAATGGACCGAAACTAATTACTAGGCGCTCCGTCCTTTCGTCAATAATTCTCCGTGTTATTTATTAAAATCCCACAATTATAATTTCTAAACGACCACCGCCAAAATAATTCCCATTTTGTCCATTCAACAAGTCGGTGGAACTCAAGTCGTCACAGGTTAATACAACGAAAAACCCCAAATTAGTACACGCGTGATAAATTTACTTTTCGTTAGTTTCTGTTAAATTGGATTAATACTACAAAAATCCCAAATTGATACAATAGAGGGTAAAAATTCCAAACGTGTATATTCGGCAATTGCCACGAGTCATCGAACTCAGCAATTTGACGATAAAATTTAACGGAACTTAATATAGAGTAGATTTGTCATAGATGTACCAGTTTGAAGTAAAGTTGTTAAATGTGTACCGGTTTCGGGTTTTCGGTGGTAAAAGAAATAGTTTGGGGTAAATTTGCCATATGTGTACCAGTTTGAGATTTTTCGTGGTATTAGCCCTTTAGAAAAAGAGAAGATCAGTATCAAAATAGACCATCTGATGGGCCTGAAAGTTTCGGGAGGACACTTGTAGTAGAGCGGCTCAACCCAATTCAAGATTCAATAAAGCTGGCTTGGGTTGTGAAGGTAATCCAGAGGTAAATCCTCTTAATCATACATTGCTCCCCTAAATGGCATGAATAAACCTTAACGGTTGATCTATACAGATTGGGCCGACAACAAAGGTTTAGATCTGCTGAGAAACCACGACAAACAACGTAGGAATAAAAGATCTACCTCGCCTCTTTCAAAATTCTTTGGCCCTCTTAAATCGTGGAAGCTCCCCATACAAGAAATTTTTTGATAGCACGCGCGCATTCGTGTAACACGATAGGCCTAGAAGCTTTCTGACACGCCTTGCTCCGAGGACAATTAGTTTTGTCCGGGCCCAAGAGAGAAAAAAAAAGAGTAGAGAATAACTTTAATAAAAGAAATCGAGGCACTTTCACATTGAGCAAGAAAGGAATGTCCTACAATTGGTTTACTTGGGATATGAACCGAATGTGTTGTCGTACGTTACACGCATGTCCATATAAGCTATAGTTGCTTATGGGATTAGTCACTTTCGAATTAAATCCAAGCACTTCTCCATTGAGCTCAGAAATGCTGGCGGCCCATTATGCTCACGTGTAATAAAAATAAAAATAAAAATAAAAATAAAAGCCACACTAATAATTAGTTTAATGTAGAAACTTGACTTTGATTTGAGTGCTATTGTATCTTTTCTTACTTGAATTATTTTTTGCCCATATGAAACAAGCAGAAGCTCTTGAGTTTCACGCAAGATGGTTACAACTTGTGTTGGATTGCCCGAGGATAAGCGGGCCATGCAATTCGATTCCTACGGCTTTCACGGGACATGCCTAAGAAAAGATATATATTAGGTTGTCCTTACGGCCAAGTCAGCCATAAAATGCTCCATTAGTTGATCGACACGTGTTAGGTGAGCCCGCATTTCAAATTTTTTAGAAAAAAGCTTTCAATTAATGAGTGCTTTGTATAAAATACGCGGTGATGATGTGTGAATTTACGATCAGAAATAACTGACAAGATTATTAGGCTGTCAGGAAAGCATTTCCCAACTCCTTTTTCACTCACCTTCTCTTTTCCATGAGTAAACACGTTCTCTCTTCAGCTCTTCAACTTGAAGCAATGGGCCAAACCCTCTTCACTCTTCCCATCTCTCACCATAAATTCACCTCTTCTCATCTCACTCCCTTCAGCTTTAAGACAAAAACGATAACATGAGACACTCCACAGTAGAAATTTGTGGAACTTGTGAAAATAGCGGAAGCATGGATCCTTCGCCGCCACCAGACCCAAACGAGACCAACTGGATCGTCCAAGTCGAGGAGAGCCTCAAGAGCAAGACCTCCGATGACCAACGGCGCTGGAACAAGCGGTCCATCTACAGGATCCCTGCCCGCATCACCGACCTCAAAAGCGAGGCCTACCGGCCGCAGGTTGTCTCCTTCGGTCCCTACCACCACGGCGATGAACACCTCCTCCCCATGGAGGAACACAAGCGCCGCTCGCTTGTCCACTTCCTCAAGCGGTCCGGGAAGCCCTTCAAGCCCTTCCTCGAGTCCCTAAAGGAGGTGCTGGGGGACCTCAAGGCAAGCTACGATGCGCTGGACCCGATGTGGAAGAAGGACAGCGAGGGCGCGGCAGGCCGGTTCCTGCAGCTGATGATCACTGATGGCTGCTTCATGCTCGAGATCCTGAGGTTCGCAAATTCGGAGGTGGACGACTATGCGCCCAACGACCCCATCTTTAGCAATCACGGGAGGCTTTACATACTTCCAAACATTTGGCGGGACATGCTGCTGCTGGAGAATCAGCTTCCTCTGCTAGTACTGGAACGGCTGGTCGCCGTCTGTAATGGCAAGAAGGTTAGTTCCTTAGATTTTGCTCCGTCGTAAGAGAGATTTTTCGCACGCATGTAAACCGCCGTACTGGGTTCACAGTACATCTTGGCAATCTCAGAGGAATCAAATCTAATGCTCCAATCCTGATCTATAACCGATATTAGAAACTTCTTTTTATACCTTCTACTCAAGGACAATCCACATGACATCAGGAGGAAGGGAAATTGAACTGACTTTACTCCAACAATGCAGGAGGAAGAATACATCAACAGGCTCATCCTTAACTTCTGGAGAGCCAGCGAGAACAATCCAAGCACAGGAAAATGCCTGCACGTCCTGGACGTCTTCAGGAAGAAGCGGGTCCAGCTCAATCCGGACCAAGTGGTGAGCATGGGCAACCTGAACAATGCGTGCATGGGAACAAGCCTGGACGTCTCCGAGAAGAGCCTGCCGATGGAGTCCAAAGAGAACAAAGAGTGGAAGAGCAACGCCAGCGTGGAGACAATCCCACCAGCCACCGAGCTCCGTGAGCACGGGATCCAGTTCAAGCAAAGCGAAACCAACAGCCTCAAGGAGATCTCCTTTGCCAGCGGGGTCCTGAGGCTCCCCGTGATCGTGGTAGACGACGACACCGAGTCCATGTTCCTCAACCTCATTGCGTTTGAGCGCTTCCACGTCGAGGCTGGGACCGAGGTCACGTCCTACATCTGCTTCATGGACAACCTCATCGATAAGGAGCGGGACTTTGCTCTGCTCCGCAAGAAGGGTATCATCAGGAATTACATGGAGAGCGACGAGGCGGCAGCCAAGCTGTTCAACTTGCTGGCCAAGGACGTGATGCTCGACCCGGGCAGCAGGCTCCATGACATGATCAAGAAGGTCAAAGAATACTGCAAGGAGAGGAGGCACAAGTGGAGGGCCAGTCTCATGCACACCCACTTCAGGAATCCTTGGGTTATATTGTCTCTCATTGCCGCCTTCCTCCTCTTCGGGCTTACCATAATTCAGACCATATATACCGTGCTCGGCTAGAAAAAATGAACCCTCCCTTTTCCTCTTAGTACAATATATTTTTTCTCCATTTTTCGGGTTTTAACTTTTCGCCTAACGGCTCTCTTGATGAGTTGTTGATTGTTGTTGGTGTGATATACTCTCTTTAGAATACTCCAAGATACTCTCTCTCTCTCTCTCTCTCTCTTAGTGGTATGTGAATTTTGTAGAAGAAAAAAAAAATCTTGGAAGCAGCTAATTTTTGTAATAAAAGAAGAGTCTACGTTGAAGCTCGTGGAGAAGACTTTCATGTACTATGACATCTTCAGTGTACTTAAAGCCTTTGTGTTGGGATTTATGGGAGTACCGTTAACGACCTGATTCTTTGCCCATTAAGTTTATAAGCGGGATAGAAAATTTTATCGGACTCGGAATATTAAATGGACAAGTTTTGGGGGAATCAAGATGTTTTAGCACGGCGGACTAACTGAGCTCAATACTATAGTTGGGGCCATTAATGGGGACGGACTATTTGAATTTAATCAGCCGTATCCGTTGAAGTAAAATTGGTCCGGCGCAAAATTCGGTTTCCGATTGGACTGCGGAACCTTTTAATCAACCTCCCCTACACCACCTGCCCTCTGACGTCGCCACCCATTTCCCTTATTAAGGCACCTCACGTTCTCTCTCTCTCTCTCTCTCTTCATTTTTAGACAACTTCCCTCTCCCCTCTCTGTTTCCTCCCTCGGTGCTCTCTCTTCTCACTCTCGCCCGAGCACTCCTCAAGCTCGATTGAGCTCCGACAGCTGCAGCAATTCGTCGCCAGCAGCTCTTCGAGACCGGACGTCGCTGCTCCACTCCTCTGCCCAGCCGCTCCCTCGACCCGCGATGCCTGAGAAGAAGAAAAGTGAGGCTCGAGCTCGTCCTGAAGCCGATTCCACTCTCGTGTTCGCCAAGCTCCAATCCTAGGCAAGTAGTACTTTTATGCTTTCTCCTAACCTATCCGATAGTCAAGCACTTGAGCGCGTTCAGTGATCTAAAAGGCTTGGGTCTAGGGGTATGCGCATGATCCGAGCTAGTCTAGTCCCGATATGGAACCGGGGACCGGACTAGTAGTCCCGATCCCCAAATTTTCGAGATTGGAGATTGAATTGGGACCTAACTGGTTCTAGTAGGACCGCTAACACTAACTATTATAGAAATCTATCTCTTGGATCTAAGTTAACAACTTTTAATCTCAACCTTCCAATCTAAAAAAATATACACATGACCATTGTATGACAATCACATGAGTACTTATAATCCTAAAACAATGAAAAAAGACTAAATTAGGATAAAAACACTTAAAATAACTGAAATAAGATTATGCTCTTGTATCATTCTCCTTGAGCTAGAAAGAATCAAGCTTCAAGTAAGATTACACTTGTATTTCACTGAATCTAAGTGAGAACAAAATAACGGGTTTGGGATAAAGTACACTACAAGTGCCACAACTTGTGATCGACGCTTACTTTAATGCCAAAACTTTCAAAAATATCACTTAAATGCTAATTTTTTTGAAAAATGCTTACTTCAGTGCCAGCTTTCGTTTGAGCTGACGTGCCTCACCAAAAATTTGATGTGACATATTTTTATTCATATTTGAGCTGATATGGCTTGCTGGAGTTGACACTGAAGTTAGCATTTTTTTAAAAAAATATGCGCTTAAGTGAACGTTTTGAAAGTTTTGACACTAAAGTGATCGTTTTTTAAAAAAATTGATACTTGAGTCAAGAAAAAACACAATAGACTTATAGATTGGCTTGCATTATAATTAGAAACACCCTTTGATTGAATCCCTTGGAATGATACGAGCGCTCATCATCCCAGAACAAGAAGGGTGAAAAGCTTAAAGCAGTCACTTCCCCATAAGCTTATAGTTTGCATACAAGCCAGAGCCAAGAAAAACCGAGAAATTACCCAGCAACATTCAACTGAACAAAGGAAACACGGGTTCAGGACAATGTTAAAACTTAAAGCTGATGCATTTATCATATATAATAATCAGTTGCGCGTTGAAGTTTGCAAAGAGATCAAATTCTAATGACGAGGAAGAGTGCATTACTCACAATGTCAAATGGAAGCCCACTAAAGATAATCCAGCCAAGTCCAACCGTAAAAAAATCCTATAACAAAAAAAAAATGTAAATACATAGAAAAGTGATAGATGAAAATATCCTATTGTTACTAGAGGGAGAAGTCTTGTATGAAACAATCTTTATGGGTCATTCCAATGGAGGACCACACCCTACAAACAAAATAAGTACACTCGAAGTCTTAAAATCTCATCACATGTATTCCTTTCACTTCATCTTATAGATGATTTCCCGATAAGCTCTAAGTGAGCATCATCCATATACACTAGAAGTCTTAAAATCTCACCATATATATTCCTTTCACTTCGAGCCTGTTTGATTCAACATTTGGCTAAGTGACTTTGAGAAAATGCAAATACATTTAGGCTAAACGTCTTTTTCCAAAATGCAAGTAGTGTTTGGTAAAGTGTATTTTAAAAACACATTGGAAAACAACTTTGACATAAATGCTATTTGGTAAAAAATGAACTTTGTAAATTATTTTTACTTTTTGAAAAAAAAAGCGATGGTCGGCCGTGGTGGGAGGCGGCGGTTGGCGCCGGCGGGCGACTATCTGCAAGCAGCGGCGATAGGCGGTGGGCGACAGTCGGAGAGTGAAGGCGGGTGGTTGTGGTGGTCGGTGGCAACGGTGGCGGTGGGCGACTGCTGGGTGACGGTGGCGGTCGTCGGTGCCGATTGACGGGGAGCGGCGGTTGGCGGGCAACAGCAGTGGGCGATGGCGGAGGTGGTCGGTTGCGGTCGGCGAGTAGTGGTGGGCGGCGGTGGCGGCGGCGACCGGTGGCCCCAAGCTAAGGTGACAAATTTAAAAGAAAAAAAATTAGTTGCATTTTACAAAAGTCTTTTAACCCAAAGTACTTAGGTACTTTAAGCTAAAAGACTTTGAATATCATTTAAGATGCAATTACATTTCTTCAAAGTGAGCAAAAAATGAATCAAACAACATTTGCATTTGGCCAAGAGATTTTAGAGCCCTAATGCTCATTCCCAATACTGAACCAAATAGGGCCGTCTTATAGATGATTTCCGGATAAGCTCTAAGTGAGCATCATCTATATCTAATAAAAACAAGCTACTAATAAAGCATTCTCTCATTAGGTATATGAAAAAATAACAAGACAAAAAGATATATCAATGACTTACCACACTCAAACGTTTCTGCATTCATGGTATTAATTGGCTTGTTAACTACTCACAACAAATCTTTAGTGCAAATCAAAGCTTCCGCTGCTCTAGGAGTCAAATAACTTTGAAAGTTATCCAGCACACAACCAGATGTGCTGAAAGTCATCTTTGAAGCAATAGTTGTTACAGGAATATCCAAAATATCCCGAGCCATCAAAGAAAGGATTTTGAACTTTTGGCCAGCAGTATTTCACCACATCAAAAGGTTAAGATCACGATCTTCTTCACGTTCGACTTTAGGATACTTATCGAGCTCGAATACGTTTGCTTCGGACGATATTTGGTCTTCCTCTTCATCATGGCACAGCAACTCCAACTCCTTGTCCCAATCATCGAAACCAAGCTTCTTTTGGTTATCCTTCTTGCGATTATGAGGATCCTTACTACTACTACTACTATTACAGGCAGGAGTCAAAAGTTAACCACCCAAATATTTGTCACAAGAACAAAGATAAGATTTTTCATGACAATGAAACAAGTGTTCCAGGGCAATCCTCACATTATTGCAACTCTCATCAATCATTGCCTTATCATCATAGATGAGTTTATAAGAACGCCGCACATAACGCATCTTCAATTAACCGTCATCTCATCACCACGAATCACCAAAGATAACGAACTACACAACAAACAATCATTAATCAAATGGAAATCAGGGCAGGTAAAGGACTATCGTAAAGTAAACTTTCTCCGATAACTCCAAATTCCTTATTTGGGCTCTCGACCGCCATTCCTTCACCACCAACTCGAGAATTAGCTCCCGTTTTACCAAATTTAACTATCGATTTAGCCAATCCAAAATCCAAAGAGCACTATTCAAGCCATAGAGACGATATGTAAGCCATTTAGAGGTCCTTCGTGCATTAAGACCAGAAAAACCGAACCCCTTTCTCTTTGGAAAATCTCAAACCATTGTCAATTTCAGCGATTTGTCTATCAATTTCACAAACCCGACACCAAGAGAACCTTATCTAGTTATAATTTGTGACATACAACCAAGTTTAGGGTTTTTCGCGCCCATACTTTCATCTCGATCTTACACGTCCGAACCATCAATACATCGCTTATTGCGACAATTCAACCACCAAATCAGTTCACTCAAGCCTCAAGGATATCCATTCTATTAGAATCTAAGACATGCAAGCAGGATCAACAACCAACGATTGGAGAATTAGAATTTTACTCGCCTTGTAACCGAACTCGGAAACAATTGCAATCCGTGCCGCCGCTAGCTTTGGCGCACCCATCTTCCTTCACATAGAGAGAGAGAGAGAGAGAGAGAGAGAGAGAGAGAGAGAGAGAGAGAGAGAGAGAGAGAGAGAGAGAGAGAGAGAGAGAGAGAGAGAGAGAGAGAGAGAGAGAGAGAGAGAGAGGGCGAGATTTGAGTCGGCAAGGGAGAGGGGATGAGGGAGTCACAACCAAAGAGAAAAAGAGACGAAGAGAGAAGAGTTAATTGAGGTTTCCACCAAAAATGAGCGAAGAGAGAGAAATTCAAGCTTATATAGTTAGTAGGAGGATTCTTGCATGAGTGACACTCGTTATTCTTGTGCGCTCTAGCTTGAACACTTGTCCATCATGCACTCTTTCATGTGTCTTGGCCCACTAAATGGAATTTTCACTAGTTGTACTAATTTTCCTCATAATTAAACTCTAATAGATCGAAACTAATTACTAGGCGCTCTGTCTTTTCGTCAATAATTCTCCGTGATATTTATTAAAGTCCCACAATCATAATTTCTAAACGACCACCGCCAAAATAATTCCCATTTTGTCCATTAAACAGGTTGGCGGAACTCAAGTCGTCACGGGTTAATACAACGAAAAATCCCAAAATAGTACACGTGTGACAAATTTGTCATTTGTTAGTTTTCGTTAAATTGGATTAATATCATAAAAAATCCCAAATTGATACAAAGAGGTTAAAAATTCCAAAAGTGTATATTCGGCAATTGCGACGAGTTATCCAACTCAAGAATTTGACAATAAAATTTAACGAAACTTAACATAGAGTAAAATTGTCACAAATGTATCGGTTTGAAGTAAATTTGTCAAAAGTGTACCAGTTCCAGATTTTCGGTGGTAAAAAAAAATAGTTTGGGATAAATTTGCTAAATGTGTACCAGTTTAAAATTTTTCGTTGTATTAACCCTTTAGAAAAAGAGAATATCAGTATCATAATGGACCATCCGATGGGCCTGAAAGTTTCGGGAGGACACTTGCAGTAGGGCGGCCCAACCCAATTCAAGATTCAATAAAGCTGGCTTGGGTTGTGAAGGTAATCCAGAGGTAAATCCTCTTAATCATAAATTGCTCCCCTTAATGGCATGAATAAACCTTAAGGGTTGATCTATACAGATTGGGCCAACAACAAAGGTTTAGATTTGCTGAGAAACCAGGACAAACAACGTAGGAATAAAAGATCATCTCGCCTCTTTTGAAATTCTTTGGCCCATCTTAAATCGTGGAAGCTCCCCATACACCCATTCGTGTAACACGATTGGCCTAGAAGCTTTCAGACACGCCTTGCTCCGAGGACAATTATTTTTGTCCGGGCCCAAGAGAAAAAAAAAAGTAGTGAATAACTTTAATAAAAGAAATCGGGGCACTTTCACACTGAGCAAGAAAGGAATGTCCTACAACAGTTGGTTCACTTGGGATTAAAACCGAATGTGTTGTCGTACGTTACACATATATCCATATAAGCTATAGTTGCTTATGGGATTAGTCACTTTCGAATTAAATCCAAGTACTTCTCCATTGAGGTCAGAAATGCTGGCGGCCCATTGCGCCACGCCCACGTGTACTAAAAAATAAAAAAAATAAAAATAAAAGCCACACTAATAATTAGTTTAATGTAGAAACTTGACTTTGATTTGAGTGCTATTGTATCTGTTTTTACTTGAATTATTTTTTGCCCACATGAAACAAGCAGAAGCTCTTGAGTTTCGCGCAAGATGGTTACAGCTTGTGTTGGATTGCCCGAGGATACGCGGGCCATGCAATTCGATTCCCACGGCTTTCATGGGATATGCCTAAGAAAAGATATATATTAGGTTGTCCTTGCTGCCAAGTCAGCCATAAAATGCTCCATTAGTTGATGGACACGTGACAAGTGAGCCCACATTTCAGATTTTTTAGAAGGAAGCCGTTAGTCTGACAGTGTAACAAGATTGTCATTATTTTCGACTCTACGATTTTTTAATTAATAAGTACTTTATGTAAAAGACGCAGTGATGGAGTGTGGATCTACTATAAAAAATAATTGACAAGACTGTTACACTGTTAAAAAGCATTTCCCAACTCCTTTTTCACTCGCCTTCTCTTTTCCATGCGTAAACACGTTCTCTCTTCACCTCTTCAACTTGAAGCAATTGGCCAAACCCTCTTCACTCTTCCCATCCTCTCCATAAATTCACCTGTGCTCATCTCACTCCTTTCAGCTTAAGACAAAAACGATAACATGAGCCACTCCACAGCAGAAATTTGTGGAACGTGTGAAAATTGCGGAAGCATGATCCTTCGCTGCCACCGGACCCGAACGAGTCCAACTGGATCATCCAAGTCGAGGAGAGCCTCAAGAACAAGACCTCCGATGACCAACGGCACTGGAACAAGCGGTCCATCTGCAGGGTCTGCGCCTGCATCGCCGACCTTAACCACAAGGCCTACCAGCCGCATGTCGTCTCCTTCGGCCCCTACCACCACGGCGATGAACACCTCCTTCCCATGGAGGAACACAAGCGCCGCTCGCTTGTCCACTTCCTCAAGCGGTCCGGGAAGCCCTTCAAGCCCTTCCTCGAGTCCCTGAGGGTGGTGGCACGGGACCTCGAGGAGAGCTACGATGCGCTGGACCCCAAGTGGAAGGCGGGCGGCAGTGAGGACGTGGCGGACCGGTTCCTGGAGCTGATGATCACCGACGGCTGCTTCATGCTCGAGATCCTGAGGATTGCAGAACAAAAGGTGGGGGCGGGAAAGGTGGAGGGCGACTACGAGGACGACGACCCCGTCTTCAGCAACCACGGGAAGTTCCACGTGATGGCGTACATAAGGCGGGACATGCTGATGCTGGAGAATCAACTGCCGATGCTAGTGCTGGTTCAGCTGGTCAAAGTGGAGAGGGATGGCAAGAAGGTAAGTTTCTTAGACGAAAGAGGTCATTGCATGAATGCAACCGACAATTTCATTATTTAATCTATCTATCGGAAGCTTCGTTTTACACCTTTGATGCAAATAGAATCCATTCGGCAACAACCTCGTGTTCAATGCACTGACTTTACTCCAACAACGCCAGGGTATCGAATTCATCAATGGTCTCATCCTCAACTTCTACTACCCCGACCAGCTCATGCGCACCGAGGGCATCGGCCAATCCCTGCACGTCCTGGACGTCTATAGGAAGAGCCTGCTGCTCCATGAGGGGGGGTCCAAGAAGGTCCAGCCCTGGCAGCGCCAGATCGGGAGCGTGGGCGGTGAGGAGATCATCCAGTCTGCCACTGAGCTCCGTGAGCACTGGATCCGGTTCAAGAAGAGCAAAACCCGCAGCCTCAATGACATCTCATTAGAAGGACGGGTCCTGAGGCTCCCCATGATCGTGGTGGACGACACCACGGAGTCTGTATACCTCAATCTTATCGCGTTCGAGCACTTCCATGTCGGGGCCGGGAATGAGGTCACGTCCTACGTCTTCCTCATGGACAACATCTGTGACGCCCGGGAATTCGATCCATGTAAATTTGCCCGAATTCAATAAAAAGGAAGAGAATTGAATTTTAGTCGGTGCAAATTTTGGATCGCAAGGACAAAAGTGACGAATTTGGACTAATCCCGAAATGTCGTTCGATTTCGATTGGGTCTCGAAATCGTGGTCATCGCGACTTAGGATTTTTGTTCCTCGCGCCTAAACTTTTCCGGACCGAACCTAGCCGTGAAAATCCAAATTTTATTCCCAATCGATTGAGCCAAAAATCCGATCAGTCCCGAATTGTCAAATTACGGAACCGCCCTTGGATATTATACGTATAAGATAAGATAAGATATTTAAAATATCTTGTGGGCCCCATCTAGTGAAATTTGGCCAATTCTTCTGCTACCCACGTGCCCCTCTCCCTTCTCTTTCTCTCCCTCACGTCTGCAGCCCCTTTCTATTTTTCCTTCTCGCGACTTCCTCCCCCTCCATCACCGAACCATCTTCTTCCTTGGCGATTTTTGCCAAATCACCACCTCTATCCACCACCTTACTCCTCAATCCACCACTCCTTGCCGCCACCACCATCATCCCGGCCGCCGTTCGCCACCGGAAAGCCCAGAACAGCCCCGGCGAAATTTTGCTCTGTTTAAGCCCCTGTTTTGCCCGGTTCTGTTTCCAGCCGTTGTGCACCGCTCCACCGCCTTCCTCTGCCCATATCCGACCACCACATACTCCTCAAAACTCCATCGAACCATCCCCACCAGCCCCGCGACCTCGCGTCACCGCCGGAGCCCCGAAACAGCCCAAAACCGTCCCTCCCCTGATGCTGTATAGTGCAGTTTTTAGAGTCTGACTTGGAGAAACAAAGCTTGTTCGCATAGCAAACGGACCCGAAACCACCCGAGATTTTGTACACACCTTCCTCTACCTCTCTACGACGTTACCAGCTAAAGAAAACCCCCAGATCAGTCCTCGAAATCGAAACTGTACATGTCGCCGTCCGGACTGCTCAATCTGCCCTGTTTTTTTTTAGAAACCGGACTGTTCTGCACCGTTGCTGTTCGGTCGCTTCCGGCCACCATCCGCCGCCCCCAGCTGGTCCCGAAGGTCGTCCTCGACCTGTAGGTGAGTCCCCCAGCCTTCCCCAGCCTCGCCTCAGCCCGTGAGATCGTTTTTCCTCCAAATTCAGCTCGGTTTCCCCTATTTTTATCTCTGTTGATTCTGTTTTTCAGCTTCTGTCGCTCGCCGGACCTCTAATCGTTGAGCTGCTGCTATTTGCAAAGATTTCTCTGCCGAACTCGTCACTGCTTCGGCCGTGAACAGTGTCTCCGGAACAGTGCCGCCGGTGAATAGTGTTTTCCGGCGTGAACAGTGTTTTTGGTGAGTTGACCCTAATCCTTGGTTAGGGCGCTAATTGCGCCTAGAATTAGTTAGCTAGTCGGTAGGAATTTTAGGTAGATTTGATTATGGTCGGATTAGTTAGAAACCCGGTTTAGGGTAAATGGCCATAATCGATTAAGTTAGAATTGTCTGTGGCTAATTGTTGTTAGGCGAATTTGATTGTATGTTGTGATTTGATCGCGAGCGAGCGATAGGTTAAAGATGAGCGATCGATTGGCGATTATAAATCGAATTGGCTAATTAATAAATTTGGCACGAAATTGAGCTTTTATGTGGCCTAATCGAATTGGTTAATTCGTGTTGAATTGATGACTTTGTATGGGCGGATCGCCGTATTGAAATGTTGAATTGAGTACCCTAAATGCTCGTTGAGTGATTTGGTGATTGTTTGGGAGTTAATTGTTCCGTGTGTTCTTGCAGTGTCTATTTGGCAATCTGCATATGCATATGACCGTGTGCAAGATCAAAGACATATTTTAGCATGAAAATGGCTTTGGGCCGAGTCTTTGAGCACGTTTGTGTGAGCATCCGGCCTAAATCAAAGAGAATAAATTGATTGATGTGTCGGGTGTGCTGTATGGTCATATGACGGAACGATGATGGGTTTTCCTGGCAAGTTCGTCTTGTACGCGTAGTACAGACCGTACCATTTTTATGGAACCACACGACTTGCCGGAAGCACGATAATTCATGCCCCGTATGGTACGTACGGTTTTAAGGGATTATCGGATGCCGGTCGCAGCTTGTGATGGACCGACGCCCCGTATAGGGATGCCTACTTGCCGTGCCGTGCAGAGTGCACTGGATACACCGCTTGTAGTAGCCGTTGCCGAGAGGGAAAAGGAACGTAGCCCGGTCCTGCCGGAAGAATGCGGGATCGCATTATTTGTGAGAGTTGATCACGCCGGTTGCGTAGATCCTCATCACCGTGGCGCCAAGGGCGCGATCATCGTTAATAAATGGACTTGTGTGGTGTCCAGGGCATACTTGTGAGTGTGATGCGTGTTCGATCGGTTGTCCGATGTGACTGTTGAGTGTAGTCAACATTGCATTATGTGTGGCTGAAGGCCGGTAAGTATGCAGGTGGATGATTATTGTCATGTGATATGATTGTTGGATATATGGTTATATCGTGGTGTTATAATCCTCGTGGTTAGGATGTTTTAGGCGAATCAGTGTCCTAACCGAGCTTAGGCTTGATTCACTGAGATTTATATCTCACCCCGTTGTGGGAACCATTTTTTTTTTCCAGGTCCCAAGTGATGAAGTTTTATGGATACCAAGGCCAGGTTATGAGGGTAGTCTTTTGGAGTAGATGAGAAGTTAACCTTATTGACCCGGCAACCTTTTGAGGTTATAGTGAGCCACCCCGAAGTATGGGGTTGTATATATTTCTGTAGCTCGGTGGGGTTAAGACTCATATGCTGTCTGATGACCGTATATGTCACTTTGGATTATCTGCCTTGGTATGTATCTTCTGCTATGCTATCCCTGTTTGTTCATATGTTGTCCGGGAGTAAACCGTTTCCGCATGCGTATATAGTTGAAAGGTCGATAACGCGCCTGGGACGTTATCCTTCATGACCTCGTGGCGATTTGGTAGGGATGTCGCGGGCTCGAGAGTCGGGGCGTGACAACATCATCAACAGCGAGCAGGACGTCCAGCTGCTCCATAAAAAGGGCATCATCCAGAATGCCATTGGGAGCGACAAGGAGGTCGCCGATCTGTTCAATTCGCTGTGCAAGGACGTGACGCTGGAATCCAACAGCGGCCTCGACCACGTGCACATGGATGTCAGCAGGCACTGCAAGAGGCGCTGGAGCGCGTATTGTGCTATCCTCTGGCACGACTACTTCAAGAGTCCTTGGTCTGGACTGTCTTTCTTCGCCGCCATCATCCTCTTTGGGCTCACCACGATTCATACCGCATATACCGTGATCTACAAATGAACCCTTCCTTTGTCTCTCTCTACAATAATTTTTTTTTTCGTACTCTTTGGTTTTCCTCCTGATGGTTGGTGCTCGATCATTACCTCTTGATTGTTGTTTTCAGTCTTGTTCATTGCCTCTCTTTAAATATTTCGAATAATAGACGTTTGGCTGTTTTTTTTTTTCTTATCACTATCAAATGATGATTCTCTTTCTTCAATCTTGATGTTTGTCCAATTTGGTTAGGTAATATGAAGGATGATCAAGTTTTAGGCAAACGAAATCTTCCATCGCACCATCTTCTTCTTGATTAAAATTTTATTACGAATTGCAGCGAATTTAAGTGAAAATACAAAGTCATCTACATATTTCCCAGTCGTCAAGCAATCAAGCATTAACACACAGAACATACTTTTATGCCTGAGAGATATATTTTGAGACTTACCAACATCCTTCCTGAAATGAAGAGAGCAAAAAGATGTTCACGGCCGTAGACCTCCCATATCGAAGTAAGCTAACAGCGAACTGCTAATTCTGTACGGAGAAAAACCGACAAAATTTACAGGAAAGTGCAGTTCTCTAACCTTAATGAACGAAACTCATATTTTCCGTATGAACTGCTGTTCTGAAAATGAAGCCAGCGATCGGACAAAACGGACTGAAAGAAGCAAATAAAAAGGACACAAAATATATGTGATCCAATCGGTGTAACCTACGTCCGCGAGAAAGCAGCACATAATTCCACTGCATAACCGGCAATAAAGGAGATTACAATCACACTCGAGCACTTAATTCTCAGTATTTCTCCATCCTTGATTATACCCAATAACTCAGTCAGTGTTTAACTCCTTAGAGTTCTCAATGAAATAATCTCTCAACATTACAAAAGGAATAAATTGTTTATTAATACAACAATTTGACTGGATAAATCACCTGGGTGCGATTACAACGAAAATCTCCCTCTGCCAAGAACTACTGAGTTTTGGTTCGGGAAAGCTCCAAGTCTTTCACTTCCTCTCTACCTCTTAATATGTTGTTGAAGGCGGGCCTATTCACGATTAAAATAATATAAATTCTCATTCTTTATTATTCTTTGGGCCTGGGTCTACGTTATCAAACTTGCAGCCAGTAAGGGCCTGTTTGGTAGCATTTTTGTTCCTCCGATTCTGTTCTCCAGAACAAAAAAGGGCCAGAAATATGTTTGGTAACGCAAATGATTCTAATTTTTCTCCCGAGAACACTTTTGGACAAAAATAAGAACAAAAAAAAAGTTGGTTCTAAAAAAAAAGAACACTTTTGAGAATAAAAAAGGCAACGATAGTCTTCTCTCACTTTTGTTGGTGCCCGTGAGATGTGGGTCAGGTCAACCCGACCAGATCGGGATAATTTTTTTTAAAAAAATTTCAGAAATTAATTAAAAAATAAAATAAGAGAAAATGATTAAAAAATCCAAAAAATGGACAATTTATAAAAAGGAGTCAGTGTGTCCAGCTAAAGGAGTCTATGCCTTGTTTTTTTTTTTTTTTATGCTTCTAAACTATTTAATTTCCACAACCAACCGTGTGCGTGTAGGGCCATAATTCTCCATTTTTTTCATATAAAAAAATTATAAACTTTTTTATTTTGCCAATTGAGCTTTAAATCTTTTCACATTTTGTCAATCGAGTTAATCCACAAATTTTAGTTGCAAATCGCTAACATGTACGCTAGCCCTCCTATATGGCACGGTTAGCACCGACGTTGATAATTTTTAATAATATTTTTATATTTTCTGAATTTTTTATTTTATTTTCCTTTTTTTATTTTCTTTTTGATCGGCACATAAAAAAGTAGATAAAAACAACAAAAAAATTCAAAAAAAAATTCGAAATATGTTTCTGTCGCGACCTAAAAAAAATAGACAAGTTAATTTTCGGGCTAATGGATTATCAGGTTAATTAATTAACTAACCTAACTCAGACTCTCCCAAGTCCATACCAAATCGCAACTTAAGGTTCAAATAATTAACATGCAACGTGTTTTGAATTTGGAGTCGCCACTAATCATTTTCGGTAGGTTGATTAGAAACCTAAATAAAATAGCGGGAGAAAACTATCTTATTTCCGCGAACCAGAGATTTTGAATTCGGGGATTTGGTTACGCTAGATTACTCTAACGCCCTTTCGGTACCATTTTCATGAAAAATATTTGATTTGGCAATTTTGATGGATTTTACTTGAAATTCAAAGATGTAATTTTTTTGGTTTTTTCTTCTTTTTTATGGGGATGTAAAACATTGAACTTTGTACGATATACACCATGGGTGATTTAGAAAGAAAGAAAACGCAGCCAGTCACGAGTATTTATAAAAATAAATTAACATGTAATAATGCTAAAATTTGGAACACGTGGCATGTCTAAAATAAACGAACAAATATTCAAACCAAACGATTACATTTTTGTAGATCGAGATGGAAATGATTACCTTCTATTACACAAAATCTTACTCACATACACGTTATAGTTCCCTTCAAGATCTCAGAGCTGGAAGAACGCGGCTGTCGTCGAAAATGGCAAGCAATGGCGTTGTTGGATGGCGAGAGGCGAAGTACGTGTCGGGAATCGTCGAAGATGATGCTCGACTAAAGCTCTTTTCTTCACTCTCAAATTTCCTCTTCTGATTTTTCTCAAGAACTCTCTTTTTCCTCTCTAAAAATTCCTCTCAAAAACCCTCTCAAAACTCTCTCAATTCTCTTCCACTCTCTCCTTCTAAAACTCTTCTCAAGAGCTCTCTACCTTTTCTATCACCAAAATTCTCCTCCTCAATTCTCAAGAACTCTCCCTCTTTTATAGCCAAATTTCTCCACCCTTCATTCTTCATCTTCATTTCTTCACCTTCCATTTTCATCTTCCCTTCTTCATCTTCATTTCTTCACCTTCCATTTTCATCTTCCATTCTTCATCTTCATTTCTTCACCTTCCATTTTCATCTTCCCTTCATCACCTTCCCTTCATCATCTTCCCTTCTTCATCTTCTTTTGGTATTTGCAATACAGTCCCCGAAGTTTCAAGTATTTGCAATGCAGTCCCTAAAATTTTAAGTATTTGCAATACAGGCCCTGAAGTTTCAAATCTTTTCGGTGTATTTTTCCATCCCGTGCCTAGTCTAGACGCATGCTAAATTAAGTGTTCTGCTTGCCCATTTATATGCCAATGCAATGTACGCTAAAAATAAATATGTGAGATGATTTTTATTTAGAACTAAAATTAGTTCTAATTTTTATGCAAAAAATAGATTAGTCAAAATTTAGGCGTCAACAGCTGCCCCTCTTTGAGTGGAAGCTCGTAGAGGTTCCGCTCAAAGACAAAATTGAATCCTAAATTTTGACAGTGCAAATTATGGATGAACTTTTTGGCGGGAGTTTTAATCCCATTTTTATGAAGTGAAGTGATGCATGATATGCAAGACTGTAAATAACATGTGTCATAATTTTCCTTTTTCATGTTAGAGAAACCTGCACATGGATCGCATACAAGAATACCTGTTTTATCAAATTTCTCGTAAGCTAATGGTTCTCTTAATTTTCAAGCTTCTTTTTGCAGATGCAAGGATTTTAAGGTATTTGGCCTATCTGTTATCAGAGACTTCTCCCTAATGCAAGACAGCGCAAGATATGTGTGTCGTTTGAGATCACAAGAGCTACGTCGTTGTGAGTCGAAAGAAGTGAAATCAAGTTCACAAGAGCTACGTCGTTGTGAGTTGATTAAATGTCGAAATCGCCGGTGCATATGTCTTCACGATTCGACAAAGGGGAATCAAAATCATAAGAGCTACGTCATTATGATTTGGTTTGGATCAAAACCATGGGTGCTTATGTCTTCATGATTTGATAAAGGAGCTGAAAATCATAAGAGCTATGTCATTATGAGCCGACTAAAGGTCAAGATCACCGGTGCATACGTCTTCGTGATTCGAGACCGAAATCATAAGAGCTACGTCGTTATGATTTGATAAGATGTCAAGATCGCCGGTGCATATGTCTTCACGACCTGACAGAAGAGGCATATTGCCCGAA
Source organism: Rhodamnia argentea (assembly GCF_020921035.1). Classification (NCBI taxonomy): domain Eukaryota; kingdom Viridiplantae; phylum Streptophyta; class Magnoliopsida; order Myrtales; family Myrtaceae; genus Rhodamnia; species Rhodamnia argentea. Next base: position 10,490,481 of record NC_063157.1, on the reverse strand, counting down.
TTGAACAATATTTGATAGGAGCACCATCGATTGGAATCGATAAGTACAAAATGGGCATATTGCCTGAATTGAATCATAACAACTATCATCAGAAGAGTTGTTAATTTGAAAAGGGGTTCAGAAAACTTACCTGGGTTCTCCAAACGATTAATCAAGGAACGAAACAGATTGCTCGTATCGTACCTGGTAGGCATTTGCCAGCAAAACTTGCTCATTTAATAATCCTTGGATGAATTTCGAGACCTTGGGAGGGAACTCGAACATCGGGAATGTATTACCTATCATAGAATGTCGGAGGTAACACGTGCAAACATATTCAACAATGAGTATAATGCAATCACTCATACTATGGTTCATGCATAACCATTCTGTCAAGTTTGCATTACTAATTTTGTCCAGGGAGGTTCTCACATTACGAATACCTCGAATGTGAGCTGAATGGGGGGACTTCAGTCCGAAAGGGCTTTCTCTCACTCTCGAGAAAAGCTATTTATCCCGTCTGCAGGATTCAAGAGAAATCACTCAATCTTTCCATCATCGCATTCGATAAGGATCCAAGTAATCTCGCAATTGATACGACCGAGCCGATCTGGAGGTCTTGATTAGGACCGTAATGAGGGCTAGGTCAAAGGTTTACAAAGTGGACTCTAATTGAGTCAAGGCTGCTGAAATGAATTTCTTCATCATCTGCTCCAGATTTACAAGTCAAGGACCCCGCAAAAATGAGAGAGAAATAATATTGCTCAAACTTCTTCGAGCGATGCTTAAAATCATTTAACTCTACGTTAACTCAAGTGCCCTAATCAGAAGAGACTTTGGAGGGTTATAACGTAGGCTAGGATTAGGGACCGAGGAACGAAAAGGCTCGTTTTGGCTCAGAAATTAAATGAGAAGGGGCTTGACGTTGGTGATCATCACCGACTAGTCACCGATCTTGGTCTTCCGGAAATGTCTTCGAAAAGAATTCCATCATTGAATGAGGGATGGTAGTTTTCTACTAAAATTGTACTTTGCAAACTGATTTCTTGGGGAGTCTTCTTCACAACAAGTGTCTATCGAGGATTTGCAAGAGACACAATGCAAACATGTACATGGAATTTACAACTTAACATGCAAAAATGTACATTCAAAATTCAGAAGTACTTTACAAATGAATGTGCATTGGCCTTACTTTTGGTAGGCACTTTGCTTTTCCTATGCTTGAAATTTTCATATGAGATCAGCCTTTGCTTTTCTTACTCCCGACTCTCATTTTTCTTTTTTTCTTCTTTTTTTCGAGAAGAGATTTCTTTTCCTTTTTCTTTGAGAGTTCTTCGACATCTTTATTTTGCTTTTTTTTTTTCGAGAGCGGGCCCTTCTCCTTTAAGCTGAGTTTGCCTCTCCTTTTTTTTTTACAATCCCATGATTTTGAACCAGGAATTACAACAAACATAAACATTTACAAAGAAAAATTATGTAAACATAAAAAATCTAGCATACAAGAAATGAGTCCATTCGGGAATTCTCTGTTGACCCCACCATCTCCAATTCTAATCCTTGGGAAAATGCTATCTTCGTCTTTGGAATGATCAAATGATCACCAATAGGGGATTAAGAAATGAATTTGCAAGCTCAAGTGGATCGTCGCGACCCTCTCCGTCGGATCGGTCCCGGCGGGGCGAGTAGGGTTAACGAGCCGATCCCCCCTTTTATATATATTTATTTTTTTTGGGGATCGCGGGTCTCTCCCAAGACCCATTACTCGAATCGCGATGTCGGATAAAATTTATAAAATATCGAAATTGACCTTGTGTGGTCGGGTGGCATGTGCGATGTGTACATGCAATCTTGGAGTCGCCACCGATCGATTTATTGGAAGGTATGATCGGAAAACCTTACCGAGCGGTCGGGAGAAACCGTTCGGTTCCGCGAAAACCAGAGATTTTTGGGTCCGGGGACTTGGTTACGCCAAATTTCATATTTGATGCCCTTTCGGTTACCGATGTTGATTGTTTTTCTAATCTTAGGATTTCATGCGGATGTAATATCGGGTGAGGTAGGCCCTAACGGTTCTAAGTTTTCACGCAGATAGGAATTTTCTATCCTAATCAATCACAATCAGAAAAATTTAAAAGCACAATCAAAGCAATCAAAATCCATCAAATCAAATGAACAAGCCTAATATGACCCTATCGGGCCACAGAAAATTCGAATTTAAGTTTCGGGGTTGGTTCGGGAAAATTTGGGGCGGAAGGCCCGGAAGGGTAGAATGGTCATTTTTTTGGGGTTCGGGACCCGAAAATCACGAAATTTCGAATTGGCCAGTTGAATGTGGCCATTTCTCATTTTTTGTGATTTTTCTTGAATTTTTCTAATTTTTTCTATTTTTTGGAATTTTTATTCATTTTTCAAAAATATTGGGAATTTTCCGGATCGAAATTAATCGACCCTTGAAGTCCAAAAATTTTCGATCCAGACTTTATGAGTCCCGAATCGATCTAGGAATTTTTAGAATTTTTTTATGAAAATCTGGGAATTTTTATGAATTTTCTAAGTATTTTTACCATTTTTTTGGATTTTTGGAAATTTCTTTTTTATTTTTTATTATTTTTTATTAATAAACCGGACCGGGTCGACCCGGTCAACGACCGGTCAACCCGGTCCGACCGCCCGCAGACCCGCTCAAAGACCAAAACGACACCGTATTCTATTTTCTACGAATTTCTATATATTTTTTTTGATTTTCTAAATCTAATTTCTAATAATCGGCATTAAAAGAAATAAACGGACGGCCGAGATTCAACCTGGAACCGATCTAGACCGTCGACTCAACTGGAACAAAACGACACCGTGTTCGGGTATTGGATAGACGGCCACGATTAAACGCCGATGCTCAATCCGAGCCGTTGATTCACCTATGCTACTAAACGACGACGCTTGACCCATCTTACACGAAACGACGACGCATTGATTAAAACTACGGACGGCCACGATTAATTTCAGACTTGATCCGAGCCGTCCGTTCCCTATCCGCTCTAAACGACGACGCATCCCCCTTATGAAACGCCACCGTTTTTGCATTTTCTGTATTTTCTATCTAATTATCTAATTTCTAAAATACAAAAGCCAGATCCGACGGCCGAGAATCAAACTCCTCGATTTATCTCGGCCGTCCGATCGGATCCGAGTCAGCTCGCTCGCGCCAACGGCCGAGCTGACTCGGACGTGAGTTGGACCAACCACGGGACGACACCTAAGCTAGTTGACCCGCTGACCGCCACGTCTGCATCTTCTTCTTCCTCGCGACGACACAGCAATGGACGGTCGAGAGCTCTCCGGCGAGATCCAACGGTGAGATCTCGCCGGAAAAGTCTCAAACCAACGGCGATCGACTCTATTCGACCTCTAGACCAACATATCTAAGAATCAAGCAATTTCATCCATTAAATCACGAGTATTTCTCTTCGCACAGAATGATATCTCGTAGTTCAATCTTAAAGCACAGAGCATAACAATTAAATCCAAGCTTCAAAATCATTCAAGGTGAGTTCAGAACACTTACCTCGGGTTCGGATCGAACCCGCAGTTGCTAGAATAGCCTGGCCGAAGATCGACCGGACCGCGAGTTTTGGATGTTCGATTGAGGCGACTCGGGCAAAATCGATGCAAAAGAAGGTTGCGATCGTGGTTAGTAAGGTTCCGTAACAAAAACGCACAAAATAATTTCAAGGATCGTGCTCGAAACCGTGTGATGCCATTGATGCACAGTGATGAGAGAGGAAGTTCGACTCACCGATTCAGGCGGTCTCGGGCGGTGCGGCTGGTGGCGATCGCTTCCTTGATCCTCGGGCGAACTTCCGGAAGTTGTTTCGAAGCTCGAGGTGGTCTGGATCGGCCGGGCCGAAGTCGCGCAGCTCGAACTCCGGCGAGCGACGATGACGATCTCTGGACCTTCTCGCTCTACTCTCTCTCTCTCTTTCTCTCTCTATTCCGGTGCGTGTGCGAGCGAATGAGCCTCCCCCTGCCTCTGGAATCTTCTTGGCCTTTTATACCCGGTTTCAAATTTGAGCGCGCACGGGAGCTCGAGTTGGCCGAAGCTCTCACGTGCCAATCGCACGTCAAATGGCTCGCCGGACGGTGACGGAATCGGTTGTGATTCCGTCACGATCCGTTAAGTCTTTAATCGCTGGCAAACGAACGCGAATTTGACACTATTTTGAGAGTGTTGACTTTCGGACGCCGGGAGCCTTTGACCGGCGATTCCGATCATCTCCGGCGGCCATTGGCCGTGCCGCCGGTGACCATCAACGCTCCTCACCCCGCAAAACAAAACCCCCATGTTAATAAGATCAATTATGGTCGAATTGCCCTTCAATTTGATCAATGAAACTCGTCGTTCAATTCTGCAAATGGCTCGTGCAAGTTGGGGAAGACGAGCATTGTCTTGGACCGATTCGACCGGTCCGACCGTCGGTCGGACCGGTCCGAACCGGTTCAAACAGTGAATTTTGCACAATTCTCAAAATTAATCCAAATTGACTGGGAATTTTTGCAATTAAACCTCAAAATTGGACTTAGGGGCCTGAATTCTATCTAGAAATGTGTTTTTGCCCAAAATTTCCCATCAATTTATATGAAAACCCCAAATTTTTGATTTCGCCCTAATTGGGGAAAAGTTCAATTGGATGTCAATTTGATCAAATTGGACCCCGAGACCTATGCCAATTGATTCAGAATGTGTGAAAACATAGGGTGCCAGTCCAATTTTACCATGTTAGTCCCTCAATTAAAAGTAATTTCGAAACTTGGCCGATTGAGGGACTAAATTGCAAATAATTTGGGGATTTGGACTAATTCGTGCAATTGGCGCAATTGAGGGTGCAATTGATCAAATTGAAGTTCAAAGGGACCACAATTGAATGTCTAGACTCCAAATGTGCAAAAATTGCAAATAAAAAGACTCAATTGGTATTTTTTGTGCAAATTCAACCTTAGGCATTGTGAAGAAACACCTAAAATTGAACTTAATTTTTGATTTTTCTTGAGGTCAATATTAAAAGGGAATTAAAATAAAAATATTGAACATTTTTGTGTATTTTTGTGACCTCGAAAAGTATTTTTTATTATTTTTCAAGTATTTTCCTATTTTCGAAAATATTAAAAAAAATGCGAAAAATATGAAAAATTATTTTTTGTTCCAAATTGGTTCCTTAAGCTTGGCCAAGGCTTCCAATGTTGATTTTATAATTTTTTTGATTTTTTGTGAATTTTTAACGAATTTTGGAAAATAAAACTAAAGGAAAACCGACTAAAAATTCGGGTGTCAACATGGACTATGCAAAGAATGAAGTGTATAAGATAGAGAAATGAATGCTCTTCATCATCCTAAGGCATTTGAATTAAAATTCGAGTATAAATGCAAAGAAACACCCGAAGATTAATGTTAGTCCGAGCAAGAAAATTTCTAATCATTTACCTCGTGTTGCTTCTGGAATTAACTCGTATGGACCCCGATGTGGGGTGGTTCTTGACAGGGGTAAAGAAATGAAACCACCGCTCAAAAGGGGTAATCAATGGATCACCTGTAGTGTTTGGGATAGAGAACTGAATGCCTCTGTCATTTCGGCTATCGTACCTTTTGCGAGAAAACCTTTTACCTTGTGAAATGCGGAACTTAGCCACCGTTCAACTCTCCCGAAAAAATGGGACGTGTTTGGGAAAGGATTGCCTTTCATCATCCTGTCCTGCCCCATTCCATACATTCGATGTATCTTATGTAGTTCATGTTCCTTATTCAGAGTTGGTAAATTAAACATGAGGAACAGTCATGCGCAAACTATGCAATGTATGAGTGTTTTTGAGCATATAAAATGCAGCAACTTTTTATCTTGGTGGACAGAATTCGCAAGCACATAAGGAACTTCTTAGGGCGTGGATCGTGAGTTGCCCCCGTCCATGCAAATGAGTTGCAAAACTTCATTATCTGGTTCAAGACATGAGATTGTCAAAGGCTCCAGGAATTTCTCATTTCATTAATTTTAGGGAGAAGGGATACTTCCCTATCCGGAAAGGCAATGACCCTCGTAAAAATCAAAAGGGAAAGCATCAATGTACGTTCTCATGTTCTAAACGAGTTGAAACGATACCGCTTTACCCTTGTACGAATTTCTTGTGAACTTTGAATTGAAAGGATCAACTCATCTTGATCGGATTGTATGTCCGGGATGTTATCTCTCCGGTTTTGTAACCATCCGGGCTGAGCTTCAATCGGCATTGAACTGCGAAGCAAAAAAATTTGGAGTCAACGTAAACCTCAATCCGAGACCAAACGGCATCACCCGGGAATTCTCCATGCCTTGTTTTTGCTATCATGTCATCAACGTAAACCTCAATCTCATTATGCATCATGTCGTGGAAAAGGGCAACCATGGCTCGTTGGTAAGTAGCTCCGGCATTTCTGAGACCGAACGGCATCACCCGGTAATGAAACATTCCCCATGGTGTGGTGAAAGTGGTTTTCAACTTGTCATTGACATTCATCGGGATCTGATTGTACCCGATCTTAACTTCTTTAGGGTTTTCCGCATCACCTAGGTTGACCGAGATAGTTTGTTCACTTGTCAAGGGCTTGATCTCCTCATGTCGTTCGAAATCCCGACGAATTTCCTCATAATCTGGATTGGACTCATCTAGGTCGTATACTTCTAAATCCACTAGGTTTCCCTCCTCATGTATCCCCCATGATGACAAACTTGTTGGTCGTTGGTTATCATCATCGGGTTGAGTCAAAGCTGCGAGCTCCCGATCCCGACCAATGATAATCCGGGATATAGTGGCCACCGTCCCGTTTTGACTTGCTCACACTATGAATCCGTCCTTCGGGAGAGCGGAGAACTTTTCCTTCAACCGATCGAGTGATATCGGTTCACCGACCTCATAATATCCTGCCCGTAATGATCCGGCAACATTCGGCGAGAATGCCTTAGAATCGAAAAGATCTTGAATCCGATGCTTGATGACGAAACAGCCGTCGGTGTCATGTCCGAGCTCCCCGCAATGGTACTCACATTTCTTCGATGGATCATTTCTCGGCGAACTTGTGTTACCGGGTCGTAGAGGCTCGGAAGTCGATAAACCTCTCTTACGTAGAACCGCGAGTACTTGCGACGGGGTTCCCGGTAGAGGGGTAAACCGCCGAGGGGACCGTTGATTCCCTCTTTGTCGTTGCACGCCGAAATTGGCCTGCTGCTGATTTGGAATCAGTACGACCGGCGTCCGGGTCGTGGTTTTTGGCCGTAGGTCATGTTGACTCGTGGGGCCGGCTCCTTGTCTTTCCTTACCGCAAACCTCTCGGTCGTTGTGGTGACATCATCGTACCAGCCTTTCTTCATACCGTTCTCGATTTCTTCAGCCATTGCGATGAGATGGCTAAATGACGTGGCAGCGGATCCCAAAATTCGGGTTCTCATAACTTGCGGCAGAGTGGAAACAAACAATTTCATGAGCTCCCTTTCGGGAGGGACTGGTTTCAGTCGAGATGCTACGTTCCTCCACCTGGTAGCATACTGCTTGATTGTTTCTCCTCTCTTCATCTCAAGCTGTTCAAGATCTTCTCCGGTGGTCGCACACGTCCAAGTTAAAGCTAAAATGTTTGATGAAAGCATTAGCTGCCTTCTCCCAATCATCCATTCGGTAGATCTCGTAGTCCGTATACCATCTCATGGCGGATTCTTTTAAATTAGCCTGGAAAGTCCGGACCATTAGGGGGCCGTTGATCGCATACTTGTTCATTCTTGCCTGGTACATTTGGACGTGCTGAACCGGGTTGGAAGTTCCATCATACTTCTCAAAGTCGGGCATCTTGAACTTCTCCAGCACTGTGACCTTTGAAAAGACAAATAGGTCAATCTGGGGTATGTTGTGAGTCCCCTCGACCTCTCGGATCCTCTGTTCCATTTGGGCCAACCGCTTGGCCGTATCACCATTCAACCCAGGGGCCACGGGGCTGGCTTGGGGGATTGGGACTATGGGCGGCGTGCCCGAGCTCACACCTGTGAAGATCACATCTTCTAGCGGCATTGTCCGATAGGGAGCGGTTTCCTGGGCTTTACCGGAGTTGTCAATAGGAGGAATTAGAGCAGGAATGGTTAGCGGCGGGCTGGCGGTGGATGATTGAAGTTTGGCGGCGAAGGCGGCCATCATTTCTTCCATCTTTCGGGACATCATCCCTTCGAAGCGCTCGGTCAAGGAATTAAGTTTCTCGTCCAGGGCAGCACCGATAGTGGCGTTAATGTCGGCCATCCTCTTTGCGATCGATCGAGTAATATGTGGAGGATCCGTGATAAATTACCTGTACACAGTAACAAACCCAAAATTAGTACAGGGAGCAAGAACAGCGAGCCGGCCCATGGCATCCCTCTAGACTCAAACGAACAAAGTGATTATAACTAAAGGATTGAAACATGTAATTTTCAGTTTGTCCGCTTTTACGAAACAATTCGTATTAATTTGCACGTTGATCAAAACATGTCCAAATTTTACGAGCTTGTAGTTGAGAAGATGATGAACAACTTTTATGTTGGCCAATCGGACTAGAAATGCATGGATCAAAGCAGTTTAATTTGTTTTTCCAAAAAATCGCATTCAGAAAACTATTATAACCGCAGGTAGTTGAAAAAACGAAAGGCCATCTTAAATTATGAATTTAATTCTGAAATTTTGTAGGATATTAGTTGAAACATAGGTCTACAACTTTCGTGTTTGGCACTTACTCAAAGCTCGATCGTAGAATTTAGTAAAAATCGCACAACAGGAATAAGCCAAATCAGAATTGAGGACAACCGATGAAATTGTAAAAGCTGCGGAAGCAAAGTGCGAAATTGGAAATAAGACAATGAAACTTCTAAACAATCAACCTAAACCATAGACCGGCCCAAAATAAAAATGAGATAACATGGTACAAGAGACAAGAAATTACCTCTCATACGAAGAAAATGTCAATCACAAAGACATGCGCATGAATTGTGAGTTTAAATCTTATTCTATCTATCCAAAAGGCTTTTGCAAAGTGAAATGATGAACGAAACGACATGTCGCAGCCTCGCGCGCAATCATCATGACTAGTCGCAGCCTCGCGTACAATAGTCATGACTAGTCGGGTCCAATCACTTCGGCTTGGTTCGGTCGACAAGGGCAATTCTCATGCATCGTAGCCTCACGTGCATAAGAATGACCCTTGAGCCATTTTTTTGAAAAAATTTTCGGGATCCGGATGGGATGACCTTTAGCGAAGCCTTACCGCCAAGGTTAAAGAACCATCTAAATACCATCTTAAAACTATTAGTGTGACCCGTGTCCGGTCACGGGTTATGTGCGATGTAGTGCAAATACGATAAATCATGCACAACAATTAAAGGCAAACACCGCTTCAATGATTCAAAAGTTAAATCACAATTCCAATTCACCAAGCCTGCAAAACAAAGGGTTAGCCGATCACTCCTCCCCTTATAACTCCCAATCTGCAAAAACATTTAACACCTAAGAATGAGAATTCAACCAAAGTTTACCAAATCAAGTGATTTCCTTTTCATGAAACTATCCGGCCTAAGTCCTCTTTGGGTCCCCAGTGGAGTCGCCAAGCTGTCGCGACCTTCAAAAAAATAAACGAGTTAATTTTCGGGCTAATGGATTATCGGGTTAATTAATTAACTAACCTAACTCAGACTCTCCCAAGTCCATACCAAATCGCAACTTAAGGTTCAAATAATTAACATGCAACGTGTTTTGAATTTGGAGTCGCCACTAATCATTTTCGGTAGGTTGATTAGAAACCTAAATAAAATAGCGGGAGAAAACTATCTTATTTCCGCGAACCGGAGATTTTGAATTCGGGGATTTGGTTACGCTAGATTACTCTAACGCCCTTTCGGTACCATTTTCATGAAAAATATTTGATTTGGCAATTTTGATGGATTTTACTTGAAATTCAAAGATGTAATTTTTTTGGTTTTTTCTTCTTTTTTATGGGGATGTAAAACATTGAACTTTGTACGATATACACCATGGGTGATTTAGAAAGAAAGAAAACGCAGCCGATCACGAGTATTTATAAAAATAAATTAACATGTAATAATGCTAAAATTTGGAACACGTGGCATGTCTAAAATAAACGAACAAATATTCAAACCAAACGATTACATTTTTGTAGATCGAGATGGAAATGATTACCTTCTATTACACAAAATCTTACTCACATACACGTTATAGTTCCCTTCAAGATCTCGGAGCTGGAAGAACGCGGCTGTCGTCGAAAATGGCAAGCAATGGCGTTGTTGGATGGCGAGAGGCGAAGTACGTGTCGGGAATCGTCGAAGATGATGCTCGACTAAAGCTCTTTTCTTCACTCTCAAATTTCCTCTTCTGATTTTTCTCAAGAACTCTCTTTTTCCTCTCTAAAAATTCCTCTCAAAAACCCTCTCAAAACTCTCTCAATTCTCTTCCACTCTCTCCTTCTAAAACTCTTCTCAAGAGCTCTCTACCTTCTCTATCACCAAAATTCTCCTCCTCAATTCTCAAGAACTCTCCCTCTTTTATAGCCAAATTTCTCCACCCTTCATTCTTCATCTTCATTTCTTCACCTTCCATTTTCATCTTCCCTTCTTCATCTTCATTTCTTCACCTTCCATTTTCATCTTCCATTCTTCATCTTCATTTCTTCACCTTCCATTTTCATCTTCCCTTCATCACCTTCCCTTCATCATATTCCCTTCTTCATCTTCCCTTCTTCATCTTCTTTTGGTATTTGCAATACAGTCCCCGAAGTTTCAAGTATTTGCAATGCGGTTCCTAAAATTTTAAGTATTTGCAATACAGTCCCCGAAGTTTCAAATCTTTTCGGTGTATTTTTCCATCCCGTGCCTAGTCTAGACGCATGCTAAATTAAGTGTTCTGCTTGCCCATTTATATGCCAATGCAATGTACGCTAAAAATAAATATGTGAGATGATTTTTATTTAGAACTAAAATTAGTTCTAATTTTTATGCAAAAAATAGATTAGTCAAAATTTAGGCGTCAACAGTTTCAAAAAAATTTTGATTTTTTTTTGGTTTTTTTCCTTTCTTCCACTTAAGGTGTATCTGTTTCACGGAAAAATCAAGATTTGAAAAATATTTCCCAAAAAATGATTGGTTACATTGCTTAGAAGAATTAGTCAGAGAAAAATATTTTCATTATCAATAAGGATTTATGTTTAATTATTTTCGTGGGTATTGAAAATATTTTTTGTTCATCTATTCTTGTAAGGGATACAAACAATTATTTTTCAATTTTTTTTTTCAAATCATGAGTTTTTTGTGAAACAAAACCAGCTGTATGCACGAATATATTTCATCTCCTCAGACCTCTGGCTGTCTCTGTCCAAAATTGAGTGAATATGTGCGTATTTGGTGGAGACGTTCTGCCCAGTCTCACTCCCTTAACTATTCTTTTGTTCCCTGGCTTGTTTGGCCAAGCTTCCTTGATCTTTGGAAGTCAAAATATGCCCTTTTCTAAATTTCAGAAGGGATTGATTTACCAGAAAGAAAAAAGATTGGTGGCCATGCCTTCGTCTATGTTTGATGCGGCCACACTATCCTTCATAAAAAAATGTCCCTAATTTCTAACTACGACGAATTCAACGACGAACAAAATTTCAAAACTGTGTAGTATGGCTGTCCTTGTTTAATGGTAAAATGCCGATATCATCAGCAGACTCGATCCTTAGTTTTCAATGTGAAATGCGAAAAAGATCTTCGAGTAGTCGACTCTCTTTGAAAGGACGCTCATGTAGGTTTTCTTCAATGACATGTGGTACCTAAATCTAGGGGTGAACCCAATAGGGGTGAGCATGGTCTTGGTGAACGGTTCCTACCCTAGAACTTTGAATTGCCTGCTAAGGGCCAATTCTGAAAAATTGAAACTGAAAACTGTCCGTTGGTTCCATCGATCCACCTCGGAACCGGGCTACCGGCCTAGCCAAGCCTTTTTCATGGGGGTGGCTTTTCTTTAAGTGTCAACTGCATGTGTCGCATCGTTAAGTAATTGTTTTTCCAAGCGAGCTATATAGACCGCTTGATACTATGATGCCAGTCGTATCGGTCACGTTAGTCAGTTATTATTTTGCTAGCCAGCCACATCGGCCGATTGTTATTTCCCCTTCAATTCTCAACCTTTCGCACATCGTTCCGAGAAGCCAACAACACCACCAAACTCGCCGGCCTTAGACCAGCTTGATCTAGAAGTTTCATCACGGACAAGTGCCGGACGCTCCCTGGTCTATCATGTCTCAGCCGCTGGACATCATCTAGACTTGGATATAAACTCAAGGAACTTGAGTTTGAAGGGGACATAAAGATATTTAGAGATTTCATTCTGTTGATTCTATATATCCCTCAAAATTGTGCATATAATTATGGCGGACATATGTTATTTTATATACTCATCTTATAAAACCTATAAAAAGGTTGATGTACTCTTAATTATGGCATAGCGAAATACACGGAAAATTCCACTATTCTCTATTCCACTTTATTATTCTCAACGTGAGAAACGAGAGAGTTTTTTGTGTTGATAACACGTTGGAAAGAGGTTCTCTAGCAATTGTTGAAGAGTTTGGAGCCTTCGGGAGTGTAGGATGCCAGTGAATATGCACGAAGTAATAACTCCTTGATTGTGCTTCAGACATATCACAACTTTTGATTTTGATAGAGCTATTGGTCTTGAAAAGTTTATTCGATGCCGATAAATCACGTGAATCGTGTTCCATGCAAATCGATTCCTACGGCTTTCCCGGGACCTGCTTACTTAAAAACAACTTTTCTCTTTACTCAGTGCACAAAAAGGGAGTTACACATTCATGGTTTTAAGAGAAAAACAAGAACAGACCCTTGTAAAAACCTGCGAAACTTGCGGAACCATGCCTCCTCTCGACCTGAATGAGAACAATTGGATCGTCCAAGTCGAGGAGAGCCTCAAGAGCAAGACCTCCGATGACCAACGGCACTGGAACAAGCGGTCCATCTACAGGGTCCCCGCCCACATCACCAACCTCAAAAGCGAGGCCTACCGGCCGCAGGCTGTCTCCTTCGGCCCCTTCCACCACGGCGAGGACCACCTTCGTCCCATGGAGGACCACAAGCACCGCGTGCTCGTCCACTTCCTCAGGCGGTCCGGGAAGCGCCTAGAGCACTTCCTTGAGTCCCTGAGGGAGGTGGCGGGGGACCTTGAGGAGAGCTACGACACGCTGGACCCGAAGTGGATGGAGGGTGGTGGCAAAGGCGTGGCGGGCTTATTTCTGCAGCTTATGATCACTGACGGTTGCTTCATGCTCGAGATCCTAAGGTTCACAAATAAGGAGGTGGATGACTATGCGCCTAACGACCCCATCTTTAGCGAGCACGGGTGGCTTTACATACTTCCTGTCATTGGTCGGGACATGCTGCTGCTGGAGAATCAGCTTCCCATGCTAGTACTGGAACGGCTGGTCGCCGTCTGTAATGGCAAGAAGGTTAGTTCCTTAGATTTTGCTCCGTCGTAAGAGATATTTTTCGCACGCATGTAAACCGCCGTACTGGGTTCACAGTACATCTTGGCAATCTCAAAGGAATCAAATCTAATGCTCCAATCCTGATCTATAACCGATATTAGAAACTTCTTTTTATACCTTCTACTCATGGACAATCCACATGACATCAGGAGGAAGGGAAATTGAACTGACTTTACTCCAATAATGCAGGAGGAAGAATACATCAACAGGCTCATCCTCAACTTCAGGGGAGCCAGCGAGAACAATCCAAGCATGGGAAAATGCCTGCACGTCCTGGACGTCTTCAGGAAGAAGCGGGTCCATCTCAATCCGGACCAAGTGGTGAGCATGGACAACCTGAACAACGCGTGCATGGGAACATGCCTGCACGTCCCGGACGTCTTCGGGAAGAGCCTGCTAATGGAGTCCAAGAAGAATAAAAAGAGGAAGGGCAAGGACAGCGAGGAGGTAATCCCACCAGCCACCGAGCTCTGTGAGCACGGGATCCAGTTCAAGCAAAGCAGCACCGACAGCCTCAAGGAGATCTCCTTTGGCAGCGGGGTCCTGAGGCTCCCCGTGATCGTGGTAGACGACACCACCGAGTCCATGTTCCTCAACCTCATTGCGTTTGAGTGCTTCCATGTCGAGGCTGGGACCGAGGTCACGTCCTACATCTGCTTCATGGACAACCTCATCAATGAGGCGCCGGATGTTGCGCTGCTCCGCAAGAAGAGCATCATCGAGAATTACATGGAGAGCGACGAGGCAGCTGCCAAGCTGTTCAACTCGCTGGCCAAGGACGTGATGCTCGACCCGAACGGCGGGCTCCATGGCGTGATCAAGAAGGTCAGAGAATACTGCAAGGAGAGAAGGCACGAGTGGAGGGCCAGTCTCATGCACACCCACTTCAGGAATCCTTGGGTTATATTGTCTCTCTTTGCCGCCTTCCTCCTCTTCGGGCTTACCATAATTCAGACCATATATACCGTGCTCGGCTATAAAAAATGAACCCTCCCTATTCCTCTTGGTACAATATATTTTTTCTCCATTTTTCGGGTTTTAACTTTTCACCTAATGACTCTCTTGATTAGTTGTTGATTGTTGTTGGTGTGATATACTCTCTTTAGAATACTCCACGATATTCCCTCCCTCTCTCTCTTAGTGGTATGTGAATTTTGTAGAAGAAAAAAAAAATCTTGGAAGCAGCTAATTTTTGTAATAAAAGAAGAGTCTGCGTTGAAGCTCGTGGAGAAGACTTTCATGTACTATGACATCTTCAGTGTACTTAAAGCCTTTATGTTGGGATTTATGGGAGTACCGTTAACGACCTGATTTTTCGCCAATTAAGTTTATAAGCGGGATAGAAAATTTTATCAGACTTCGAATATTGAATGGACGAGTTTTCAAGATGTTTTAGCACGGCGGACTAATTGAGCTTAATACTATAGTTGGGGCCATTAATGGGGACGGACTATTTGAATTTAATTAGCCGTGTCCGTTGAAGTAAAATTGGTCCGGTGCAAAATTCGGTTTCCGATTGGACTGCGGAACCTTTTAATCAACCTCCCCTACGCCACCTGCCCTCTGACGTCGCCATCCATTTCCCTTATTAAGGCACCTCACGGCTCACGCTCTCTCTCTCTCTCTCTCTCTCTCTCTCTCTCTCTCTCTCCGCTTCATTTTTAGACAACTTCCCTCTTCCCTCTCTGTTTCTTCTCTCGATGCTCTCTTCCCATGTTCCACGGACTCGCAGTTTTGCAATTTTTTTCCGTGTTGGACACGTGTCGGACTCGGACACGTGTTTGACACGCTCGGACACCGCCAGATTCTTCTCGGACACGTAGTCAACGTGTGTCCAAGGCCGGACTCGCGGTCAACTATCATCGCTTGTCGTGTCCTGTGTACGTGTAACATAGCTTTATTCTCACTCTCGCACGAGCACTCCTCAAGCTTGATTGAGCTCCGACAGCTGCAGCGATTCATTGCCAGCAGTTCTTCAAGACCGGATGTCGCTGCTCAACTGCTCTGCCCAGCCGCTCCCTCGACCCGCGATGCCTGAGAAGAAGAAAAGTGAGGCTCAAGCTCGTTCTGGAGCTGATTCCACTCACGTCTTCGCCAAGCTCCAATCCTAGACAAGTAGTACTTTTATGCTTACTCCTAACCTATCCGATAGTCGAGCGCTTGATCTAAAAGGCTTGGGTCTAGGGGAGTATGCATGATCCGAGCTGGTCCGATCCCAATATGGAACCGGGGACCGGACTAGTAGTCTCGATCTCCAAATTTTCGAGATCGAGGATTGAATCGGGACCTAACTTGTTTCAGTGAGACTGCTAGCACCAGCTGTTATAGAAATTTATCCTTTGGATCTAAATTAATAACTTTCAATCTCAACCTTCTAACCTAATAAAATATACACATGACCATTGTACAAGAATCACATGAGTACTTATAATCCTAAAACAATGAAAAAAAAGACTAAATTAGGATAAAAACACTTAAAATAATTGAAATAAGATTATGCTCTTGTATCATTCTCCTTGAGTGGGAAAGAATCAAGCTTAAAGTGAGATTACACTTGTATTCCACTGAATCCAAGTGAGAACAAAATAATGAATTTGGGCTAAAGTACACTACAAGTGCCACAACTTGTGTCCGGCGCTCACTTTAAGGCCAAAACTTTCAAAAACATCACTTAAGTGCTAATTTTTTTAAAAATACTTACTTCAATGCCAACTTCCATTTGAACTTACGTGGCTCGCCAAAAATCCGATTTGGCCTATTTTTATTAATATTTAAATTGACGTGGCTTGCCGGAGTTGGTACTGAAGTGAGCATTTTTTTTTTAAATTAGCATTTAAGTAAACGTTTTGAAAGTTTTGACACCGAAGTGATCGTTTTTCAAAAAAATTGATACTTGAGTCAAGACAAAACACAATCGACTTATAGACTAGCTTGGATTATAATTAGAAACACCCTTTGATTGAATCCCTTGGAATGAGCACTTCCCCATAAGCTTATAGTTTGCATACAAGCCAGAGCCAAGAAAAACCGAGAAATTGCCCAGCAACATTCAACTGAACAAAGGAAACACGGGTTCCGGACAATGTTGAAACTTAAAACTGATGCATTTATCATATATAATAGTCAGTTGCGCGTTGAACTTTGCAAAGAGATCAAATTCTAATCACGAGGAAGAGAGCATTACTCAATATCAAATGGAAGCCCGCTAAAGATAATCCAGCCAAGTCCAACTGTAGAAAAATCCTATGACAAAAAAAAATTGCAAATACATATATCCTCATTCTTTATTATTCTTTTGGGCCTAGGTCCGCGTCACAAACTTGCAGCCAGTAAGGACCTATTTGGTAACGTTTTTATTTCTCCGATTATGTTCTTCAGAATAAAAAAGAATCAGAAACATGCTTGCTAAAACAAATGATTCTCATTCTGCTCTCGGAAGCACTTTTGGACCAAAAATAAGAATTAAAAAAAGGGTTAATTCTTCAGAAAGAGAACACTTTTGAGAATCAAAAAGGCAACGATAGTCTTTTTTCACTTTTGTTGGGCGCCCATGAGGCGTGGGTCGAGTCAACCCAACCAGGTCCAAATAATTTTTTTAATAAAAATTTAGGAAATTAATAAAAAATAAAATAAAATCAGAAAATGATTTAAAAATCCAAAAAATGAAAAATTCATCAAAAATAGAAAAAAAATCATAAAAAATTCCAAGAAAATCTAAAAAATTAGGAGATGGGTCATTTGAATTGGCCAATCCTATTTTTGATTACTTTGCCTTTTGATTTCTCCCAAATGACAATTTTGCCCCTCATGGGCATATCGTTCCGAAAAATCCCGAAATTTCTCAAAAAATCTCAAAAAAGTATGAAATGAGTCCATTCAACTGGCCAATCATGTTTTTAGTGATTTTATCTTCCAATTTCCTAAACCATGACTAATTTTTTGCCGGAGTACCATGCTGCATCAGTAATCATTCGCATATTATTCAAGAATAAAACCGAGTCACCTATGTGGTAGAGATAAATTTATTCATTTTGAGCAATAAAAGATAATCGGAATCACCTTTTTCATCCTTGGCATATGCATAGCCTTAAGAGAATCATGGAAAAATAACAATTTTAGCATATTATCATTCGAAGGAACAAATCTTAAGCATCCTTATTTGGGGCAAAAAGATGTCATGGTGCAAGAGGATGGCAACTATGGGGTATGAGGAAAGTCATCAAATGTGATTATGTAATTATTTGATTTAAATGAAAAATTGAGAATAAAAAACCTATCCAGGGAATAGAATAAAAAAAATTGATTCTAATCGGAATCTATTTTTGGAACAGAAACTTTACCAAACAGCCCCTAAGCGTTCCCTCAATTTATGAAAAAAGAATTCACGTGTGTCTAGCTAAAGGAGTCTATGCCTTGTTGTTTTAATGCTTCTGAACTGTTTAATTTCCATAACCAATTGTGTGCATGTGGGGCCATAATTCTCCATTTTTTTTTATAAAAAAATCCTAAACTTTTTTATTTTGCCAATTGAGTTTTAAACTTTCTCACATTTTGTTAATTGAATTAATTCCACCAATTATAGTTGCAAATCATTGACGTGTATGCCGGCCCTCCCGCATGACGCGGTCAGCACCGACATTGACAATTTTTAATAATATTTTTATATTTTTTGAATTTTTTTATTTTGTTTTCCTTTTTATTTTCTTTTTGACTGGCACATAAAAAAGTAGAAAAAATAAAAATTAAAAAAAAATTGATATATGTTTAAAAAAATTTTTGATTTTTTTTGGTTTTTTTTTCCTTTTTTCCACTTAGCGTGCATCTGTTTCATGGAAAACTCAAGATTTGAAAAATATTTTCCAAAAAAATGATTGGTTACATTGCTTAGAAGAATTAGTCAAAGAAAAATGTTTTCATTATCAATAACAATTTATGCCTATTATTTTGATGAGTACTAAAAATATTTTTGTTCATCTATTCTTGTAAAGGATACAAATAATTATTTTTTAATTTTTTTTTTTCGAATCTTGAGTTTTCCGTGAAACAAACCCAGGCTCATGCACGAATATGTTTTATCTCCTCAGACCTCTGGCTGTCTCTGTCCAAAACTGAACGAATATGTGCGTATTTGGTGGAGACGTTCTGCCCAGTCTCACTCCCTGAAGTATTCTTTTGTTCCCTTGCTTGTGTGGCCGGGCTCCCTTGATCTTTGGAAGTCAAAATATGCCCTTTTCTAAATTTCAGAATGGATTGATTTGCCAAAAAAAAAAAAGATTGGTAGCCATGACTTCGTCTATGTTTGATGCGGCCACACTGTCCTTAATTAAAAGAATGTCCCCAATTTCTAACTACGAAGAATGCAATGAGGAACAAAAATTCAAAACTGTGTAGTGTGGCTGTTCTTGTTTAATGGTCAAATGCCGATATCATCAGTGGACTCGACCCTTAGTTTTCAATGTGAAATGCGAAAAAGATCTTCAAGCAGTCGACTCTCTTTGAAAGGACGCTCATGTACGTTTTCTTCAATGATATGTGGTACCTAAATCTGTCTCAAAGGTCACATTGTGGATGCAAATGTGAAAGTAATGAACCCAACAGGGGTGAGCATGGCCCAGGTGGATGGTTCCTACCATAAAACTTAGAATTGCCCACTAAGGGCCAATTCTGAAAAATTGAAATAAAAAATCATTCATTGGTTCAATCGTTCCACCTCAGAATCGGACTACCAGCCCAGTCGAGCCTTTTTCATGCGGGTGTCTTTTCTTTCAATGCCAGCTACATATGCCGCATCCTTAAGTAACTGTTTTTCCAAGCTAGCTATATAGACCATTTGATACTATGATGCCAGCTGTATCAGCCACGTTGCTCAGATATTATTTCGCTAGCCAGCCATATCCGCCGGTTGTTATTTCCCCTTTAATTCTCAACCTTTCACACATCGTTTCGAGAAGCCAACAACACCACCAAACTCACCGGCCATAGACTAGCTAGATCTAGAAGTTTCATCACGGACAAGTACCGAACGCTGCCTGGTTTGTCATGCCACAGCCACTGGACATCATCTAGACTTGGATACAAACTCAAGGAACTTGAGTTTGAAGGGGACAAAAAGATATTTAGAGATTTTATTCTATTGATTATATATATCCCTCAAAATTGTGCGTTTGATTATGATCGACACATGTTATTTTATATACTCATCTTATAAAACCTATAAATAGGTTGATGTATTCTTAATTATGGTATGACGAAATACACGGAAATTCCGCTATTCTCTATTCCACTTTATTATTCTGAATTTGAGAAATGAGAGAGCTTTTTGTGTAACTCGATCGAAAGAGGTTCTCTAGCAATTGTTGAAGAGTTTGGAACCTTCGGGAGAGTAGATTGCCAGAGAATGTGCACGACACAATAACTCCTTGATTGTGCTTCGGACATATCACAACTTTTGATTTTGATAGAGCTATTGGTCTTGAAAAGTTTATTCGATGCCGATAAATCACGTGAATCGCGTTCCGTGCAAATCGATTCCTACGGCTTTCCCGGGACATGCTTGCTTAAAAACAACTTTTCTCTTTACTCAGTGCACAAAAAGGGAGTCACGCATTCATGGTCTAAAGAGAAAACCAAGAACAGATCCTTGTGGAAGCCCGTGACACTTGCGGAACCATGCCTCCTCTCGACCTGAACGAGACCAACTGGATCGTCCAAGTCAACGAGAGCCTCAGCCTCGAGCTCATGCCCTCCGACGAACAACAGTACTGGGAGAAGCGGTCCATCTACAGGGTCCCTGCCGGCATCACCGTCCACAACCGCGAGGCCTACCGGCCGCAGACCGTCTCCTTCGGCCCCTTCCACCACGGCGATGACCACCTTCGTCCCATGGAGGACCACAAGCGCCGCGTGCTCGTCCACTTCCTCAGGCGGTCCGGGAAGCCCCTAGAGCACTTCCTTGAGTCCCTGAGGGAGGTGGCGGGGGACCTCGAGGAGAGCTACGACACGCTGGACCCGAAGTGGATGGAGGGTGGTGGCAAGGGCGTGGCGGGCTTATTTCTGCAACTTATGATCACTGATGGCTGCTTCATGCTCGAGATCCTTAGGACCACTTCACAGGAGGCGAACGACTATGCGCCCAATGACCCCATCTTCAGCAACCATGGGAAGCTCTACGTACTTCCAAACATTAGGCGGGACATGCTGCTGCTGGAGAATCAGCTGCCCATGCTAGTGTTGGATCGGCTGGTTGCCGTCTGTGATGGCAAGAAGGTCAATTCCTTAGGTTTTGTTCCGTCGTAAGAGAGATTTTTTTGCCCGCATGTAAACCCCCGTACTATGTTCACAGTACAACTTGCAGATTTCAGAGGCATGAATTATACATTATTAGGTCTGTGACCACTATGAGGCAATTCTTTTTTTTACCTTCTATTGGAAAGAGAACAAATCCACGAGTGTCATGACTTTCGTACGGCACTTACTTGAGTTCTATAACTTTTTTTTAAATCATTTAAGTATCATAATTTTTTAATCGATAACTTGAGTGCCATAATTTTTAAAAATAGTTCACCACAAGTTTTTTAATACTTAGGTAAACGTTTTTAAAAGTTATGGCACTCAAGTGAACGTTCTTTAGAATTCAATAGCACTTAAGTGATTGGAAAAATAGTTATGGCACTCAAGTGAGCACAGTACGAATATTATGGCACTTATGGTCTCCTTATCCCTCTTTTGCTCTAGGAAAATTCATATGACAACAGGAGGAAGGGAAAAAAGACTGACTTTACTCCAACATTGCAGGAGGACGAGTACATCAACAGGCTCATCCTCGATTGCTTCTGCTCCCCCTCCCCGAACAATCCAAGGATGGGAAAATGCCTGCACGTCCTGGACGTCTTCAGGAAGAATCTGGTCCAGCCCACGTTGGACAAGGCGGTGAGCAAGCGCAGCAAGGAGATAATCCGGTCAGCGACAGAACTCCGCGAGCACGGGATCCGGTTCAGGAATAGCAACACCTACAGCCTGAAGGACATCTCCTTTGCCAGCGGGATCATGAGGCTCCCCACAATCAAGGTGGACGAAGACACCGAGTCCATATTCCTCAACCTCATCGCATTCGAGCGTTTCCACGTTGAGGCTGGGAACGAGGTCACGTCCTACATCTCCTTCATGAACAACATCATCGACAGGGGACAGGACGTCGCGCTGCTCCACACCAAGGGCATCATCCAGAATGCCATGGAGAGCGATGAGGCGGCAGCCAAGCTGTTCAACTCGCTGGCCAAGGACGTGATGCTCGACCCAGACAGCAGCCTCCATGACGTGATCAACAAGGTCAGAGAGTACTGCAAGAAGAGGAGGCACAAGTGGAGGGCCAACCTCATGCACACCTACTTCAGGAATCCTTGGGTTATATTGTCTCTCATTGCGGCCTTCCTCCTCTTCGGGCTTAGCATAATACAGACCGTATATACCGTGCTCAGCTACAAGAAATGAACCCTCCCTTTGCTCCGGGTTTTCTCCTAATGGCTCTCTTGATTAGCTGTTGATTGTTGTTATTGTTATATACTGTCCTTAGAATACTCTACGATACTCTCTCTCTCTCTCTCTCTCTCTCTCTCTCTCTCTCTTAGTGATATTTGAATTTTGTAGCAGAAAAAATCTTGGCAGTAGTCAATGTTTGATATAAAAGAAGAGTCACCGTTGAAGCTCGTGGAGAAGACTTTCTTTTACTGTGTCATCTTCACTGTACTTAAAGCCTTTGTAATGCAAAATCCATGATTTCCTATTGGTCTCTCTTTGCTTCAAACTTAGCCGCCCACTAACCGTACATTTTTTTCACTCTTTTTCATTCAAATATCAAACTTGGTAGCAATTAAACTAAAATGAGAGTATCGGTGTCAATACTTTCGACTAGGTTATCAATTTAGGGGTTGTCGATTGCCGATCAAGTATTACGTTGCCGATTTAAATGCGTCGTGACTGTTCTTATTGTTAAGAATTTATCTCTTTAGAATGTTAGATATATTTATAGTTATATAAGCGTAAGATCAAGAGTCATGTAACAAGCCTCTATATAAAGGATGGTCTTGTGATAATTTTGTTAGGGTGAAAATCAAAGTGAAATAAAGAAAGGTATATTCGTCTCGTTCTCCTTCATGAGTTATGTGAGTTGTGAGTGCTTCACTTCAAATGCGTCGTGATTGTTCTTATTTTTAGGAATTTATCTCTTTAGAATGTTAGATATATTTATGAGTTATATAAGCGTAAGATCAAGAGTCATGTAGCAAGCCTCTATATAAAGGATGTTCTTGTGATAATTTTGTTCGGATGAAAATCAAAGTGAAATAAAGAAAGGTATATTCATCTCGTTCTCCTTCATGAGTTATGTGAGTTGTGAGTGCTTCACTTCAAATTATCCTCATCAAATTGGTATCATAGCTTACGGTTCTTAGTCATTGGCTCAATAAACAATCAACTTCCTCGTCAATATCATTGTCTCACCAAAGAAAATTATGCTAATTGGGCTGTTAGAATGAAAGCTGTACGCGGTGCCTATGATGTATGGAAAATTGTCAACTTAGGCTATGGTGAGCCAAACGACGAAGCCACCTCGAGTCAAAATGAAAAGAATGCCTTAGGAAAGGTTCCAGCAAAAGATCAACATGCCATGTGATGCAAATCCTGTTTATAGCGGGATGCATTCTGATCTATATGCAGATTATTTAAAATGCACCCAATCTATTAGTAATATCATATCGCTCTACATGAAATGCTACCAATGAGATAAGATTTCTTATCTTCCTAATGTATGATCTTTTTGAGGTTTTTCCAAATTGGGAAACAAATCAAGATAAAATATGCATTCAAAATATGCTAGAGATAATGCATGATCTTTTGAGAAAATATCTAATCCAAATTTGTTTGACGGATAAAATCGGCAAGTCGGATATACGTAACTGTAGATCGGACTGCTCGATTTCCCGTGCTATCGGTAAAGCTATCTCATGGTCGAGATCCGGATATTGACATGTGCGCGTTGTCCGTAGGAAATATTCCCTAATCTGGATTAGTTTTCTAAATCTAGAAAAATTATATGCATGAGATTTCAAATAGGTTAAAAATAGGTAACATTATCTAGACAATCAACGGATAACGGAAATTACCTATTCCATATATTGTGCAAATATTTTCTTTCCCAATGCGGATCGGGATCGAACTGGAACGGCTTGGCTCGAACATGGGTTGAATAGAGAATGACAGAGATGGCTCACAGTGGTTGCCGGTGTATGAGTTTCAATGGGGCTTGCGGTGATTCATGGCACAGCAACGTCGGGGACTCGTGGCAGCGAGCGTCGGTGGCTGGGCCAGCGGAGCTCACCGCTGGACTTCTCGGGTCAGGCAAGAGTAGTGGCAAGGGCTCCAGGCTTTCATGGCAACCATGACGATGGGCTTGGCTTGCGATCGGGGACAGCTGGATCTGATTAACCTGCAAAGAACAACCATAACGTTGACGGTAAATCTCGGTTTTGCAAGAGAATCAACTGTTGGATTCAGCGTCTGGCTCCAGGAACAGCGGACTTAGAAAAGGCCTGAATACCTTTGTTTTCTTAAATACGAGCCCGAGGTATCTTCGTTTTTTCAAATAAGGTTGTAGAGTACTCTCATTTTCTGAAATAATGATTTGAAGTAGCCATATCAGTATAAAGAGAAGGGCCTGACTCATCGGCTGGTCAATGACATTTTTCGCCCTTTACTTTTTTTTTAATATTTTTCTTGTTTATTTGTTTTTTCCTTTTTTTTTTGTTTTTATTACAATAAACTGGCGCGATGACTCATGCCTGTAGCCGCCGCCCCATGGCTGGTGGGGTCACTTCTTCATAGGCTACGTAGTCTTCGTATGATGCCGAGTCTGCGACAACCCAAAATTCCGGAACAACCATATTTTATGGCTGACGTGGCGGACAACGTCGTTCAAAATACATGATAGGCATGTAAACTGTCTTATGTTAATGTAACACCGACCTAGGTAAAAGGAAAAAAAAAACTGACTTAATAATTGAAGGTTATCATGATAATGGGCTATGGTTTCTTTTATCCAAACCATGTTCACGAGGATTCTTTCTTCTAAGAGCAAAAGCAATAAACAGCCTTTTAATCAGTTTCTGAAAGAGAAACCGAGGGCACTTTCTCCCTGAGCAAGCAAGGAATGTTCTGCACCTGATTTACTTTGGGATTACATATTGAATGTGTTGTCCGGACAGGACGAGACGCAACATGGGGTCATTAATATTCTTAATTAGAGCTTAAGCCCAAAGATGCATAGTGCTGTAATTTATCTCGAAAGAGTGAAGTGAAAGAGTTGCATGATATAAGAAGTGAGTATGAAGTAAGAAGTCATGTTAGGATGCAAAAACTTTAATGGATCCAAGTACTTCTCGATTGGAGCTCATAATCATTTATAATGGGGGAAATTGTCTAATCAGTCCTAAATATATTACACGGTTATTGATTCGATCCTAAACTTTTAAATTTTGTTGGTTGAGTCATAAGTCTTTGCGCGAAATTCCGATATAGTCTTTCAGACTAACTTTCGTAGAAAATTGCTGGACTGGCAACGTACCATGTAGGATGGCGAGAGATGATTGGACCATTAACAAAGATTTTCTCCATTGGAGCTCATCAATGCTCGCGGTTGATTACACTTACTGATAACATGTACTCAATTCACAGTACCCCCTTTATTTCAGACAGACACCCGCGAGATTCATCGTCTTCAAAGGCACGTACATGATCATGCGATTCGATACCCACGGCTTCCATGGAACGTTGAACACTTTGTCTCTTTACCTCTTCAGTCTCAAGCATTCGGAGCTTGGACGAATCTCAAGCTTTATCCCTCGACACTCTTCCCCATCTCTCTATATCGATAAATTCACCTCTCCTCTTTACACCTTCCAGCATAAAATAGAAAGAGAGAGAGAGCTTAAGACGCTCCAGAACATACACTTTCGGAAACTTTGAAACTTGCGGAACCATGTCGCCTGAACCGCGACCGCTGGACCGGAACCAGACCGAATGGACCATCTACGTTAACGAGAGCCTCAAGCGCATGCCCGTCGACGAGCGACAGATATGGGAGAAGCGGTGCGTCTACAGGGTCCCCGCCTGCGTCACCGAGCTCAACCACAAAGCCTACCAGCCGCAGGCCATCTCCTTCGGGCCCTACCACCACGGTGAGGACCGCCTCCGCCCCATGGAGGAGCACAAGCACCGCGCGCTCCTCCACTTCCTCAAGCGGTCCAGGAAGTGCCTCGAGCCCTTCCTCGAGTCCATGAGGGAGGTGGCGCAGGACCTCGAGGAGAGCTACGAGGCGTTGGACCCAAAGTGGAAGGAGGGTGGCAGCGAGGGCGCGGGTCGGTTCCTGGAGCTGATGATCACCGACGGCTGCTTCATGCTCGAGATCCTGAGGACCGCGACGCAGGTGGTGGACGACTACGCGCCCAACGACCCCATCTTCAGCAACCACGGGAAGCTCTACATAATGCCGTACATACGACGGGATATGCTGATGCTGGAGAATCAGCTTCCGATGCTAGTGCTGGATCGGCTGGTCACTGTTGAGAGCAACGGCAAGAAGGTTACTTTCTTTATTAAATCTATCGCCGCTGTCGGAAACTTCATTTCCTTTTTCATCTTTTCCTCAAGTAGTATCGATACGACCACAATCTCGGACGCGATGTACTGACTTTACTCCAATAACGCAGGACAATGAATTCGTCAACAAGCTCATCCTCAAGTTCTGCTCCCTCGGCACGCGCGTCACAAAGATGGGCAAATGCCTGCACGTCCTGGACGTCTTCAGGAAGAGCATGCTGACGGACCCCAAGAAGAAGGTCCACCACGAGATGGTCAAGATGGGGCACGATGGCAGTGAGGAGATCATCCGGTCGGCCACCGAGCTCGACGAGGCCGGGATTCGGTTCAAGAAGAGCAAGACCGACAGCCTCAAGGACATCTCCTTCTCCAAAGGGGTCCTGAGGCTCCCCGTGATTGTGGTGGACGACACCACTGAGTCCATGTTCCTCAACCTCATAGCGTTCGAGCGCTTCCACGTCGGGGCCGGGAACGAGGTCACGTCCTACATCTTCTTCATGGACAATATCATCGATAATGAGCGGGACGTCGCGCTGCTCCACGCCCGGGGCATCATCCAGAATGCCGTCGGGAGCGACAAGGCGGTTGCCAAGCTGTTCAACTCGCTGTCCAAGGACGTGACCCTCGAGCCCGACAGCACCCTCGATGCCGTGCACAAGAAGGTCAGCAGGTACTGCAAGAAGCCCTGGAACGTGTGGAGGGCTAACCTCATCCACACCTACTTCAGGAATCCATGGGCTATACTGTCTCTCGTCGCCGCCGTCTTCCTCTTCGCGCTCACCATAATTCAGACGGTGTATTCCGTGCTCAGCTACAATGGTTGAGCCCTCCCCTTGCCTCTGGTGCAATAATTTTTTTTTTACAGTTTTCGGGTTCTTCTCCGGGTGGCGCGCTTGATAATAATCTCTTGATCGGTTGTTGATTGTTGTTCTGAATGTATTTTCCTCCTATTTTCAATCACGTTGATATCTTCCTCTTTGAATGTTTTGGATGATGGAAGCTTCATCTTTTCAGTCTACTTCAAGTTGGTCCAATTTGGGTCGGTAGTGTGAAGGGTGATCAAGTTTTTAGGCAACTGAAATCATCTTCCATGGTACCATTATCTTCTTTGATCGAATTGACCAAGAAGCTGGTGCGAATTTAAGTGAAAAAACAAAGAGGGCCTTCACAGTCGCTCTAAATTCCCATTGGCCACGACCTTCCGGTACACGAATGGTGGATTTGATGGTTTAAGAGGGTGGGAGTCTAGAGACGAGCTTGCGAACCGTGTTCTTGACACAATCCTTCTTGAAACTATAATTGCATACGATGACATTGACGTGTTTTAGTATCGTAGGTCGAGCTACGTGTCACTAAGTTTGTATTCCATAATGTAAAATATATCTTGAATTTTATGTACCCGATCCGGTTTATCACCCGACCCGACATATTTTTGTGCGGCCCAAAAAAGTGGAGGAAAAATTGAGATTTAGTTCGTGACGCGGAGAGTTGGACCGATAGGCCCAACTCGGAGTAAGCGAACAAATCTCATTTGCGATGCGAATAGATCTGCGTGGGGGTTTGGGGGCAATGCCCTCGAGAAATTTTTTTTAGGCTCTATTTTTTATACTGCGGCTAGAGTTTCTTTTCGTTTGGTATTGAGGATTTTCCTTATGTGAGAGACGAGTGAGCCGTGTGCTTTTGTTCAGTCGAAAATCAACTTCTATAATCAGTACTCTCTTTGATCATAGTGGAATTTCGTTTTGCCTCTCCCGTGGACGTAGATCACCTTGATTGAACCATGTTAATCCTCGTGTTATGTGTTCGCTTTCGCATTTGTTTTTTTAACACATAAAAATTAATCAATTTGAATTGGATCATTTTTTATCCGACGTACCTATTTGACAACTCTAGAGCTAGAGCAATCTCGAATCAAGAATCTACATCGACATTGTCGCCGCCAATGACATGAGCATTGTCGGCACAAGGAAATCTCGTCTTAGGATCTGGAGAAGACTTCTCAGCGTTGCCGCCGCGGTCCTCCGTCTTTATCCGCTCCACCCGGTCGTTCATGGATAAGGTACATTTGCGTGGTGGGTAAACCAAATTGTCAACCTGATCTGATGTGGTGGGCGAGTTGCTTGTCGAAGAGCTAGACAGGCTAAGCTCTATGTTCTATGAGCCTATCTCTGCATCCTTTAGTACCAGAAGGTGAAAATCTTCTGTGGATCAGCACTTGATCGCTCTTCATTTGAGGCTAATTTTGTCTTCTAAGGTCAAAAGTGGAATGGCACGTGCCCCGAGCATATCCGTCATTTTAAATACGTGAGCAGACTAGAAACCAAAATAAAATTGAATTTTTATAATACGAAATAAAAAGGTCGAAAAGAAATTGAGATTAGACTTGAAGTTAAGGATTTTTCTAGCAATTAACCCATAAAAAAAATCAACGTCATCGACAAAAACATTTATTACATGATAGACGTGCAAATCACATTATGTTTTATTTAGCTTTTGCTTCTATATAGTATAATGATTAGGTAATGACTTCCTCGTCTAGTCAATATTTTATTTAGCTCTACAGTATTGTCATGTAACTAATGGAACAAATTTTTACCTCGTTCCCGTGTCTATGAAGAACCTTGGGATGTTTGGTATTCTCTATGAGAAAGAAATTTTTTTTTTCTAGAGTCATGAAATAGCCTTTTACTCTATAGCTGTCCGGAGTCTATCAATTTTTAAAGTCTTTCCCCTTTGTCGACCGCAGTTGTGATGACATTCCTTCGGACTGTATTATTCTTGTAGCATGTTAATTTCCATGGCTGATGCCAAGTCCACGTCTTCTTCCAGGGCTGAAGTACTGGTGCTTACCACTGTATATATTTTGCTATTGTATGGCTTGTACGTGCCTGAATGGGAGTATCAGATCCAAACTGAATGCCCCTCCCTTTCACAAGAAAGAATTTTGGTGAGCTTTTTGATTCATTGCTCAATCTTTTCCTGGATTTATCATGTTGGTATGATTCGTGACTATCTAGGTGCTAAAATTTGTCCATTTTAAAGTGAAATGTGGAGTGGGAGGAAGTACCGGACCAGCTTGCAATGCTGTTGCAATGGTTGATCGTCGAGTGCTGGGAATACGACAATCATACGGAAAGCCAACATATCTTCGGACAAAGGTCTGTCCATCGTATCTTTCTTCTATGTCTATGGTTTTCCTTGCTTGGATTTGTGTACATCTGTTCTGATAATTCATTCTCTCACAGCAATGCAGTATTCATTCTCCAGATTCTGGTCCGTTGCCTGCTGACGCTACCCTTTGGTCCTGGAGGGCTTTTAAGGTGTTTATCTTGAGAGACTGCTCTTCGTGCTTTCAATTCATTTCAAGAACTACTCAAGCGGGAAGAGGGGAAGGTTGAAAGAAAGAGAGAAAAGTGGGGTTGCTATGTTAAGTGCTAAATCAAAAGTGGTTCTGTCTATAAAAAGGCCAAAGATAACATATTTCTTGTCTCTGTGGTTAAGTTTAGACACACCTTACTATGGACACACACACATATATATGTATAATGCGGTGGCCTTTTATGAGAGGAGGACAATTGGTAATTTGTTACCGGTTTCATGCATTCCAACAATCTGTATGTTTTATGCATGCAGTTCAGTGATGGCCGTGGTTACATACTTGGTCGGCTTGCAATTTGGACATGTGATTGTCCATTTTGAGATGACAGAATTGTGTATTGAGATAGTTTATTTTCCCCAATGGAGATCACATTTTTGACCTCTGTCTTCTTTTTGCATTCTGCTTTCAGCATCACAGGGTTAGAACTTTCCACTGGATGATCTCATCTTCTTTTCTTGTGGCTCTAGGCCTGGCATTAGATCTTTTAGGTGATTTACTTTGGGTCTTTGATGATTTATCGCAATCAACTATCAGTGGATACTTTTTATTAACTCACCTGTCGATTGCTTTGTCGTGACAGGAATGCAAGTGAACAAGGCTCTCTACACATGCAGTTACATGGCCATCACAGCTGGTGTGTAGCTGGAATTCTCTTCACCTTAATGTATCTGATGGTAATGCACTGTGGATTCTCTTGATCACGTATCGGACTCGTCGAGATTTTACAATTTGAGGTCCTTGTGCTACAGGGAGGATCTTGTCCTCGTCAAGTCGTCTTATCTTCCACACATTCTGGTTTTTCCTAATGTGCCGTTCCTCAACAGGTTGATTTCAGTGGACTTAGGCGTACTACCACAGTTCTGGAGGGGATGGGGAGGAACGCGTTGACCGTTTATGTCCTTGCAGCAACGAATGTCTTGCCCGGTTTCCTCCGGGGCTTCCACTGGAGGGGTCCTGAGAATAACATTGTATGCTCTCCTCCTTCCGTTTTTCTATTTTAAGTACAAAACGTTAGTCTTTTGTCTGACAAGGTTTGGAAATCTATAACTCTTCTTGTGGCAGCTGAGTTCAATCGGAATTGGAAGAAGATAGGAGGCTCGATATCGTGCTTCGACTCTGAATATTTATTGGAGCAAACTAGCCACATACATCTATTAAAGTGTGGTTCATTGCAGTTGATACAGAAAATATGTGGTCTGTTCGGTGAGGCTAGAGAAGTGCAGTTTTCTCCAAATTTGTGGGCTCTCTGTACGTAATTAGCAATTCTCTGTCACTTTATTTCGATATAGGATCTTATAAAGGCGGCCTCTAGCAGTTAGTTTCTTTTACCCTCTGTCGTCGATGATTGATTGGTAGGCGATGCTAGGCGCTTGGGATGTAGATGACTTTAAAATTTGAAGCCAATGGGGATCAGAGATTTACTCTGTTCAAAACCATATTATTCGCTGTAATTTAGCAAGTTTAGTGAAGAAGAAAATGGTGCGCATAGAAGATTTCATTTGCCTAAATCCTGATCATCCTTCACACTACCTGTCCAAATTGGGACAAACATGAAGAAGACTGAAACAAGAGAATCATCAGTTTATAATGATGAAAATGAAAAACAGTTGGGAAAAATATTTGTCAAAACGGTCATTTTGCAGGGCTTCTTGCAGTGCTTGCTGACCTCCCTGCGCACGTTATTGAGGCTGCTGTTGGGTTCGAGCGTCGAGTTGAATAGCTTGGCGACCGCCTTGCCTTGTCGCTCCCGAGGGCATATTCTGGATGATCCCTGGTCATGGAGCAGGGCGACATCCCGCTCTCTGTTGATGATGTTGTCCATGAAGAGCGCGCGGCGCATGTGGTCCTCCGTGGGGAGGAGGTGGTGCTTGCCGTGGTGGTAGGGGCCGAAGGAGACAGCCTGTGGCCGGTAGGCCTTGCGGTTGAGGTCGATGACGCAGGCGGGGGGGAGCCAGTAGACTATCCAGTTGGTCTCGTTCGGGTCCAAAAAACAAAAAATGCAGAAACATTCGTTTCTTGCTCAAAGAGAGAGTGCCCCGGTTTCCTTTTCGAAAACTAAAGGTGGGCATGATAATATTTCTAGAAGAAGATTTCTGCTTTAGAATTGCTTCTGGAGCAGAAATCTATTTGGTAATGTAACTTCTGAAGCATAAATTCGTTTGGTAAACAATTTTACTTCTAAAATGAATTTTTACTTATGAAGCTGTTTTTCCCCAATTTGAGAACTTACAAAAAGTATTTTTCAACTCAAGAAGTACTTCTAGACCAAAAACAAAAAACTCATGAAGTACTTCTCGCTTCACCTTATTTTCATTATGCCCTCATCCCTTTTTCGAACACGCCCGCCGCCGACATCCGCCGTCGCCCGGTGATGACCATCGCTAGCCATCGCTCCTCGCCGCCGGTGACCACCGCCACCTCTTCCCCCTTCCCCCCCCATTGTCGCCAACCAATATCGGCTATTGCCCACCTTTGACCTCCACTGGTCACTGCCCATTGCCGTTTGCAACCACCGCCAATCGCCGCCCATTGTCCATCGTAGACCTTTGTCGGCCGCTGCCATGGCCGTCACCGATCACCGACCTCCGCCGGCCGCCACCCATGGCTACTCGTAACCACCGCCACCAACCATTGCTCGTCGTCAATCACCACCCACCGTTGCCCATCGCGAGCCGCCACCAACCGCTTACCACCACAGCTCCGCTCGCCACCGCCAACCACCACCGCAACCACCACTGTCACCGAGTCTCCGTCTTCGGCTCTTTAAGTAAAAAAAAAAATTAAAAGTAAATAATATTTTTAATATTAAAATTATTTTTTAAAGAAATTTAAAAATTTTAAAAATGAAGAAGAAATTTTTCGGCCATCGATAATAATTTTTTATACAAGATTTTGTGTTAATAATATTTCAGAAGTAGAAATTTTCAACCATTACCAAACGAATTTCTCTCATCAGAAATTAACTTTTGGAGTAAAATTAGAAAAATTAACTTATGCTTCTGAGTAGAAGTGAAAAAATTAAATTCGGGTTAGAAGTTGATTTATGAAGCATAAGTGTTGCCATACACGCCCTGATAAACCGATTAAAGGCTCCAAGGGAAGAAAAAGAAAGCTGATTAGAGGTTGTTCACCGCTTTTGCTCTTAGAAGAATCCTTGTGAAGCTCGATGTAAATTAAATTCATTAGCACGAGGGCACATATATTGTGAGGAAGACAAGAAAAACGAAAGAGGGAACATGGCGGTTTGGGAAAAGAAATGGGAAAATCATCAAAAAGTCCTAAACATACTGTAATTGTGTCAAATTCAATTCTTTCAGTCAATCGGCGTTGACATAGCAAATTTTTATTAATATATTAACTTTTTTTAAAATTTTTGAATTTTTTAATAATTTCTTTTTCCATTTTTTTGTCGGGCCGACAGGAGACCGCCAACCACAGGCCCAAACCAAAAAAAGGCAGAAAAAATTATTAAAAGATAAAAATATTTTTAAAAATTTGCCACGTCAGCGCCGGCGGCACCACATCAGCATCGAGCGGCCAAATGGACTGGGCACAATTGTAAAATTTTAAGATTTAATTGGCAAAAAGAAAAAGTTTAGAAATAAATTGATACAATTATAATAGATTTAAGACTTTTTGGTAATTTTCCCCGTAAAGAACATATAGCCAATTATCATGATAACCTCCAATTATTAGATCAATTTTTTGCGACGACGGCCAACGATGGAGGGCCTCCCTCTTGTGGGTTTTTTTTCTTTTCCTTTATACGTGTGCATGCGTATTTTGTAGCCTCTTTTTAATATTTTAACTTAATCTAACAAAGTTTTAGATTTTAAAAAAAAAAGTAGGACTTCGACCAAAAGGATGTTGTCGTAGTCTTATGCTTGATGCTTTAATAACGTTAATGCCACGTAATAAAGATAAAATAATAAAAAAACACATCAGCATTTTTTCTTAATCAAATTGGTCGAAGTTAACATAATGACTTGATTTTACCAATTTGACAAGTTTTAGTATTTGATTGAAAGTTTATGAAAATTTTAGGACTCAACTGTATTTTCTTGACAAGTACAAACCTAAAAGCAAAAGCTTAAGCGATATTAGAGCCGAATGAGTGCTTGGAGATACAAAGAAAGACATCAGCAACAAGAACCTTGTACACAAGTCGGCTTAAGTACACTATAAGTGCTAAAACTTGTATACGTCGCTCACTTTAGTACCAAAACTTTCAAAACGATCATTTAAGTGCCAATTTTTTTTTTAAATGATCACTTTAGTAACAAAATTTTCAAAACGATCACTTAAGTGTCAAATTTTTGAAAATTGCTCACTTTAGTGTCAACTAGTGCCAACTTCGACGAGCCACGCTAACTCAAATATTAACAAAAAAAATAAGTCACATCGGATTTCCGGCAAGTTACGTCGGCTCAAATCGAAGTTAGCACTAAAATGAGCGTTTTTAAAAAAAAAATTGACACCTAAGTAATCGTTTTGAAAATTTTGGCATTAAAGTGAGCGTCATACACGAGTTTTGACACTTATAATGTACTTTAGCCAGGCAAGTCCCAGTGAGACACCAACAATAAACAGGAAAAATGGCATTACATAATCCGCCAGAGTTAAACCATCCCATGGTGAGTGGTTGGTCGATTGCAGGGAAGAATCCACCCGTATGTGTTGACGCCTAAATTTTGACTAATCTATTTTTTGCATAAAAATTAGAACTAATTTTAGTTCTAAATAAAAATCATCTCACATATTTATTTTTAGCGTACATTGCATTGGCATATAATTGGGCAAGCGTAACACTTAATTTAGCATGCGTCTAGACTAGGCACGGGATGGAAAAATACACCGAGAAGATTTGAAACTTCAGGGACTGTATTGTAAATACTTAAAATTTCAGGGACTGCATTGCAAATACTTAAAATTTCGGGGACTGCATTGCAAATACTTGGAACTTCGGGGACTGTATTGCAAATACCAAAAGAAGATGAAGAAGGGAAGATGATGAAGGGAAGGTGATGAAGGGAAGATGAAAATGGAAGGTGAAGAAATGAAGATGAAGAAGTGAAGATGAAAATGGAAGGTGAAGAAATGAAGATGAAGAAGGGAAGATGAAAATGGAAGGTGAAGAAATGAAGATGAAGAATGAAGGGTGGAGAAATTTGGCTATAAAAGAGGGAGAGTTCTTGAGAATTGAGGAGGAGAATTTTGGTGATAGAGAAGGTAGAGAGCTCTTGAGAAGAGTTTTAGAGGGGGAGAGTGGAAGAGAATTGAGAGAGTTTTGATAGAGTTTGTGAGAGAAATTCTTTAGAGAGGATAAAGAGAGTTCTTGAGAAAAATCGGAAGAGGAAATTTGAGAGTGAAGAAAAGAGCTTTAGTCGAGCATCATCTTCGACGATTCCCGACACGTACTTCGCCTCTCGCCATCCAACAACGCCATTGCTTGCCATTTTCGACGACAGCCGCGTTCTTCCAACTCCGAGATCTTGAAGGGAACTATAACGTGTATGTGAGTAAGATTTTGTGTAATAGAAGGTAATCCTTTCCATCTCGATCTACAAAAATGTAATCGTTTGGTTTGAACATTTGTTTGTTTATTTTAGACATGCCACGTGTTTCAAATTTTAGCATTATTACATGTTAATTTATTTTTATAAATACTCGTGATTGGCTGCGTTTTCTTTCTTTCTAAATCACCCATGGTGTATATCGTACAAAGTTCAATGTTTTAC
Source organism: Rhodamnia argentea (assembly GCF_020921035.1). Classification (NCBI taxonomy): domain Eukaryota; kingdom Viridiplantae; phylum Streptophyta; class Magnoliopsida; order Myrtales; family Myrtaceae; genus Rhodamnia; species Rhodamnia argentea. The sequence continues at coordinate 10,455,152 of NC_063157.1, read as the reverse complement.
ATCCCCATAAAAAAGAAGAAAAAATCAAAAAAATTGCATCTTTGAATTTCAAGTAAAATCCATCAAAATTGCCAAATCAAGTATTTTTCATGAAAATGGTACCGAAAGGGCGTTAGAGTAATCTAGCGTAACCAAATCCCCGAATTCAAAATCTCCGGTTCGCGGAAATAAGATAGTTTTCTCCCGCTATTTTATTTAGGTTTCTAATCAACCTACCGAAAATGATTAGTGGCGACTCCAAATTCAAAACACGTTGCATGTTAATTATTTGAACCTTAAGTTGCGATTTGGTATGGACTTGGGAGAGTCCGAGTTAGGTTAGTTAATTAATTAACCTGATAATCCATTAGCCCGAAAATTAACTTGTCTATTTTTTAGGTCGCGACAGCTTGGCGACTCCGCTGGGGATTTGTCAAAGTGGACTTAGGCCGGATAATTTCATGAAAAAGAAATCACTTGATTTGGTAAACTTTGGTTGAATTCTCATTCTTAGGTGTTAAATGTTTTTGCAGATTGAGAGTTATAAGGGGAGGAGTGATCGGCTAACCCTTTGTTTTGCGAGCTTGGTGAATTGGAATTGTGATTTAACTTTTGAATCATTGAAGCGGTGTTTGCCTTTAATTGTTGTGCATGATTTATAGTATTTGCACTACATCGCACACAACCCGTGACCGGACCCGGGTCACACTAATAGTTTTAAGATGGTATTTAGATGGTTCTTTAATCTTGGCGGTAAGGTTTCGCTAAAGATTATCCCATCTGGATCCCGAAAATTTTTTCAAAAAATGGCTCAAGGGTTGTTCTCATGCACGTGAGGCTACGATGCATGATAATTGCCCTTGTCGACCGAACCAAGCCGAAGTGATTGGACCCGACTAGTCATGACTATTGTACGCGAGGTTGCGACTAGTCATGATGACTGTGCGCGAGGCTGCGACATGTCGTTTCGTTCATCATTTCACTTTGCAAAAGCCTTTTGGATAGATAGAATAAGATTTAAACTCACAATTCATGCGCATGTCTTTGTGATTGGCATTTTCTTCGTATGAGAGGTAATTTCTTGTCTCTTGTACCCTGTTATCTCATTTTTATTTTGGGCCGGTCCATGGTTTAGGTTGATTGTTTAGAAGTTTCATTGTCTTATTTCCAATTTCGCATTTTGCTTCCGTAGCTTTTACAATTTCATCGGTTGTCCTCAATTCTGATTTGGCTTATTCCTGTTGTGCGATTTTTACTAAATTCTACGATCGAGCTTTGAGTAAGTGCCAAACACGAAAGTTGTAGACCTATGTTTCAACTAATATCTTACAAAATTTTAGAATTAAATTCATAATTTAAGATGGCCCTTCGTTTTTTCAACAACATGCGGTTATAACAGTTTTCTGAACATGATTTTTTTGGAAAGACACATTAAACTGATTTGATCCGCGCATTTCTAGTCCGATTGGCCAACATAAAAGTTGTTCATCACCCTCTCAACTATAAGCTCGTAAAATTTGGACATGTTTTGATCAACTTACGAATTAATACGAATTTTTTCGTAAAAACGGACAAACTGAAAATTACATGTTTCAATCCTTTTGTCATAATCACTTTGTTCATTTGAGTCTAGAGGGATGCCATGGGCCGGCTCGCTATTCTTGCTCCCCGTACTAATTTTGGGTTTGTTACTGTGTACAGGTAATTTATCACGGATCCTCCACATATTACTCGATCGGTCACAAAGAGGATGGCCGACATTAACGCCACTATCGGTCTTGCCCCGGACGAGAAACTTAACTCATTGACCGAGCGCTTTGAAGGGATGATGTCCCCGAAAGATGGAAGAAATGATGGCCGCCTTCACCGCCAAACTTCAATCATCCGCCGCCAGCCCGCCGCTTCCTGCTCTAGTTCCCCCTATGGACAACTCCGGTAAAGCCCCGGAAACCGCTCCCTATCAGACAATACCGCTAGAAGATGTGATCTTCACGGGTGTGAGCTCGGGCACGCCGCCCGTAGTCCCAATCCCCCAAGCCAGCCCCGTGGCCCCCGGGTTGAATGGTGATACGGCCAAGCGGTTGGCCCAAATGGAATAGAGGATCCGAGAGGTCGAGGGGACTCACAACATACCCCAGATTGATCCGTCTGTCTTTTCAAAGGTCACGGTGCCGGAGAAGTTCAAGATGCCCGACTTTGAGAAGTATGATGGAACTTCCAACCCAGTTCAGCACGTCCGGATGTACCAGGCAAGAATGAATAAGCATGCGACCAACGGCCCCTTAATGGTTCGGACCTTCCAGGCTAGTTTAAAAGAAGCTGCCATGAGATGGTATACATACTACGAGATCTACCGGATGGATGATTGGGAGAAGGCAGCTAATGCTTTCATCAAACATTTCAGCTTTAACTTGGACGTGCTCACCACCAGAGAGGACCTTGAGCAGCTTGAGATGAAAAAGGAAGAAACAATCAAGCAATATGCCACCAGGTGGAGGAACGTGGCATCTCACCTGAAACCAGTCCCTTCCGAAAGGGAACTCATGAAATTGTTTGTTTCCACCCTCCCGCCGATTATGAGATCTCAAATTTTGGGATCTCTTGCCATGTCATTCAGCCATCTCATCGCAATGGCTGAAGAAATCGAGAACGGTATGAAGAAAGGCTGGTACGATGATGTCACCACAACGACTAAGAGGTTTGCGATAAGGAAAGACAAGGAACCGGCCCCACAGGTCAACATGACCTACAGCCAAAAACCCACGACCAAGACGCCGGTCGTACGGGTTCCAAATCAGCAACAGGCCAATTTCGGCGTGCAACGACAAAGAGAGAATCAACGGTCCCCTCGGCGGTTTACCCCTCTACCAGGAACCCCGTCGCAAGTACTCGCGGTTCTACGTAAGAGAGGTTTATCGACTTCCGAGCCTCTGCGACCCAGTAACACAAGCTCGCCAAGATATGATCCATCAAAGAAATGTGATTACTACTGCGGGGAGCTTGGACATGACACTGACAAATGTTTCGTATTGAAGCATTGGATTCAAGATCTTTTCGATTCTAAAACATTCTCGTTCCAAGGCAACAAACAGCCAAATGTCCAGAATAATCCTTTGCCAGATCATTCTGGTAAAATTAATGCTGTATTCCGGCTGGGAATCAGACGAGGGGATACATGAGGAGGGAAATAACTGCCTCGTTAGTAGAGAAAGCAAAAAGATTTGAAAAGGGAAATAACCGCCTCGTCCGTAGGAGGGAGCGAAAAGATTTGAGGAGGGAAATAACTGCCTCGTTCGTAGGAGAAAGCGGAAAGATTTGAAGAGGGAAATAACTGCCTCTTCCGTAGGAGGGAGCAAAAAGATTTGAGGAGGGAAATAACCGCCTCGTTCATAGAGAAAGCGAAAAGATTTGAGGGCTCCTCCATATCAGAAAAGAAAAAGATGACAGATCAAGTGAGAGGTAAGAGTTATTACGAAATGGATCCAAGGCACCAAGACCGGAAAGAAGAGAAAAAGCTATCCTCTTTTGTAGGGAAAGCGAGAACCCGTATGCGAGACTAACGGATCAGAAAAATTTTTATAAAGAACTTGAAGTCTTCATGCACCTAATGACCTCCGTAACTCGTCACGAAAGGTCATCGTCGCTTTTGTGATTTTCGGGCAATTTGTTTTTGCAAGTCCAAAAACATCTAAAGCCCAGCCTCCGATCGAAATACCCATTTCGGTCTACATATGGAAAGTTTTAGAAGAAGTACACGTTCATTCCAGGCGGAAATATGGGAAGCTTCCTATCCCGAGGATCTGCAAGTCATGGCCATTGATGGCAACCCCGTTTCCCTCTCAATCCTCGTTGCTATGCTGAAAAAGTGCATGTACAAGGTTTCAGCTTATGCGAAAGCAACAGAAGCCTTACAAGTGCTGAGGCGAGACAAATATGATTTTGACATCGTCGTCACAGCCATGGTAGGGATCGACATGGACGGTCTCAGCCTCTTAAAAATCATTGATTCCGAGTTGAATATACAGGTCATCGTAGCATCAGCAAGTGATGATTAGCAGTTCATAACGAGGGCCATATCGCATGGTGCTCGATACATCCTAGAGAAGCCGGTCTGCGTTCGAGTACTCCAAAACATTTGGTAGCATGCTGTAAGGAAGCAATTACTCGAACAAAAAAACTATGGCCAAGCCGACGACGACGATTTTGTCGAAAAGAAAAGGCCCCTTTGGTCCACCGAGCTTCATTCTATATTCATTGAGGCGGTTCGACGGTTAGGAATCAATTCAAGACGGCCAATGGCTGTACTCAAAATAATGAATATAGACGGACTTACCATGCAAAGTGTCACGAATCACCTTCAAAGGTTTAGAGATAAGGCGAGGAAGCACGATGCGGCTTGGAATCAAGGCGACCGGACCAAAGTTGACTGGAAGATCAATACCGGGAAAACCTACCGAGCAAAAGGTACCCGGCCACTTCCCAATCAAGAATACAGGCCATACCAACCTTCCGCTGGTGGTTCTAGCAGCAGACAGTTGATCATCCCTACAAGTTCACGAGCAATGGCGGAAGCTCAAGCTCAAGGAGTCAGACCGCTCACGGCGAAAACAAAGTAGGAAATCCGTCGCCGGTGTTAGCAAGTAACACTGCCCACCTCGAGTATCAATTGCTCGAAAAATCAGAAGATTACTTTGATGATGAGCTCACCACCTTGATCGCCCGGTTCGGAGCTCAAGGACCTCCAGAGTTGTGATCCGAAGCAAGTAATTATGGATCCTTGTACAACGATCGTTGGTGTATGATCCAAGACAAAATCGATCGATCATTGGAATGGCCAGCAAGAGAGGTGGAACCAATCTCGCATGAGTACTTCTTTAATTCCATGTATAGTTCCCCTGCGTGGGATATTTTTTACTTTCTAGCTGTCTAGAATTTGCCTAGAGTTAAAGGGCGAATTTTCTTCTCCCTTATCAAATGCGTGAGTTCCTTGTTAAGCTAGGCCTGTAGCAAATCAATTTGTGGACGATGCCTCCGAAAGCCCGTAAAGAGATATTCCGAATAACCTTACTTGGGAGAATACGAGTAAAAGGCCAAGCGGGCTCAAAGATGGGTAACTCCGTATCGTCCCAATTGGCTCTCGGTCATTTCAAACTCTAATTTAATCTTATTTCATTCTCAACGGGGGATTGCCAACTGTTTTGAGAACAATATAGCAAAAAGCGAACCAACCGTGGACGCCAACATCACCACGACCTAGTGGTTGGGGGAATGACAGTGGTCCGAGGCGTCTCGGGTTCGATCCCGGGATTTGACATCAATGTACAAAGATTAATAAAAACCTTTTTGCTTCGCAGTTCAATGCCGATTGAAGCTCGGCCAAGATGGTTACGTAACCTGGAGAGATAACATCCCGGACATACGGTCTGATCCGGATGAATTGATCTTTTCAATTCAAAGTTTGCAAGGAATACGTACAAGGGTAAAGCGGTATCGTTTCAACTTGTTTAGAACATGAGAACGTACATTGATGCTTTCCCTTTTGATTTTTACAGGGGTCACCGCCTTTCCGGATAGGAAAGTATCCATTCTCCCCGAAAAATTAATGAAATAAGAAATTCCCGGAGCCTTTGACAATCTCATGTCTCGAACCAGATAATGAAGTTTTGCAACTCATTTGCATGAGCGAGGGCAACTCCCAATCCACGCCCCTAAGAAGTTTCTTATGTGCTTGCGAATTCTGTCCACCAAGATAAAAAGTTACTGCATTTTATATGCTCAAAAACACTCATACATTGCATAGTTTGCGCATGACTGTTCCTCATGTTTAATTTACCAACTTTGAATAAGGAACATGAACTACATAAGATACATCAAATGTATGGAATGGGGCAAGACAGGATGATGAAAGGCAATCTTTTTCCAAACACGTCCCATTTTTTCAAGCGAGTTGAACGGTGGCTAAGTTCCGCATTTCACAAGATAAAAGGTTTTCTCGCAAAAGGTACGATAGCCGAAATGACAGAGGCATTCAGTTCTCTATCCCAAACACTACGGGTGATCCATTGATTACCCCTTTCGAGTGGTGGTTTCATTTCTTTACCCCTGTCAAGAACCACCCCACATCGGGGTCCAGACGGGTTAATTCTAGCAGCAACACGAGGTAAATGGTTAGAAATTTTCTTGCTCGGACTAACATTAATCTTCGGGGTGTTTCTTTGCATTTATACTCGAATTTTAATTCAAATGTCTTAGGATGATGAAGAGCATTCATTTCTCTATCCTATACACTTCATTCTTTGCATAGCCCACTTGAGCCTGCAAATTCATTTCTTAAACCCCCGTTGGTGATCATTTGCTCATTCCAAAGACGAAGATAGCATTTTCCCAAGGATTAGAATTGGAGATGGTCGGGTCAACAGAGAATTCCCGAATGGACTCATTTCTTGTATGCTAGATTTTTTATGTTTACATAATTTTTTTTTGTAAATGTTTATGTTTGTTGTAATTCCTGGTTCAAAATCATGGGATTGTAAAAAAAAGGAGAGGCAAACTCAGCCTAAAGGAGAAAGGCTCGCTCTCGAAAAAAAAAAAGCAAAACCGAGAGATGTCGAAGAGCTCTCAAGGAAAAAATCTTTTCTAAAAAAAAAGAAAAAAAAAGAAAAATGAGAGTTGGAAGTAAAAAAAGCAAATGCTGATCTCATAGAAAATTTCGAGCATAGGAAAAGTAAATTGCCTATCAAAAGTAAGGCCAATGCCCATTCATTTGTAAAGTACTTCTTAATTTTGAGTTGTAAATTCCATGTACATGTTTGCATTATGTCTCTTGCAAATCCTCGACGGATACTTGTTGTGAAGAAGACTCCCCAAGAAGTCGGTTTGCAAAGTGCAATTTTCAGTAGAAAACTACCATCCCTCATTCAATTCTTTCTCAAGACATTTCCAGAAAACCAAGATCGGTGACTAGTCAACGATGATCACCAACGTCAAGCCCCTTCTCATTTAATTTCTGAGCCAAAACGAGTCTTTTCGTTCCTCGGTCCCCAATCCTAGCCTACGTTATAACCCTCCAAAGTCTCTTCCGATTAGGGCACTTGAGTTAACGTAGAGTTAAATGATTTTAAGCATCACTCGAAGAAGTTCGAGCAAAATTATTTCTCTCTCATTTTTGCGGGGCTCTTGACTTGTAAATGCGGAGCAGATGATGAAGAAATTCATTTCAGCAGCCTTGACTCAACTAGAGTCTCCTTTGTAAATCTTTGACCTAGCTCTCATTACGGTCCTAATCAAGACCTCCAGATCGGCTCGGTCGTATCAATTGCGAGATTACTCGGATCCTTATCGAATGCGATGATGGAAAGATTGAGTGATTTCTTTTGAATCCTGCAAACAGGATAAATAGCTTTTCTCGAGAGTGAGTGAAAGCCCTTTCGGACCGAAGTCCCCCCATTCAGCTCACATTCGAGGTATTCGTAATGTGAGAACCTCCCTGGACAAAATTGGTAATGCAAACTTGACATAATAGTTATGCATGAACCATAGTATGAGTGATTGCATTATACTCATTGTTGAATATGTTTGTGTGTGTTACCTCTGACATTCTATGATAGGTAATACATTCCCGATGTTCGAGTTCCCTCCCAAGGTCTCGAAATTCATCCAAGGATTATTGAATGAGCAAGTTTAGGTACGATACGAGCAATCTGTTTCGTTCCTTAATTAATCATTTGGAGAACCCAGGTAAGTTTTCTGAACCCCTTTTCAAATTAACAACTCTTCTGATGATAGTTGTTATGATTCAATTCGAGCAATATGCCCCTTTTGTACTTATCGATTCCATTCGATGGTGCTCCTATCAAATATTGTTCAATTCGGGCAATATGCCTCTTACGTCAGGTCATGAAGACATATGCATCGGCGATCTTGACATCTTATCAAATCATAATGACGTAGCTCTTATGATTTCGATCTCGAATCACGAAGACGTATGCACTGGTGATCTTGACCTTTAGTCGGCTCATAATGACATAGCTCTTATGATTTTTGGCTCCTTTATCAAATCATGACGATATAAGCACCCATGATTTTGATCCAAACCAAATCATAATGACGTAGCTCTTATGATTTTGGTTCTCTTCTGTCAGGTCGTGAAGACATATGCACTGGCGATCTTGACATCTTATCAAATCATAACGACGTAGCTCTTATGATTTCGGTCTCGAATCACGAAGACGTATGCACCGGTGATCTTGACCTTTAGTCGGCTCATAATGACGTAGCTCTTATGATTTTCGGCTCCTTTATCAAATCATGAAGACATAAGCACCCATGGTTTTGATCCAAACCAAATCATAATGACGTAGCTCTTATGATTTTGATTCCCCTTTGTCGAATCGTGAAGACATATGCACCGGCGATTTCAACATTTAATCAACTCACAACGACGTAGCTCTTATGAACTTGATTCCACTTCTTTCGACTCACAATGACGTAGCTCTTGTGATCTCAAAGGACACACATATCTTGCGCTGTCTCGCATTAGGGAGAAGTCTCCGATAACAGATAGGCCAAATACCTTAAGGTCCTCGTGTTTGCAAGAAAGTTGGAAATTAAGGGAACCGTCGCCTTACGAGGTATTTGATAAAACATGTATTCTCGTATGCGATCCATGTGCAGGTTTCTTTAACAAAAAAAAGAGGAGGAGAAGTTTTAGCACATGTTATTTACGGTCTTGCATATCATGCATCACTTCATAAAAATGGGATTAAAACTCCCGCCAAAAAGTTCATCCATAATTTGCACTGTCAAAATTTAGGATTCAATTTTGTCTTTGAGCGGAACCTCTACGAGCTTTCACTCAAAGAGGGGCAGCTGTTGACGCCTAAATTTTGACTAATTTATTTTTTGCATAAAAATTAGAACTAATTTTAGTTCTAAATAAAAATCATCTCACATATTTATTTTTAGCGTACATTGCATTGGCATATAATTGGGCAAGCAGAACACTTAATTTAGCATGCGTCTAGACTAGGCACGGGATGGAAAAATACACCGAGAAGATTTGAAACTTCAGGGACTGTATTGTAAATACTTAAAATTTCAGGGACTGCATTGCAAATACTTAAAATTTCGGGGACTGCATTGCAAATACTTGGAACTTCGGGGACTGTATTGCAAATACCAAAAGAAGATGAAGAAGGGAAGATGATGAAGGGAAGGTGATGAAGGGAAGATGAAAATGGAAGGTGAAGAAATGAAGATGAAGAAGGGAAGATGAAAATGGAAGGTGAAGAAATGAAGATGAAGAAGGGAAGATGAAAATGGAAGGTGAAGAAATGAAGATGAAGAATGAAGGGTGGAGAAATTTGGCTATAAAAGAGGGAGAGTTCTTGAGAATTGAGGAGGAGAATTTTGGTGATAGAGAAGGTAGAGAGCTCTTGAGAAGAGTTTTAGAGGGGGAGAGTGGAAGAGAATTGAGAGAGTTTTGATAGAGTTTGTGAGAGAAATTCTTTAGAGAGGATAAAGAGAGTTCTTGAGAAAAATCGGAAGAGGAAATTTGAGAGTGAAGAAAAGAGCTTTAGTCGAGCATCATCTTCGACGATTCCCGACACGTACTTCGCCTCTCGCCATCCAACAACGCCATTGCTTGCCATTTTCGACGACAGCCGCGTTCTTCCAGCTCCGAGATCTTGAAGGGAACTATAACGTGTATGTGAGTAAGATTTTGTGTAATAGAAGGTAATCCTTTCCATCTCGATATACAAAAATGTAATCGTTTGGTTTGAACATTTGTTTGTTTATTTTAGACATGCCACGTGTTCCAAATTTTAGCATTATTACATGTTAATTTATTTTTATAAATACTCGTGATCGGCTGCGTTTTCTTTCTTTCTAAATCACCTATGGTGTATATCGTACAAAGTTCAATGTTTTACATCCCCATAAAAAAGAAGAAAAAATCAAAAAAATTGCATCTTTGAATTTCAAGTAAAATCCATCAAAATTGCCAAATCAAGTATTTTTCATGAAAATGGTACCGAAAGGGCGTTAGAGTAATCTAGCGTAACCAAATCCCCGAATTCAAAATCTCTGGTTCGCGGAAATAAGATAGTTTTCTCCCGCTATTTTATTTAGGTTTCTAATCAACCTACCGAAAATGATTAGTGGCGACTCCAAATTCAAAACACGTTGCATGTTAATTATTTGAACCTTAAGTTGCGATTTGGTATGGACTTGGGAGAGTCCGAGTTAGGTTAGTTAATTAATTAACCTGATAATCCATTAGCCCGAAAATTAACTTGTCTATTTTTTAGGTCGCGACAGTATGGTCCACGAAAATCATCAGCTGCGTGAAGCAAATTAAGAGCGAAAAGAGTAAAAGTTACTTTCCGAACCCGGAAAGTAAACTCGTTCCTTTTCCATATTAATTGTATCTTATAAGAAGAAAGCCATTTTTCCCTTAATGCGAGTAGTATGGAAAGCAACTTCAAAAGCAAAGAACAAACAGTAGTTTCCTCTGTCTTGCCCCATCAAATGTGTTTTGTTTTTTCTAGGCCTCATGTAAAGGCTATTGAAATTAATAGGTTTCTCTTTTCTTTTTCTTTTTTTTTTCCTTTTTTTTTCTGTTTATATTATAATAAAATAAAAGTTAAACAAAATACAAACGGGAGGGCTCCTGCCTGTGGCCGCTGCTCCACGGCCGGTGGGGTTCTTTATAGGGTACATTGTCTTTATATGATGCCAAGTCTGCCGAAAACCCGAAATCCCGGAAAAACTAAATTTTATGGATGACGTGGTCGACAATAGGGTGCTCGGTTCCAGAATAGGAGGTTCCCACTCTAGAACCGAGAATTGTTCGCTAGAGACCTGTTTCACAAAATGGAAACCATGAACCATCCGCTTGTTCCATGAATCCACATAGGAATAGGACTGGACCGTATCCTATTTCCAAGTGGATCCATGGAATAGGTCACTTTAGATAGAATTCTGACACTTCTTGATTCGATGCCAACTTTCCTATGACATCATCGGGAAATTAATGCTTTCAACCCACTAAACCATGCCTCAACTTCATCTTTATTCTTGTAAATCTTATTGCAAAAATGATGTAAAGGGTTCTTTTTTATATTCAAAATAGATGTAGCTAAAAACAGGAGTAGGCCTCGCGTGAGATAGCTTGACTTAAAAAATATACATATACCTATATTATATAAATAGATTCGGTCCAGTTGGTCGGGTTGGGTAGTTCCCATGTAAAACCGGGAACCGAACCGCTACTCGTCGGTTCTAGCAAATTGAAATTGGGAATCGAAATGATACCTGATGGGAACCACCCAAAACCAGACGGTTGGGTACAATCTGACCCGGTTCTAGTGGATCCCAATTTTTTTGCTCACCCCTAGTGGATAGCGTCATTCATAATACATGATGGGCATGCAAATTACCTTGTTTCAATGTAACAATGACCTTCAAAAAAAAAATTGACTTAATAATTGAAGGTTATCGTGATAATGGGCTATGATTTCTTTAATCCAAACCACCATGTTCACGAGGATTCTTTCTTCTAAGAGCAAAAGCAGTAGACAGCCTTTTAATCAGTTTCTGAAAGAGAAACCGAGGGCACTTTCTCCCTGAGCAAGCAAGGAATGTTCTGCACCTGATTTACTTTGGGATTAGAAATTGAATGTGTTGTCCGGACAGAAGGAGACCCAACATGGGGTCACTAATACTCTTAATTAGAGCTTAAGCCCTAAGATGCATAGTGCTGTAATTTATCTCGAAAGAGTGAAGTAAAAGAGTTGCATGACATAAGAAGTGAGTATGAAATAAGAAGTCATGTTAGGGTGCAGAAAATTACATGGATCCAAGTACTTCCCAATTGGAGCTCATAAACGCTTAATAATGGGAGAAATTGTCTAATCAGTCTGAACTATATTGCACCATTATCGATTCGATCCTAAACTTTTAAATTTTATCAGTTGAGTCATCAATCTTTGCTTGGAATTCTGATATAGTTCTTCCGACCGATTTTTATGAGAAATCGCTGAACTGGTGGCGTGCCGTGTAGGACGGTAAAAGATGATTAGATCGTCACGTCAGTAATTTTTCAGCAAAAATTAATCGAAAGAATCATATTAGAGTTTCACACAAAAGTTTAAAGTTGAATTAATATGCGGATAATGCATCCAACCCCCTTCTCCGTTGGAGCTCATTGATGCTCGCGACTGATTGCTTTTATTGATTACCTGTTCGCCACTCATAGTGGCCCCTTTAAATGCTTCGCGATTCGATTCCCACGGCATCCATGGAACGTTGAACGCTTTTCCCCTTAACCTCTTGTGCACGAATCTCAAACTTCATCCCGCGACACTCTTCCCCATCTCTCTATCTCCATAAATTCACCTCCCCCCTCTACTCCTTCCAGCATGAAATAGCTCCGGAACATACACTTTCGGAGCCTGTGAAATTTGCGGAACCATGCCGCCTGAACCGCGACCGCCGGACCGGAACCAGAACGAATGGACCGTCTACATCAACGAGAGCCTCGAGCGCATGCCCGTTGACGAGCAACAGATATGGAAGAAGCGTTGCGTCTACAAAGTCTCCACCTGCGGCACCGACCTCAACCACAAAGCCTACCAGCCGCAGGCCGTCTCCTTTGGGCCCTACCACCACGGCGAGGACCGTCTCTGCCCCATGGAGGAGCACAAGAACCGCGCGCTCCTCCACTTCCTCAAGCGGTCTGGGAAGCGCCTCGAGCCCTTCCTCGAGTCCCTGAGGGAGGTGGCGCGGGACCTCGAGGAGAGCTATGAGGCACTGGACCCGAAGTGGAAGGAGGGTGGCAGTGAGGGCACGGGCCGGTTCCTGGAGCTGATGATCACTGACGGCTGCTTCATGCTCGAGATCCTGAGGACCGCGACGCAGGTGGTGGACGCGACGCAGGTGGTGGACGACTACGCGCCCAACGACCCCATCTTCAGCAACCACGGGAAGCTCTACATAATGCCGTACATACGGCGGGATATGCTGATGCTGGAGAATCAGCTTCCGATGCTAGTGCTGGATCGGTTGGTCTCTGTCGAGAGCGACGGCAAAAAGGTTACTTTCTTTATTAAATCTATCGCTACTGTCGGAAGCTTCATTTTCGTTTTTTTTTTTGTCCCTTTTCCACAAGTAGTATCAATACGACCACAATCTCGGACGCGATGTACTGAACTCCAACAACGCAGGACGACGAATTCGTCAACAACCTCATCCTCAAGTTCTGCTCCCCCAGCACGCGCGTCACAAAGATGGGCAAATGCCTGCACGTCCTGGACATCTTCAGGAAGAGCAGGCTGACGGAGCCCAAGAAGAAGGTCCACCATCAGCTGTTCAAGATGGGGCACGATGACCGTGAGGAGATTATCCGGTCGGCTGCTGAGCTCGACGAGGCCGGGATCCGGCTCAAGAAGAGCAAGACCGACAGCCTCAAGGACATCTCCTTCTCCAAAGGGGTCCTGAGGCTTCCCGTGATCGTGGTGGACGACACCACCGAGTCCACGTTCCTCAACCTCATAGCGTTCGAGCGCTTCCACGTCGGGGCTGGGAACGAGGTCACATCCTACATCTTCTTCATGGACAACATCATCGACAGCGCGCGGGACGTCGCGCTGCTCCACGCCAGGGGCATCATCCAGAACGCCATCGGGAGCGACAAGGCGGTCGCCAGGCTGTTCAACTCACTGTCCAAGGACGTGACGCTCGAACCCGACAGCAGCCTCGACGCCGTGCACAAGAAGGTCAGCAGGTACTGCAAGAAGCCCTGGAACGCGTGGAGGGCTAACCTCATCCACACCTACTTCAGGAATCCATGGGCCGTACTGTCTCTCGTCGCCGCTATCTTCCTCTTCGCGCTCACCACAACACAGACCGTGTACAGCGTGCTCAGCTACTACAAACCCAACAACTCCTAGCCTCTGGTGCAATATTTTTTTTATTTTTTTGACAGCTTTCGGGTTCTTCTCCGGATGGCTGATGCTCGATCTTGATCTGTTGTTGATTGTTTTCTGAATGTATCTTCCTTCTGCTTTCAATCATGTTCATTTCTCTCTCTTCGAATGTTTTGGGTGATGGACATTTCATCTTTTTTGTATATCACTATCAAATGATGGTTTGCTTGTTTTAGTCTCTACTTTTCATGTTGGTCCAATTTGGATGGGTAGTGTGAAGGATGTTCAAGTCTTAGGCAACTGAAATCTTCCATTGCAGCATTTTCTTCTTTGATCAAATTTGGTAAGAAGCTGCAGTGAAAGTAAGTGAAAAGCAAAGATGGCCTTCACGGTCACTCTAATTCCGATTGGCAACGACCTTTCGGTACTCAAACGGTGGATTTGATGGCTTAAGAGAGTGAAATTATAGCGACCATATGCTAACATTCATGTGTTTTAGTAAAATGGATCACCTATGGCTACGTGTCATTAAGTTTGTATTGCATAAAAATGGGTTGACTAGGGTCAAATCATTTTTAATCCGACCCATCCATTCAACAGCTCTTGCCCCTTCCGAGGCGGCTAGGCCGATCTTGAGTCGAGAACGCGCCTCGACATCGTTGTCGCCTACGCCATGAACATCATTGGCACATGGAAACCTCGTCTAAGGATCTGGAGAAGCCTTCTTGACGTCGCCATCGCCATCCTCCGTCTTCACCCGCTCTTCCATCCCCCATCGCATTGTGGAGCCGTGGGGTGCCATCCGCGACGGAGTTCTTTCTCGCCCTTCCCTCCGAGAGAAAGGAAAATAAATCGAAAGGACAAGAAAAGAGAGCGCCCGAGACCCGAACCAAGGTCCAAAGAAAGAATGGAAGAGAATTGGCTCCCACATGGCGCTTACCTAAGTATTTCAATCACATGATCGACAGCTGTGATTGCATTCCGTCCATAAATATTGCTGGACGAATCCAGCCAAAGCATGGGCAAATCTCTTGCGCTTGTCAAGAGCTTGACAGGCTAAGCTCTATGAGCCTATCTCTGCATCTTTTAGTATCAGAAGATGAAAACGTTCTGTGGATCGGCACTTGATCGCTCGTCATTCGAGGCTAATTTTGGCTTCTTTCTAGGGTACAGCGTCTTGATACAGTGCCAACGATCTTTAAACACGTGAGCAGACTAGAAACCAAAATAAAAATTGAATTTTTATGATACGAAAAAAAAAAGGTCGAAAGGAAATTGAGATTAGACTTGAAGTTAAGGATTTTTTTAGAAATTGACCCACAAAAAAAAGTCATATGAACTAAATTTAACGAATAATGTCATGGACAAAATCATTTATTACATGATAGACGTCCAAATGGCATTATGTTTTATTTAGCTTTGCTTTTATATAATATAATGAGTAGGTAAGGACTTCCTCGTCTAGTCAATATTTGGTAGTCTCTCATTTACACCTAAAATAGACAAATCCATGACCATCCTAAAGTTTTGCTACCCTGTATACTGTTAAGAAGATGCAATTGAGTCTTAAAACGGACGGCACTATTTCCACTCTCATTTTGATTAAGATACTCCTTTTTGCTAGTTAACTTACTAAAATGCCATCATCTTTCTTTAATTAAATGTTTCTTCTTTTATCAAGCGAATCCACAAAATCTACCTTATTTTTAGTCGATATTAATAAAAAATGGAAAAGGAAAATTGATCACAAAATAGAAAAGATTAATTTGTTAAAAGCATAGTAAAATGTTGAACATATTTGTATTTAGATATGTATTAACAAAGGATAAATACATAAAGGAAAAAAAATGAAATTTTGTGCCATTCAACTCTTGATATACTTCGACCAAAAAAAAATCTTGATATAAAGAAAGGAATTAATATTGATTGCAAATTCAATCTCATAGCAAGTGGATAAAAATTTTAAAATATGCTTAAAATTTTCCTCTAAAAAATTCTTACGAATATGAAAGTGTAGAATGTGTAAACATATTTTCAACACCATCTTGCAATTCATATTAAAATGTGAAAAGCTAAAAAAAAGTACAAGTAAGTGATTTGTAACTGTAGAAACCGACAAGTCTATTTGAAAATTACCCAAAATCTGCTTGATAATTATATTGGATTTTAAATTTAAAATTTGAAATAAAGTTTCCCTCAAACAATTTCATAAAAAATAGACAGTTGATTATGTGTTCATAAGCCGTTATAACTAGATATTTCTAGCATTTTATATAGCTTTTCTAATTAAAAGCATGATATCATAAATTAAGAACAACGAACTTCTCTAAGAAAAGTGAAGTGATAACATGATGCATTATAGAATGATATTTTATTGGGGGTAATTTGACATTTATATTATGAATTTGATATTTAAAAGGGAAAATAGACATAAAGGCAATTATGTTGGTTAGGTTGATAAAAAAAGAAATAATAACTTGAAGAGGAAGAAGGATATTTCGGTCTATTGATTGAAAAGAGGGGTGCCTTAACTAAAATGATAATAAAAATAGCACCGCCTCTTAATACTTGTCAAGAAAGTGAAGTTGAGTCTTAAAGCTTTCCAAAAATTTCGATCAAATACTAAAACTTATCAAATTGGTGCAATCAAGTCATTATGTTAACTTCGAGCAACTTGGTTAATGAGAAACGTCGATGTGCCTTTGTATTGTTTTGTTTTCTCTATTACGTGGCGTTAACGTCATCAAAAGCATCAAGCATAAGACTACGACGACATCCTTTTGGTCAAAGTCCTATTTTTTAATCTAAAACTTAGATAGATTAAATTAGAATATTAAAAAGAGGCTACAAAACACAACACGCATACGTATAAAGAAAAAGGAAAAAGACCCACAAGCGGGAGGCCCTAAGCCGAAAAAGTTGGTCTAACAAGTGGAGGTTATCGTGATCATTGGCTATATGTTCTTTTCCTTCCCTTGGAGCCTTTAATCAGTTTATTAGTTTCCGAAAGGGAAACCGGGGCACTTTCTCTTTGAGCAAGAAACGAATGTTTCTACAGCTGTTATTTTTTTGGAGGGAGGGGGCCATTGAAAATTGAATGTATCGTCCGGGCAAAAGGGACCCCAAATGGGGTCATCCATATTTAATTTGAACTTAGGGCTTAAGATGCATATCATGTAATTGATCTTAAAACGAGTTAGTAAACAGAGTCACCTGATGAAAAAAGTTGCACAAAATAAGAATCGGGCATATATCTTAAATAAGCGAACAGCGTGAAGTACATATTACGGATACTATCGCTGATATCGAAAATTGATTCACAAAATGATGTATGGACATTATTGGTCTATGGAATTAGCCGCCTTCGTTTCTTTTTCTTTTCTTTTTTTTGGTCGAAAACTATCAATTCCATTTAATTTATTTTTTAACTTTTCACTCGATGTTTGTGTTTACCGTTTACTAAATATGCCCTCTTCTCTTCTCTCATTCCTTTCAGCTTTAAGAAGGGATAACATAAAGACAATCCAGAATGGGGACGTGGGGAAACTGTGAAACTTGGAAAATCATGCCTCCTTTGCCGCCACCATTGGACCCGAAGGAGACCAACTGGATCGTCTACAGGGTGCCCCGCCTGCGTCACCGACCTCAACCGCAAGGCCTACCGGCCACAGGCTATCTCCTTCGGCCCCTACCACCACGGCGAGCACCACCTCCGCCCCATGGAGGACCACAAGCGTCGCACGCTCTTCATGGACAACATCATCAAGAGTGAACAGGATGTCGCCCTGCCACACGACCGGGGCATCATCCAGAATATACCCTTGTCCCCCTTGAAATGAGAGTACCTATTTCACAAGTCAAAGGAGAGGAATCGATTCTGAGCTAGGGTATCCCCTTCTATAATCGATCCCCTTTCTTCTCTCTTTCCCAACACATCATAATCCTAAAACACGGCGTTAGCGGGGTTAAGCTCTAGCATGGAATATTCTAAAACACAATAATAGCTGATCGAAATTTTTTAAAGAGAGGGTTCATTAATGTTTGGAATCCATATTATGCAAGGAGACATTGCTGTGTCCCATTCTGCTTGGATCCAATATCATAAGTTATATCGTTTTTGACTTTTTGAGAAAATCGATCTTCGGGTATCTAGGCATGGTTTAGCAACGGCTAGGGCATGGACAATAACAGAACCCTTTTCCATAGCCGGGGCCCGCGAGCAACCAAAGGAAGCTCTAATTCCTTTAGTTTAGGGCTCTTTCCGTTAGTTTTTAGAGTGTCAAGTGGCAGAAGGCGATGGAAGAAGTGCAGCCTTGAAAGAGAATCACACTCGGGAGCGACAAGGCAAGGCGGTCGCCAAGCTGTTCAACTCGCTATCCAAGAGATGTAACGCTCAAACACAACAGCAGCCTCAGCGCTGTGCGCAAGAATGTAAGCAAGCACTGCAAGAACACCAGCAACATGTGGAGGGCCAATCACATTCGCACCTAGGCTCCACGAAAAATGATCGATTTGACAAACATTTTTCAACTGATTTTCATTTTCATCATTATAAAATGATGATTCTCTTGTTTCAGTCTTCTTCATGTTCATCCCAATTTGGACAGGTAGTGTGAAGGATGATCAGGATTTAGGCAAATGAGATCTTCTATTCGTACCATTTTCTTCTTCACTAAACTTGCTAAATTACAGCGAATAATATGGTTTTGAACAGAGTAAATCTCTGATCCCCCATTGGCTCCAAAATTTAAAGTCATCCACATCCCAATGGCCAAGCAATCAATCATTGACGACAGAGGATAAAAGAAACTAACTGCTAGAGACCGCCTTTATAAGATCCTATATGCAAATAAAGTGACAGACATTTGCTTATTATGTGCAGAGAACCCACAAATTTGGAGAAAAACTGTTCTCTAACCTCACTGAGCAGACCACATATTTTCTGTATCGACTATAGCGAACCGCGCTTTAATAGATGTATGTGGCGAGTTGCTCCAATAAATATTCAGAGTCGAAGCACGATATCGGGCTTTCTATCATCTTCTGATTCCGATTGAACTCAGCTGCCATAGAAAGAGTTATAGATTCCGCGAGCTTGTCAGACAAAGGAGTAACGTTTTGTGGTTGAAATAGAATAACGGAAGGAGGAAAGCATACAATGTTATTCTCAGGACGCCTCCAGTAGAAGCCCTGGAGGAAAACGGGCAAGACATTCGTTGCGGCAAGGACATAAACGGTCAACGCGTTCCTCCCTATCCACTCCAGAACCGTGGTAGTACGCCTAAGTCCACCGAAATCAACCTGCTGAGTAAAGGCACATTAGGAAAAACCAGAATGTGTGGAAGATAAGACAAGACTTGACAAGGACAAGATCATCCCTGCAGTGCAAAACTAGGACATCAAATTGTAAACTCTCAACGAGTCTGATACGTGATCAAGAGAATCCACAGTGCAATACCATCAGATATATTAAGGTGAAGAGAATGCCAGCCACACCAGCTGTGACGGCCATGTAACTGCATGTGTAGAGAGCCTTGTTCACATGCATTCCTGTTACGACAAAGTAATCGACAGATGAGTTAATAAAAAACTACCCTCAGAACTGATAGTTGATTGCGATAAATAATCAAAGATCCAAAGCAAATCACCTAAAAGATCTAATGCCAGGCCTAGAGCCACAAGAAAAGAAGATGAGATCATCCAGTGGAAAGTTCTAACCCCATGATCCTGAAAGCAGAATGCAAAAAGAAGATGGGGGTCAAAATGTGATCTTCATTGGGTAAAAAAAACTCTCTCAATACACAATTCTGTCACCTTAAAATGGACAATCACATGTCCAAATTGCAAGCCGACCAAGCATGTAACCACGGCCATCACTGAACTGCATACATAAAGCATACAGATTGTTGGAATGCATGAAACCGGCAACAAATTACCAATAGTCCTCCTCTCACAGAAGTCCACCGCATTATATATATGTCCATAGTAAGGTGTGTCTAACTTAACCATAGAGACAAGAAATATATTATCTTTGGCCTTTGTAACCGACAGAATCACTTTTTATTTAGCATGTAACATAGCAACCCCACTTTTCTCTCTTTCTTTCAATCTTCACCTCTTCCCACATGAGCAGTTCTTGAAATGAACTGAAAAGAGCAGAATCTCAAGATAAACACCTCAGAAGGCCTTCAGGATCAAAGGGGGCTTGGCACCATGATGGAGCATCAGCAGGCAAAGGACCAGAATCTGGAGAATGAATACTGCATTGCTGTGAGAGAATGAATTATCAGAACAGAAGTACACAAATCCGAGCAAGGAAAACCATAGACACGGAAGAAAGATACGATGGACAGACCTTTGTCCGAAGATATGCTGGCTTTCTGTATAAATGTCGAATTCCCAACACTTGACGATCAATCATTGCAACAGCATTACAAGCTGGTTCAGTATTTCCTCGCACTCCACATTTCACCTTAAAATGGACAAATTTTAGCACCTAGATAGTCACAAATCATACCAACATGATCAACCCAAGGAAAAGATTGAGCAATGAATCAAAAAAGCTCACCAAAATTCTTTCTTGTGAAAGGGACGGGGATTCAGTCGGAATCTGATACTCCCAGTCAGGCACGTACAAGCCATACAATAGCGAAATATATACAGCAGTAAGCACCAGTACCACAGCCCTGGAAGAAGACATGGACATGGCATCAGCTATGCAAGTTAACATGCTACAAGAATAATACAGTCTGAGGGCATATCATCACAAATGTGGTCCATAAAGGGGAAAGAATTCTAAATTGATGACTCTGGACAGTTACAGAGTAAAAGGCTATTCATGACTCTGGAAAAAAAAAATCTCTTTCTCATAGAGAATGTCAGACATCCAGAGGTTTTTCATAGACACAGGAACGAGGTAAAAATTTGTTCCATTAGTTACTTGATAATAATACTCTAGAGGAAATTCTTGCCATCAATGTAGACACAAGTCCCATTCAAGTGGAAGGGGCTGAAACCCTCCCTTAATTAACGCTACCACCACATTAACTATTACCATCATTGTCTGAGTAATTCTTTTGTCAACGCTAAAACTCCCTGTAGAGCAAGCTGAGAAATCTAGCGGCCTTCTTGCCCTAAATATAAAAGAAAATCACTTGACTAACATGGCTTAGCAGAGCATTGATATTCACAGTATTTCCAGTTTTGGAAACATTGGGACCAGCCTGTCTGGCCTCTGGAAACGAAAACCACTCAATATTAAGAATAGTTACTCTAATTATTCTAATTACCATACCATTGACTTCGGTATTTCTTCAGCAGAGAAATTCCTGAATTAACATCGTCATCGCCCTTTAGCCAAATCTCACATAGTGCTGCTACCAGAAATGCTATAGCTATTCTCTGGAGGGACAAGAAAAGGATAAAGGTGTTTACCAAGTAAATTAGACAGAACATGAAACTTCAAATAAATAAAAAAAACAATGAAAAGAAGAGCTTTGTAAAAGCACATACTTGCAGTATTCCCATGAATCTCATTTGATCAATGTCCACTCCATAATTAAGACTACCAACACCATGAAAATAACCACCTAAGGGAAAGAAATGACAGAAAGAAGGCATAAGATCCCAGTATGATACGGAAGATAAAAAAAAAATCCAGTCACAACTAAAAGAAAGTGTGATATAAGCCTCATTCAGCAAGTAACCAACAAAATCTGCAAAGATTTACGTTACGACTGTCCCATATAACCAAAACTAGGTATAGAGTATGGTACCTTGGAGGAAAAGACCTAAGAGCAAAAGCTTAAGCGCCCGAAGAAGGACTTTTCGAGTTGCAGAAGCTCTGCTTGACATTTTCTGCGAGCAAAAGAAATCTGTCAAATCATTGAGTTGATCAAAGGAACTCCCTTGATAGAAGTCAAGAAGAATGAGGCAACATACATAGGAGGCACCTAGCTCTAGGGTTTAGGATTTAGGGTTCTAGATTCAAGAAGCATCGCATATTAGAGAAGAATGAGTGCTTGGAGATACAAAGAAAGACATCAGCAACAAGTACCTTGTACACAAGTCCCAGTGAGACACCAACAATAAACAAGAAAAATGGCATTACATAATCTGCCAGAGTTAAACCATCCCATGGTGAATGGTTGATTGCAGGGAAGAATCCACCCGCATGATCCACGAAAATCATTAGCTGCATGGAGAAAATTAAGAGCGAGCAGAGTAAAAGTCATTTTCTGAACCCAGAAAAATATATCAAAGGAGTCTGCAAGCAGAGGGAATTAGTCTCTGAGTGATTCATGGTTGTTATTTTTGCTTGTCCAAGATCACATGTGGCTGAAATATGACATCAAAATTTCTCTTGCCTTTTCCTATTTAAAGTTTCCCAAATACAGGGGCTAATTATTGATCATCTAGCTAACAGGAAAAATCCCATTCCCGAGCCCTCATGAATAATCTGACTTAACAAAGTTGCATAAATACTGGGAATGAAAATAATTTCTTTCTTACCACTCAATATCCAGGAGATCATAACATCGGTCCAAATGTAAAAGTTCAAACAGGGAGGGAAATTGACAATATGGTATATAAACTACCGTAGTTCAGCCACAATGTCCCTGCCTTCAATAATATGATAGCAATTAATGCATCCTAGCTACTGCATTTGTTGGAGAACTAAACTAGGCTTCATTTATCCCACCTGATAATTCCCTACAACATGTTTAAAGGAGTTAATAATTCTCTACATTTGCAAACTAACAGGGACAGATTTCATGCCCGAGCACTCCCAGATTCGAGTTTTACCGAGTTAAAAATGTCCTTTTGACTAATATATTACTGTAGGAGTTTTCGCCCCATCTGTTTTGGACCTAAGTTCAACATGTAGAGACTCTCCGAAGCTAGGGACATCATCTGAAACCATATCATTCCAAAACCTTAAATTTCCATAGAGAGAACACCATCAACTATGTCTAGTTTCCTTAGAGCCAACGTCATTTAGCGACTTCCCTTAGCCCGGCTAATCAGTGGTCCCTGGAATTAAGCTACAATTGGTCCGGACAGAGGAGCAGCTGAAGCTGCCTATCACAAGTCACAAAACGATGGAGTAATGGGACCTGCTTCTGAGATCATTTAAGATCACTAGACACTCAAGCCCTGTTGCAGGAAAACCACATGCGGGTTGTTTTATGTCCTCGGAGTGTGGCACTAGGAACAAAACTCGTTCCTTTTCCATATAATTGTATCTTGAGATTGTAGGTGTAAGAAGAAAGCCATTTTCCCCCTAATGGGAGTAGGATGAAGAGCAACTTCATAAGCAAAGAACAAACAGTAGTTTCCTCTGCCTTGACTTTTGCCCCATCAAATGTTTTTTTTATTCCTAGGCCTCATAAATGTTATTGAAGTTAATAGGTCTTAATTCTAAAAATACCTTCTCCAGTAATTTCCCTTTTTCTCATATTTCTCAGGGTGGTCACAAGAAATGCAAAGGATGATAGCTGGCCAAGCCTCAGAGCTAATGAGAATTGCATTAGAAGAGAAGATTACCTAATCCATTGCTCATTTCCTCAAGTTATAGTAAGGAGGCAAAACAAGTAACTACCCACATCATCCGTGATTATAATGATCAAGACAATCAACCAACACTCTGTCCATTTTTAAGAATAAAGCTTTCTTGTGTTTGAGGATAACAGTTCCCCTACCACTGTTATCTGGACGATAACGAATACGTTCCGGACTGGCCACGGCCTTCCGGTACTCAAATTCTACACTTCCTGTGCAGATTCTACAATGCCGAAATAAAGATAATCGCAACACCTAAATCTGATGAACCGGCGGCAACTTTCTGGCGCCCGGGATTCCGGCGAATGCCCACTGAGAACGAGCAGTGAGGGGCACCACAAAAGTTTCGTAGTTCCACCAATATCTTAACGATTAACTCGTGTCGCTTTCCCAACAAGATGAAAAAGGCTGAGGGCAACATATTACCACGACGGAGAGGCCGCGAAACACGTCTAGAGAAACAAGCCGTAGCCGCCGCTCGGATTCCCCGCCGCTGCCGCCTCGGCGAGAGGCCGATCTCGAGTCGGAAGCCCGCCCCGCCGCCTCGACGTCGGCGCCGCCTTCGTCGGCACGCGGAGACCCCGCCTTGGGATCCGGAGAAGCCTTCTCAACGTCGCCATAGGCGTCCTCCGTCCTCACCGGCTCGTACACCCCCATCGCATTGTGGAACTGCGCGGCCATCCGCGACGGACTTCTTCTCTCTCCCGCCCTCCTCCCTCCAAGGGGAAGGAAAAGACAAACCACGAGGGACGAGGACAAGGAAAGGAGAGAAGCGCGGGACCCCGAACCAGAACCAGAACCAGAACCAGAATCCAAAGAAAGAAAGGAATATAAACGGCGGAGGAACCCCCCCTCCTCACGCGCCGCGAACTAGAAGAAACCGGGAGCGGTCGCGCGTAACCTCCTCCGCTCGCCGTGGCGATGACGAGGCACGACGCCGACGAAGAAGAAGAAGAAGAAGGAGAAAAGAGAGAAGGAACGATGGAGTCGCTACGGAGTGATTCTGCGTCGAAGAGGAGACGTCCGCCGTCCCGCCATTTAATTAGATATTATTCTTATCTATTTTTCAAAAGTTACTTAAAATGTTCTCTAATCTCTCGCGGTATTAATTATCTTGCCTAATTACACCCGAATTAATTACCACCAATCCCTCCCTCCCGTTAAGTAATCAAAATGGGGTCCACCAGATGACGTGGCGCACTGTGGTTTCCTTCCGTTATATTTTTTTCCCTTCACGGCGCGCGCACGAGAGAGATAAAGAGGACTCACTGAGTCAAAAGATAATCTCCACCGAGCCCGACTCGGGCGCCCGGAAATCTTTGCCGTGACCGCATATTCTGGTGCTGTTACGATTCGATTCTATTGGGATCCTTCCCTTTTTTTTTTTTTTTTTTTATCTGTTATCCGGTAATATTCGATTTTAATTCACCTCAACCGTTGTGCGAATTTTTAAGTATCTTTTGAATATTTGATTAGATTGCTTTCTTGATTTTCATGCGAATGATGCGATGCGTGAGGAGGTCGTCGTTGTTATCCTTTTTTTGCAAAGCGATGTGCGTTCCGGGAACTCAAAAGATTTTCAATCGCCCACGAGTTAAAAGCGCGCGCGACATCGAAAGGCCCGAGACGAGGGCGAGCATTGATGATCCCGAGCCGGGATAAAATTCCCGACATGGCAACTTCACATTGGAGCCGTGAAAGCACGAGGGCTATTCTCGCCGAGTTAAGAAGATTGCCATGGAGACGTTGACATTGGATGGAGAGCCGTCGAATTTTCGGCTCAAAATCCGAACTGCATGGGGTCAAAATCCGAAACTCAATGGTTCGTTTTCGAATAAGATTCTTTTGCATACATGAAATGTGAAGGGAAATAAAAGGAAAGTAATAAGTGTGTTGAAAGTCCTAAAATTTATCGCAGAAGCGCAATTAAGTAGTTTTAAAACTTATTATGAAAGTGCAATTGAGTCATAAAACTTTCAACGGAAGTGCAATCGATTCCAAAAACTTATCATGTAACACCCTAAATTTTGGGCAATGAGAATAGTGAAGTCTAGTCTATGGAACGACTAGAAAATTTTAATTTGATGCTCGAAGTTTGGATGTTAAGAAATTAGAAATCGGAAATTGGGAATTTCCGGGACCGTTATTCGAATTGGAATAAATTCCGATTAAATGAGTAATTGCGTCTTAGAATTAGAAAATTTCATATCAATCTTTGTTTGGGCTATTTTGACTCGAGTTTGGATTAAATAACCCACCGTTGGGTTTCCGGACGCCCGAATTACCTAGGGTACGAAATTACCAAAATACCCCCGGCCAAAATGTAAAATTACGAAAATGCCCCTAGGGTTTTATGAACTAATGGACAAGTACATTAATTTAATGAACCCCACATGACCAGCTCAGCCCTTAGTGATCTCTCCAGAATTCTCTCTCTCTCTCTCTCTCTCTCTCTCTTTCTCTCACACGTGCACCCCCTCCCCCAACCTTAACCGACTTTCCTCCAGCCCTTCTTCTTCTTTCGTTTCTTCATTTCTCAGCAACAACCACCACAGAAAACGACCACCCCACCATACTACAACACCCATAGAACCTCCTTGACGTGACCGGACCGCCGCCCCACCGCCGGAGACGCCGGAAAACCCGCTGCAAAAGACCCCCGCGAATTGCTCTGTTTTTCGCCGGGTTGGTGCTGCAGCCGCCCTCCGCCCCTATTCCGCCGTGTGCAGGCACCACCATCAAGTCCTCCGTCCACCTCCACCTCTCTTTGACCTCCAGCCACCGTTTCCGACCACTGTTAGCCGCCGCGAAGCCGCCGGAGGAACCAAAACAGCCGCTGACCCGGTCTGCTCTGTTTTGGCCCCAGTTGCACCGGTTCTGTGCTCAGCCGCCGCCACGGCGCCTCTCTCCGCCCAAATCCGACCACCACATACTCCTCAAAACTCCCTCGAACCATCCCCACCAGCCCCGCGACCTCCCGTCGCCGCCGGAGCCCCGAAACAGCCCAAAACCGTCCCTCCCCTGCTGCTGTACAGTGCAGTTTTAGAGTCTGACTTGGAGAAACAGAGCCCGTTCGCATAGCAAACGGACCCGAAACCACCCCAAAATTTGTACACACCTTCCTCCACCTCTTTACAACGTTGACATCTAAAGAAAACCCCCAGATCAGTCCCCGAAATTGAAACTGTACACGTCGCCGTCCGGACTGCTCAATCTGCCCTGTTTTTGGAGAAACCGGACTGTTCTGCCCTTGCCGTCACTGCTCCGGCCACCACCGACCACCGAAGACACCCTCTAACCTTCCCCGACCTTTGGCCGCCGACCCCAGCTCCGGCCGCCGCCCGTAGTGGCCGTTCCAGCCCCAAACAGTCTCGGCCTCCCCTGTTTTCTGGGCTTGAGTGCCCTGTTTTGGGCTTGGGCCGAGATTATCTGGGCCTATTGAGTGGGGCCAAAACCCATTTTGACTTGGGCCGTATCTTACCTTGTTGGGCTTCGAAGTTGGGCCTTGAATTGGGCCCGTGGGCCAAAGAAATTAAAGAATTGGACTCGTTGGACGGAAACCAAGGTTTGCGGATCGTTCAAGTTTGAGGTTCGCATCGAAGAATTTTTTAAGGACCGCCGCCAATCCCAACTCGAGTATTTGACTGTGAGTTGACCTCTAATCCTTGATTAGGTCTTTAATTACGTTTGGATTAGTCTTCCTATATTATTAGGTGTTTAGGTAGTTCGATTAGGGGTCGTTAGGCGAGGAAGTCGATTTAGGTTAAATGGCCCTAATCGGTTGGGTTAGTCATATTTATGGTCTGTCGATTTGAGATTGCTTATTTTGTGCTTGGCCTTCCTTGATAGTGAGCGAAGGATTGATTAGCTAAGAGCAATCGATTAGTTAATAATTGATTAGCGATAATTTTGTTATTATGGATTTTAGTTGACATAGTCGAGTTGGGTTTATATTTAACTTGACTTATTAGCATGGATTGCCTATAAATAGAAGGCCATTGACTGTCATGATTGCATGATCGTTTGATAACTGTCCATCCTATATTTACTTGCTAAAGCTGGTAGATAGCGATATGCATTCAATTGTCTGTTGTGATGCACGTAGCATAAAAATGGCCTGTGGTCAAGTTTTGGGCATCCAGTTATAATTTAAATAAAGTAAGTGGCATGACTAATGGATGAATTGAGTGATCACATAATGGATGATGATTCGTGGCCTGTCAAGTTCGTATCGTATCTTTTTGTACGGATCACACGACTTGTCGGTTGCTCGACCTTCCATGTCGAGTCATGGATTGTCGGTTGCCGGTCGCAGCTTGTGACGGACCGAAGCCCTTTAGGGGAATGCTTACTTGAGATATTGAGTTATCGCTTGTGGTTGCCGTCGCCGAAAGGAGTCGGGACGATGCCTGTTTATCAGAAGTCGATTCCGGCATTGTGTTGCGCGGGTCGAATTAATGGACCCCAGCATTGCGTTGTATGGATCCAAAGAATTTCATTCACGAAAATCATCATTAATAAATGGACTGCGTGTGATGTCCAATGTTGCTTTATGTTTGAGTATACCATGGTTCTTGATTGCCTCGATGATCGTCTTGAGTTGGCATGGTCTCACGTTATATTCATGGTGCACATCTGCGTGACTTAATGTCAAGTAAGTTGCATGTGATTGATATGAATATGTGATTGCCTGATATGGTATCCGGACGAATCATCGCCCTAGTTGAGGCTTAGGCGTTGACTCGCTGGGATTTTTATCTCACCCCTTTGAGGGAACATTTTCAGGTCCGAAGTGATGAAGTTCGTAGGTGGGGAGCCGTTGATTCTTTTTGGAGTAGATGAGGATTTGACCTTGCCTTGTATGTAGCTCTATAGAGCTAGCTATTATCCGATAGATATGTATTTTGATATCCTACTGTTACGGGTGCTATGTTTGACTATCCCCGTTGTTTTGTATGGTTGGGAGTTTGTTCGTTTCCGCATGTGCCATATGTTATCGTGGGTCGATAGCGTACGTGGGACGTTATCATTATGACCCGAGGCGATTTGGTAGGGATATTACGTACCCGAGGGTTGGGGCGTGACATATCAAACCATTGAAATCGAGCTCTTATGTTGATTACACTTTTTGAAATTTTTAGAACCCAATTGTATTTTCGTAATAAATTGTATGATTTGGTTGCACCTTTTGAAAGTTTTAGAATTCGATTGCATTTTAAACAACGAGTTTTATGATTTGATTGTGCTTTTTAAAATTCTTAAAATTGAATGACTCTTTTTTTGATAAGTTCTAAGGTTTTTTTAATGTATTTATCTCAAAAGGGCCAAAAAGAAAAAAAAAAACAAAAAGAGTTGAGTGCGGGGCAAAATAAACGTTACGTGCGGATATAAACGTTACGTGCGAATATCCCAACATCCAGCACTGGTTGTCTTAAATTCTGCCCTGCCGCTGCCGCAGCAAAGGACCAATCGCACTTGATTCGGCCTTCCACATTGTACGGCCCCTGTCCTTCCTCGTTCCCACTTTGGAACGACACGGACACGGAGGAATAATTGTTTGTTTAATGCGAATTATGCAATACCCATGTCATATTAGTTAGACCCGGTAGAATTTGAATCCGACAAAATTTGAATTAGGTCACAAATGATTGGATTTTGGATAGACACATTTTAATCTGTTTATGACTCGTTTATCGCAGTACAAATCTAATCATACATACTCAATCCGACTCATATAATCTTAAAATATTTCCATATTTAAAGATAAATGACACGAATGGTCCCTGAATTTTGGTACAATGTCCAATATAGTCATTGAAAATTTAATTTGGTCAATATAGTCCTCGGTATTCAATGTGGTCCTCGAACTTTTGGAATATGTTTAACCTAGTCATTGAACTATAAGGAAATATTCAAAATCATTCATGAATTTGAATTAATGAAAGAACTACGTTAAATATTTTTCTATAAATCGGGGACCACATTGAACATGTTCAAAGTTCAGAGGCCATATTGGTCAAATTAAAAATTCAAGGGCCACATTGCATATCGTACCAAAGTTTATGGACTATATTGATTGAATTAAAAGTCATGGATCACATTGTACATTGAATTAAAATTCATGAATCATATATAGAAGTGCTTTAGGAATATGTGAGTCAACTCGGGTATGTGTCAATGGATTTGTATTGTAATAAATGAGTCATAAATGGGTTAAAATGAGTCTATTCAAATCGAACCATTCATGATTGGATTCATATTTAATTCAATATAGGAAGACTCATGCCCCAACCGTGATAAAACTATGGAGTGAGCGAGCGTGATATCGAGGGAAGGTGAGAGAGAATGAAAAGAGAGTCATAAAAGCAAGTTGGATCTAAGTAAGTTGTAAATTCATTTATGACTTATTGAACACCGATAATATGTTTAAACCAATGTATGACACATTTAGTAAATATAACTAACTTATATAACAACTCGGCCCATCATATATGGTTTAAGAAATAGATTTATGATCCATTTTGACAAGTCTATCCATATTAACAAGACATGAGATTTTGTTCGGTTCTCGATTTAGCTCCTCACGAGCGAGCACCGGCAACTTCTGTCGTGCAAGGCCGAAAACATAGGCCGATCGGATCTAGCTAGTGCCGGGATATTGGTGATGTCTAGCCTAGTGGGGAGTTAAAGGTCGACGGTTTACATGAGCTATGCGGTAACAATATGGAGGATGGTGAAGTGGTTCCTTTGAATTTAGGGTTGCCTATTATTGCAAGTTGAGTATCCTGAGATTTCTTGCTGACCATCGACTACCAGGATGGAGTTTAGGAGAATCATATAGGGCCATAAAGCAAATTGAAAAGAGACTGCCCACCATTACTTTTTTTTTACATTTGTTGATTGTATGGGAAATTATTAGAGGGAAAACATGCAATTAACTTGTGGAGGGAGTGGCTGCATCCCACATTATTTCGTTTTTACCATAATGCCCTTGCGGATGATGAAATGACGGTATATCAACTCTTTGATCTGATGAAGGATCATTACAGTCATTAGGGGCGGACACTAAATTTGGACACCAAAGTAACCACCCCACGCCACAAGTGTTAGCCCACCGCTACCACCAATCTGGCTACGGACGGCGCGGGCGGGGCGGGGCAGGGCGAGGCTTTCGGTTGATATATATAGCCTCTCAACCTTCCATTATCACTGACAATGTCAGTTGATCACAGGGTTCTGTATATCTAGAAAGCTGCATTCCCGGGATTTTCGAGGCTTTTTGCTGAATCCTGCTTGAGGTTACTCCTCGGACGCCCAAACATAGGTTCTAAGTATGAGCCACCTCGGGACGATCTTTTGAAGTGCTGCGAAGCTGAACCGGTCAGTTTTATAGAGGATAGACACGTCGGCTAGCGAACTTTTGACTCGCGAGCTCGTGAGAGACCATCCTAGGAAGGATATGGGCTAAAGAAGTTGGTTCTTTGTCATTCTGATGCTGAGAGGGAATTCTCTCTTTTGGAACCGGACTCTATTTGGAAAGAAATGTCGCATTCTTCCTCTTTTAAGCAGGGCACGTTTGCCGGCGAGATACCTAGGCATGCCGTTAGTTTCAAACAAGCTTCAGAGTTGAATGGTCGCAAAGTGCTTACTAATAATGCATCACAATTGAATCGAGCGCGTGCAGCACGTTTTTCACCTCCCAGAATCATTTGCTTCGGAAATCATATGCTGCAATATCAGATCAAACAGATTTCGACCACCTTTTCTAATGCCGAGGAGTCGCAAAATCTGAAGATTGGAGAGTGTGAGCAACTTGGTAAACTTCATGAAGGAACTCGTGTAAAAACTTTCCAGTATTTCATTCATCAGATTTTGCCCGATGTCTCAGATTTCGACAAAGAAAGAAACTTGACCTCCACAGAATATTAGCTCCCCCATGGTCACAGAGGACTGGGCATTCGGCAGTACAAGCTCCGTTTTTGCCCCTTGAACGGATGACATTAGAAACTCTGAAGGCTCGCAATCCACAGCTTTCACCACATGAAGATTGAATAGTGAAGCAAAGCTATACAAATTAGCCAACTAGGGCGAGGGCCACAACGCCCTTGCTATGGCCTGTGAGGGGCTAGGCGAGGGCTCGCAACGCCCTGGTTAACTGAGCCCTTGCCTAGATCTGGCGAGGGCGTTATGGCCCACGCCTAGGGGACAAGTGGCCAATGGAGTTCACCAGCCCTATGAAGTAAAAAAGAACAAAGAAAGACAATGAATCACTAAAAAATTTATAAGAATTGTCCATGTTAGCGCCAACTGTTCACGTAAGACGGTCGGCGCTGACCGGGTTACCATGTCTGCAATTCCGGCCAAAATTAATCGAAAGGACTATATTCGTAATTTGTTAAATGGCCTCGGACTAAATTGATAAATTTTCAAAAGGTTTAGGACTTAATTAACACAATTGAAAAATTTATCATTGGATCGGCAAATTGTTGAAAGGTTTAGGACCGAATTGGCGCAATTGAAAGGTTTAAAATAGAATTGACTATCGTAGGATAGTTTTAGGAATTTTTGGACAATTTTCCTGAAGCATGATATCGAAACACAAGTCGAGAGTATCAATCTTTTGTCCCTCTTAAAAGTTGCCCGGTAAGTTCTTTCTACATGTTGTCGGATCTCAAACCTCTTCATGATGACATACGGATATTGATGTTGAATCTGCACGGACAAGCATACTACAATTAAAAGACTCCAATTACAGCTCATTATATGCTGATGATTGAAAGGTTTGAC
The DNA here is from genome assembly GCF_020921035.1 of Rhodamnia argentea. Classification (NCBI taxonomy): domain Eukaryota; kingdom Viridiplantae; phylum Streptophyta; class Magnoliopsida; order Myrtales; family Myrtaceae; genus Rhodamnia; species Rhodamnia argentea. The sequence goes on along the minus strand of NC_063157.1, from coordinate 10,422,897 downwards.
CGTAATTAGAGGACTTAATCGCATTAAAAAGTTTAAGGGGCAGAATCGGAAAAACCGTTTTAGTAGAAAGACTAAATTGATCCTCACCTAATATGCTTTTGGAAAATAGTAGAAGGTTGACTTTGGTAAAGCTCTCTGAGCACTAATTTTTGGTAATTGGTGTTATGGAGACAAAGAAGAGAAGAAGGAACGAATATCAAAATGGACCATCTGACGATGGGCCTCAAAGTTTTCGGGGGCTTTTAACTTGTACTTCTGTTGGAGCAGCCCAACCCTACTTAAGACTCAACAAACGCTGGCTCGGGTTGTGGCGGTGACCAATCTTTCGAACGAGAATTGATTATATAACAACTTTTTAGTGACTGGTAAGATTAATCATATATTTTGAACCATATAAAATAATTAATAATTGTTTAAAAATTATTGTGGAGTTCACATTTTTAAGAATTTTTTACTCACAACATAATGTTATGCTCACAATCACCGAAATATTGTTATGCTAGTAATGCTTTGTCATGTGCGATGCTCCCCTCAATATCTTAATAAAAACCTCAATGTTTGATCTATACAAATGGAGCGTATATCTATAGCGATGTTGAAATGTCAAGAGAAGCACCGTAGGAATACAAGATTTCACGTCTTTTGAAGTTATTTGGCCGATCTAAAATTGGAGAGACTATGTGACTCTCCCTTCGGTGAATGCCGAGAGATTTCACTGACTGTTAGGTGGATGCTTATAACTCCCTCGTGGGGCAGCACTTACGTTTCGTAACGGGCTCTTCCAAGCTTTTGCCGAACGTGGCTCGATATCTCATTCACGGGACAAGGACGTTGCGAGCGTCATGACTTTCGTACCAAAAAAGTAGGCCCCAAACCTGGAAGCATAATATATGACAACATCTAGAAGACAACATCTCATCAGTTGCTCCGTATTGAAATGACCCCCCAAGTCAATTTTCAGCGGTTGGAAAAATTGAAGAAGAAGCATGCCGGAGACTCAAAAGACTTCGTAATCTCTGCAGCCCCAAAATTTGTCTCTTGCTACAGAAGGGCATTTCATGTCCCGTATGATTGCGACTGAACTGGCCATCAGATCAGGAAACACGCCAGAGCCTTCCTAGAGGAGCTGTTCTAACGTTTCCATTGATCCAATATTTAATTATCGCCTGCAAAATAGTATGGTTCTGATTGAAAGAAAAAATTTCAAATAAAAGCCCAAAGTCCTCTCGTTTTTTCAAATAAGAACTCTAAATAAATTTTGTTTTAAATAAGAGCCCAAAGTGGCATAGTGTGTTTCAAATAAGGGCCTAAAATGATCATAATATTTCAAAAAAGTGCTCAGCGTAAAGGATATTTTGGTCATTTCCCATTTTTCTTTTTTGTTCATTTTTTCTTTATTTTTTCCCATTTTTATGTTTTTTTTTTGGGTAAAGTGCATTTTTGTGTTTTTTAAAAGTTTAAAAAATAAAAAAATAAGAAAAAACCAGACAAGCGAGAGGGCTGCCCCTTCCACCTGTGGCTCGCGGCCCACCGCTAGTGGGGGGTCGGTAGGGCGGCTGTTGACACTCGATTTTTTATTAGTCTGTTTCCATTTTATTTTTGAAAAATTCTTAAAAAATTCATAAAAATTTGAAAAATTGCAAAATCAACTTTGGTAGCCTTGGCCAAGCCTAAGGAACCATCTTCGGAATTTGGACCAGAACATCTTCACTCTCGTTCACAAGTAGACAGAAACAAGATAACAAGTCAAAGAAAAAAATCTGGTAAGGAAAGAAAAAAGAAGAGAGGGGGGGGAAGGGGGAAGGTGGCCCAACCCAATTTAAGATCGACAAAAGCTGGCTAGCAATAGCATAGTTGAGGTAATCAAGAGCAGATCCAAATAGGCTTGTCCCAGTCCGTTCGAGACGATGTGAATCCTTTATCTAGGACAAGTAAATATTGGGTGGTGCTGGATCTTCACGTGAATCACACGCTCTGCTCATTAATGGCCGCATGTACAGTGTCGAGATTCGGTACATAACCATGACGAAATAGAGAGTAAAAATAAGAAAGAGAAATTTAAACAATGTTTATCCTAATTTACCTTCAAATTATGATTACATACACCAAATGATTATATTACTTACTTACATATGAAAATGATATATAGAAGTAATTACTCATTGGTTCAAATCAAAACTATCAAAAAAATATGGATTCAAACTATAAAAGCCCTTTACCGGTGTGGAGGCATTGTCCTTGTGACTCCCGTCGGGAGAGGCTCTCTAACCTTAGCCTGCTCCGATACTTTTCTAGTGATGGAGAGTGACCCATACCCAACATCCAAATGGCAGCTTACTTTTAGTCTCATCTCTCTCTCTCTCTCTCTCTCGCCCATTGCATTTCTCTTTCTCCATACCAAACTGGTGGAAGGTTTTTTTAATTTGACACAATGTCTTATGTACCGCCTGAGTTAATGTATGAGAAATCATATGATTGTCATGAGCTAATCGATAATATATATTATCAAAAAGTTACTCTTTGTGAAATAGAGTTTTTTTTCCCTTGCTACATGAGATGTGTATGCGAAGAAGGGAGTTGAACACTAAATTATAAGAGAAATACTTATGTGACTGACTATCATCAATTTGCAATTTATTTTGGATCTCAAAAAGTAAAAATAAAATCAATAATTAAAAATTATTGTGAGTTCCATTCTTTTAAAAATTTAAGACTCATAACATGATGTTATTCTCATAACCCATGAATATTATGCTAGCAAAGCTCAAATTATAATCTAATGTCACATCAAATAAGGGAAGTCCAAACGCAAATCACTTTACAAGCACTTAATTTCAATACAAGCTTTTTAATTTATACAAGTCGACTCTCACGTTTTTCATGGGACATACCTACACACTTTTTATCTTTACCTGATGCCCAAAAAGTGATGCACTCTCCTCGCTTGGGCACCCCTCAAGCGCTCTTCCCGTGCTGAATTTGATTGATTTGGATTAGTCACTTTCGAATTACGTCAACATCATTCATGAGATTTTTGTGTTTATTGTCTGTTACTTATAGCCGTCATAATTGATCCAATGACTTTTCGATTAGAGGAGTCAATTTCTTGCTTGATCAATTGTGGATATTCACATAATCGCCACCTGTCCCAAGAAATTAGATAAAGTAAAGTAATAACTCTTATCTTTGTTGAACCGCTCGACCCCAGTAGGTATTCAGTCAAGAAATCTGGTCCTCCTCATTCAATTCGGGTTCTGTGTCATAAATTAGGTCAAAATCGATACATCTTTTAAGAGAGCTCTTGGTTGGATGGATGGAGCCCATAAATGCTCGCAGCCAATCACTCTTAAGTGATCCCAAGCTAAAAAGGAAAAATGAAACCAACATCGATATGTGTTTCAACATAGAAACTCACCTTTGCCTCTATGGTTCGACTTTGATATGAGTTCAAATATATCTTTTTGCTTAAATAAGAAATCCGGCATATCCCAAACATACTATTATAATTTAGGCAGATACAACAAAAACAAATACTATTATAAATCTAGTGTCGTATCTCAAATTAAACGGTTCTTTAATTAGACATACATTTGTGAGATTTATCAAATTCAAAAGCTCAGACATGGTCGCGAGATGTTGTGCTTTGCGTGCATGCAATTCATTTGCTACGGCTTCCATGGGACATGCTTAGGGCTCGCATGGCAACATTTACGAGTAGAAGTTGAATTTTCTACTGCTGTTCCGAAAGTTGATTTCTAATCAGAAAAATTCGTTCGATAACAAGACAAAATTTGTACTACGGAATAAAAATTTATTTGGTAACGGTTGAAAATTTTTACTTCTGGAACATTATTAATATAAAATCTTCTACGACAAATTGTTGACCCTAACTTAAAATGCATGTTAATCGAAAAAAATGAAATGCAAATACTAATGGCTTTACGTATAATTTGTCATTCAATTATTTATGTAAATGGAGACCACTTTTATGGGGAAGGTTGTATTAATGAATACGATAGCTAAGCTCATATATCCATGCTAAAAGTACGAGTACTTCAAGTGCTTCCTTGCCTATGTCTAGAGGTGTCAAACGGGTGAGTCGATTCGAGTTTGGGTCGGATTGAATATAGTCCGAACCATATTGACTTTTAATTCGTTTTGATCCATTTTCATACGGTGCAAATTTATCGATCCATACTCGGTCCGTATTACTTAAATACTTCTATATTTAACCAAATCATAGAATATTTGTTTATTATAATTTATTAAGAAAAATAATATTTCTAAAACACTCTCATGCACCGACTTTAGGAACTACGGCCTCATTTGCCGTCTCAACCTATGTTACCTCCGAGTTCTTCGGGTTCTCCACCTAAAGCTCTACCTCACTACTAATATCATGATGTGTCTATTCTGCTGGTTGTGTCTCAAAAGTCCTTTGTCAAAGCATTTCGGTCTTATCAAAGATCATGTCTTTCACAATTCAAATATCGACGATCCGAGATAGGTGCACCACCGCTGGTGGCCTTTCATTCCATGTGGTTTACCTAGAAATATGCACTTCTTCGTCCTCGACTCAAGCTCACCACCACTCGTATGAGCATACGCAAAACATCTGAATATTTGTAATCTAGAGTACTCAACGGGTTTTTCCGACCATTCTTCATTTGGAGTATTCCACTTGATAGTAGACTAAGGAGATTGATTAACCAGTAACATGTTGCGTCTACTACTTCCGCCCAATATTCCTTACCTAGTTCCGCATGTGAAAGCATGTGCCGAGCTTGCTCAAGTAAAGTTACATCCTTCTATTATATTGTGCCAATTTGTTGTGGTGTCCTGGGTGTTGTGCAATGTCTCACAATCCCATCTTTCTCGTAGAACACCACAAAATATTTATCATAGAACTCAATGTCGCTGTCGGTTCTCAAGCACTTGATCTATTTATATGACCACTTCTCAATCAATACCTTAAATTTTTTGAACCAATTGAACACATTAGATTTGTACTTTAGAAAATATACCCATACTTTCTCGAATAGTCATAGATAAACATCGGTGTATATTTGGCACATTCTTTCCAAGTAACCGGATATGGGCCTAAGAAATATGAATGAATGTATTTTCATGTTAAATGAGAGAAGAGAATATTGCTGCTAATGACATACATGTAATTTTCATCATAACTATGTATGTCATGGACTATGCTATATATTGGAGCAATATCTTTTGTAGTTGTAACCTTGTGACTACAACTTGTAACTCTAAAAACTTATACTGATAGTGAATAGATTGTCTTGTGCAGCACCGTGCTTTTTGCCTATTGTTTCTCAAAGAGTTTCCATGTAAAAATTTATGTGTCTTCTTCTCTATTTTTTCTCTTTGACGATGATTCACATTCCTAACGCGAGAGAGAGAGAGAGAGAGAGAGAGAGAGAGAGAGAGAGAGAGAGAGAGAGAGAGAGAGAGAGAGAGATCCATGAGCTATGGCAAGCGACTATGGCCGTCAATGTTTTTGCTACCATCATGAACTCGACCTAGGTGACTTTCTCTTCCGTGGGTGATGCCACTTGAGTAATTCACCACCGTATGAGGCACTAGATGAGTTCTCTCTCTCTGTCTCTCTCTCTCTCTCATAAAGTTTTTTCTCTGTCATTAGATTTTAAACGTTTTTACAATGACACACGGATATTTTGACGTTAAATTTGCATGGACAAGTACACTATAATGAAAAGATTCCATTTTTTTCCTTGAAGCTCATTAGATGCCACTGGTTTGGAGATTTGATTGTACAAATCAAGCATATCAGAGGACTTGATCGCAATAAAAAGTAGAGGGAGTTGAGTATAGACAGTATGTTAGGAAAAGACTATATTAGTAAAAAGGACTCCATTAGTCGTAACCTAATATGATTTTAGAAAGTAGAGGGAGTCGAGTGTAAAGCTCTTTAAGCTTTTTATGGTAATTGGTATTATGTCGATAGAAAAGAAAAAAAGGAACAATATCAAAATCGATATGCTAAATAGAAGCCGGCTCGGGTTGTGGATTTAACCAAGTGGCGCTTTTGGCAAGCTCATCCAATCCTTTCGAAATGACATGAATGCTGTATAATGTACGGTGCTCCCTCAATGCCTTAGGAATTTCCAAATGTTCATCTATGCAGATGAGGCCTATATCAACGTTTGAGATTTGGTGAAGCTCCAAGAGAAAAACCGTAGGACTAAAAGATTTTGCCTCTTCTGAAATTATTTTGCCCGTTGAAACTCTTTATCGCAATTCTCCTGATGTGAAATTGAGTAATTTAATGGATTGCAAGGTAAGCGCGTATAACTCTCTCACGAGGAAGCAATTATGTTTCGTACGAGTTCTCTTAAACTCTGCCGATAGTAACTTTTTCATACTTATTGGATAAGGACACAACAGATGTTATATTATTGATACGATCACTTTAGTATCACAACTTTTGAAAAAATGTTTACTTGAATTTTGAAATTTACAATCGATTCTCATAATTTTTAAAAAACGTGACAAGTGCGGACGTTGTCCAGGATTCAAAGACCGACCTCAAACTTTTTAGAAAGGCTATGGCATTATCATTTCCTTAAAACCAAAACTGACCTCAAATGTTATTGTCAGAAGCATCATCCAGCTGTAATCCATAAATTTCCTTGAAAAATAATCCCAAAAAAATGGAATGATAATATATTACGACGATTTGTAGACACCAAGCTCATCGTGAACAAGCACGTCGAGGCAATCCAAAGACTTCCCGAAATCTGTAGCGACAAAAATTTCTCCGACTCTTCCTTTGATCTCTTGCGGCTGCCAGCTAATGAACGGCACCACATCTGCCGCAGGATTGCGACTGAATTGCCCTTCGTATGGCGAAACATGCCGAAGCCTTCCTAGAGAAGCGACTTCCATGTTTCCGTCCATCCAAGCCTTATCTGCATAACGAATAGAGATAATTGTAATGTAAAATATGGACAAAAGCATTATACTTTTCGTTAGAATGTATGTGTGAGTTGTGTTAAAGAAGTCTCACATAAAAAAATTAATATGGTATTGAGCAGTTAATATATTGTAATTGGTTCATAATTTATAGATTTAAGCTTTTGAATGAATGTTGATTCAATTGGATATATTGATGGGCTCGGACTTGAGCTTCCTCCTGGCCATCTCTCTCGATAAATGTATCGGACTAGTTTAATGCAGATATCCGGTTATGCTTCATATTGTGCACGCTTTCGATGTGTTCTTTCGAGTCATCACTTTCTTTCCCATCTTACGTTTGGGGGAAAGAACATAAAGAAATGATGTGGAGAAAAGGAAGATAGGAAGAAAGAGAGGGGTTTTTAATGAAAAACAAAGGAAAATCAAAAGAAGAAAAGAAAATGGAGGAAAATTTGCTTTCAGCAAAATCTAAAGACTGATATGCTTTGTTTAATCTCCGAAAATGTTGTATTAATTTCGTAATTAGGAGTACAACCTCTTCACTCTCCATCGGAAACAGACAGGAAGGAGCTTATACATCAAATAGAAAAATTTGGTTAAAAAAAGAAAAAAAATTAAAAATTATTAAAGATGCTCACGTTGGAAAAAAATGAAAAGGTTTAGGATTCAATTTATACCATTAAAAGATTTATGACTGAATTGATACACATGTATCATGTAATGGCCACCTCGATAATTATCCCTAAATACTTATAGAGAGCATAAGAATCCGGGCATTTTAAATAAGAGCATGGAGTCAAAAGTTATGTTAGGGATGCCAAAACTGATATGGAAAACTGATCCGAAAAATGATATATTAATTCGATTGGTTTGCGGAATTAGACACTTAGGATTAAATCAGCATTTTCCATGAGATATTCTTGTTCACAGCTTGCTAACTATAGCAATTATGATATGTTCGAGTACTTCTTGATTGGAGCATATAAGCTGTTAAAATGTGTCCAAGTTCTTGTTGATTATGGGTATACCTATCAAATGGATGGATTGGATTTGAGTCGGTCGAAAATGGGGGTATTTAATCCATTTTGACCCATTTTCAGATAATAAAAATTTAACGATCTATATCCGATCCGATCCAACCCGGACTTTTAATTTGTTATGTAAAAGAAAAAAATAAAAAAACGTATACAATATAAATATTGTTCAAGAAATACATGAATGGACTCGACCAAAAAAACAAAAGAAAAAGAGACACGTGAATGGGTTCTAAGTGTAAACTAATTGGGTTACAAGTGTTAAAATATGGGTTTGTCTTTAAACCCATTGACAATTTGCAACTCAAACCTATTTATTGAAACTCGATTAACCTTCGAACAAAAAAAAATTGATTAATCCATATTTGACCCATCTCATTGAATATAGATTAAAAGATGGATTTTCAACCCATTTTGACACATCTAATTTATGGGTCACAAATGTTCGCGGTTGATTTTGCTAAGATGACTCAAAACCTAATAAAAGAAAGTGAAAAAAAAAATATCCGCACTAAAATTTAGTTTAACTTATGGAATTGACTTTGCTGTACCAGCTTGACTTTGATTCCGTACCCAAATCACATGAAAGCATTCGATTCAATATGAGCATTAATATCCCACGTTTTTCATGAGACATTACCCAAACACTTTTTGTCTTTGCCTGACAAATACACATACATGGCCTGTCCGATAGTATTGATTTCGCTATCATAATTTTATTTGGTGGTTGAGAGAATTACAGGAGTCACAAATTTTTAAAGAAGTGAACCCCATAATAATTATAATTAATTATTATTTATTTTTAACCTAAAATAGAGTGTTATCTAATAGTCAGCCAGGTAGGTAACATAATCAATTTAACAATAAATTTACTTCTTCTCTCCCGCCTTTCGGCTTAAAACGGAAAAACAAGACACTCCCAAATGGAAACTTGCGGAACCTGTGAAACCAGCGGAACCATGCATCCTCTGCACCCGAACGAGACCAACTGGATCGTCCAAGTCAAGGAGAGCCTCAAGAGCAAGACCTCCGATGACCAACGGCACTGGAACAAGCGGTCCATCTACAGGGTCCCTGCCCGCATCACCGACCTCAAAAGCGAGGCCTACTGGCCACGGGCTGTCTCCTTCGGCCCCTACCACCACGGCGCCAAACACCTCCTCCCCATGGAGGAACACAAGCGCCGCTCGCTTGTCCACTTCCTCAAGCGGTCCAGGAAGCCCCTCGAGCCCTTCCTTGAGTCCCTAAATGAGGTGCTGGGGGACCTCAAAGCAAGCTACGATGTGCTGGACCCGATGTGGAAGGACGGTGAGGGCGCGGCAGGCCGGTTCCTGCAGCTGATGATCACTGACGGCTGCTTCATGCTCGAGATCCTGAGGTTCGCAAATAAGGAGGTGGAACACTATGCGCCCAACGACCTCATGGAAGACTATGCGCCCAACGACCCCATCTTCAGCAATCACGGGAGGCTTTACATACTTCCGGTCATCGGACGGGACATGCTGCTGCTGGAGAATCAGCTTCCCATGCTGCTACTGGAACGGCTGGTCGCCGTGTGTAATGGCAAGAAGGTTAGTTCCTTAGATTTTGCTCCGTCGTAAGAGAGATTTTTCGCACGCATGTAAACCGCCGTACTGGGTTTGCAGTACATCTTGGCAATCTCAGAGGAATCAAATCTAATGCTCCAATCCTGATCTATAACCGATATCAGAAACTTCTTTTTATACCTTTTACTCAAGGACAATCCACATGACATCCGGAGGAAGGGAAATTGAACTGACTTTACTCCAACACTGCAGGAGGAAGAATACATCAACAGGCTCATCCTCAAGTTCAGGGGAGCCAGCGAGAACAATCCAAGCACGGGAAAATGCCTGCACGTCCTGGACGTCTTCAGGAAGAAGCGGGTCCAGCTCAAGCCGGACCAAGTGGTGAGCATGGGCAACCAGAACAACGCGTGCATGGGAACATGCCTGCACGTCCCGGACGTCTTCGGGAAGAGCCTGCTGATGGAGTCCAAGAAGAATAAAAAGAGGAAGAGCAAGGACAGCGAGGAGGTAATCCCACCAGCCACCGAGCTTCGTGAGCACGGGATCCAGTTCAAGCAAACCAGCACCGACTCCGGGAAGAGCATGCTGATGGAGTTCAATGAGAACAAAACGTGTAAGATCAACGCCAGCGAGGAGACAATCCCACCAGCCACCGAGCTCCATGAGCACGGGATCCAGTTCGAGCAAAGCGAAACCAACAGCCTCAAGGAGATCTCCTTTGCCAGCGGGGTCCTGAGGCTCCCCGCGATCGTGGTAGACGACGACACCGAGTCCATGTTCCTCAACCTCATTGCGTTTGAGCGCTTCCACGTCGAGGCTGGGACCGAGGTCACGTCCTACATCTTCTTCATGGACAACCTCATCGATAAGGAGCGGGACGTTGCGCTGCTCCGCAAGGAGGGCATCATCGAGAATTACATGGAGAGCGACGAGGCGGCAGCCAAGCTGTTCAACTTGCTGGCCAAGGACTTGATGCTCGACCCGCGCAGCAGGCTCCGTGGCGAGATCAAGAAGGTCAGAGCATACTGCAAGGAGAGGAGGCACCAGTGGAGGGCCAGTCTCATGCACACCCACTTCAGGAATCCTTGGGTTATATTGTCTCTCATTGCCGCCTTCCTCCTCTTCGTGCTTACCATAATTCAGACCATATATACCGTGCTCGGCTAGAAAAAATGAACCCTCCCTTTTCCTCTTGGTACAATATATTTTTTCTCCATTTTTCGGGTTTTAACTTTTCGCCTAATGGCTCTCTTGATTAGTTGTTGATTGTTGTTGGTGTGATATACTCTCTTTAGAATACTCCAAGATACTCTCTCTCTCTCTCTCTCTTAGTGGTATGTGAATTTTGTAGAAGAAAAAAAAATCTTGGAAGCAGCTAATTTTTGTAATAAAAGAAGAGTCTACGTTGAAGCTCGTGGAGAAGACTTTCACGTACTATGACATCTTCTGTGTACTTAAAGCCTTTGTGTTGGGATTTATGGGAGTACCGTTAACGACCAGATTTTTCGCCAATTAAGTTTATAAGCAGGATAGAAAATTTTATCGGACTCGGAATATTGAATGGACGAGTTTTGGGGGAATCAAGATGTTTTAGCACGGCGGACTAATTGAGCTTAATACTATAGTTGGGGCCATTAATGGGGACGGACTGTTTGAATTTAATTAGCCGTGTCCATTGAAGTAAAATTGGTCCGGTGCAAAATTCGGTTTCCGATTGGACTGGCGGAACCTTTTAATCAACCTCCCCTACGCCACCTGCCCTCTGACGTCGCCATCCATTTCCCTTATTAAGGCACCTCACGTTCTCTCTCTCTCTCTCTCTCCCTCTCTCTCTCCCTCTTCAATTTTAGACAACTTCCCTCTCCCCCCCTCTGTTTCCTCTCTCGGTGCTCTCTCTTCTCACTCTGGCCCGAGTACTCCTCAAGCTCGATTGAGCTCCGACAGCTGCAGCGATTCGTCGCCAGCAGCTCTTCGAGACCGGACGTCGCTGCTCCACTGCTCTGCCCAGCCGCTCCCTCGACCCGCGATGCCTGAGAAGAAGAAAAGTGAGGCTCGAGCTCGTTCTGAAGCCGATTCCACTCTCGTGTTCGCCAAGGTCCAATCCTAGGCAAGTAGTACTATTATGCTTTCTCCTAACCTATCCGATAGTCAAGCCCTTGAGCGCGTTCAGTGATCTAAAAGGCTTGGGTCTAGGGGTATGCGCATGATCAGAGCTAGTCTAGTCCCGAAATGGAACCGGGGACCGGACTAGTAGTCCCGATCCCCAAATTTTTGAGATTAGGGATTGAATTGGGATCTAACTGGTTCCAGTGAGACCGCTAACACTAGCTATTATAGAAATCTATCTCTTGCATCTAAGTTGACAACTTTTAATCTCAACCTTTCAATCTAATAAAATATACATATGACCATTGTACAACAATCACATGAATACTGATAATCCTAAAACAATGAAAAAAAGACTAAATTAGGATAAAAACACTTAAAATAACTGAAATAAAATTATGTTCATGTATCATTCTCCTTGAGCCGGAAAGAATCAAGCTTAAAGTAAGACTTGGGAATTTCCAATGTTCATCTATGCAGATGAGGCCTATATCAACGTTTGAGATTTGGTGAAGCTCCAAGAGAAAAACCGTAGGACTAAAAGATTCTGCCTCTTCTGAAATTATTTTGCCTGTCTAAAATCGCGAAAACTCTTTGTCGCAATTCTCCTGATGTGAAATTGAGTGGTTTAATGGATTGCAAGGTGAGCGTGTATAACTCTCTCTCGAGATTGTAATTATGTTTCACACGAGCTCTATCAAGCTCTATCGATAGCAATTTAATTTCTTACTTATTGGATAAAATAATGTTCAGACAATGCTTATTTGAACGCAATAATTTTTCTTTGATCACTTAAATATTATAACTTTTGAAAGAAATATTTATTTTGAATGTTAAAATTTTTAATCAATTATTTGAGTGCCGTCATTTTAAAAAAACGAGATAAGTTCGGACATTGTCCAGGAATCAAAGACCAACCCCAAACTTTTTAAAAAGGCTATCGCATTATCATTTTCTTAAAACCAAAACTGACATCAAATGTCATTGTCAGGAGCACCATCCAGCTGTAATCCATAAATTTCCTTGAAAAATAATCCCAAAAAAATGGAAGGATAATATAGTACAACGATTAGTGGACACCAAGCAGGCTCTCGGTGTTGAATTGACCCACACGTCAATTTTCAGTGATTGAAAAAGTGAACAAGCACGTCGCGGTAATCCAAAGACTTCCCGTAATCTGTAGCGACAAAAATTTCTCCAACTCTTCCTTTGATCTCTTGCGGCTGCCAGCTAACGAAGGGCACCACATCTCCCGTAGGATTGCGACTGAATTGCCCATCGTATGGCGAAACATGCCGAAGCCTTCCTGGAGGAGCGACTCCCATGTTTCCATCCATCCAAACCTCGTCGACACAACGAATAGAGACCATAGTAATGCAAAATATGAATGAAAGCATTATATTTTTAGTTAAAATACACGTATGAATTGTGTAAAAAAAGTTTCACATTAAAGAATTAATATGGTGTTGAGCAATTAATATATCTTAATTGATTCATAACTCATATACTAAAACTTTTGAATGAAGGTGGATTCAATGAGATATATTGACGGCTTCGACTTTGACTCTCTCTTGGCGATCTTTTTTAGTAAAGGTATCGAACTTCGTTATGCTTCATATTTTGCACGATTTTGATGTGATCTTCCGAGTCATCACTTTCTTTCCTGTTTTTAGTAGGGGGAAAGAGCGTAAAGAAATGATGTGGAGAAAAGGAGGATAGGAAGAAAGAGAGAGGTTTTTAATGAAAGAGAAAGGAAAATCAAAAGAAGAAAAGAAAATGGAGCAAAAGTTGCCTTCAGAAAAATCTAAAGACTGATATAGTTTGTTTATCTCTGAAAATGTTGTATTAATGTCGTAATTAGGAGTACAACTATTAATTTCGTAATTAGGAGTACAACCTCTTCACTCTCAATCTTAAATAGATAGGAAGGAGCTTATACATCAAATAGAAAATTTTGGTTAAAAAAAAGAAAGAAAAAAGTTTAAATTTTCAAAAATTATTAAAAATGTCCATGTCAATGCTAGCAATTTTCAGTTAAAATTAACCAGATGAACTCAATTAACAAAAAATGTGAAAAGATTTAGAATTTAATTTGCACCGTTGAAAGGTTTGTAGCCAAATTGGCACACATTTATCGGGTAATGGGTACCTTGATAATTAACCCCTAAAAACTTACAGAGTATAAGAATCCGGGCATTTTAAATAAGAGTATGGAGTCAAAGTTATTTTAGGGATACTAAAATGATATGGAAAATTTGATCCGAAAAATGGCATATTGATTCGATTGGTTTACGGAATTAGATACTTCGGATTAAATCAGCATTTTCCATGAGATACTCTTGTTCACGGCTAACCAACTATAGCAATTATGATATGTTCGAGTACTTCTTGATTGGACCTTATCTCTGTTATAATGTATCCAAATCCTTGTTGATTATGGATATACTTGTCAAATGGATAGATTGGGTTTGGGTCGGGCTGAAAATAGTTTGACCCATTTTGATCCATTTAATTTGTTTTGATCTATTTTCGGACAATACAAATTTAACGACTCATATCTGACTCGATCCATATTGCTAAAATACTTTAATATTAAATCTGCCGAATGCCCGCCGTTCGGTAGAGACGGCGAGGGGCCGAGTGACGGGCACCCGGATTTTTAATTTGCTATGTAAAAGAAAAAAATTAAAAAATAAGAAACGTATACAATATAAATATTGTTCAAGAGATACATGAATGGATCAACTTGGCCAAAAAAGAGAGAGACAGAGAGACACGTGAATGGGTTATAAGTGTAAACTAATTGGGTTATAAGTGTTAAAATATGGGTTTGTCTTTAAACCTGTTGACAATCTGCATATAATTAAGCTTATAACTCAAATCTCTTTATTAAAACTTGATTAACCCATATTTGACCCATCTCATTGAATTTGGATTAAAAGATAAATTTTTAACTCATTTTGACACCTCTAATTATGGATCATAAATGCTCGCGGTTGATTTCACTAAGATAATTCAAAACCTAATAAAAGAAAGAGAAGAAAAAATCCACACTAATCTTTAGTTTAACTTATGTAATTCACTTTGCTGTACCAGCTTGACTTCGATCGAGTTTTAATATATCTTTTTACTAGAATCAATGTTTCTCTTCATGCGAAACCAGTGGAAGTTTTTGGATTTGATACAAAATGATTATAGCTTGTCTTGCGTGTCACCTGAAGTTAATTTATAAGAAGTCATACGATTGTCATCAGCTAACCGAGATATATATTATCGGAAATGTCACTCTTTGAGAAATCTATATATGTACTTGCCACTTGAGATGTATGTACCGGAGAGGGCCTCGAGCACTAAGACGGAAATCTCAAGTAAGAAATTTATAATATCCCAAAGGCAAAATTAATAAATTTAATGTCACGTCAACTATGAGATGTCCGTACCCAAATCACATGACGAGCATTCAATTCAACATGAGCATTAAAATCCAATGTTTTTCATGGCACATTACCTGAACATTTCTTGTCTTTGCCTGACAAATATGCATATATGTCCTGTCCGAAATTATAGATTTCGCTACCATAATAATTTTTTTGTGATCGTGAGAATAATAGTACGTTGTGAATTATAAATTTTTAAAGAAATAGACTTTACAATAATTGTAATTAATTATTATTTATTTATTTTTGACCTAAAATAGATTGTTATCCAACAGTCAGTCAAATAGGTTACATAATCAATGTTCTTATAAATTTTACCTCTTCTCTGACGCCTTGCGGCTTAAAACGGAAGAAACAAGACACTCCCAAATAGACTTGCGGAACCTGTGAATCCGGCGGAACCATGCATCCTCTGCACCCGAATGAGACCAACTGGATCGACCAAGTCAACAACAGCCTCATGCTCGCGCACATGCCCTTCTATGAGCAACAATACTGGGAGAAGCGGTCCATCTACAGGGTCCCCGCCCACATCACCAACCTCAACAGCGAGGCCTACCGGCCGCAGGTTGTCTCCTTCGGCCCCCACCACCACCACGACCTCCACCCCATGGAGGACCACAAGCGCCGCGCGCTCCTCTGCTTCCTCAGGCGGTCCGAGAAGCCCCTCGAGCGCTTCCTCGAGTCCCTAAAGGACGTGCTGGGGGCCCTCGAGGAGAGCTACGATGTGCTGGACCCGATGTGGAAGAAGGACAGCGGCGAGGGCGCGGCAGACCGATTCCTGCAGCTGATGATCACTGACGGCTGCTTCATGCTCGAGATCCTGAGGTTCGCAAATATGGAGGTGTACGACTATGCACCCAACGACCCCATCTTTAGCAAGCACGGGAGGCTTTACATACTTCCAGTCATTGGACGGGACATGCTGCTGCTGGAGAATCAGCTTCCCATGCTAGTACTGGATCGGCTGGTCGCCGTCTGTGATGACAAGAAGGTTTGTTCTGAGTTTGCTCCGTCGTAAGAGAGATTTTTCACACGCATGTAAACCGCCGTACTGGGTTCTTAGTACATCTTGGCAATCTCAGAGGAATCAAATCTATTGCTCCAATCCTGATCTATAACCGATATCAGAAACTTCTTTTTATACATTTTACTCAAGGACAATCCACATGACATCAGGAGGAAGGAAATTGAACTGACTTTACTCCAACAGTGCAGGAGGACGAATACATCAACGAGCTCATCCTCAAGTACTTGGGCGCCAGCGAGAACAATCCAAGCACGGGAAAATGCCTGCACGTCCTGGACGTCTTCAGGAAGAACCGGGTCCAGCTCAATCTGGACAAAGTGGTGAGCATGGGCAACCTGAACAACGCGTGCACGGGAACATGCCTGCATGTCCTGGACGTCTTCGAGAAGAGCCTGCTGATGGAGTCCAAGAAGAATAAAAAGAAGAAGAGCAAGGGCGGCTTGGAGATAATACTACCAGCCACCGAGCTCCGTGAGCACGGGATCCAGTTCAGGCAAAGCAGCACCAACAGCCTCAAGGAGATCTCCTTTGCCAGCGGGGTCCTGAGGCTCCCCGTGATCGTCGTAGACGACAGCACCGAGTCCATGTTCCTCAACCTCATTGCGTTTGAGCGCCTCCACATCCAGGCTGGGACAGAGGTCACGTCCTACATCTGCTTCATGAACCACCTCATCGATAAGGCGCAGGACATTGCGCTACTCCGCAAGAAGGGCATCATCCAGAATTACATGGAGAGCGACGAGGTGGCAGCCAAGCTGTTCAACTCGGTGGCCAAGGATGTGATGCTCGACCCGGACAGCAGCCTCCATGACACGATCAACAAGGTCAGAAAGTACTGCATGAAGAGGGGGCACAAGTGGAGGGCCAATCTCGAGCACATCTACTTCAGGAATCCTTGGGTTATATTGTCTATCATTGCCGCCTTCCTCCTCTTCGGGCTTACCACAATTCAGACAGTATATACAGTGCTCGGCTACAAAAAATGAAACCCCTCCTTTGCCTCTTACTACAATATATTTTTTCTCCTTTTTTTTGGATTTTCTCCTAATGGCACTCTTGATTAGTTGTTGATTGTTGTTATTATTATATGGAAGCTGCTAGCCTGATAGTCTAATAATATTATCAATTATTTCTTATTATACGATCTTTCGATTAATGAATACTTTATGTATAAAAATGCTTGTGGCACAAAAATGCTTGTGAGTAGATATTTAATGTTTGTGATAAAAGATGAGTCTACGACGAAGCTCGTGGGGAAGACTTTCTTGTACTATGTTATCTTCACTGTACTTAAAGCCTTTGTGATGCAAAATCAATGATTTCCTATTGGTCTCTCTTTGCTCCAAACTAAGCCGCCCACAAAGCGTACATTTTCTCACCCTCTTTCATCCTATATCAAACTTTGTAAGTGTGATGCCCTGAAAATTCTTTATTCGTGGAGTGCTTGAATTCAATAAAAATAGATAAAAATTGAATTTCAGTAGGTATAATATTTTGGATCATAAGGACGTAACTAATGATTTTTGAACGATATTCAGAACGTTAGTCGGTTTAGATTAGATTTCATTGATTTAGTTGTTGCATTTTAGGATCAAAATCTACACATCCGAGCCTAATCCTGACTAAGCTTAGCCTGTAAAAAGACTAAAATTACTCTCTATTCAGTGAATAAAATTTCGTTGTATCCTAAAATATCAAATAACCATTTTGCCCCTCAATCATATGTAAAAGTTCAATAATTCAAAAATGAGGTGAGCCCCACATGTTACTCTCACCTTTTTTTCTTTTCCCACCAACCCTTCTTTATCAACTTTTCCACCCACCCATCACTATCATCTTCTCTCTTCTCTCCCCTCTCATCCCACGTGCTCTCTCTCTCCTGCCCTCTCTCTCCCGCGCGCGACCAAGCCCCCCCATCCTCTGTTCATCATCTTCTTTTTTTTCTTTCCTTCTTTCTTTGACTGCAGCTCAACCCTTCCCCCCTACCGGCTCACCTTGCGCGACCACCACCTCCGCCTGCCAGTCACCACGCCGCCAGCCACCCGACCATTGCCCTTAGCCGGCCGATTGCGGCGCCATCCCGAGCCCGTGACCGCCCTTCGTCCACCGGTTGCATCGCAGCGAGCCCGAGCCCGAGCCCGCCGTACCACAGCCGACCCTCTTTCGTCGCCCCAACCAGCCCCCGCAACCACCACCTCCAGCCCCTGGTGCCGTCGCTGCACGCCACCACCGCCTAGCCTCGTCGCCGCCCGAGATCCTGCTGCCCTCAGTCGCCGCGACCCACCTCCGGCCGTTGCCGCCAGCCACCAGCCCGACGACCTTCCACCGCCCACAGCCACCGCTAGCCCCCGTTGCTGCCCCGACCAGCCCCGCGACCCCGAGAAGTTGCTGGTGGCCGCCGGCCGCGAGCTAGCCGGAGCTGCTCGGCCTCCGCCGTGACGCCCCGCCGCGCCGCGCCGTCGAGCCCGAGCTGACCGAGCCCAAGCCGAGCTACCCGAGAGCCCAGCCCCGAGCCGGTCGTGCCCGAGCCTGAGCCAGTCGTGTCCCAGCCCTGAGCCGGCCACGCCTGAGCCCTGCCCGGCCGCGTGCCGAGATTCTATGCCCGTGTGCCGTGTGTTCTCGCCGCCGACCGTTAGTCGCCTCATGCCGCTAATTATAAGTTAAACTCCTAAATCTCGATTAGGGTATTAATCACGCTTAGTAGTAATTAGTTAGTGTAATTAGCCTAATATGATGTTTAGGTAGATTAATCGTGATCAATTTAGATAAAAACTAAGTTTAGGTTAAATGGTCACAATTAATTAAGTTAGTTTAATTAATCAGGTCGTCTGTGGCTAATTGGTATTTAGATTAGATTCTTTGACTGGGCAATTGATTGTCGTTGTTTGATCGCAAGTGAGCGATAGGACAGAGCTAAGGAGACGATTGATTGTTGGTTGGATTGGATTTTCGATAGTTGATTTTATAAATTTGGATCAGCTTTTATTGTCAAGTTATTGAAATATGTTTAGCCGATTGTCCTGATTGTTCGTCTTTTTGGATGGATGTTATGGATGAATATTGTGGGTGGCAGTCCTTGTTGTTAGACGCAAAATCTAGTGAATTGTTGGTGCATTCATGCGATCTGTGTGGAATCAAAATGCATATTTTAGCATAAAAATGTCTTGGGATCAAGTTTTTGATCACGTTTGCATAAGAATCCAGCTAAGTGAAAAGATGAAAATTTGACTGATTGTTGTTGGATGCGTTTGAGTGGTCAAGCCATGTCGATCGGAAGTACACAACTTGTCATATGCATATCAATTGGTGTCGTCGGATTGTTCGGATATCGATCGCAGCTTGTGACGGATCGACGCTTTTTTTTTGGAATATCTACTATGAAATATTCTCTAATCTCTCGCGGTATTAATTATCTTGCCTAATTACACCCGAATTAATTACCACCAATCCCTCCCTCCCGTTAAGTAGTCAAAATGGGGTCCACCGGATGACGTGGCGCGCTATGGTTTCCTTCCGTTATATTTTTTTTCCTTCACTGCAATCTCCACCGAGCCCGACTCAGGCGCCCGAAAATCTTTGTCGTGACCGCATATTCTGGTGCTGTTACGATTCGATTCTATTGGGATCCTTCCTTTTTTTTTTTTTTTTATCTGTTATCCGGTAATATTCGATTTTAATTCACCTCAACCGTTGTGCGAATTTTTAAGTATCTTTTGAAATCAATATGATTGTCCGTCGTTTTTCCCTGGATGCGGGGGGAAAAAAATTGGCGGATTTTCGAAGCGGAGTTGATTAGATTGCTTTCTTGATTTTCATGCGGATGATGCGATGCGGGAGGAGGTCGCCGTTGTTATCCTTCTTTTGCAAAGTGATGTGCATACTAGGGCCTCAAAAGATTTCCAATCGCTCACGGGTTAAAAATGCGTGCGTCATCGAAAGGCCCGAGACGAGGGCGAGCGTTGATGATCTCTAGCCGGGATAAAATTCCCAACATGGCAATTTCACATTGGAGCCGTGAAAGAACAAGGGCTATTCTCGTCGAGTTAAGAAGATTACCGTGGAGACATTAATATTGGATGGGGAGTCATCGAATTTTCGGCTCAAAATTCGAACCGCACAAGTCAAAAGCCCGAACTCAAAGTCTCAAATGGTTCGTTTTGAAATAAGCTTCTTTGCGTCAATGAAATATGAAGTGAAATAAAAGGAAAGTGATAAGTGTGTTGAAAGTTTTAAAACTTGTTGTGGAAGCGCAATTGAGACCTAAAATTTTTAAAAAGTGCAATTAAATCTTAAAACTTGTTATGAAAGTACAATAGAGTCCTAAAACTTTTAATAAGAGTGCAATTGAGTCCCGAAACTTGTTAAACTATTGAAATCGAGCTCTTACGTTGGTTGCATTTTTTGAAAGTTTTAGTATTCAATTGTATTTTCGTAACAAATGTTAGGGCTTAATCGTATTTTTTGAAAGTTTTAGGATCGATTGTATTTGAGCAACAAATTTTATGATTTGATCGTGCTTTTTAAAAGTTGTAAAATTTAATTACTCTTTTTTGATAAGTTTTAAGATTTTTTAAGCGTATTTTTCTCAAAAGGGCAAAAAAAAAAAAAAAACAAAGAGTTGAGTGCGGGGGAAAATAAACGTTACGTGCGAATATCCCAACATCCAGCGCTGGTTGTCTTAAATTCTGCTCTGCCGCTGCCGCGGCAAAGGACCAATCCCACTTGATTCGGCCTCCCACATTGGACGGCCCCTGTCCTTCTTTTTTTCACCTAAGTTCTCGAGAAAAGCTCGACACGCATTCCTAGAACCCGAAGCTGGCGAATGAGAAGTCGGTTCCCACTTTGGAAAGACACGGACATGGAGTAATCATTGCTTGTTTAATACGAATTATGCAGTACCATGTCATATTAGTTAGACCCGATAGAATTTGAGTCCGACAGAATTTGAATGAGGTCACAAATGATCCGATTTGGATGGACTCGTTTTAATCCGTTTATGACTAGTTTATCACAATATAAATCTAATCATACATACTCAACCCGACTTATAGAATCTTAAAACACTTTTATATTTAAGAATAAATGATACGAATGGTTCCTGAACTTTAGTGAAATGTTCAATGTAGTCTCTAAACTTTTAATTTGACCAATAAGATCTCCGAACTTTTGGAATATATTCCACTTAATCCTTGAGTTACAAGAAAAGATTCATAATGATCCCAGAACTTGAATT
This sequence comes from Rhodamnia argentea, assembly GCF_020921035.1. Taxonomy (NCBI): domain Eukaryota; kingdom Viridiplantae; phylum Streptophyta; class Magnoliopsida; order Myrtales; family Myrtaceae; genus Rhodamnia; species Rhodamnia argentea. Next base: position 10,401,553 of record NC_063157.1, on the reverse strand, counting down.
AATGAAAGAACTATATTAAATATCTTTCTATAAATTAGGGATCACGTTGAACATGTTCAAAAGTTTAGAAGCCGTATTAGTCAAATTAAAAGTTCAAAGACCACATTGCACATCGTACCAACATTTAGGAACTATATTGGTTAAATTAAAGTTCATGGATCACGTTGCACATTAGATTAAAGTTCATGAACCATTTTTGTCATTTATCCTTAAATATATAAGTGCTTAAGGAATGTAAGAGTCGGGTCAAGTATGTGTTACCGGATTTGTACTGCAATAAACAAGTCATAAATGGGTAAAAATGAGTCTATTCAAATCGAACCATTCATGATCGGATTCATATTTAATTCAATGCAAGAATACTCATATCCAAACTAAGATGAGACTGTGTAGTGGAGTGAGCGAGCTTGATATCGAAGAAAGGTGAGAGAGAATGAAGAGAGAATCGTAGAAATAAGTTGGGTCTAAGTAAGTTGTAAATCCATTTATAACTTATTAAACACTCATAATAATCCATTTGTAAATATAACTAATTTATGTAACAACTTGACCCATCATACATGGGTTAAGAAATGGATTTATGATTCATTTTGACAAGTCTATCCATATCAACAATACATGAGATTTCGTTCGGTTCTCGATTTAGCTCCTTGTGAGCGAGCATCAGCAACTTCCGTCATGCGAGGGTGAAAACATAGGTCGATCGGATCTAGCTAGTGCCGGGATATTCGTGATGTCTGGCCGGGTGGGGAGTTAAAGGTCAACGGTTTACATGAGCTATGCGGTAACAATATGGAGGACAGTGAAGTAGTTCCTTTGAATTTAGAGTTACCTATTATTGAAAGTTGGGTATCCTAAGATTTCTTGCTGACCATCGACTACAAGGATGGAGTTTAGGAGATTCGTATACGGCCATAAAGCAAATTGAAAAGAGACTGCCCACCATTATTTTTTTTTTTCCATTTGTTGATTGTAAGGGAAATTATTAGAGGGAAAACATGCAATTAACTTGTGGAGGGAGTGGCTGCATCCCACATTGTTTCTTTTTTACCATAATGCCCTTGGTGTGATGAAGGATCATTATAGTCATTACTCATTGGGGGAGGACACTAAGTTTGGCCACCAAAGTAACCACCCCACGCCACGAGTGTTAGCCTACCACTGCCAACAATCTGGCTATGGACGGTGTGGGGCGGGCGGGGCGAGGCTGGGCGGGTCTTTCAATTGATATATCACCTCTCAATCTTCCATTATCACTGAAAATTTCAATTGATCACAAGGCTTTGTATCTCCAGAAAGCTACATTCCCGGGGTTTTTGAGGCTTTTTGCTGAATCCTGCAAAGCTAAACTGGTCGGTTTCATAGAAGATAGATGCGTCGGCTAGTTGAGAGTTCCAATCTTTTACCCCTCTTAAAAGTTGCCCTGTAAATTCCTTCTACATGTTGTCGGATCTCAAACGTCTTCATGATGACATGCGGATATTGATGTTGAATATGCACGGACAAGCATACTACAATTAAAAGATTCCGATTACAGCTCATTATATGCCGATGATTGAAAGGTTTGATCGTAATTAGAGGACTTAATTGCATTAAAAAGTTTGGGAAGCCGAATCGGAAAAACTGTATTAGTAGAAAGACTAAATTGATCCTCACCTAATATGATTTTGGAAAATAGTAGAAGGTTGAATTTGATAAAGCTCTCTGAGCACAAATTTTTTGTAATTGGTGTTATGTAGACAAAGAAGAGAAGAAGGAACGAATATCAAAATGGACCATCTGACGATGGGCCTCAAATTTTGCTTTACCTTGTACTTCTATTGCTGCGGCCCAACCCTACTTAAGACTCAACAAAAACAGGCTCGGGTTTTACTAAAAAAAGTGTTATATAACCGATTCTCGTTCGAAAAGATTTGTCACGTGCGATGCTTCCCTCAATATCTTAATAAAAACCTCAATGTTTGATCTATACAAATGGGGCATACATATAGCGACGTTGAAACGCCAAGAGAAGCACTGTAGGAATACAAAATTTTACTTCCTTTGAAGTTCATTGGCCCGTCTAAAATTGCAGAAACTCTACAACTCTCCCTTTGGTGAATCCCGAGTTATTTCTCCGACTACTGGGCGGGCGTTTATAAGTCTCTCGCGAGCCAGCACTTACGTTCCATGACGGGATTCTTCCAAGCCTTACCAATCGCGGCTCGATATCTCATTTATAGGATAAGGACATCATGAGTGTCATAACATGCACACAACACTCACAACCATAACTTTTTTTTTTTCAAATCATTTGAGTGTCATGACTTTTAAAACCACGTTCTTTTGGGTTTTATAACTTTTAGCTGATTATCTAAGTGTCATGACTTTTAAAACAACATTCTTTTAAGTACCATAACTTTTAAAGGCCTTTTTATCGCAAGTGTCATGATACGTCGGATTTCCAATATCTGTGCGCTCGATGAATACCCGCTCGACCCAGAACTGGCCTCAAATTTCGTCATTAGGTACATCATCCTGCTATCATCCATTGAATTCATCAAAAAAGTAGGCCCCAAAACTTGGAAGCATAATATATGACAACAACTGGAAGGCAACATCTCATCACTCGCTCGGTATTGAAATGACCCCCCAAGTCAATTATCAGTGGTTGGAAAATTTGATGAAGGAGCATGCCGAGGACTCGAAAGACTTCGTAATCTCTAGCAAGACCGTGAAACACGCCAGACCCTTCGTAGAGTAGCTATTCTCCCGTTGATCCAATCCTTAATTATCGCCTGCGAAATAATATAGCTGTGATTGAAATTAAAAGGATTTATAATGTTGTTCTATTAAATAGGGACACTTTTTTACCCCAAAAAAAAAAAAAATTAGGGACACTTTTAAAGTCGGGTTTTTCTCATTTCAATGACTCTGTTGCATAAGTTCAATTTCGTGGACATAATAAATGAAGATCATTGTAATGTAAATATATAAGCGAGAGACATAATATTCTAAGTCGAGTTTGGTGTATAAATTCTTGTTACACTTCGAATTGCGCATGATGTCTACTTGATCTTTTGAGTCCGCACTTCCTTTGAACTTTTATAATGGGGGAATAAAAAGCCAGGGGAAGAAACATAAAGAAGTATAATGGAGGGAAAGAAGATAGGAAGAGACAGATTTTTTGTTGAAAGTAAAAAAGGAAATTTGGAAGAAGAAATGAAAATGGAGGAAAAGTTGCATCGAGAAAAATTTAAAAGCTGTCATACTTCATTATTTCCGAATACGTCTTATTAATTTCGGAATTCGGACCAAAACCTCTTCACTCTCGTTCAGAAGTAGATAGAAAGGAGATAACAGGTCAAAGAGAAAAATCTGGTAACGAGAGCGAAGGTGGCCCAAACCCAATTTAAGATTCAATAAAAAAAGCTAGCTAGCATAGGCTTGTCTTAATCTGTTCGAAACGACGTGAATCCGTTATCTATTACAAGAAAATATTGGGTGGGGCTGGATCTTCACGGAATCTAGCTCCACTCCACTCATCAATGGCCACTTTTTTAGTGTTGGAAATCGACGCACAATCACAATGAAATAGAGAGTAAAAGCGAGAGAAAGAGAAAAAGAGATACAAGATTTATATTGATTCGCATTTAAATTAGAATCACATCTGGAAGATGATTCCGCCATAATTAACGACTCATACTTCCATGTTACCTCACTCGATTATAAGTGAAAGAAAGGTGAAAATATAGCAGTAACCACTTATGCATTCGGGCTCACATTATCGATAAAATATAGGTTTAAAATATAAAATCCATTTAGCGGCTCGTGATCGTTGCCCTCATGGCCCCCGTTGGGGCGATCTCCCCGACTCCAGCCTGCTCCTGCGCTTTTTTGTCGATGGGGAGTATGAACCATACCTCAACATCTAAATGACATCCCATTTTTAGTCTTCTCTCTCTTCTATGCCTTGCATTTCTCTTCTTATTTTCGCTAGAATCCATTTTTCTCCCCACAAAGCTTGTGGAAGTTCTTTTTTTTTTTATTTATAATTTGACACAATGTCTTGTTTGCTGCTTGAGGTTAATTTATGAGAAGTCTTAGGGTTGTCATGAGCTAACCGATCATGTATACCATTAGCTCATGACAACCATTGAAAGCTCACTCTTTTGTGAAGTAGTGTTTTTTTTCCCCTGCCACATGAGATGTATATGTGGAGAAGGGCGTCGAGTACTAACTTATCAGAGAAATACATACATGACTGACTATCCTCAATCTATTAATAGAATAATAGCTTATTAAATAAAAAATAAAAATTATCATGGTTCTACATTTTCAGGACTCATAAATTCATAATATGCTGTTGTTCTCTTAGCCCAAAAATTATTAAGCTAGCAAAGCCCAAATTTTAAATTTAATGTCACTTCAAATATGAGAAGTCCATGCCCAAATCACTTTACATGCATTTAATTTCAACACGAGCTTTTCAGTTTATGCAATTTGACGCCCACGTTTTTCGTGGGACATTACCTAAACGCTTTTTGTCTTTACCTAGTGTCCAAAACAGCTGGGAGCGCAGCAGAAGTCCGAAACTTCACTAGAGAGATCGCCAAGAGAGAGCCCAAGTTTGAGCCCGTCAATATATCTTGTTTAACCCAACTTCACTCAAAAGCTTAAGCCAATGAGTTATGACCAACTTGGATATATTAATTGCTCTACACCACATTAATTCTCCAATGTGGGACTCTCAAACACAACTCACACGTGCATCTTAACAATCTTCCACGCACGTGTGAGCTCCAGTATTAGGTTTGCTCCCGCTTAATCCAAGTATCTTTCTGCACCAACTTATCTCAACTTGAATCTCCATCAATGCTCATCGGGCTTGTGTTGCTATTATCTCAACTTGAATCTCTATCAACGCCCATCAGATTTGCGTTGCTACATCGCAACGCCCACCGACCTGGAAACCGCATTGGCCACCAGATTCTTTCTTTGAGATGTTCACCGAACACCGACTACATATTATGTGTGGGCTACCAATTAACCATCGGCTCAGATAGCATTTGTTGGGAGTGCGACGAAGTCGAGATACTTCACCAAAGAGATTGCTAAGAGGGAGCCCAAGTCCGAGCCTGTCAATATATCCTGTTGGATTCACTCAAAAGCTTAAGCCAATGAGTTATGGGCCAACTTGAATATATTAACTGCTCCACACCACGTTAATTCTCCAATGTGGGACTCTCTAACATAACTCACACGTGCATTCTAATAAAAACGTAACATACTCTCCTCAATTATAGACATGAACATGTCATAAAATTAATATTGAAGCTAATTGAATTTTACAATTAAATCAATACGGAATCACTAGAGAAATAAATGAGGAACAGTAAAAAAGCAATATATATTTACGGAGGCTTTTAACTTGTACTTCGATTGGAGCGGCTCCACCCTACTTAAGACCCAACAAAAGCTAGCTTGGGTTGCGGCGGTGAGCAAGAGTCACGTTTAGGCAGGCTTGTCAATCCTTTCGAACGAGAATTGATTATGTAAAAGTTTTCGAGTGACTTATAAGATTAACAGTCAATTTTAGATCACATAAAATAAAAATAATTATCTAAAAATTATTGTGGGATCCACTTTGTTAAGAATTTGTGACTCACAATATATTATTATATTCATGGTCATCAAAATACTATTATGCTAGAAAAGCCCCTTTCGAATGACATGAATGCTTTGTCACCTGCGATGCTCCCCTCAATGTCTTCCTACAAGGTTTTACATCTTTTGAAGTTCTTTTGCCCGACTAAAATTGCAGAAGCTCTACGACTCCTCCTTCGGTGAATCCCGAGAGATTTCACTAACTATTGGGTGGGCGCGTATAACTCTCTCGTGAGGCGGCACTTACATTTCATAACAGGCTCTTCCAAGCCTTATCAACCACATCTCGATATCTTATTTATGGGACAAGGATATCATAAGCGTTATAACTTTCGCACGACATTTACGACCATGACTTTTAAAACCGTGTTCTTCTCAATGTTGTAACTTTCGATCGATAACCTGAGTACCATAATTATTAAAGACCTTTTCATTGCAAGTGTCATATCACGTTGAATTTCCAATATCTGCGTGGTCGACATATACCTGCTCGACCCGGAACTGACCTCGAGTTTCATCATTAGGTACATCGTCCTGCTATCATTCGTAGAATTCATAGAAAAAAGTAAGCTCCAAAACTTGGAAGCACAACATATGACAACAACTAGAAGACAACATCTCATCACTCGCTCGGTATTGAAATGACCTCCCAAGTCAATTTTCAGTGGTTAGAAAAATTGAAGAGACAGCACGCCGAGGACTCCAAAGACTTCGTAATCTGGAGCCACAAAATTCGTCTCTTGCGACTGCAACTGCCCATCGGACCGTGAAACACGCCAGAGCCTTCGTAAAAGGAGCTACTCTGACGTTTCCGTTGATCCAATCCTTAATAATCGC